>NW_017728907.1:27123893-27141515 GCF_001723895.1 Crocodylus porosus | reverse complement strand
GTGGGGTTTGTGGTGCACAGCCCCCACCAGTGGCAACTCAGTAGCAGGAGGCAATGGGCCCTCAGTGTGCTTGTGGCCACAACAGGCAGAACCCCCTGTGGTTCATACCTCTGGTTGAGTCCCAAGGCCTGTTGGCATGGAGTCGGTTGAACCCACCAGCATTAGCCTTCAGACCAGACTGGGCTGACTTCATGCTGGCATGTGTGGACTGTGGTACTACAGGTGGAAGCCATGCATCATTGGGTCAGGAAGGCTCCATGCCTCCATGGGCAGCTTCTTGCTGGAATGCTGGAAGCTGCACATGGAGACACGGAGTCAGCCAGCTAAGCCTGATGGTGCATGGACCAGGAGCCACATGCTGTTGTGGCAGGCTCCATACCTCCACGTGGACTGCCAGCACTCCAGCAGGAAGCTGCATATGGAGGCAAGCAGGAGCCCAGCTGGCCCGATCATGTGTTATGTCATACTTTAACCCCTTCTTCCGGGTATGGTTCCCTGTTTTGTAATCAGTATGCTAATATCTTGCAATGTCACCATAACGTATGATAGAATATTTGAAACTTTTCTAACTATTTATTTTCATTGCAACAATAGATATTTTATTAAATGGGAATTTTTGCTAAGATTTCCTTCTTTCCTTGGAATTTTCCATTTCTGTAGAAATTCAGGAAAAAATACTTAATATTTTTCATGTAACTAAAAATCTTGCGTTTTAGTAGCTTTCAGCCAAAACCTTAGCAGTTTTTTTATTGCCAAAAACTGAAACCTTTTGTTTCCCCCTTTTTTTCCAAGTTTGTACTTCTGACTTAAGAATTTTCAAACTACCATGATGTTCTTAATAGATGGCTTTTCTTCTCAACTGTCATAGAATAACTCTTCAATATACTTTGTCCATCTTTTCAATACCTGTTCTCATTCCATAATTACATCACAATTCTTGTCTTTTATACATCACCTAGCAGGACATCCTCCTTTGCCTGTAGTGTCTTTGATATTCCTATACATTGGTGTAGCATCTTTATCCTTTTGTTTTCTATTTCTGTACATTTTCCATAAAGCCATTTTTCCTTTTCTTCATTGCATCTTGATCAAACTATTTTGTCCAGTTTCTTATACTCTTCCATACTGCGGGTTTTCCTCTTTCTTCTTTCTTCCATAAGTTCACGGATTTCTTCAGGCATCCATTTCTGTTTCTTTTGCTTACTTTTGATGGAATAACCTCCTTGGCTATTTAACTAGTGCTTCTTTTAAAGTTTCTCAGTTTGACACATTTCCTTCATCTTCAAGTTCTTGAAAACAGTTTTTGATTGCAACTGTGCACCTTTCTTTTATTAGCTCTTGTTCCACTAGAATTGAATAATTGAGCTTCTTTATCACTTTTGGTTTCTAAAGTCTCCTCAGCCTTATCTTGAAGGTGCATTCTAAGGTACATGTTAACTTCCACAGTCAGCCCCTGGATAACAGTCACAATTATCGAACTTCATTCCTGAATCTTTTGTTGATGGTGATGCAATCAATTTAGTTTCTAATGTTATCTCCAGGACTTTTCCATGTATGCCTTTTATTCGTGTGGTATTCAGACCATGTGTTTATAATGACTTGATCATTTGCAACACACCAATCGATCCATCTCTCTCCTCTTTCATTTTTCTCACCAAGTCAATTAGGTGGACAACAACATTATCCACTCATTCACAACCACCTTTTGCATTTAGATCTCCCATCACTCTGATCACTTCTTGAGGTTTGCATTGCTTTTTTGCCTTATCAAAGTCTTCAGAGAAATGATCAATGTCCTCTTTCCCAGCTTCAGCTGTCAGTGCATAAATTTGTATTATTGCAATGTTGAATGGTTTAGCTTTTATTTGCACAAGCATCACTGTAACAGGTATTGCCCAAAAACCATGCAAATATGTTGAGGTTTCTTCATCCAAAATCAACCCAATTCCTCTTTTGTGCACCTGACCTCTTGAATAGATGATCTTCAGACCTAGAATATTGATCTTTAATCTCTTAATTTAATGGTTGATATTGTCCAGTTTCCCAGTTTGATGTAGAGTCCTCACAGTCCATGTTGCCGATTTGACTGCTTTCTTCTGAATGCAGACAGTATCATGCTAACCGTCAGGAGTCACCTGTTGCCCATGACAATCCTTACCAGGCTACGTGTCCTCACCCTTTTTGTCAGGGACCTTCTTCACACCATTGTGCAGTTTTCTTAATTCTTGAATGTCCATAGATTATGCTAGGCAAAATAGTGCAGAAGGTTGGCACTTCTTGCTGCAGGGTGCAGTGCTCAGCTAACTTGAGCAAGTCTCCTCTATTGTTGTCCCAGTTGAACCAGGTGACATGATCCACCATCCTGCACCCCCAATGGCTTCAACTGTAACCCTGGTATGGGAGGCTGATGGTTGCAATGTCTTGTCTACGGGCAACCCAGAGACTTTAGTAGCTAAAGAGTGCTTGTCTCACTAATACTCTAACAGTTAAAACTGTCCCACTGCTGGACACAGTTTAACATCATACCCAGAACAAATATTTTTTTATGTACAGACTTTTTCACCTATTTCATTTGACTTATGGCAAAGTAATTATCAAAGTTAATATTTAGTATTTCCTTTTAGCTGAAACATGTATGAAGCACACTTCTTCTGAAAACTGACTTCTTCATTAGATAGTCTTAACTTTGCCACAGTTGTAACTTGGGTTTTGTAGTAATTACAGAATAGAGAATAGAATGGAAGAATAGCACCACAAAATAGAATCCTTGCCAAATGGGTTCAGGGGAAATATAAGCAAAAACTATAACCCCCTAAAACATTTATGTTGAGAACCAATAGCACTTAATTACCAGCCAGTGGAAAGGAAGGTTCTCTCTGATGTACATCTAGCTGTAAAGTACTGACTTCTGTCTGGAAATGTAATTTAATTATGTTATATACTTTGGAGCAAATCAGCAAATATAGAGCCAAGACACAGGTTCTACAATAAATGGGATTTTCATGACTTCAGAACTACTGTTGTAGCTTTCAATGGCTTTAAATAAATTGCAGAGGAATGTATCAACTAAAATCAAGTACTTAAAAATCATTTTCCATAGCTTGTTCCATGGTGAATTTTAATAAAGTGGGTGCTTAAGGTCCCTTGTTACAGGAATCATTCATATGGATAGACTACTGTAGGAAGACAACACACATACTGCCTTTAATTTTATCTTCATTTGTCCCTTAGGAACATACATAAGGATTTAAAAATTGCAGGAATGAACTTGGACAACTCAGTCCATCACATATGTTCTAGTAATTTCCTGACTGTGGTAAACTAGAAGAACCCTCACTTTATACTACCTTACTATTCATACAGTATGCCTTTAGTGGACAAGAAATGTTGGGGGGCTGAACCTATTATTTCAATTTCATTAGCAAATATGTTTATCAGTGAATTTAGTACACAGTCCACAGCCTTATCAGTACATGAATGGTAGCAAAAGCTCACTTTAACTTCACTTTCTTGGGCTACATGATAACATTTAGGCAGGAAGGAAAATAGCAATGATATTTCACAATGCCATGATGCGGAATGTGACTACGTAGGAAAATGGCAGCCAGCTGTGATGACTACTATAGACATATTCAGGCTGTGCAATTACAGAGTGTAGAGGCATAAAATACCTTAAACCAGCAAATAAATGTGGTGAGTATCCTACTTATTCAACTTCATTCACTTATAGTAACAAGCCACAGATTAATGTATAAGAAATATATTAAGGTCTTATTTAATAAGCCAAATGGAAGTTTCAGATCTAAGAATCTGGAAATGCAGTCTTAAAGTTTCACTTCACAAATTCTCTTCTTGTGAAAAATAAGCATTCATATCTATGATACTCAAACTTTCTCTATTTAGTGCAAGACCCAGGAATTGGAAGTTGGACTGAATCGTTAAACTAGTGTTTAAGGAGCAACTAACTGATCCCGTTTTGAATAATCACATAAACTAATTAATACAATCTCAGTAGCAGAATAGATCTGACAAATCCTGAGAGATGTATTATGTTGTATGATTTGTAAATGTAGGCGAGCTGGGTTGAAATCACGTGTGCTGCCTGTTCTGGGCATGCACAAGGTTTAGAGAAGGAATGTGCCGAGTATAAAGCGCCAGGGTTTGTTTTTTGTTTGTTTTTTACAATTGCAAATATCCCTTTTGGTTAAATCAAAACAAACTCATGTAAATCATCCCCAGGGTTTCATTTTGATTTTTTTATTAATGTTTGGCATGATCTAGTAGTCTGTATGATTAAATGCCAATTTGCACTCACATAGGGTTACATTCACTTTTTAATGAAGTCAGTGAAGATATTCCCATTAAATCAAATGATGTTGGAAACATGACCTTAGAGAGGAACTCATTTTTTTGAAGGTTATAATGATTTATTTTGTTTTTTAACATGCTAAAAAGACTGCACAAGATAATTATGCACCCAGCTAACCTTTAAAATATCTGATTTATTATGTCTTGTAAAGTTGAGAGACAAATCAGAGATGAAAGCTTACTGTGTTCTCCAGATTTTTAGATGTTTCTTCTATTTGGCCTTTGTACAAAGGATCAAGAGCTCTTTTTTTTTCTTTTGATAACCCATTAGATAAATCAAAATAATTGTGCTTTAAAAAGACACTTGGCTTTGATTAGATGCCAATATTCATTTTCATTTGTAATCTTGGCAAAAGGTTTTACATATATTGCTAGTTTTCTTAGTTAGATATCAGGCCCATTTTAGCAAGTCAGTAGTCACAGGCCGTGCTGCAATAGTCAGATGATCTTTTACACTGACAAAAATGACTGATATTGACAGCAAATGTATCAATTGAGAGTAACTCATTTGTTTCTAATTTCTATCCAGCCAAGTTATTTAAAGTGAAAGTAACTTAAATTTGTTCAAGATCTGTTTAAAAAAATCCATAGTCACTGGAAGATTTTTGAAGCAAAGTATATTTTATGTTACTATATTTTTGTATGTGAATCATATGAGTAAGTCATAGTCACTTACACAAAATTGTTATCACTTTCCTGAAGTGCAAAGACCTTCACAAAAGGCCAAAGAGAGAAAAATTACAGATTTTAGACAAAGACATACCAAGCAAGGTTGGCATCCTTGGCAAGCCCTGATGGAGACTTGTGGGGGCGGTGCTGCTGAGAAACTCATTAATTACTAATTATAATTTGGCATTTAAAATAAAACTTCATAAGGACATAGTTGTATAAATTCAGCAACTATAGATACCACCTAAACATTATTTGTGTAAAATATATAATATAATGTAGTATTTATATTATGTATAGTATAACATATTTATGTTAAGTTTCTTTTTATGAACTACTGGGTAATTATTACGTATTAAAAAAAAAAATCCTGCCCTGGTATCCAGTTCCTGGAGAAATGAAGAAAGGAATTGAAAGACCTAACACCATCTTAAATTAACTTCCAAACATGCAACAGGAAACTAAAATAAATAAAATGAATTAAGGCTTTTGGGCCTTAGAGTCAAACTTTCCAGATAGAATTTCCACTAGAGGTATTGACTACATAATCTACCGTATCAGTTCCAAGCAGCTAAATTACTCTGATATGTATATATTTAATTGTTTAACTTGCTCTAACTTTTTGCTCTAGTCTTTTTTTTGTGGGGGAGGGAGGCGGAGCTGTTTGTCTGCTTAAAACACATTACCTACCCTATTTTCTTTCGAAAGTGAATCAAAATTCTAGCTCATACAGGCAAGAGGAATCTACTTCAGTTTCGTTCAGTTTGCCACTCTCTTATGCTAGTATTTATTTCATTAGTGATTTCTTTAACCAAGTGAAATGCTACAGACTGGCTGACTCACAACCAGTTATCTGGAACCTCCATCCCTACTGCAGTGTGCCTCTGTTCACAAATACAGTACCACAGTCTATTTCCAAACCATCTGGGCCATCATAAACATTTACTGAATTTCTTTTGAGGGGAAGAAGGATTGTCTTAAGCTGTATTGATGTAATAAGAGGAAGGATATAGTTCTTAGAATCTGAAACTCCCCCTCGTATTGCATCTGTATTCTAATATTTGAAAAAAATATCATGGAAGTACTTTCAAGAGTCATATATGACTCCACAGCTGTAGGCTGATGACCTCTTTCTTGATGGGACAGAGATTACCACTGGTATGAGATCATGTTTTTTCAGCTTCACCTTCCGAGAAGAGGAACAACAGTGGTGCAGAAGGCAGACATCAACAGGAGAATCTATTCTGCTTGTGTATATAGAATACTACTAGTATACTTAACAGCAATATACCCACTTTCAATAAAAGGTACTGTTCAGAACTGTCTTTTTTGCAAGTTATATTTTTATATCCTACTAATGAATTTAACAGTTACAATGCATGGGAGGGGGTATTGTATTCAAATGCTAATAATTGCCCTAGTAAAAATAAGAAAAGGTCAGCAAATAGGGGAAAAACACATCTGACCTCCTAATGACCTTCAGCTGGGAGGAAGATCTTATTTTTTTTAAAGGAATTAAATCCAGCGATGGGTAGGAGAACTAAGTAAATAGAGCCAAGTTAGATGAGGGTAAATCCAGAAGAATCTTTTTTTTTTCTAGCTAACTTAAAAAAAGTCAAGCATACTGTTCATTAACTCAAGCATAACACGTAAATTAATGTGCAAGCTGTAGAGAAGGATCACTGCAGATGTGTTAATCATATTAAACTCCATCCCTTTCAGGAAACAAGGGAAGACAAAACCCATAGGGCTGGTTGTAGCAGGTGTGTATGTGACCCATGCCCCTCTCTACTCTGTTCTGCACTGTAGACACCACCAAGAGTGAGCACTAGAGGTATGTATATACTTAGGGAATAAAGGAATGAGAACTGGTTCATATAGCTATGTCCTCCTGGATTTTTCTCCTGTAAACCTGCAGGATAAAACTTTAGAAGTCATTGCAGAAGCTTATATAGATTATTCCTCAGTGCTGAAGATTGCTTTCTCCCCTCTCTCCCCACACATGCCCCTAAAAAAATTCTGAGAATAATAGCTGTGCTATTAGGGACTTTAACTGTAATTGATGCACCTTGCCAAACAGAAATTCTCAAAGAGGCACTGTGTTAAGTGGGGACATCTAGAACTGTGGGTTCTGGCAGATGTTAATTTAATCACACAAAGGTTTTCAAGAACATTATCTTGTACCCCAAAAAATCACATGTTCAAGATCTGCCAGATGTTCAAGCATAACAGGATGTATGATTTTTGGAATTTGGGATAAAATTCCTCAGATCCTATAAGGCATCTCTTGGGGTTTGGGGAACCCAGCACTGGAGAGCAACACTGATGCCAGGCTGCAGGTATGCATGGAAAGCTCAGGATAAGACATGCCTCCAGTCCTGGGCTCCCCATTCACCAGCATGTTTAAGAGGCATATGTGCAGCTGAACTGGCAGTATGGGAAGCTTGAGATATAGGAGCTCCCCAATTTTAAGCTCCTCATGGCCCCCAACCTTTAAAAGGTATGAGTGCAAATGGCTGGACTTGCAGGCCACCCAGCACTAGGGAGTGGCAATATAATTGAGACAAATGTCTTTCAGAGGTCTCAGTGACTAAAGAGGAACTATTCATGCCCAGAGTGATTACATATCTCTATAGCTGCCTCTCATGAATTCCCTAGGCATCATGGCTTCTGTAAAAGCTGTGTTGTGCAGAGGCTATGAAAAACAAGTGGATATGGAAAATAATCCCAAGGGAGCAGAGAGAAGTACACTGAAATCCACAGATGAAGGGAACTGAGCTCCAGTCACAACCCCCCTCAGCTAAGCATTGTGGAAGGGAAAGGAGGGCTGCTCCTGTGCCACCCAGCTTCTAGCCTGAGCCACCACAGGCACATGCCTGTATTTTTTCAGACCAGAGGGGATGTCTGGGTAGTTACAAACTGGTTTAGCCTACCCAGGTTAAACTAACATGCAAAGATTGAATCAATTCAGGATCAGGCTTTCTGAATGTCTGTCCCTAGCCCAGAGGTAATGAAGACAATAGTCTGTAGTCTCTGTTTTCCTATACATTAATTATTCCTGCAAAAAGAAGTTTCTTCTTTATTAGCCTGCCACATCCCAGCAGGATGCTCTGATTAGGGAGAGGTGCCCCCCACCTTCCTGAATAGTTCAGTAGGGAATGTTTATCACCCCTAACTCAGTGTTTATCAACCTATTAAGAAAACAAAGCCTCTCTCCATTAGTTCAAGTCTTCTTAAGCAGCTTTTCCAAGAAAGAACATTACCAGCTACCTGCTAATTAGCTTCAAAAAGCCTTTCTGCCTTTGTCATCTGCCACAGCACAAACCATAGGCAGCATGTGGTATGCTAGATAATGGGGAGAGGTGACTGTGTAAGGCAAATCAGAGGGGGATCCTTGCTTAGCAGGGAGTGGTGAGGACTAGGGGGAACAAGAGGTAAACCAGGCAGATGTCTGTAGCCTCTGCCAGAGCTCCAGCCAGAGAGCAAGGGGGGGACAGCCTTGATGTGGAACAGAGAGTCCTGCCTAGCCAAGAAAGCATGTTGGGGGAGTCTGGTTTAACTTAAACTAGGAAGGGGTCTGGGACAGACATTGCATAAACTGGCTTGACCCAAATCAGTTAAGTCTGATACTGCATTCAACCAGGTTCATCTCAAACTGGTTTCAGTCATTTTCAGACTGGTTTCTGTGCACTGAACATCTGTTCTCTTACTGGTGTAAACCAGTTTCTGATCACCTAAACTGGTCTGTGTGTAATGTGTATTCTTAGCCCTGTTAACTGCTGCTTACAATACAAGCTATATTCACAGTGAAACAAATAATAGTGTTTCCATTAGTAAGATGGACTCTTTTCAATGTCTATTGCCTCTAGTACACCAAGAAGTTGCTCAAATTAATCTCATCCATATGCTCTAGTAATTGCAGAGCCAATGTAATATGAATGGATTTTGTTTGGAATGGATTGCCCATATAGTAAAAGGCCTGAAATAAATTTATTTACTTATTGGAACCAGTGGAAAAAGTCTCAATTAGTTGTAAAATCTAAGTCAATATTTAACCCCTACAGAGAAGATATAGTTATATTTTTATGAATCTTATAAAATGTTTAGCTAATAAAGTAGTTGTGCAGTAGATTTAACTGTTTATATAAACCTTTTTGCTTAATATTATACTTTTAATTCTACTTTGCTGACAGCTACCATTCATGGTTTTTTTCCCCTTAAAAATGTACATAATCAAAAGGTGTGAAGGTTTAAATAACTGTAAATATTTTTGTGTGATTTCTCTCTCATCACTGTCTTCTCTGGAGATGGGGAATTCACAAATAAAAGGTGTAAGATACGAGTTCACAAAATGACCTAACATCAGGAACCTCTGTATTTCTGTTTTTTGTTGTTGTTGTTATATTGCAAGCTAATGGTCTAGTGGCACTTCCTATACATTGGTAGCAGACCTCTTTAGAAGTCAAGGTGTTGACACCATGCGTGGGAGATTTTCTTTTAAATATCAGCTCTTTAGAGAATGTGGGTCCTAATGGGAATATGCAAGTTACTGAGGTGGTTGTTCTGTGTTTGGCAGAGCTTCTAGAGCACCTTTCACTCCCACTTTAGCCTTCCCTTGATGCCTTCTTTGTAATTCAGTTCTTAGGGATTGATATATGTAGAATTTTTCCTTCTCTCTTTCATGTTTGCTCATTGGGTAGGCAACGTTCAGGGTGGTAATTTTTTGTAGGTATGATCTGAAAGCCTTCTGAATTAGCAGGATATCTGATTTCCTGGCTTCCATAAATCTATCCAATCCTGAAGTATTTTCTAAAGGATCTTCATTTATCCTTTCCTAGTACTGGGTCAGATTTATACTCTCACCTTTTTTGGTTCCTTTGGTGATAGCTTTTGCTACCTAAATCTCGTAAAGGGCTCTGATGATTTGGTTATACTTTCTCCAATGTACACTTCATGCCATCATGAAGAATAAACTTTATATATTGTATTTATGCATTTATCTGTATAGAAGAACCACATTTTTCAAAACATGGTATCATAGCCAGTTTGTGTGAAGAGCCTGGTTTTGTGCTGTAATGAGAGCTTCAGTTGATGGCTATAAGGCCACAGAGACTAGGGATGGAAGAGACCTCTGGAGGTCATCTAATCCAGCCCCCTTCTAAAAGCAGGACTATATCTACCTAAACCATTCCATACTTGTCTAATCTATTCCTAAAACTACATACTCATACAACTTTTCTGCAAGCAGAACAGGCCTATTTCTTTTAGCCTCTCCTCATATGGAGAACCCTATATAGGATTGGTGAACCTATCAGGTCCCCTCTTAGCCTTCTTTTCCTCAGGCTGAAGAATCCGAGATCCCTCAGTCTTTCCTTGTATGGCTTGCCATGTAAGACTCTGGTCATATGGGTGGCTCTTCTTTGGACTCTCTCAAGCTTGTCCATGTCCTTGTTAATGTGCAGTGCCCAGAACTGGAGACAGTACTTCAGCTGAGATCTCACCAGTGCTGAGTAGAGTGGAAGAATCACCTTCTTGGTTTTGCTGGAGATGCATCTGTTGCCCTGTGGTGTCAGGCCAACTCTCAGGATCTCAATATTCCACTGTAAGACAGGAGAGTGTGACACAGTTTCACATATACAAACACACAAAACAATTAGGTGCATACACCCACACACACTCCCAGCTCATGCACATACACATCCAAACCAGCCTAGGCACATGCATACCTATTAATAATTCAAGCACATACACACTACATATTAAAATTAGACAAAAGTCAATACCTGCACACTCAGTACACATACATAGATCACTAATTTGTATATCATGCACACACACACGCTCACCAGTTCACACACATACAACCCACCTACACATAGGTAAGTTCCTAACTTGAATGGTACAGTGTGTATGTGTGTGCTTGGAGTACCTGGGATACTTGGGGGAAGGTTAAGGTGAGAGAGTTAAAGTGTAGGGAGGGAAAGTTGCCATAACCAGGATTAGAACCAGTAGACTAGAGAGCATATGGGTGAGGAGGAGGAACTGAGGCTTCAGTTTATGTAACATCAAGTGGCTCCAGGGTTACTTGAGTCACTGGTGCAAGCAGGAAAAAAAAAGCCTGGTGGCAAGAAAGAGAAAGAGACAGAAACCTGGGAGCTTGGGGCTGGAAACCAAGGTAAACAGCTGAGCTACTGTGGGGAGGGGACAGATAAGTGGTGGCAAGGAGGAGACAGACAAGAAAGAAACTGATGTAGAAACTTGGTTGCTCAGGGGAAAAGGCAGTAGGGATAAGACAGTGGCAAAGAAATGGGGGGTTTGCAGGCAGAGAGGATCTCGGGACAGGTGTTGGAGGTGGCAGTGAGCCAGAAGCAGGAGAGGAAGAAATGAGATAGAAGTTAGAGGGGTTAGGAGAAGAGATTGGAGCAGGGCCAAACCATAGTAAAGCAAAACCCAACTCAGGGGTCCAAATAACAGTTTTATTAAACAGACATCACACACTACACAGTCCCATGAAGTTATTGGTTCTTACACACTCTCTCTCTGTCTATCTCACAATGACAGCAGGAGAAAGACACTCAGTGGAAGGGTTGGAGTTCATGTAGGAAAGAGAAGCAGAGTCCAAGTCCTTGGTTGAAGAGGGGCTGGGGGTGATAGCTACCTATCCAAGGTGGAAAGGTGTCCTTGTCCAGTGGGTGTTGTCCAGAGGGGAGGTAACCAGAAGGGGCTCTGGGTGGATAGGTGGTGTGGCATGGTGCAGATCCAGATGGAGAGGGTGTCCCAAGGAGTCAGTCTTCACTTCCCCTTTTATGGGGCAGACTACCTCTGATCTCTTATGGGGGGGGCCCATCCAGGCAATGTCAGTTCTGTTCCAGAAGGCTCCAGGTGTTCTTACTGAGCATGTGCAGTCTTGGCACAATGGTAGGTTGCCTCATCTTTTGTTTCTTGAATGCTGAGCGTGGTTCCAAGGGCTGGGTCATTGGTCCAGGTATTGGTGTTGATGGTTTCGTCATTCAGAGAGAGCTTTAGATCTACTGCCATTGTCTCTCAAGCACCCTCATTCATTCCCATTCATTCAGGAACCAAGTTACATAGGAGGGGTATGTGTGAGTGTATGGTTTATGCAACTGGGCATGGGGATAAGATGGAGGCTTGACATTACAAGATGGAAACTTAACATGACTTATGCTAACTTACATATATAGGTCTAAAACAGTAATCACACAATATAAAAGCAGTTAAAAAAATCAACACAAAACATAATAATTATCACTTATAAAACAGTGGACATCTATATCAAAATAGCAGGCATTTATTTGCAGAGAGGAGAGAAAAATAAAACTTATTACCTAAAATAAAATGTTAAAGCTTATTCTACATCTTAGCTTACTTATATTTATCTAGGGAATAGAGGGAGAGAAAAAGTCAGAAATGGTTGGGGAAGGGGAGGGAATGCATTTTAAAATGTTAAAAAAAGAAAAACTGGGGGTTTTGCTACACATCGATTGATGCATGCCAGCGTATTATTTGAACTACTGGTTATAGCATCTCATTGCCTGCTCATGTTCATACTGTGGTTTATTATTGCCCCCAGGTCCCTTTTATTCATGGTGCTAGTCAGTTTGGTGCCACCAAGCCTGTAGGTGTGTTGGGGGTTTCTCGTCCTGAGGCAGAGCACTTTACATTTCTCAACGTTAAACTTCACCAGGTTCCAATCCGCCCAACTTGCTAGTCTGTCTAGGTCTGCCTGTTTCTGTAGCCTATCTTCAAGTGTGACCATGCTCCTCCATAACTTGGTGTTGTCCATGAATTTGGCCAGTGAGCTCTTCAGCCCCACATCCAAAAGTTTAATAAAGATGTTGAAAAGTACTAGTCTGAGCACAGACAGACCCCTGCAAGACACTGCTGCCCACTTCTCACCAAGATGACAGATCTGTTCACTATGACTCTCTGGGTTCTACCCTATTCTATTCAATCCTAAGGAGACACTGCCCTCAGGATTATGTAAGACTTATGCAAAGCTTTCTCTTGTATGGACCCTTGAGGGACACTACTGCCACGTCTTGCCAGGATGACACAGATCCATTCATTAGAACTTTCTGGGTCCTACCCTGCAGCCAGCTTCCTACCCACTTAACTGTCAAGCAGTTAAGCCTGTAATCTTCCCATTTTACCATGAGAAGATTGTAGGATACCAGATCAAAAGCCTTTTGGAAGTCTAGGTATACAATGTCGACCTCCTTTCTCATATCCAGGTGGCAAGTTACCTGGTTATAGAAGGAGATGAGATTGGTAAAACAAGGCCTGCCCATGATGAAGCCATGCTGGCTGCCATCCAGAATCCTACCTTTTGCAAGCATATTGCACATAGACTCTGTTAAACCCTGACTCCATGCAGCACCCAATGACTAGGGAGACAACAGTTCAATTACCCATGGATCCTGTTACTCATTAGCCAGAACAGAGCAGGGAGCAAACACCAGCACACATTGATCATAACAGCCTTATTCAGAATAGAGACAGCTTTGGGTGAGCTCCCACACTGACAGAATATGGGGAGCAGCAACAAAAAATATTTTTTCCCATATTTATACAGTTTGGTTTATACTTATTAATATTCACCTTCCTTTGTTCCACTTCTAATTCCACCCATTTCTCCTCCCATGTCAAGCTCTGCCTCTGTTTACTGTTTGCTTCATTAGCATGGAACTGCCTATGCATTTCATTCATTTATATGCCTTTTGGTGTGAGTACATGTCTATGACCTTGACTCCTTTTCTTTGGTCAGGAGTGATGTGGACAACATTGAGAGAGTCCAGAGGAGGGCCACCTGCATAATTCGGGGACAACAGGGCAGACCCTACAATGAGAGACTGTTGGACCTGAACCTGTTCAGCCTTCACAAGAGAAGACTGAGGGGGGACCTGGTGACCATCTATAAACTCACTAGGAGGGACCAGAAGGGTTTAGGAGAGACCTTGTTTCCTGTAGTGCTCCCTGGCATAACAAGGAACAATGGCCACAAGTTGTTGGAGAGGAGGTTTAGATTAGTCATCCATAAGAACTACTTCACTGTTAGGACAGCTAGGATCTGGAACCAACTTCCAAGGGAAATGATGCTGGCTCCTACCCTGGGGGTCTTTAAGAAGAGGCTTGATGTCTACATGGCTGGAGTCATTTGAGTCCAGTTTTTCTCCTGATCAGGCCGGGGGTTGGACTTGAAGATCTACAAGGTCCCTTCCGACCCTACTTCTATGATTCTATGGCTTCTTATCGTCATTGATTTCTGTTGCTAGTTTAAATTCAGTCACCACATTGACCTTTCTAATCTGCTCCCTACAAGTGTGGGCTGTTGTTTAGTTCTCCTTGGGGACTGTCCCAAGCTTCCATTATTTATATGCCTTTTTCTTCTTTTTCAAGAGGACCATGATATTTCTATTAAGCCAAGACGGCTTCCCAGACCTTCTGCTACCTTTCCTCTGCATGCCAATGGACTTCTTTTGTGCTTCGAGAAATGTGTCCTTGAAGAACAACCACCTTTCATGCTCTCCTTTCACTTTTGGCCCCTGGTCCAGTGGTTCTTCCCCTACTATTGCCCTGAGCTTGATGAAATTTGCTTTTTTGAAGTCCAAAACTTCAACCCTGCTAGCTGATCTACCTGCCTTGTGATGGACAGTGAACATGATGGTTTATGGTAGTTTTCGTCCACGTTACCCTCTATATTCAAGTCACTCACCAGATAGTTGCCTTTGGCCAAGACCGAGTCTAAGAGACAGTTACCTCTGGTTGGTTTGTGAACTTCCTGAGTTAGGTACAGCTCTTCAATCCAAGTCAGGAAGTAACATGACTGATCTGACTCAGCCTAGTGTTCCTTCCAAGCGATGTCTGGGAAATTGAAGTCACCCGTGATGACTATGTCCTATGCACACACGGCCTCTGCCAGTTCTCAAGAGAACTCCAGATCAAGCTCCTCCCCCAGGGTTGGTGGTATGTAGCATACACCTACAGTTAGGTCTCTCTCACTGTAGTTTGACCTAGAAGTTTTTGAGCCATTCTTCTTTGGATCCACTGTTGGCCTCCAAGGAGGTATACAGCTCCCTCACATAGAAAGCTACACCTCCACCTTTCTTCCCTACTCAGTCCCTTCTTTGCATGGTGTAGCCCTGTATGGCTATATTGCAATCATGTGAGGAGCCCCACCAGGTCTTTGTAATCCCTACTAGATCATAATGCCCACTGGAGAGTAGGAGTGCTATCTCCTACTGCTTGTTCCCCATGCTCCTGACACTAGTGTACAGGCACCTGAGTCCTCCAGTTGAGACCCTCAATTTCCTGTCATTCTGAGGGAGAACCAATCCTCAGTTCTTGCAAGACTGGCTTCCCTAGTGTCCCCAGGTTTGGGGTTTCTTGTGTGCCAGTCCCTGGGCATGCACCAGTCAATGTTTCCTCATCCCCAGCAATCTTATTTTAAAGCCCTATCTAGAAGATGGGCCATCTTGGCTGAGAACAGGGACTTAACCTTCCATGTGAGGTGGATGCCATCCCTTTCCAGGAGTCCTCTCTCCCTGAAGTGTGTGCTGTGGTTGAAGAAACTGAAGCCCTCTTGGTAGCACCACCACTGGAGTTGTCAGTTCACTTATTTGATGCATCCTTTCCTCCTAGGTCCATGGCCTGCAACCTAAAGCATATAGGAAAAGACCACCTGTGCCCCTGACCCCTTAAGCCCAGCCCCCAGAGCCCTGTAGTCACTCATGACCCAGTCCAGATAATTCCAGGCCATGCTGTTAGCTACAAATGACCAACTCTTAGGATCATCATAAATTCTAATTTATTAAACAGGATGTGAAGTTACAATACAATTATAAATGTGAAACTTTGGGAGTTATGATGGGTACTGGTGACCTTAACACATATACACACATGCACTCACTCATTCAAACCCAAGTAGTATAGTGTATAGTAGCTGCTGTAGTGATTGTCAGAGCACTGGTGTTAGTATATCTACCTATCCAAGGCCCTGCAGATCTGCTGTCAATGGTCAGTTTCCTCCAATGTGGTGTCTTCTGCAGAAAGATATTGTCTGCTTGTCCTTCTATCTCAGTAGGTCAGGTGTTGGAAGACAGGGCACCACTGAAGGTCACATTTCACTTACTTTTATCCCTTCTCTGGAAGACTTCTGTGATCCCCAGGCTGCCCATTCTGGAGATTGTTGCCCCACATGGGTCTTGAGTAATGACTGACAGCTGTTAGGGGGTTCCACCCTTGATTCAACAGATTACAGAAACAGTCAATAGGGTGGGTGCTCAGTTCCAGGAACTGGTCTTCAGCTTTGATTAGTTCAAGGTGGACACATGTTGCATAAAGAATGGAGTTTCAGGCACTGGTATTGGTACTTTATTATGTGCAGTCTGTGGCTCAAAGCTAATAATTGCTACTTGTTAACTTGTTACTGCAGCTGGCTCTGCCTATTACTTAATCACTCACTCAGATTAGCTTCCATTCATTCAGGAAACCAGCCCCAATGCAGCAACGCAATTCCAGTGATTACAATTCCAATGCGTTCTTACAATAATAGTTCTAGTAATAGATAGTATGACTTTACTTTAAAGAAAAATACATTTATTAAAAGTTAAAAGGTAAAAAATATAAAATACAGAATGCCAGGGTAAAGATGAGACAGATGAAACATAAAAAGAAATATACCTTAATCAATCAGTCCAAATGTGATGTAGTGAGGATTAATGGCCACTAGGGACAGCAAGCGAGTTAAGTTAGAGGCAGTAGACTGATTTAGCATAAACTTTAGACATATATGGGAAGTTTGCTTTAGGAAATAGGTTTTAATCAAAGAGAATGTGTTCACCAGAATATATTTACAGTCATGTTTTCAATGAACTTTGGCTTTCCTCATCTCTTAAAGGCTTTGTTTTGAGGTGGATACTTTAGTGCTTTTGTTTTCTTTACTGACACTTAGCTCAATTGATATGTAGATGTGGTTTTTAGGTATCTCCTACAGAAAGTTGCTTCAGCTTTCTGGCTGGCTCTGAATCTTGCCACACCCATGCAATGAGTGTGCTCAGTCTCTGCCAATATTTAGGAGGAAAAAGAAATGCACAAAATTGCGAGGGGGGGTGCAGACAAGGAGCTTCTTCAGTATTCTCTCTAAGCTGGGCAAATGCATGACTGCACACAATAACAAAAAAAAGTCAGGCCACACAATAACTTTTAAATCCCTGGGCACTGGCCTGGGAGGGGATGTCCAATGCCATAGCAAGGGAACACTGAAGCTTCCTCCACCACTTCTGTCAGCTTGGCTAGATAATCACCTAGCTGGGGTCATTTGACCCCAGCATTTTTTCCTGCGCATGGCAGGGGGGCGGACTTGATGATCTACTTAGGTCCCTTCCGACCCTACCAACTATGAAACTGTGCTCGCCACCTGCCCCAACCCAGCCACAGGCTACTGCAGGAGGGAGGAGAGACAGGCATACTAAGATACCATAGACATTAGGGCTGGAAGGGACCTCGGGAGATCATTGAGTCCAGCCCCCTGCCCAAAGGGCAGGAAGTCAGCTGGGGTCATAGGAT
>NW_017728907.1:27097906-27123773 GCF_001723895.1 Crocodylus porosus | reverse complement strand
GTTCCCCCAGATCCTGGTGGTCACCCCTGCACACCTGCACACTCCCAGCCAGAATTGCTCACTAAATCTTAGAAGGAATATTTTTCTTGTTACAGTGCCTTTCATGCCCACACGAATGAGGAGCATGGAGTAGTGGTTGGAAGACCAGACAAGCCTAGGGATACTCTCCGCAACATCTTGAATGTGGGCCCCAGGGAAGCAGCAGACCTCACAGGCTAGTGGGTGCAGATAGCATATGGGTTCCTCAGTGCCCTGCAGGAGGGAGTCCCACCCCCACACCACCTTGCACCTCCTTTTGGGGGTGGCTGCCTACCTACCTCCTCCTCTGGTGTCTCCATTGGAGCCTCCTCATGTGTGGTGAGGGGAGCATACCTATTGCACAGTGCCAGGGGAGGAGCAGCCCTAGCCCTGCATGCCCTGGACCTGAGACAACTGTCTTCTAAGTAGCTCCAGGTGGGTCTTTAAGTCAGCCTTCTTGTTGGCTTGAGACACAAGGGTGGCCATGATGGCCCCTGGTGGCTGTATAACTTTTGCCTGGCTCTGTTTCTAAGCTTGCCCTTTTAATTACTCTCCTGCCATGCTGTGTTGTTGTTAAGATAGGGATTCAGATTCAGGTAGGGGTAGTCTCAATCATTAGTCTCAATCAACGGAATAAACCCTCTCAGTTTGGCTGTGCCACTAGAGGGTCCCTATGGCCTGAAGGGCAAATTGTGTGGCTACATTCCTCCTCTATACCACAACCCAAGCCTCACAGGTGTTATCACATCACTTCAGCTGTTTGCTTCCCTTAGCCCCTCTTGCGATTCTCAGGCCATTTGGGTCCCTTTCTGCCCTCTCTATCTCTGGGTCTTCACACAGTCTCTCTCTGGACTGGGGAGCCTTTGGTGCCCCACTCAAGCCCTTGTGGGCTTTGCTTCCTTATTTCAACCTCCTCTGGGCTGGGCGCTCTCTGCGCCCTGCTCAGTCCTCTTCTCTGTGCAGGTAGGCACTATTCCCTTGCTCTCTATCCCCACTCCACCCCTTCTCTGAGCTGGTGAGCTCTCTATAGGCCTTGAGCCTGTCTACAGCAGGACTCAAGGGTTCCACTCAAAAAAATAGTATCAACATAAAACAAAGACCCCTTGCCTGCATAAACCCTTTCTTCTCTGCCCCAGGTAACAGTCTTAGCTCCTAGGCTTGCAGAGTTTTTCTGCTTCCCCTACCATCTTAGGTCCTTTGGGATGCTTCTGCCCTGCTGCAGAGAACTCCTCTCCTTAGACTCTCAGGGCTAGCTTTCTGACCAGCTCAAGCACTGGGCTTATCTAGCCCCAGCCTGGCCCTCTTCCAATCAGATGAGCCTTCAGTCAGCCCCCATACCACCTGGAAGCTGCCTCTCTGGCAGCTTCTCCCCTGAAAGTGTCAGGCACACCCCAGGTCTCCTTCCATAGACCTTCCATAGATTTCTTAAAATAATCTTCTTTTCTTGGTATTGAAGAGGTTGCATTATCTGTAGGTCTTAATTCTGCTATCACATCTGTGGCTACTTCTAATACTGTTTGAACTTTAAGGGGTCCCAATGTACGAGGCTTAATACTGAGCAACAGCCCCTCTCTGCCTTCCCCATTTGGCCTGATTAATTTGCCCAAAACACTTTGTGTTTCATAACACCATGGCTATATTCATTTACAAGGACTCTGCAAACCTGTGGGGATTGATCCATGTTTTATTAGCATTGAAGATATGTTGCAGGTATGTGATGCCAGCACTGCCATTCACAAGGTTCCAATTCCTCTAATCACCTAAGTCTGTTGTATGGCCAAGAGAAACATCTTCAACCTGAATAAACAGGTGGTCTCTTACTTTAAAAAGTCATTAAAATATATACCATAACTGCCTAATAGTATCCATATTTTTCCTCTATTACCACACATCCCAAAATAAGACATCTACCTTGTTTTGGAAAGGCAAAGCAAAAAAGAAAAGATTTTTTGTTCCAAAGTTATGAAGGATTCCTGATCACATGTTTAAAAGCTGACCATTGCTGCTCGGCCAAAAGCTACAGCTTTAACCCTTTTTGCAGCCACGCTGAATTGGCAACAGCTTTTGACTGTTCTGCCGAAAGCTACTGCCAATTCAGCATTGACTGCCAAAAAGTTAAAAACTGATTGTGATGCTGCAGAGAGCACTCCACACCTCCCTCTCTGCAGCCAAGGAGAGAGGCAGAGCTTCCTATTTTTCTATTCTGGTACATACTTTACTTTCTGCACTTAAAACACACCCCACAATTTTGAAGGGATGATTTTTAGGGGAAAGATCTATGTGGTATATGAATAAATATGGTAATACATAGTTTAAGTTCATATATCTGACTGTAATGGCATTAGGTTTTGCCAGTTTTCTTTTACCTGGTTTGTCACAAAGAAAAATTAATGCATGACTATATGGACATTTTGGGCCAAATTCTGTTTCACTTATTAGGTGTTTAGGTGCCTAGAAGCCTAAGACTACTTATGCGCCTAATAGGCAAAATACAATCTGGACTTTTTTTGCTTTAGAATTCTGCAAATCAGAAGAAGGCTAACCAATTCCTTCAGCTTTAAAATTAGAGAAAATGTATGCACAGAAACTGAAGAATAGGTTGAGTCATTAACAGTTCTGATGTTTTTTCATTATGACATGTGGCGAAACCTAAATATTGTATCTTTGTCTTGCAATTTTTTGCTGTATTCTCTTTTAACCCGAGAGTAACATTTTTTATCCTGGAATACAATAGAGTTTCCAAGGTTTAGGTCATTCAAATTAGTCCAAATAAAAGAGGAAAGCTGGGCCAACAGTGCATCTGGAAACACTGTTAAAAGTAGACATTTTCTTTCTTCAGGATTTTCTGGAATACCTGTATGTTAAACAGAAAGTGCACCTCTAATATTACTGGTCGGTTTAGGAAAGCATTCTGAGGTAGTTCTTCAGTAAAACCTAGTCCTTGATTATCTATCATGGCTAGATATTGAGGTCTCATCTCTCAATATGAACATTTTAGCTAGAAGGGTACCCCTATAATTATGGTAATTGATCTACAATATGTCTGTATGGCTGTGTCCTATTCATATTTGGGAGATCTGAACACAGTGGGTCATCTTATGAAAATAGCACATACAAAATGTGTTTTCTTGATATACCTGTACTTTAGCCCGTTGAACCATTTCCATCCTACTCTTGGGTATAATGAGAGAATATATTTCTACTATACTCTGTGACTTACAAATGTAAACTACTTTTATTACATTGTACATGTATATAATTACTTGGATATTTTTGTTCACATATATTTGCTTGCTGATATTTAATTTTGTCTTTCACATTTACATTTTCTTACATTCAGTCTGGCAAGCAGCCTTCTCATCAGGGTTAGTCTGTGACTGAAGGGTCTAAGTATTAAGCTGGTAATAAAGAGGTAGGCAGTTCAAATCTGGGTATGAGCAAATAATCTTAAATAGCAACTTGGGCAGCAGCAACCATGAGAAGTTTGAGTTCAGGATCCTGAGGAAAGGAAGGATGGAGAGCAGCAGAGTAAGGATCCTGGATTTCAGAGAAGCATGCTTTGTTTCTCAGGAGCTCAAGGGCAGAATCCCCTGGAAAATCAGTCAGAGGGGGAGAGTAGTCCAGGAGAGCTGGCTGTACTTTAAAGAAGTCTTACTGAGAGTGCAGGAACAAACCACCCTAATATGCAGGAAGACTAACAAGTATGGCAGAAGACCAGCTTGGCTCAGCAGGGAACTTTTCAGTAAACTAAATCACAAAAAGGAAGCTTATAAGAAGTGGAAACTTGGGCAAACAACAAGGGAGGAGTATAAAGGCATTGCTCAGCCATGCAGGGAAGGTGTGGCTGGTGAACTCAGACTGGTGGAGCGGGGGTGGGGGTTGCACTCTGGCTGGTAGTGGGGAGACCGCAAACCTCCTCATATCAAAGCTTTTGGTAGTCTCCCACAATATACTTGCAGGCAAGCTAAGGAAGTACAAGCTGGATGAATGGGCTGTGAGGTAGATAGAAAACTGGCTGGAGCACTG
The DNA here is from genome assembly GCF_001723895.1 of Crocodylus porosus. Classification (NCBI taxonomy): domain Eukaryota; kingdom Metazoa; phylum Chordata; order Crocodylia; family Crocodylidae; genus Crocodylus; species Crocodylus porosus. Next base: position 27,119,729 of record NW_017728907.1, on the reverse strand, counting down.
TGCTCAAAGGATAGTACTCAGTGGTTCAATGTCTAGTTGGCAGCTGGTATCAACTGGAGGGCTCCAGTGCTGGGTTGGTCTTGGGGGCAGTTTTGTTCAATATCTTCATCATCAACAACCTGGAAGATGGCAAGTTTGCAGATAACACCAAGCTGGAGGGAGGTAGTAGATATACTGGAGAATAGGGCTAGTTACCTATAGAAATTGGAGGACTGGACCAAAAGGAATCTAATGAGGTTCAGCAAGGACAAGTGTGAAGTCCTGTACTTAGTACTGAAGAAACCCATGCACCACTAAAGCCTGGGGACTGATTGGCTAATCATAAAAACAAAAAATTAGGGTTGGAAGGGACTTCAGGAGGACATCTAGTCTAACCCCCTGCTCAAAGCAGGACCATCCCCAACTAGATCATCTCAGCCAAAGCTTTGTCTAGCCAGGTCTTGAAAACCTCCAAGGATCAAGATTCCACCACCTCTCTGAGTAACCTGTTCCAGTGTTTTACTACCCTCACAATGAGAAATTTCTTCCTAATATTTAACCTAAACTTCCCTTGCTTTAACTTGAGACCATTGCTCCTTGTTCTGTCACCTGCCACCACTGAGAACAGTTTAGCTCCATCCTCTTTCTAACCTAAAGTGGAGGCCTAAAGGTCTAGGGAAGCCTCAACTCCATACTCTCAACTAGGTGTACATGCTAAAAGTCTTGGTATGATGATCACATAGACCTCTTGTGCATTCACCATGATCCAGAATTGCCAGGATACAACAAGAAACTACCTTTTTAGTTACTAGTAAATATTAACAATTATGTGGTTCAGTTCTAATTATTTGAAGATGTTGGAGGATACGTAAAACATTTAGGATAATTAGAGGCTTTGAAAATCAAGAGTAATGGCCCAGTTAAACTAAAATCTGTGTTCTGTATTCTTTCAGCCCTGAAGTGGAAACATCAAAGTCTTCTTGTTTTCATTCTCTAGTTTTGGAGGATGCTGGTTCCTGCAGAGGAGGAGCTGTGCTGTGACTGCCTGCCCTATTCTAAATCATAATCACAAAGATTCAGTAAGCAGGTTCTGCTCTGTTGTAAGTCTGGAATACATTAAGGACATGTCTACTGGCCTCAGGGTAGCAAATCTGCAAATGTGAAGGATTTATCCAACAATAATTTTAGCTGTACTCAGTTTTCATCTACCAGAGCTTTATGCTTTTAATTTATATACTTTCCATTAATCCAGTTTAGTATTCTGAGGCTATCTTAATGTAAGGAAAGGGATAGGAAAGGCTGAGAAATTAGTTCATTTTCTTCATTTCATAATTATTTACTGTAAAACTCTAGAGGAAAACCTTGAACATGGATCAAGATCAAGGCCATTTAACCTCTCCATTTTGTGCCCCTTTACCCTTGGGATGTTAATTTTCTTCCTACTCCTTTTGAGTTTTACAATGAAGACTATTTCCAGTTTGGTATTATATTTCTAATAAAATAAGGAAATAAATTTACAGTCCATGGAATGATACTTTGTTTTGCTATGTTTATAAGAGTTACCCTAAATATGTTTTCTTTCTTTTAATAACACCATATAGTAGATGCTTGTTTATTACTAGTTCATAAATATTTTTTTCTATTACTCTTTTTCCTGATGCATGCAAATGTTCTATGGTTTTATAAACCCTACCTGGACTTATTTTATTGCCGTTATACTACAACTATTAAAAGGCCACTGTGGAATATAGAAGTCAAGCTTACTCTGGAAAATTATTCTCAAGGTTTAATTAATAAATCAAACCAAGCTTCAGTGTTCTAGCAGGTAGAAGCTAAAGTAACAGCTTTCTACTATTTTTTTTTTTTGCATCACTGCCCTTGGAACAGGATTTGTTAGCTCCATTTTGCTGAATATACTAAAACCAGACTTCAAGTACTTGCACATGCAAACAGTTGGACATCTTCCTTAGTATAAGCCTGGCCAAACTTTTATGACATGTGGGCTGCACAGTGAGTGCAGGTGCCTCTCCCCTATGGCTATTTCTTTTTTTGGCAGACAGAGTATTCTGCAGCAGCCATTCACATTTTGCTAGTCTGCCTGTTTAAGTCCTTAACCCACGTTCCCTATTGGACAGTCACACTTCATTATTTCTGCTTTGTCCCTACCCTACAGACTTGGCTGTTTTTCTCTGCTCAGTTCTAACTGCCGTGAAATGAGCTACATTTTACTGCATTTTGACTGAAGATGCTGAATACTATCTGGAGCCATGGCTTTTGAACAGCCCTGTCCTGATTCTCATATAGCTCCATGTTTTGCAGTAACGCTTCACAGAAGAAAACTTTTACCGAAAACATCATCAGGTTTCTTCTATTGCTTGCACATAGACCTGGTGGCTAGTTGTCATTCTCAGTTGTGCACTTCAGTTGAAAGGGGACTAATTGACCCTTTACCTAGAAGAAAACATCTGCCACTCTCAAATTTTCTAATTAAAAATAAAGCATTTATTAATTTAAGAGACAGAAAATATTTCTTGGAGTGTAACACTAGAATTATTTTTCTCCTCCTATAGCTTCAGTTATAAGAAAGAAATTTGTAATGTAGCACCATAATAAAAATGGATGCAAGATATATTGCAAAATATTTATGATGGGGATAGAAACCAAAACTGGGGTGAGGGAAAAGCTACAGTAGTTGAAGAGATGTTCCAAGAGAAAAACAAGTTTTGTAGAAAGATATACAACATTATTGTAACTTTGCACTACTTAAATGACTAAATAAAAAGGTAGGAAACATTTTTTCTGCTTGGCAGACAAAAAAGACTGACAGTTTAATCACTTAAACGGTATCCTGAGATTCATCTCAACTTCATATCACCCCTGAGCTTTTCCTTACAAAATGAGGGTACAGTGCTGAATGGTTTACAGTTTTCAGAAAAGGTGCCAGTCAACTCATGGTGCTCTGGAGATGTGCCAGAGGACTGGAAAAGGGCCAATGTGGTTCTCATTTTCAAAAAAGGGAGGAAGGAGTACCCAGGAAACTATAGGCCTGTTAATCTTACCTTGGTCCTGGGTAAGCTTTTTGAGAGAATTATCTTGGCGCATGTCCACGAGGGGATAGCAGGGGTGATCATGCTTAGAGGCAACCAACACGGGTTCTGTCAGATCAACCTGGTGGCCTTCTATGACCAGGTCACAAAATCCTTGGATGCAGGTGTCACAGTGGACATAGTCTTTCTGGACTTTAGGAAGACCTTCAACACTGTCTCTTACCCCATTCTCATTAAAAAACTAGGAGACTGTGGCATCAATACCTACACAGTCAAATGGGTCACTAATTGGCTGGAGGACTGCACCCAGAGAGTGGTGGTAGATGGGCCTTATTCGACCTGGAGGGATGTGGGCAGTGGGGTCCCCCAGGGCTTGGTCCTTGGGCCTGCACTCCCCAACACCTTCATCAGTGCCTTGGATGAAGGGGTAAAAAGCACCCTGTTCAAATTTGTGGATGACACTAAGATATGGGGAGAAGTGGGCATGCTAGAAGGGAGGAATAGGCTGCAATGAGATCTGGACAGGTTACAGTGGTGGGCAGGTGAGAACAGAATGGGTTTTAACACTGACAAGTGCAAGGTGATGCACCTGGGGAGGAAGAATCAGCAGCATACCTACAGGCTGGGGAACTCCCTTCTTGTCAGGGCAGAGGCAAAAAAAAGATCTTGGAGTCATTATTGATGCAAAAATGAACATGGGCCAACAATGTGGGGACATAGTCAGGAAAGGCCAACCATACCTTGTCATGCATCCACAGATGCATCTCAAGCAGGTCCAAGGAGGTGATCCTCCCTGTTTTTGCGATGCTGGTCAGGCTGCAGCTGGAGTACTGTGTCTAGTTCTGGGTGCCGCACTTCAGGAGGAATGTGGACAACATGGAGAGGGTCCCGAGGAGGGCCACTCGCATGATCAGGGGGCAGCAGGGCAGGCCCTATGAGGAGAGGCTCAGGAATCTGAACCTGTTCAGCCTCCACAAGAGAAGGCTGAGTGGGGATCTAGTGGCCTGTTACAAACTAGTCAGGGGGGACCAGCAAGCATTGGGGGAGTCCCTGTTCCCCCAAGCACTACCAGGCATGACAAGAAATAACGGTCACAAGCTGGCAGAGGGTAGATTCAGGCTAGATATCAGGAGGCGCTACTTCACGGTCAGGGCAGCTAGGATCTGGAACCAACTTCCAAGAGAAGTGGTGCTGGCTCCTACCCTGGGGGGTCTTTAAAAGGAGTCTGGATGAACACCTCACCAGGATCGTTTGACCCCAGTACTCTTTCCTGCCATGGCAGGGTATCGGACTTGATGATCTGCTCAGGTCCCTCCTGACCCTACCAACTATGAACTATGAAACATTGAATAAAAGAAGTTTAATTGAGAATCTTTAACATCTTTAAAATGACATTCTTGTCTACTGAAGTCAAGGGCAAAGCTTCCATTGACTTCCACAGGATCAGGATTTCACCATAAGTAAAGACTGAAGAATCTGGATTTCTTATTTGATTACTGAGGACTCCAACTATGAGCAACAACTAAGACTTATCACAAGCAAGAAGTTTGTAATTCCCTAATCTAACATTTTTGACTGTTTTGACAAGTTGGCATTGGCAGTCTCACAAGTTTAAATTGATTATAAAGATGGATTGGCAGACAGGTTTATTGGCAGACAAATAGAAAGCCTTTATTAAGGACCTATAATTCTACTTGTGTTTAAAAAAAAAAGAAAAGGAAAGGAAAAAAAACCTCTCTTGACTGAGACAAAATATTTATCAGTCTGTAATGCGTCTATGATTTATTGTGATTTGATTGGCATCAGTTTTCTCAGTAGGTTTAACCATTCTTTTTTAGATTAATCCATTGACATTTTGTAAACATTGTCATATCAACATTTTTAATCGATGCAATTATTATTCAGCTTTATATTGTAGGCAGACTAATCCACTTTTAATTTTGTTAACCATTCTGAAACTTATACTTTACTTAAGCAAATTGAACTGTAATGAGTTTGGGATGGACCTGTTATGGACAATTGATAAATTACAATTATTCAGCCTGAATGTCTTTGATCCTGTATCTTCCATTCATACCGAAAAAAGCATATTTCTGACAGCAAATTAGTTACAAATATAAAAAGAAATAAACAGTAAGGGTAGTTTTATAGAATGAGTTGTAATCATAGATTGTATGATTGCTGCAGAGTACAGCTGGTCACTTATTTTACTCTGTTATTTGTGATGTGCAAAACAGTGAAACAGCTAATACCTGGAGAGTACCTACTGCAGGGCTTCAAAATTGAATCTTATTCTTATTTCGGCTTTGCAGACTTCATAGTTCAGTATCCAGCATAGTTCCTGTTGGGAAATTAAATAAGTCTGCATAAGTTTTCATATCAATCTGTCAATGAATAGTTTTATATTTTCAGTCTGTGAAAGTGGTGTCTCAGCATCACCTGTACAAGTTTTTTCATGTGTAAGAATCCAACATTTTGCATCTTTGGGCAATTGCTTTAGCAGAAAGTGACATTCCGTCAGGGGCTACTGGGGAGATAATGGTACTTTTACTTGTTGTTTGACCTATCAGAACATATAAATGCTTACCTCAATGCAAGGTCAGCACTGCTTACATAAACTCTTAGCAAAAACAAAACAACAATATTATTTTTTAACAATGTGTCACATACTTGAACAAAAGAACCTACATTTGTCATATACTATTCTTAAATTATTAAATTGTCCTTGAATTGCTCTAAGGTTTAGGTAGTGTTGAGGTGATATTGTTGCCATGATGTTCCAGGAAATATAGATGAATTCTTGTGGGGGATACCTTTGTATTGGACCAACTGCAAAGCTGGGGTAGACATAGGCAATTGGCCTCTGTGAAGCTTCAGGGGCTGATTCAATTCAGAGAAGATTTGGCCTGATTTAACAGCCCAATCTCCAAATCCAAATTGAATCAGGAGACAAATTAAAAGGTATGAATTGATAGAAAGCTCTCTGAATTGATTCGGAAAAGCTTCAGAGAGGTTCAGAGATTTGGGAAGTCCCCACTTGCCACCTCAGGGAGCTGGACCCGGACTCCATGCTGATAAGCAGGAGTGGGGAGGGGCCCATGGGGGGACCCCTACCAGGCACCATCCCCTGCCTGCTCCCTTAGCCTTTTGAGCTCCCCACAAACCCTGGCCATTCTCCCAGCCTCACCCAGCTCCAGCATCCTGGCTCTTTAAAAAAAAAACAAAAAAAAGGCCCACACTCACCGTCTCCTGCAAGGTGGGGGTGGGCAATCCCCACTGCCCCCCACTTCCCTGTGCTGCTTGAGGGACTCTGCCATGAGCCCCTATCTCCCGCACATTCTCCCAGCCCCATCAAAGTCTGCCTCGCCTGGTCTCAGCATCCTGGCTCTTTTTTTTTTTAAAAAAGCCCCAGGCTCATTGGCTGCTGCAGTGGCTGTCGAGGCTTCTGGGGGCTCATGGTAGAGCCCATCATGCAGTGCAGGGCAGTGGTGGGAAGCAGGGATTGCCCCCAGCCTGGCAGGAGCTGATGAGTGGGGCTTTATTTTATTTTTAAGAGCTGGGACGCTGGGGCTGGGCAAGGCAGCCATTGACGGGGCTGGGAGAGCAGGCAGGGGATGGAGCTTTTTTGATTTGGAGATTTGGCTGATTTGGCAGCAGCCAAATCTCTGAATCAGATTCCAAATCAATTTGGGACGGTGATTTGAATCACCAAATCAAATCTCTATCCCCCAAATGGGCCGAATCCAAAGTGAATACTAACAGCTTTGCAAAGGCATAATAGGCAAGCTTTGGGGTGTTACAGTACCCTTCAGACATAGCAGAGACAAACAGAGGGTGCAAAAAATGCTTTTGTAAGCTCCTTATATAAATAAAAACAGGGTATGAGAATAATTCTCAGGTAGCCAATAAGCAGGAGAGATTAAGACGCATGATAATGAAAGAATGCTTTTGTTCAAGAGCATTGTTATCACCTGTGAGGTACAGGGATTAATGAACAGTGTTCAATAGTCTAATGAATTTCTTTTCCCAGCCTCTCACTCTAAGGGTGTTGGAGAGAAGTTTTCCTTTGAGCACAAGAACTGTGAAGTCAGAAAGTGAGTGATTTTTTTTCCATGGAAAAAAATGACCTCTACCTGTGTTCTAGTGTCTCTGTCCGATATCTTTTTTCCATGATCATTCATTGTGGTGCATAGTTTTTTTCTTGTTTACCCACATAGTTGCTATGAGGACATGTGATGTACTGGATCAGGTATACCACAAGCTGTGATAGACATGTATGTGATCCCTGGATTCTGATAGTTTTGTTGTGGGAACTGTTAATTGTTGTGGCAATAGAGTTGTGTTCACAGGTCTTGCATTTATTGTGAAGGCAGGGCTGACCTGCTAGGTATCTGTAGATCAATAGGGAGTTTGCTTCTTATGATGAATTAGGGGGCTTTCTGAAGGCCAGGAGCAGGGGCCCCAGGAATATTTTTCTCAAGTCCTTTTCAAGTATAGGCTGTAACTGTTTGCTGATATTTCCTAAAGGTTCAAGTAAGAGATGGTGAGTGACAACTATGGGTATATGGTCAATAGGGGTTTTTCTCTTGTATCATGTTTGGTTGCTGTGGGGTATCTGGATGGTTCTTTCAAAGAAGGGACACCCTATTTCTCTGCTGTAGTGGCCTGCTGGGTAAATGCACTTTTTAGTTTGAAAGAACTGGTGTCATGAACATTCTCCCAAGAGCAGATGCCATGGTATGGGAGGTCTTGATAGTAGATCACTGAAAAGCTAGGTAAGTTTTACACTTCTGTCTTAGATGATATTATTTCTACTATCTTCATAAATTCTTGATGATACCCTCCATCTGAGTTAGATCAATAAAACATCTTTTTAAAGCGGTAAAAGAAAGAAAGATCACCACCAACAGGGAAATACAGTCTTTTGCTTTGGCTAAAGAATTTGTTTTGGAAATGAAGTTGGGAGACTTGAAGGACAAAATGTGCATAATCCAAGTTCAAGACCAAACTTAGGTGTTGAGGGATACAGTGAGTCTCCTGGCTATGACATTTTTTGGAAGTAGTGTTTCATGAACTAGATTTCATTAGTCCTTTTAGGCATCCAAGCAAAGACGAATGAGCCAGAACCAGAGAATATTGAATGTTATTCACATCCAAATATAAGCATTATTCACTAATGTGAATGAGAACTGCCTTGTCTTTGCCCTTTGAAATAGTGCTCTTGATAAGATATCTGAATCTGACTCTATATAAATATAAATGTGTATGCATATTTACTATATTAATCCCCAAAAGCTCCCCTAGAATATCCCCAAAAGATCTCTTTAAAATAACACTCTTCAGAAAATTTGTGTTTCTGTTAAGATGCATCTATCTAGATTAAAAAAGGGACTAGATTTAATGTTTTCAGTTACTGGCGCTGCCATTTGTCAGGAAGTTTTCCTCAATAGGGCTTTCTCCTGTAAAACTAGAACATTTTATTGTGCATGCCACAGAATTCTCATAGATTAGCAGAACACAGAATGCTGTCCAAGCTATAGAACATTTTTGGGGGGTGGTTTCTCTCCTACCTGGCAGTTGTTATTTGACTCAGAGGTATAACTGCCCAGAACTGCATCCTGGGTGGTGGTGATGAACAGTGCAGGGACAGCAGTACATGTGCATCCTGGGTGGGGTAGGGGAGGCCAGGACTACTACCTGGGCTGGCCCCGCAGCCTTACCTGGGATCCAAACAGTGCAGGGACAGGCAAAATCTAGAGTGTTTTCCTTAACTCTCATTACCAATCAGTGGAAAAATGTAATGAAGACCAGGGAGGGAGCTTTTGGCAATGTAATTGTACTCCCTGGGTGCATCCAGATGATCACGGATGTGTGGTATGTGGCACCATAGGCCCATCTGTGGAACAGCACACCACACACACCACCCATGCAGGTATTCCCCATGCTGCTAATTTGCAGTGCAGGGGCAGGGGTGAGGGGCAGCAGGGAGGGGGTTGACACTGGAAGATCCTAGTATTAAAAAGCTCCATGCCTTAAAAAAGTGGGGTGGTGCATGTGTTGGCAGCATATGCCACTGGAAACCAGAGCCTGGCCAGCTGGAGCCACACTCTGGCTGCTGGCTGGGCTCTGTGATTCTGCATTGCCACATTTGCAGCCCCCATAGTCCTTCAGGACCCCAGGTAAGGCTGCTGTGGCCAGCCCAGGTGCTAGCCCCAGCCTCCCCTACCCCACCTGAGGCAATTTCCCATGCACCAGAGCGCACGTGCACATGTGCATGGGTGTTTCCCAGAGACAAGCAGCAGTGGCATATATTGTGCCACTGCTGTTTGTCCTTAGAGAAACACACATTCCTGCTCATGGGGATGTGCTCCCTAAAGTAATCCTTTCTGCCTTTATGGCTCAGAAAATCTTACTGAGTTAATACAGTACAAAACAGATTTTAGGGGTGCCTTCAGTAGCAATGCATGATATAAGGATACATGTTCCGTGGGTCCTGCTGCTCTATAGTCTGCTCTCTGTACTCTGAAAGGGTGTTGGTTCCCTCTCATGTACGGCCTTGTAAACTTCATTTTAGTTTTGTGCAGAGAGCCTGACTCATTATATAAAGGCATTGTCATTTGTAATCAAGTTAATGGCAGTGACAAAAGGCACCTAAATGGATAAAGCATGCTTTGCCTTGCCAAGCAACACACCCTTATGACTCTGTGTGGCTACCAATATCATATGAGCAGAAAGAATAATGTATTTGCTACTGAGCTGCTTCCTCCACTGTCTGCATAGCACATGTGTGAGAGCAGGTGGGGAATAAGCAGACTTTAGAGTCCCCCACCAAAACACCGGTCAGCACAGATATGCTGGCATTGCAGCAGAAGTAAGGTTGGACAGCTATAGAGACCTGGCACAGAATAAGAGAGCCTAGGGGATGGAATGTGAAGTTGCTTGGTGAGTCTGTCTACTGATTTATTTCAGGAACAGTAAAGTAATCCATTGTATATTACTTTGGAGTCATTTTAAAGCAGAGTTAGTCCAAATACTAAATCTTCTCATTCAGTTTGGCCATGTGCTCTCTTCTACTCCATCTTTTATTCATTACATTCATTATATTATATTTCCTCTTTCTAAGTCTATTTACATAATTCCTGGGAGGCTTGCCTATATTTATATGACTTGAGCAATGGGAGCCTTCCTATCCATGACTGGATCCTCCAAGTTTTATGACAATACAAATTAATAATAAAGATAGCGTATGCAGTACAGCCCTTCTTACTCAAAGGAGTAGCCATTGAAGGTTCAGAGGATGACAGCAAAGGCAATTAAGGTTTTCAAAATGAAGCATTCAGAGCTAGCACTTCTTAGTGCAGATTTCTACAGCATCTTTGGACAACAGAGTAAAGGCAATTAGCGAGAAATAATTTTCCATAGCATGCATACAGTATATATTTATCCATATTTAATGTCCAATTCTGTCACCCTAAAGTATGTTGAATAGTACCTTACTGCTCCAGTAACTTTCCATGGAATTTTTACATCAGAAGTAGACTTTTTCCTCTGAGTAGGGAAGAAAATGATACATTATTGAGACTTTTTCTTATTTTATCAAAAAGTAATCATGGAATATCAAGACTTAATTATTAAAAGCAGCCAATGTTAAGTTCTTAGAGTGCTTGGTAAGGATTTTCATCTTGAAGTTCTGGCCTGTAATCCAGCTCTGTTAGGTGTGCTGGAAATTACTATGAATAGTGGGAAGTTTTACAAGGAGGATAAATTCAGTCTTTATTTATTTTTCTTCAAAGTATGCCAAAATACATACCCATTCAGCATATAGCAGAGCAAGTCTTGGTTCATTCAAAACTGAAAAAATCATCAATATAAGATTGGATTTTAAAGCCCCATAAGTGTGCCTCCTTGCACTAACATCAGGAAAGATTTGATTCATGGCTGGACAAGGTCCTAAAAAGGGGTATTTACATGTGTCTGGTGCCATTTATTTAAGATATTTAACTGTACCATTAACAATGAATTATCCATTTGCAGATCCAACTGGAATTGTTTTGCCCAAACACTTCTGAATTGAAAAATGCCAATTTTTAATACAAAAATTGGGGTAGGGGATCAGGGAGAGAGGGGAGGCAGGGCAAAGAGTGGGCTAGAGTTAATTTCCCATTTTGAAAAAAATGTTTAATTAAATGCTTTATTTTGACTTTTCAAACACCCCAAAATATAGTTTCAGATTGAAATATGTTTTCATGTCAAGTGTTAATTTTTAGTAAAAATGGCTTCTTCTGAATCGACAATAGAAGCTATCCTCTTGGGTAACACAGATTCTAATATTGCTTATGAAATCACCTGGTCATCTCCTCTTGTGTATGGTTAATTATAGCTCTATGGCAGACATTTTAAGGTTTATTTGGCTGACAGACCATTTCCTATGTATGATGAAAATTCATGTAGCTTTTCATCGTGACTGTCTTTAAAGTGGAAAAAGAAATACTAGGACTAAAGCAGAATAAGAAAGACTAATTCATGTAGGTAGACTCTTTTTTTTGTAGGTGACAGCCTATTTTTCTGCTATGAATGGACGTTTAGAGAACTAAGGTTGTAAACAGAAGGGAATTTAAATATAAAGGATAGGGGGAGGGGCACTATTGAGAGAAGCAGCTGTGAGTTAAACAGGTCAATGGAGATAAAAAGGCAATAAACCCATTGACAGATATAGGGGTTTGTTTGTTTATGTGCAAAAGCATAGGGTATTACTAAATGATCTCAGCTCCATTTGGGGAGAGGCCAAGAACCAGTTGGTATTCCAATCAAGCTAGCAAAACCAGATAGTCGTTGAGCGGATTGCTGCAGAAATGTTTCCTGAGGATATGACTGGACCCAGTGTTGCTTGGAGTGCAAGATACTGAGGCAACAGTTTGTGAGTACATGGGGAACCAACCACATGTCAGGTGTGTGGAGCTTCACATGCGCCTTCTACAAAGCAGTGTCCCAGATGTTCACAGTGCACAACATCATGATGTCCCAAAAAGTGCTGGACCAGGCCTACTCCAGGAGAGTGACAAGGACTCGGATACCACTATGTTTGAAAACATTCAGCCCTTGTGAGTGACCATTTCACTACCCAGGCCAGGTTGAGGACTCCCTGACCATCCTGACAAGTGGAAAGGGCATGGAAATGGATCTGCACTCAAACAGCAAGCATCCAGGGTCCTCTGGCTGCCCCCATCTGTGACATCCCAACCAGTCCTACTTGTCTACACAAGCTCCCTGTCATTGGCTAAGCTGGCCTCCTCCCAACAGGAACCCAGCTTTTCAAAGGACCCAGCCCACAACAGGACCCAGCCTCCTTCCAGGGTGGTAAGTGGAAGCTCATGACAAGTGTTGGGTGGGTAGGGAAAGGCTGGGGAACATGAGGGGGTGGACAAGGAGCCAGAGACCTCCTGCGGATTTTCAGTACCTTGACTGGAGATTGTCCCACACCCTATGCACCTAAGCAACTGTGGAATTACTTTGTGGATTTGCACTGGAATCTCATCGCCTCAGTTGGGGACTGCTCCACTCCCCTCCCCTCCCCTCACACCAGCATCCATGCAATTATTGTGTACATTGCTATTTGGTACTGTACTCTGTTTTCCTGAACGTGGACTAGGACATCCCTCCTACCAGCGGTAGGGACAATCTCGGGGATAGGTCTATCAGGCCTTGGGTCAGTGCAGATGTAGTTAGGGATCTTCTGGAAGGGCTAGACATTTTTAAATCTGCAGGTCCAGATGCCCTCCACCCAAGGGTGTTGAGGGGGCAGGCAGGGGTCATCGTCAGCTCGGCTGTATGAGCATTTGTGGTCATCTGACCAGGTGCTGGGGGGATTGGAAACTACATAATGTGGTCTCCATTTTTAAGAAAGGGAGGAAGGAAGACCCAAGTAACTATAGGCCTGTAAGCCTCACCTTGGTGCTCAAGAAGGTGTTGGAGAAAATCATCGAGGAGCCACTGCCTGCCTCAAGTGAGGCTCCACCGGCTCCAGGACACTGCTCCAATACCCTTCATGGCCTCAGGGAGTGAGAAGCAGTGTCTCAGAGACGGCAGAGCCTCACTGGGGTAGGCAGTGGCTCCTCCCTGAGGTGTGGCAAGGCAGGGATGGAGGCTGGGGTGGGGGGCTAGCATGGGCTCCACCAGCTCCAGGGAAGTGCCCTGATGCAGAGGAGTGGAGCACTTCCCCAGAGCTGGCAGAGCCTGCACCAGCCCCCAGCTCCAGGCCCTGGCCCCCAGCTCCTGGCTCCAGCCCCTTGTCCAGGGCCCCTGCCCCCAGCCTCTGACCCCTGGCCCCAGCTTCTGGCCCCCAGCCTCTTGGCTCCTGTCCCTAGCCTCTGGCCCCCAGCCTCTCAACTCCATCCCCCAGCTCCGGCCCCCAGCCCCAGCCTCTGGCCCTCAACCTCTCAGCTCAAGCCCCTGGTCTCCAGGCCTGAGCCCCTGGCCTCCAGCCCACAAGCCTCAGCCCCCTTCGGTAAGTGTCCGATGCCAGACCGAGGTGGCACGCTCACGGACTGCTACTCCTTAGAAGGGACATTGCCAATGTCCCCTGCCATGCTGGAAATGACTGCATAAGAATACAAGTTTGGTTGACAGTGTTTAATCATGTACAGGACACTATGAACTGCTGTGCCAGCCCTCATCCTGGCAACTGGCAAAATGGTCTGGCAGCATGCCCTGCATGCTCACTGCTAAGTGACCAGTTTCTATGTGTAAATGCTAAGGCATGGTGCCTGTGGGTGGTAGGGGCCACTCCATCTTGGCTGTCAAGGGCTCTCTCCTGGCCCCACAGATGCTGTGCATATGCACATGGCAGGGTATGTTGTGCTCACTGGCTTCCATGTATCCTCAGGGGTTTCCAGGGAGCCTTGAGACAATGAGTAACACACTCTACAGACATTATTCTGCTGCTGAGTTGATAGGTATGGGCATTCAGGCAGTCAGTGAAAAGCTTCATCTGCCGAGGTATAACAGGTATACAGGGTCCCTAATTAGTGGTGGAAGTATACTCTCCTCTCCACCCTCAATGTCAGCCACACGAGGAGCAAACTTTCGGCTTGCTTCACCAGAACGTCAAGAAAGAAGTTCTTAAATATCCTGGCATCTTGCACGCTCCCCGAACAGCTGTCATGTATTTGCATGAAATGGCCATGGTGGTTCACGACTGCTGGAAACACAACTGAGAAGAAGCCTGTCCGGTTGATAAATGACAGAAGTTCATGTGTCATTGCTCGTTATCCCGGGTGGTTATAATGTTCTGTTCCCACTAGTTGTTGCTGGTCTTCCTGGCCCATAAATGCAAGCCCACAGTGTGCAAACCACTGTAACCACTTAGATAAATGGTACTGGCCTACAGCTAACATATATTTGGGGCAGCAACTGCTGCCATAGAGTGAGAAGCATCTGCCTCATACAAATGTGACCTTCTTCCTCCCAAGTTGTCAAGTTGTTCTTCCTTGCTGTTTGCCTGGATAACAGCAGCCAAGTCAGCCAACAGAGCATGCTGGTGTTGCCCTTTCCATGCAATCTCAAGTACAAATTCTCAACACTGATCTGGCATGATCTCCAGGGCAAGGATCACACACAGCTCTTTTCTGTGAACTGGATGATAGTGGCAGCTGGCAGTAGTAGTTGCAAGTTACAGAGGGTGGATGGTCCAGGACAAAAGTTGGGTTGCAATTCCCACCAGAGTCCTGGCCACAACAATTTTGCTACTTTCTCTCACCTGAGTGAACACCCAGTAGGCATTTTGCACAGCACTGGGGAATTCCCAGAATCCTGCAGACATTCAACTAGCTCAAGGCACATTGAGATATATGCTCTCATCAGCCACCTGTTGGCAGAAAAGCAGCGGTGCATTCAGCTGCTCTCAAAATCTTAATTGGAATGTCAACATATATACATGCCAATTCTGCAACTTTTCTGTTTCAGGAGAAACACATATCCAAGTTTGTCCCAGGACAAATATAATGTCTGTTCATAATCTAGCTGCTCCTCTATCCTGCCTTTAAGCAATGGATAATTTAATTTAAATTGACAGCATTTCTCACATATTTTAAGCTAGCATGTACTTAAGTGCTTTCTTGAATCAGGGTTTAAATAAAGAGGTTCATTTTTGTTTCTAATGATTTTATTATCTCCATAGTACAATATTTCTTAATAAATGGTATTGTATCACATAAAGTCTGGTTGTCAAACTGAGATAAACCTATTGGAACAACTATATAAAGGGGTGATTTTGAGCCTTCCTTCAACATAAAACTAAATAGAAGTATACATGATTGTACAGGCAAAAAAGAACTGACAGTATATTGAGGGGGGCGATTTTTCAGTTTTACTTTGTGAAATGTTTGTAATAAAATCAAATCCATTTTTTTATTGTAGATGATTTTGAGGAAATTCTTCAGCAGTTCTATCTGGGTATAATGTGTTTTAACAAGCCATGATGTTCAATAGTGGCTAAGTGCTAAGGTGTACAACAAATTTCAGTATGACTTCTGTTCCTCACTGGGTGCATCTACACATGCACCTGACTGCACAGTTGTTACTGCACCATCATTTAGTAATTGCTGGTACTCTGCAGTCCTAGCGCTGCACAGGTCATTTCTGATCCTACTGCACAGTAACAGCAGTGTCATGGTTTGTGCCATCCAGTGCTATGTTGACATAGTGATAAACTATGTTGCCATAGATCAGCTCTATGATGACATAGGATCTCATGTAGATGTGCCTACTGTTTCTGAAAATAGCTTTCAAAATACTTAGAAATTCACTAGTTCCCAAGAAGGTTCATTTAGGAGAAGCCAAATATAAGCAGCAATATAAAGAAGCTAAGAGAATGTTACATGAATAAAGACCTATATTAATGTGTGAGACCATGAACAGATAAGTGATGCTTTTGCTACAAAAATTATTAATATGGAGAAGTGAAAAAAAAATCCTCTTGCAAGGGGGTTGGGGGCAGGGATTGGAACAGGAGAGGAGCTCCTAAGTACTAATGGATTGTTGTGTATGTGTAGTGAAAAAACTTCTCAAAAAAGCCTAAAACCACTGAATATCTAATGTATTCCATCTACTCTATTATTCCATCTTTCACCAAATACTAGGCACATCTACACATGCTCTTTATTGCAGAGTTGACTAATTAGCTCTGCAGTAAAGCATCATGGTCTACACACTCACCTGTATTAGGGTATAGTAAACTAACTCTGCTGTAGGATAGTACTGTTTGGGACAAGTACTATCCAACAGCAGAGTAGTTATGATGCCCATAGCTGGTTGAGGCATGAGGGTGTTATGGAGGGGGCTTGTTCACTAGCCCTGCACTGCAGCACTCTTATGCCCCAGCCAGCCCCTCCACAGCACATTGAGCCAAGGCAGAGCAGCCCTGGGCTGGGAAGCTGACCTCCTGGGCTCCCTCCACCCTGGCTCAATGTGCTGTGGCCCAGACTCGGGTGTACCCAGGAGCAATAAACTCCAGCACAAGATGTGCTAGAGTGTATTGCTATGTGCCAAGTGCTCATGTAGATGCTTCCACTGCCACTTATTTTTTCTTTTAAAATATTAACAAATATTATTATGCTATATCATGTAAATACCAGAACGTAGATAAAACCAATCAGGTACTACCCAAGAAAAAACTCTTCACTCTTATACATGTTCCATTTCAAGAAAACACTCTTCAACCTAGCACTTAACCTATGCATTAAACTTCAAACATATGGTTAAGTTGCACTGGTGTCCTATACTTTCCAGAATCCTTGTGATGTTCGGTTACATGCGAGGCCATATGATTTCCAAAGAGAGGTGTTGGAATGTTCAGCCAACTGAGTGATTCAATTGGCAAAGCATTCAAAGATGCTTTATAAAATGCACTCAGTATTCAGGCAGAAACAGTCAACAAGTTCAGAGCCCAGAACTTCCATGACCAAAAACTGCTGCTAGAAAAGTAAGTTTTAAAAACACATCTGTCTCTTTCTCTATGTGTGTGTGTTTATGCATTTGTGCTTTTCTTTTACTGCATTTTAATTGTTTACCTTTCTGGTTTAAACCTATCCCACCTTTCTGGCAAAAGCTAAGCCTAACATCCTGCCTAGGTCATTTTGTCATTAGTTAAAGCCAGCAATTGCATTCCTATTGGAAAGGTAATGTATATAATAATTAGCAAAGTACAGCAAAGTACTAGCAGGCTGAGAGGGGATGCAAATTAGCTGAAGTACTAGCAGGCGAGAGGGGATGCAAACTAGCAGGCTGAGAGGGGATGTAGATTTTTAGAACTGCCTCATCTAATCATTAATGACATTGTTCATAATTAGGACCAATTACAGGGAACATTTGTTGATTTACAGTAAACAGAGACATGTCATAAAAAACAAAGAATTGAAATTTATGATGGAATTATCAGGCAGTGTAAGTCTGTGTGAAAATACAGGTTTCCTCTTAAGCCAGTGAAGCCCTGCAATCTTTTCTATAGGCATATTAGGGGTGAGAGAGAGTTGACAAGGCAGGATAATGGGAGAGAATATTAGCAAGGAGTTTTTAATGAAGATTAACAAACCTTTTCATCTCTCTCCTGAAAAAATGATGTGGTAAACTGAGAAAACTTACGAGGTAAGGTACAAATCAGCTTCTGTAAGATCACTTCCATAATAACTAGATTTTGTCAAATAGAGTATTTCGAACATACTACTAAAAATGATAATTTGCATTGTAGCAGCTCTTAAACTTATAAACTATAGTCCCACTGTGCTATTGCTGTACAAAAACATAGCAAAATGTCCCTGAATAGTTAATGATTTGTGTATAACAGGTATGTCAAATATACAAACCCACTGGTACATTTGCCAGATGCAGAGAATCAGGCAGCTGGGGATGCTGAATACACGTGATGCAGAGACTGCATGCTCCAGCAAGCTCACTGCAGTTTTGATTAATCAGTCTGCTCTGATGTGTTCTAGTTAGCATGTGTATAGATGCCCTCAGAGCCGCTTTAATAAAAGAGGCCACCCCAGAGCATGCATATAGATACTAGGGCTGTGCGAAGCTTCTGTCCCTGATTCGATTCAGTGGCTGAATCACCAAATCCAAATTGAATCAGGAAACCCTTTAATTTCTCTGAATTGAATTGGAACCCTCTGAATCAATTCAGAGAGATTCGGAAATTTGGCGATTCAGCCATAGACACAACATTAATGTTTACTCTACATACCTCTAGGTACCAGGCAGCTTGTGGATGCTGGGGCAGATGGAGTGTCCCACAGGAACATGGTGGGCTTCCCAACGTGCTCAGCAGCAGACCCAGAATTAGACCAGAAGCAGTTTTGGTCCACTTCTTGGTCCGCCAGGGAGTGTGCTGGAGGGCCCCATGCATCCCACCCTGTCTTGGCAACTGGTGCATCCTGGGTCTTGGGGGGGGGACCCAGGGCCCCCCCATGGCCAATCACCCAGCCAAGGGGGCATGGGTGGGAGGGGGCAGCATGCTCCCCAGCAGACCTGGAAGTATTTCCAGTCCACTTCTGGGTTCACCGTTGAATATGCGGGGAGCCCCCCCTTCTCCTGTGGGATGCTCCATCCACCCCAGCATTGCAGCATTTACAAGCTTTGCCTGGTACCTTGAGGTATGTAGAAAAAACATTTAAAGCTGTATCTATCGCCAAATCACTGATTCTCTGAATCAGCATTGAATCCTCAGATTCAGATTCAGCTGAATTGAATCAGGGACAGTGATCTGAATCAACTAATCGAATCACTGTCCCCAATACAGGCTGAATCTGAATCTAATACAGCCCATTTCACACAACCCTAATAGATACCCTAAGTACCTTCCTGGGTATCCCTAAGACAGAGAATTTGTTTTGTGATGTAAGAACAGCACTGTTAGCAAAATTGTCAGTCATGAGAAGAACAGAACTAAACAGTTGGAGGAAAGCCACATGGCAAACTGTTTCTGCAGTTCCAGCAGTGGAACATTTACTGTAGGATGGTGATTTCCAAAGTTTTTTATGCTAAGTGTTGAAAGCTGTTATGATACAGTGGCTTGGATGAGATAGAGATGACAATTTGCTGCCATTTTTATGAAGTCAATTACTTCAGTTTCCACAATAGCTTCTTAACTTCTTAGGTCATTCTAGACTGTAATCTAGAGAGCTTTGAAGAGATTAGCTGTGGAGCTGGTCTCCTTATATAGGAAAAGCTTTTCTTCTGAGTTTTTCTTAGAAACAGGTTTGGTACTTGTCTTGCCCTCCACTTCAGATATGTGAACATCTGCAGCATCTCTCTTTACATGGCATATATATATATATATACATACACACACACACACACACACACGTGTGTGTGTATATGCTTGTGTGGGTATTTGTGTGCATTGAACTATATTATTATATTTTATGTTGTAATCATCTCCATCTCCCTATACATGAGCACGCCTTTCTCTTGTTTGAACATTTGTTTTTTTCATAAACCCAAAAATGGCTACACAAGGAATAACTGTATATTCACTCTGGCAAACCAATGTTCTTTTTATGAGTGCCATGCATTTTGCATAAGAGTGCCACCTTTTGTACTGAAGGTTTCATACGGTACAAAAGCATGACATACAGCATGCAGTTAGGCAGCTAAAAATTCTCTGTCAGAATGATTTTCTGAATAATAATACAGTTTCAGTAACATCAGTTTTTCCTTGACAAAATGTTTTTGTTTAAAATGTTTCATTTTCTGTTGGGAGAATCAAAACAAAATATTTTATATTGGTCAGTTCAAACCAAGTGATAGATTTTTTTTTAAAAATAGCAGTATAAAAACCATGCATCTGTCATTTCAGTATTTGAAGTATTTTGTTGGAATCCCTATCAATGAAATCTTAGAAGTAAATGTTTATAATTTAACCTGGAGGGAGAGAAATTTATCAGAATAAAGAGAATATTTATGAATGTGAATTTGCGAATGACATATACCATTTAGTTAAGACAACTGGGAATGTGAATGATTTTTTAATTAATTGAAGTATGCCATGCAAAGCCTGCCATGCACTGCAACTATTGTATATTCTGAAACAAGAGCCTCCAGTCAGTGTTCTTTTATATTTGCCATTTTCCTAGGGTTTACTTTTAATTTAATTGTATTAAGTAGATCTGAATAAAAATATATACCAAAATAGTCTGACAGATTGAAGCAATTATCTGCTGGATACAGATTAACTAGAATACAGAAGGAGGAAAATGATATAACAGCTAGATTAAATAGTCAAAGCATGGTACATTTTTTGAGGTCAGGCTTTAATATTTAATCATTTGCTTTAGAGATGTATAGTTTTGTGAAAGGAGTTAATAATTGTTCATAGCTGGGATGGTTCAGTCAAGGACCTGTGATATTTTCCTGTGATCCTGTGATCCTAATATTGGCCTATATTATGGGTGTAAAAAATATCACCCACTGGCCAGATGTGGCCCGTGGAGCCCTGTGGAGCCCTGTTATCCAGCCCCTGGTGGGGATCACTGAAATGTGGTGGGACTCAACGCATGACTGGGCGGTGAATGTTGTGGGCTATAGCCTGTACAGGAGGGACAGGATAGGAAGGAGAGGTGGGGGTGTGGCACTCTATATTAAGGAAGAATACACATCCTCTTTAATTAGCAAGGAGTCGGAGGAAAGGCACTCTGAAGTGCTTTGGGTTAAAGTACAGGGCAGTCGAGGGGAAAGAGACTTAATGGTGGGGGTCTACTACAGACCTCCCAACCAGGGGAAAGAGCTTGACCAGGAATTCCTAGGTCAGCTCACTGAGGTAGTGATGTCTAAGGATGTGGTAGTCATGGGGGACCTGACCTTCCTGGACATCTGCTGGGAAGAGCAGTCAACCAGGTCTGAATGCTCACGTAGGTTCTTGGCCAGAGTGCAGGACCTCCATCTAACCCAGGAGGTGCACACCCCCACCAGGGGAGACGCCTTGTTGGACCTAGTGCTGGCCCCAGGTGATAACCTAGTAAGGGGGCTGCGGGTGCTCGACCACCTGGGCGACAGTGATCATCGCCTGCTGGAATTCACCATCCGGCGCAAGGTGGCAAAGGCATGCAGTAAGGCAGCAGCCCTAGATTTCAGAAGGGCAAACTTCAATGAGCTAAGGAGGATAGTTGGGGAAGCGCTGAGATCCCAGAGGGGAGGGGAGCCAGGTGTCCAAGGAGAGTGGTTACTCCTTAAGGAGATGATCCTCCAAGCCCAAAGGAAGGTAATCCCAATGAGGATCAAAGGGAGCAGGAGGGCACACAAGCCTCCATGGCTCACCAAGAGCGTCTGGGAATGTCTCCTTGCTAAAAGGGTGGCGTACACCCAATGGAAAGGAGGGAACATCACCAGGGACGACTATACTGCAGTCGCTCAGAGATGTAGGGGGGCAGTCAGGAAGGCCAAGGCAGAGATGGAATTAGGACTAGCTTCTCAGATTAAGGACAATAAGAAGTCCTTCTTTAAATACATAGGGGGTAAAAAGAAGGTTCCGGGTAACATGGAGCCTCTGCATGCACGTCAGGAAATTTGGTCGTCACACCAGACGACAAAGCTAACATGTTTAATGATTTCTTTGCCTCCATCTTCCTAAGTAGAGACCAGAACAGCCACCTCCCTGCTGGGCCCCCCTCGGGCCCAAGGGGAGGCACACCTGGGCCAAGGGTTAGTGAGGAACTAGTTAGGGAGCTTCTGGAGGGACTGGACGTATTCAAGTCAGCCGGTCTGGACGATCTCCACCCTAGAGTTCTAAAGGAATTGGCATCTCA
>NW_017728907.1:27088757-27097646 GCF_001723895.1 Crocodylus porosus | reverse complement strand
GGAGGTGCTACTTCACGGTCAGGGCGGCTAGGATCTGGAACCAACTTCCAAGAGAAGTGGTGCAGGCTCCTACCCTGGGGGTTTTTAAGAAGAGGCTAGATGAACACCTTGCTGGGGTCATTTGACCCCCAGTACTCCTTCCTGCCATGGCAGGGGGTCAGACTAGATGATCTACTCAGGTCCCTTCCAACCCTAGAAACTATGAAACTACGAACTGCTCCTAATGCCGCATGTGGAACACACCAGCCCTTTAGGCAGGACCCTGGATGCATACCAGCTGTTGTTCCCATTCCAGCCTCTCTAAGATCTATGCTGTATGTGGTGCCCACCCCAGCCACTCTAGGATGTGTGCTGCATATGGCCCCTCACTCCAGCCAGTCCAGGACCTGCACTTCAGGGGTTCTGAATTGGCTGAAGTGGATGCTGCATGCAGAACAGTCCTAGACTAGTAGAGGAGTCACCGTGTGCAGCATAGATCCCCGAATAAATGCTGGAAGCATGCTGAATGGACATGGTGCAGTGTGGCTGGTGGGGGCACCGCTTGTCATATGTAATGCCTACTCTGGCTAGGTCAGGACCCATGCTACATGCAGTGTTTGCCCTGGGCAGATTGTACTGCATGGAGCCCATTCCAGGATTTGTGCTGCACATAGCACCTACCCAAGCCAGTACAGGATGTGAACTGTATGCAGCATGGGTCTCAGATTGCCTGAACCAGGCACCATGTATGGGGTGGATCCCAGAGCAGCCAAAATCGTCCCTATACACTCATCTGGCCCAAGGGTTAGATGAGTTTGACACCCGTGGTCTACACAACGGGCACATCTACACATTACTATATGGCAATGTTGCTACAGCAGTCTGCTTTAGTACTTCCTTTTGGAAGTCTAAAGCATGGTACAGTAACCAACTGTACTGCACTCTGTGTATGGTGCACTTTTAGATTTCACCACAGCATGTAGATGCACCCAATTTATCTTAATGTAGTTCCTGACCTAATGGATCAAATGTGTGTTGAAAAATGGCATGTTTCAGGTCACATACAGAGCCTTCTTTCTGGAGAAAAATATTTCTTGATATTTCATACAGTTTTTTACTGCAAGTTGCTCGATTTTTGTTCTAATAGATATGAAGGAAATTTTTCAATGGTGCAAATAGGAAATAGACATTGAATTGCCATTGACTTTAGGGCAATTCTTATGGCTGTTGGTAACTGTCCTTCACTGGTACCATTGAAAACCTCCCATGATTTATTAGAAATGAATTCTACCTTGCTAAATTTAGACTTTCATGAACTCTTTTTGTTCTTCTCACCCTTCTCAACTTTGTAGAACTCGTTACTAATATATACCAGTATTTGGTCTAATTTTTTTGCGATTCAAATTGATGTTATTGATAAATCTGTAAAACATAGTTTGCAGGTTGACTTAGTGGGACAAAGAAAAATAAAAAGCCACCAATATACAAAATCTAATTCATGCTTTTAAAGAGCCTAAATAGAGAGGCCATCCCTATAGATTTAATTTAAATCTAATTAAAATCAATGGAAACACCCTCACTGATTTCCATGGGTTGTAGAACATAACAGAAAGCTCCCAAGGAAAGCCCCAGGAATCCTCATATTTATATTTTTTTCTTATGGTTTGTCTGGTGACCCCACTGTCACAGAATCAACTCTTATTATATCATGAATGCCTCTTACTTCCTAAATAAACCAGACTGACCTATAGATTTAAGAAGAAAAGTTATTTTGAAATAAATAAAACCACAAGAACTCCAATCTGCTGCACAAACACCCCCCCCCCTTTCCCCTAGTTTGCCTCCATCATTTGAGAGGCAGTACACAGAACTGTGTTGTAGCAAAGAGTATGCAAGTAATTACAAACTACAGTATGGTTCTCTTGAAACTGGATGAATAAAATAACATTTTTGTGTTCATGTAGTGGGTTCAAGTGAGAATAAATATAGTATTGTAGTTTTTAAACACTGCAATTTGTGCTCACTAACCTATACTGCAAGTAAAAGACCCTTTACTTTTTCAGGCATAATATTTAGTAACCAATAATTTAATGCTGATGCTACCATGCAAAGCAGGGCACTTTGACAGAAAGAGACTTATCATTGAACAGCTCCATTTTGTGAAGAAATATTGCATGCCAACAAATACGCCTGTACCTATATGGTCTTCAAATAATGCTTTTAAGCCATTACAATAAGGTGAAATAAGTGCTGATATGCATATGCAAATATTTTCATGAATAAAAAGCACCTCCTGCAATAGAAATAAGGAATTTTTCAACTACCCGAAGAGTGGTTACAAAAAGGAAAGAGCTAGACTGTTCTCAGTTGTGGCAGATGACGGAACAAAGAGCAATAGTGTCAAGCTGCAGCAAGGGAAGTTAAAGTTGGCAATTGGTGGTGGTTGTGGGGGGCGGGTATTGAAATCACTGGGAGAGTAGTAAAGCACTAGAACAAGTTACCCAGAGAGGTTGTGGAATTTCTGTCCTTGAAGGTTTTTAAGACCCAGCTAGACAAAGCCTTGACTGAGACGATCTAGTTGGGGTTGGACATGGTTTGAGGAGGGGGTTGAACTATATGACTTCCTGAGGTCCCTTCCAACCCTAATCTTCTATAATACTATTATTCTAATTTGTAATTACATGTACAGATATTGAAACAATAGTTACTGAAGCCAAGGTATACTTCTCCATACTCCATATGACCGAGAGTATACACTTGTGTATTTTTGACCCAGGTCATGAGATCAAACTAGTAAAATATAGAATACTCTTACCAGCACTTTAGTGTTTCAATGCTTTTTTTTCACAGTGTCAAGAAATCCACAATTTTGGCAAAAATGGAGCGACTCTGGAAAGGAACCTGGCAAAGAACAGGAGGTAGTGGTTACTGCCCTTCCAAATGTAACTTGGGGAAACCACATAAGATTATGACTTGGGAAAGATATCATTTGTCTACAAGAAACCATCTACTGCATGAGATCATTATTTATTATGTTACATTTCTACGTAGTAAATCAAAATTATTATCTGATGGACAAATTAGGAAATGGTAGTGTGATTTTTTAACATCACCCATCTTAGTGAAAATCCAGCTGTGTTCCTAAATTATTCAGATGCTTCTGAAAATCCCACCCCGAATTACGTTGGGTATACTTAGTCACCAGATGAATACAAATTTACTGTAATAAATGGACTTAACTTTGTAAAGGTTTTTCAGAACAAGGGGAAACCATGCTTTCTAAATAAAAATGTAACACAATGAAGGAGAAGTGTATGTAATTAAAAATATAAATACCAGACATAAAAACAGAAAACAGAAGTAAAAAGTGGCAGAAATCACATTTCTTTCTGATAAAAATAACACGCTGGGATTGTAATGTCATGCATGCAAAAAAGCAATTATTTTACAAAAATATATTACAACCAATATATATTTCAATGAAATACAAAAAAAACCAAAATGCATTCATAATAAGATCATGAAGCTCTGGTGTTCATGACACAATGATTGAGTTCTTTGTTAAAACTTCAGTACTTTTTCAAAACAATGTGGATCGGTTGTAACATTGGAAATAAAAGAACAAAAAGTTAGTGTCCAAATAGCACCAAGTATCTGGTATTCATAAATGGATTAGTGACTAAGATTTTAAAAACAATGACCAAGTTTATTTCACACAATGAGCACAAAATGAGAGGGAATGCTGTCATGTCTGAACAACCATTCAAAATAGTTTTAATAGAGGAACAGGAAATCCATTGTATTCTTGGGTTTTAAAAAACCCCATCTAAATGTGGATGATCCAATAGGTGTACAAGCTGTCTGCAGAACAGGACACAAAAATAATGTTATTTAATTTGATGAACTGTTTAAAGCAGAGGGATACCAGGGATATACTTTATCATGTGAATGTAAACACCAGTGAAGCTGAACCTATATACACCCATTAGCAATGTTACATAAAGTCATTAAAAAGCAAAAGGAAGAAAACAGCTCTGAAATTGACCACCAAATAATTTAAAGTGATGGTGAGCAAAGATAGAAAATAGTTGAGTTAACCAATGGGTTTAAAATGTGTCCCCCCCCCCACTTCTATATAAGGTCATGAAATCTGAATACTATGCGGTGATAGTGTCGAATTGTTCAAGTGTTCAGCATCTGCTGTTGAGAGGACAAAAATAAATTGGTTTAATTTGCATTTCTCCACACCCTGGTGTCTTCAGCAGATTTAATTACTTTGCAGTCATTTCTGCTGCTTAGACCATTTATACTGGTCAGAAGCCAAAAGAATTCTGAGCACTGACTCAGTAATATTCCAACGAATATTTTCACAGTTGGTTAAACTGTGCTTCATGAAAACACTCATAGTTCCTTTCATAAATGCTTGGTATGTTCTGTTTTAGCAGGTTCTACTTATTCCTTTGCCCTGTCCTGGATGCCTGTGGCTCATATATTATGCAGGCATTTACCACGCACACCTTCAATGAAGTCTTTCTGACAACCAAAAATAAACCAGGTTACACAAAAAATAGGAACACTGCTTAACTCTGTGTCAGCGGAGGTGAAGGGTATGAGAAATACAGAAAAGAATTTACTGACAGAGGTGAAAAGAGTTCACACATAAATATATATTTTTAATTATTTTAGATGTAAAATGATTTTAAGAAGATCTCTTCAAGGTTCTAGGTATCCTAACTTACTATTAACAGTTCAACAAATCTCAAGAATGTTAAACTAATCATTTCAGTAGGAACTTAGCTACACATCCATCTTCGGTAACTTCAGTCCATCAGTTCTATGGGAAGAAAGTCCTTCATCTTCTCCAGAAATCCTCTTCAACAGCTGTCTTTTGTAACAGGTCACCACCTTCAGATGAGACTGATGAAGGAAGCAAGTTTCAGAGACCTGGACCTCACACTGAGAATACACTGCCAGCTGCCCTGTCTCTCCTACAATCAAAGCAAAATTTGGCCTAAGGTGCATACCTACCCTGCCTTCTGTATAAAAAAGCACACCTGCTGACAGCAGTGACAGTATAGTTTAGGGAGAGATGAAGTTCCTCAGTTAGGTTGGTCCCAGATCATATGTGGGAGACCAGTGAGCAACTGGTGAAAACCCTGGAGCATTGAAGGGCCTGTGCTTCCTATATGATGTCCCTCTCAGCAGGCAAGCTGCCATATTCCAGACCTGTATGTGTACCTGAATGGTTTGTGAAGCATACTGAAGTATCCTTATCTGGGAGTGACAAAAACATGGATAAGGAGAGAGTTTTATGTCTGAAGGGGAAGGTGACAACTTCCTAGTTGGACACTGGTGATAGGAAGGCAACTGTCAAACAGCAGCCTGGGAGATCTAGAAGCAACTCATGGAGGTAACCAATGCCAGACTGGTTCTCTCAGTCCAAGGAAATTACATTACTTCTGCTGCCTCTTCTAACTACTTACACACCACCACAGCTCCCCAGGATACTCCTAGCCCCTGGTATAGCACCCAGGGAGAGCCTAGAGCTCCTCATGGCTGCTGCAGAGGGCCTTTACAGGGCTGCAGGGAGTGGGATCAGCCTGTTGCTAGGAGCAGCAAATCTGCTTCTACATCCCTGCACCTGTAGACATGCGCCTGGAAGACTTTATTCTCAAGTAGCTGACTCAAGAGGAAATTGTTCCTGGATTATCTGCACATGTAGAATGTAGACACACCCAGTTGCAGCTAAACATTGGCTGAAGCACTAAATAGTGGGGGTCATCAGGCTGATGTAAAAATGTATATTTCAATAGTGCAAGCAGTTCTTGCAGTTTTGCAGGGTGCTTGCATCTCCAATTGTATTGGTGTGATTTTCTGCAACACTTAAGTAGGAATAACAATAAATAGCCAATGTTCTACCTGAACCAAACAGCCCATCAGGATAACATGGTTAAGAAACATCAGTGTGTGCAGACAATGGCACACAAAGGGACAATGGGCACAGACAGAAGTGACAATTTTTGCCCCATCTGGCCACAGAAAGCAGTCTATAGTCATGACCAAACACAAGTGCATGGCTACAGACAGCTTAAAAAGTGGCTGATCAGGTTAAAATGTGAGCCCTTATTGAATGAGAAGTCAGGTGATGATGCTTCAAAAGACAGCGTCTTCTGTAACTTCTGCCTGTCTGCCTGCTAGCCTGTTGCTGTTTTTAGAATGGGAGTGTGGAAAGGGAGCAGAGGCAGTATGGTCTGGAGGAGTTTCAATCCTGCTGTAGGGTATTGGAACCCATCCCCCCGCCTGAGGTATATGTGTGTGTGTTGAGGGTGGGGTGGGGAGGACTCCAATTTACTCATCCCACTTTCCAGCACCAGCTAGGGAACCCATAGAATGAACTTGTTACACAAATTGCCAATTGCTCAAAGCATGAATGAGACCTTATAAGAGAGGATAAGGCAAGATGCTGCATTTATTGATTAAGTGCCTAATACCACATACACACCACATACATGCCCCAATTTCTGTTTGGCACTGGTATACATTACCAGTCTTATCACTACTCGGATCAACGTAGTGGCCAGCCGAGTTGATCATGAGTGGGGAGCCAAGCTCCTGCAGTCCATCTCGTCAGATGAACCAGTGCTCCAGGATGATGTGCAGAACAAGACCCAAAATCAATATGTCTTGCCCCATCTTTTATAGCTTTGTCACTTCACCTAGATAACTTTTGCTGTGTTATCACTGTGTTCTTCCTTGAAGCTCAATTGCCATTGTTCTCTTGCTGTTCTGGGGCAGATTCTTCTCATTTTGGTCTTTTATCTGTCTGCATTCTTCAGCATGTCGCCAGCTGATGTTTTCCTTTTTCACAGACATGCTCTCACCCATTCTCTCATGTTGCCCTGAGGGGTCAGGCCAATGCTCATGATCTCAATATTGTGCTGTTAGACAGGAGGGTGTAGTGTACTATTGCACATGCAAGCATAAAAATTAATTAAGCACACATGCACTCACTAGGTGCATACACCTCCACTAGGCATACACACTCACACTAGCAACTCAGATACACACACATTCAAAATAACCAGTCTAGGTTCATGCACACCTATCACCAGTTTAAGCCCATACACACTACACATACCAAATTTAGACAGAATGAGTTACCAACACCTGCACATCCAATACACATACGTGAGTTACTAATTTATATACCACACACACACAATTATATCTATATATGTATATATAGGTGTATTCACTAATTCACACACATACCACCCACCTACATATATACACAGGTAAGTTCCCAAGTTGGGTGTTGTGATGTGTATGTATGTGTGTATATATGTATGTGCTTGGTGTACTTGGGATAGCTGGGGAAAGGTTAAGGTAAGAAAGTAGAAGTGTAGGGAGTGAAAGTTGCTGGGAATGAAAGTTACTGGGACCAGGATTAGAACTGGTAGACTAGAGGTGCTTGGGCTGAAGAACTGAGGCTCGGGGATAACTTTAGGTCAATTGATCTTAATTGATTAAAAGACAATGCCCAAAGCCTGTAGAACAAGGGAGTGATGCTGGCACAGAGGCTGGGACCGGAGCCAGAGCTATGGGGGAGCTGAAAAGTTAGGTGGGGAGAGGAAAAATGGGACTAAGAGAAATTGTGGGTGTTAAAGAGGGATTCTGGGTGTGGAGAACCAGAGGATGGATTGGGGGCAGCTAGAGAAGCTGCAGGGAGTGGCAGTAGGTGCTGGGAGCTGGAGAAAGGCTCCAGCTGCTGGAGAAAACTGCAGGACAGCCATGAGGAGCTGGGAAGCTGGGGGGGGTGACTACAGAAGGTGTGGGAGAAGCCCTAAAACAGAGAGACGGACAGCAGAAAATGACAGGAAAAGCAGCAGGAGAGACTAAAAGGCAGCAGGACAGCAGGAAAGCAGAGAAAGGCAGCAGAAAGTCACAGGGAAAAGGCAGTAGGAGCAGGGAGAAAGCAGAAAATCACAGGAAAAGCAGCAGGAGAGACTGACAGGTGGCAGGGCAGTGGAAAAGCAGAGAAAGGCAGCAGAAAGTCACAGGGAAAAACAGTAGATGGCACGGGAGGCTGAAAGGCAGCAGGGACAGCAGGAAAGCAAGGAGAGGCTGAGAGGTGACAGAATAGAGGAGACAGAATTGGGAGGAGATTGGGAAACTAGCAAAGAGGGAGGGGCTGGAGCTGAGAGAGAAAGAGAGAAAACAAGGCTATAATTTAAGATAGGGAAGAGACTGGGATTCAATAAAACATGACCCAACTTGGGGTTGCAAATGACAGTGGTTTTATTGAACAAGGGAAATGGTGACACAATGTCTTATTGGTCTTCTTGCACCCACCCACACACACACACACTGGCAGCAGGGATTAGAGAGGCTTGGTACAGGGGCTGAAGTCCACTAAAGTCCAGGAGGAGAGAGAGAGACATAGAGTCCAAATTGTAGGAAGACGTGTGCAGGTAATATCTGCCTATCCATGGCTGGAAGTTGATCCTCGATGATCAGTCAGGGTCTCCTTCAGCTCGGTGTTGTCCAGAGGGGGTCACTAGCAGGGCTTCTGGGGTGGATAGGTGACATGAAGCTGGTCTGGTCCAAATGGAAATGGTGTTCCCACTGCGTCTGTCTTCACTGCCCCTTTTTATATGGGCAGACCTTGCGTGACCCCAGTGACAGGAGGCATGCCCAGGCAAGGGTCAGCCCCTTGTGGGTGACACTGGGCATAATCCTGGGTAACTCAGAGGGATGGAAGACCACGAGTGTCGAGGAAGTTCTTCTGCTCCAGGCTCAGAAGAGCCAAAGCCCCCCCTTGCCCAACCTTTGCAACCCTTTCTCTGGCGCCTGCAAATCTCCTGTCCTTCTGGAAAGCAGGCGAGCTAAAACTGTTATCTGTGGAATGCA
>NW_017728907.1:27012636-27026705 GCF_001723895.1 Crocodylus porosus | reverse complement strand
ACCGGGCACCACGATGAGTGACTGCCATCAATCACAACCCTCTGGGTCCGACCACGGAGCCAATTTCCCAGAGAGGTGATCATGGGATACCAGATCAAAAGCTTTTTTGAAGTCAAGATATATGACATCAATCTCTTCTCCCTTGTCCAGGTGATAGGTCAAATCACTTGTAGTTAAGGAGAGCCTAGAATGTAGGTCATACTTCCAGGCTTTTTGGCAGCTGTGCCATAGCTTAAGGCCCATCCCCTCCCTGAGTGCCACTCTGATCCCTGCCTCCCAGAAGTGTACCTGGTACAGTCTGCACCCTGGGGAGCCAAAATGGAAGCAGAGAAACTTGAGCCTTAGGCTGTGCAGAGTGGAGCAGGGTCAGGGCACTGCTGTGATAGAGGTGTCACACTAAAAGCCAGGCTAACCCTTCCCTAGCCACACAACAGCCACCATTTTATGTGGTGAGCAAGGTTTCAAAAGCCCCAAATTCAGTGGCAGATGCAGGCAAGGTTCCCTCCAAGGTGTCCGCGTGTGTGGCCGCACACAATTTAATAGTGCTGTGCACCCACCTGGGGAGGAGCTGGGCTGCGACACTGCAAGGCAAGGTGGGGGCTAGGGGCTGGCATGGTCTCTCCTCATTCCTGGAGTGCCTCCTCACTCCCAGGGCAGGGGCTGGGGGCTGCCACCAGGAAACTGCTTTACTCCCCAGCCCTGAAGCCATGCGTCTCCTCACTCCCGGAGGGGTGGTGGGGGCTGGGGCTGGCACTGGCATGGGCTCTGCAGGTGCCGGGGAACTGCTTCACTCCCCAGCCCCGAGGCCCTGTGCCTCTTCACTGCTGGAGGTGAGGCAGGGGAGAGCTGGGCTCTACCAGCTCTGGGGAACTGCTCTGCTCCCCAGCCGAGAGTCCATGTGCCTCCTGGCTCCTGCAGCAGGGACACGTGCAGAACTTGGCTTCCCTAGATCTCAAGTGCATGGGGTAGAGCAGGATGGTGCAGAACCTGGGTCTGCATCACAGGAAAAGGAGCAGGCGCAAGGAATCATTCCTAACCACGATGTAGTTTGGGGGAGCTGGTTACAGCTGTGTTAGTCTAAGAACATAGGCAGACAAGGTGCTTTGGGTAAATTATATCAGATTTACCCAAAGCACTTTGTCTAACCATGACATAAGATTTCTGCATCATGTATGGGAAGTCCCATACATGAACTGCTCCACTCCCCAGCCCCCAGCCTTGTGCTTGAAGGACTATTGCAAAAATCCATTGCATGAGGATTCTAGTCTATTAGGCTTAGCATAGTCTGGATCCAGACTTAGCAAGAGGGGGAGGCAGGACCCAAGTGGCACGCTCACAGACCGAAGTAGTGTGCTCATGGACCAAAGAGGTGCACTCGCAGATCACTATATCTTAGAGGGAACATTGGATATAGGGCCAGGGAGGGGTTAACTTGGCTCTTGGTGGTGATACCTAATACCGCCTATAATAGCAGTCTCCTGCCTCTGCTCCTTTCCACACAGCCCCGCTGCCTGCATTCCAGTAGGCTGCCCAGGGCACGTCCACTACACGCAGCAGTTGCCCATGCCATTTGTGGCACATGTGCTATACATGACCATCATAAAAAGGAAAAATAAAGGTTAAACAGCGAGATGCTCAGGAGCATGGGACTGGCAGGGGCCTCATAGGCAACCATTTTTTGTTTAAATTTTCCACTTCAGTCCCTCACATCTATCATAGCTACAGGACAACTTATTGAAACAAAACAACCTTACAACATGGCACAGGTAAGAAGCAAACGACAAGGCTGCTTCAGATGTCTTGCCTCTGCAATGGTAGAGAAGTCATTAGGCCAAAACATGTTCAAATGATCCTCGGGAGAGGACCATTTTGCATGATATAGAAAAAGGCAAGAATCTCCACAGTATTTGAAATATGACCAGATTAGTTCAGTTGTTTAGGCCATGGTGCTAATAATGCTGAGGTCTTTGGTTTGATGTCTATATGGGATATAATACCTGTCCTGTCTCAGTCAGGGGTTTGGACTAGATGACTTCTTGAGGTCCCTTCCCACCCTACTTCTCTAGGATTTCCTTCCTGATGCAGAACTGGAAATGAATTTGACCTTGAGTGGAAGAGCAAAACCTTCTAGCCAGGTTACCTGAAAAGTTTCTAAGTACCACCAGGAACAGCAGTGCAACAGTAATTCAAACTCCATCCTAGAGCTGTTATCTTTAAGAGGAAACCAACACCCTCAAACTGTACCTCCCAAAAATAGCTTAGAAGCCAATAGAGCAATCAAACAAGGGACACATTCCTTCTTGGCCCTTATAGAGAAAAACAGAAACCCGGAAGCTTGGGGATACCTCCCACAAGGAGATCAAGCTTCCTTTCAACGCTATCATGGGAGTACCCAGTGCATGAACCTGCTTACTATGTGCTCCAAACACACCTTCTCTTGTCATAAAATGTCTTCTGTAGACTGGGGAAGTTTCATCCTGAAGTGATTCAAATTATTTCCTTCTCTCTTTCTCTTTTTGGATGGCCATCCTAAAATTTTATTCTTCTGAAGAGCCAGAAGGCCCTGTCCAGTCCTTTGTTCTTATATAATAGTTCTTTTACTTACAGCTACCTATTCTTGGCTACTGTCTGGCGATTCCCTACTCTGAGACACTTAACTTTATTCACTAGTTTAGTACCACTGGTGATCTTAGGCCAGTGGTGCTCAAGCTTTTGGCCCCATGGGCCAGATGAGTTGCAATCCAGCCTATGGACCAATCCATTGGGATTGGGCCCACATGGCCTAATTAGGCCTTGTGCTACCTCTATTTATTCCTGTGTGCTTGGATTGGGTCCTGTGCTGCCCCATGCACCCAGTTTAGTGTGCAAGGCTACGACCTGCAGAGCTCCCTAGAAACCTGCGGCCAAATAATATGCTGCTGGGGGCCAGATTTGACCTGTAGTCTAGGGGTTGAGTATCCACGGCCTAAGCATTTAATTCCAGGGTTTCAAGTAGACTCTGGGGTCCAGGCATTTAGACATTACCACAACGCTTTTAAGTACCTTAATCAAAGATTAGGTTTCCCTTGTCTTTTGCTTTCTGCTTCCTCAGACTTCTAATATCATACTATTTTAGTTAGTGCCTAAACAACAAATATTACTGATACAACTGCAGAAAAAATCAGGTTAAAAACAGAGATTTTTTTTTCCCTGCAGAATTATTGCTTACAAGAGTATTTTGTTATATTCAAGGACCTACCTAGAATGTGGTGGAAGTGCACTGCATAGTGGCTCTTTTAATTATTTTGTTTTAGCCACATGTCTATCCCCCCTCCCTACATCCTACTATGGATTGGTGGAGGGGCCCTATTGGCCCTGCTGCTTGACACTCACTGCTCATCAGGCAAGAGGCAAAAATTGTGATTTAAAATATGCTGCGGTTTAAAAATTTGCCTCTCAGTTGATCAGCAGTAAGCGGTAGGGCCGCCAAGGCCCCTTGGCCAATCAGCAATGGAAGGCAAAAACGGAGGCATAGTTAAAACCATCTTTGCCTCCAGGCTGATCAGCAACAAGCAGCAAGCAACAGGGCCAACAGGGGCCCTTCCACCAATCAGCAGCAAGGTGTGGTGGGCAGGCACATGGTGAAAACAGCAAGATTAAAGGACCTGGACTTCCACCACAATTTAGATAGGTCCCTAAGTACATGCTTTTCAAGACCAGCTATGCTACGTTTTGTTTATGGTGAATACTTTCATTCTACTTTTCCTAATTTCCTAAAAAAAACCCCAATTGTGTCATTGATCTGTGATTTCCATTAGTGTTACACTGCAAATGAGAAAAATTGAAAGGAAAAAAGTATTCTGCTGAACAGCTTTGACACATTGCTCAGCTATTCCCTGTTTAGATTAAGTGCCTACCAATGATAGCACTGGTATGCTACATTCTGAGATCACAGAATTTTATAGCATTATTGTAGCCAATTTTGTGAATGAACAGTAAAACAAAGAACATGAACATTATGCAAAAATATATACTATTGGACTCCAATAATATTTCAATTGAACAGTATTTTAACCAGTCTCTCCCAGTCCTCAAAATTTTTTTCTAGTATTGCAGTTATTTAGTTTTGTTGCTCACTTGTACAGTAAGTTATATTGCAGCATTTTTGGTTCCAATGTCTGTCTGTGTGGGTGGAACTGAAGACATTCCACTAAAGTCTCTGAAACATTGCACCAACTTATTTACAAGAAATGAATTTCTGTTCTGCTGCTTTTGAATCTTTCTTGCATTGCAGCTGCTAATTTTCTATACCTAATGACATGGTCATCAATTCTTATTCTCGAGAATAAGAATTCTTATTCCAATTCTGCTTCCTGTTTTCTCAGCCTTATTTTCAGTTATTGTTTAAAACAACACATTTTATTGATACAGATACAGAAGGGAGTAGATTAAGAGAATGGTGCTATGCTGCATCATTGGCTATTGGCTAGGAACACTTTTCATCTAATTTTAAAATCCCCTGAACTAGTTTTTTAATTAATATTTTCATTCCTTCCTTTCTATTGTGTTTTAAATCAGTTGCATACATGAATCTGTGTTCCTACTGGTGGTGCACAGCAAAGGCAAAATTAGAAAGGAAACAATATTCTGGTGCACAGCTTAAGTGTATATCTCAGCTATGAAAAACTTCATCCAATTTAAAATTTTGAACTCAGTGCTCAGCCTGTAGAGTCAATATATAAGTTAAGAATTAAGAACATTCTACCTAACAATGTTAGATTTTGAATGAACCGCAAAGTTTCTTATGAATTCCATACCGATTCATGTTAAATACATCAAAATAGATTTTGTCATCTCATTTTGCAGAGAGGAAGTAGAAAATGATGGTATAGAGGATTACCCAATATAAAATTAGTTCAGTCAATTATATTTTGGCCAGGATGATTTCTAAGAGTTTTGCAAGAGGCTATGGTTACTTGCAGGTGAGTAAGATCAGTACCTGTTTAGAGCAATTTTAAGGTCCCTTTATGCTACCAAAGCAGCGTGTAGCAGCCCAGGGTCCTAGGGGTGGCCATGATCTCCCCTAGCGCCCCCCTACCGTGACAATGTGGTACTAAAGCACCCTCACATCTTGGCTGCCATGGCTTTGATGTTAACAATGTATAAGGGAGATTGCCTTTTGTTCTCTCTGACACAGTGCTCTGATGTATCTCGGTCTTCATTCCATCTTGGGTGATTCAGTGCACCCCAGCCTTATCGGCTATGCGTGGCTCCAACCACCCCTGTACCACACCCCAAGCCTCACAGATGTACCAGACGTTGTTTGGTCGATTTCCCTCTCCGCGCCCCACAGACGCTCCCTGACTTGTCCCATTTTTGGGGCTTCTCACAACTGCCTGCTCTGGGGCTTCTTACCTGAGGGCTCAGGAGGCTGTAGCCTTACCTGGCTCCCTCCCAATCCTCTGCTCCCCTTCTCAGGGCTGGGGGTCAGTGCACCCCTGAATGTTGTGTCCTCTCTGGCACCGGGGTCCCCACGCTACCGTGGAGCCCCTATGAGGCCTCCTCCAACCCCTAATAGCCTCACCCGGTCCTCCAGTGTTATAAAACTACAAACAGAAAACTCAAGCACCTGGGCTATAACATAAAATCTCAGCCACCTAGCTAACCATCATTCAAATCCCTACCAGGGAATTCTCCACCCAGTATCCACAAACAAAAGCTGCTCAGGCCATCAGGCTTCATTTGTTCTGCTTGCTGCAGCACAGCTCCTTCTCCCTTGGCTGCTAGCTGAGAGAGAGAGTACTCACAGCCTCCAGTGTCTTATAGTAATCAGCCCTGCCCCTTCTGGTCAGCTGACTCACCAGGTGTGGGCCCTTAGCTCCTCCTGGTCGCCCCTAGCAACCAACACCTGAGCCCATACTGCTGCTCTTCAGGTAGCAGGCACCTTAGTGCCCTGCTACACAGCATATAAATAGTTCTTTATGCTAATACTACAGAACGGTTGCACAAATGGAAACTGGCTGTTATCAGACCTTTTGCTACATGTCTCATTCTCAGATCTAAACTCGCACTTTCAATTTAGATCCAGGTTTGGGTCCCCAACTTTTTTATGTTTCTTGTTAGAATGCAGCTGCTAACTCACTGAGATCTGAGTGCCAATGTGTAAGTCTATGCATACATTAATGCACTGTAATTATGGTGCATTAAGTTTAGTACAAGTAATTACAGGTGCTACCCCAATGCACCATAATCAGTGCTACTGCTCATTAGCGCCAGCGCATGTTTTTTTGGTGCCACTAATAGCCAGTAGACTAATTCTACTGCACATTAGTGCATTGGCATGGGTTTGCCTGCCATGCTAATGCATAGTAGAATTAATCTACTGTGTTTGAAGCATCTCATGTGGATGCCCCCAAGTATATCTGAACCCAAGCTCTGGTTTAGCCTTAAAACTGAACCCCTTAGTGGGCTAGTTTTGTAACAGGCTCTCACATTGCGTTGTTGGTGCAGGTCTACTTAAGTTCTCTAATATTTCACAAGAAAAGTATTATTTCCAGAAGCCTCCTTTAGGAAATCATTATTTATGTGCAAAATTGAATAAAAAACTAAAACCTTGACTATCAAAAGGCACTGGGATAGTTCTAAGGGCAGATAATTACAAAAGCATGCTTTTTAGGCTCATGATATTTTAATGATGAGTTTATAAAAAAATGAAAATAATTTTCAAAGTTTAGAAAGAAAATCTTTTTATCTTCCAATATTCATGACAGAAAAATGTGCGACTCATCTCAAACTTTCAGGGAAATTTTTTTTTGTCTTAGATTAAGCACGTGAAGCTTCAGACTGAAAAGATTTTTGTGCGTGGTTTTAGTTTTTTCCCCAAAATCTGGGGATCTACACAGACAGGAATAACACTGTGCTTGTAATAGAAATGTGTCACTATAGTTCCATATCACTAGATGATGACTATAAGCTTGATGTTGAATGATTAGTGTGAAACTTCCATTAACCCAAAATTCCAATTTTACTTCAGTCCATACTGTGAAATCATCGCCATCTTCCGCAACCACTCCTTTGGTCAACAAGTCAACAACAAAGCGTTCTCCTAAAAATGGAAAGAAGAGGACGCCAGAGAAAGTAGTAGAATCCCATGAAGTCATGGAAGGTAGGAAAGAGCATGAATACAAGAAGACTGGGTGTTACCTAAATTAATATTAACGGTCATTTCCCTGTACTGGATGTAAAAAGTTAATATGAAACATTACCAGATGGTTACCAAATTTGGGAACATTCAGATAACTCATTACATCATCTAGTTTTCAGGGAAAACCTGAATGACTTTTTAAGATGTATTCCATTTAATATAAATGTTAAAAAGATGTGATGATCTCTTCTTGTTCCCTAGTAGATTTTCATCCACATCTCAAAAGCATTCTACACACACCAGTGACAGTTTCAGAAAAAGGCCAAGGCTGTAATGATTTGAGTGTTCCAGGTTAGAACAGCAATGAATTGGCAAATCCAGGAAAGGAAACCTAAAGGGGAAGTGTCTGTAGATCCTTTCCAGCCACATGCATACAATTTCAGAAAATACCCCTAATCCATTCTTTCTCAATGGAAAAAACAAAGCATACTTCCTCCCCCAGTGTTCTTTTTATATGATAGTCTACCATTTTATGTCATAACATACTAGATAGAATCAAAACTTGTGTGGATCAAAACTTAAGAAATTAAGTTTATGTGAGCTGATTCAGAGACAGAACTTTTACCAAGGATCCCCATCCAATTTCTGTATATCACAGACATGGGGACGAGATAGAGACCTATTCTGGATCTGCCCACATGGTATGATTCTTACAGAACAAGTTCAGCATTTTTCCCACAGTGGTCTGTGGAGCACTTTTAAACGGTCTGCAGAGGGTCACTTTTGATACCGTGTTGCCTAAACCCCTCCAAGCAATAGCTCAGCTTCCTATAAACTTGTAGCGATTTTTTGAAAAGTCAAAAAAAGTAATGCTCTGAAACATGTTAGATGTCATATATCTGCTCTAGTCAGATATTCAGGGAAATTTATATGTAAATTCAGCTGTGATAAACACAAATGCTAGACACATAGTGGAACTGACAGGAGGAGGGAGCTAAACTACAAGCTATTACAGAGATACCCTAGGCAGAGGGACTAGTAATTGGTATTTGTTTGTTTATTTAATATACACAGGCACAAAACTGCGAGTGTGTGTGTATCTGTATGCACAAGTCTGTGTGTGCATGTGTACATGTGTAGGTATATATTTATTTACCATATTTACCTGAATCCAAGACAAGAGTTTTTCCCTCCCCCAAACAACTTGGGGGTGGGTGGGACTTGTCTTGGTTTCAAGTACCAGCTATGGCAGATGACTGCTGCAGCCCTGGCTCCATGCCCAGGGCAAAGCTGGAGCCAAGCCTCTGATTACTTTGGGCTTCAGTGACTTATACGGTAAGGAGTGGGGGTGTGCACCAGGAGGCACACAGGGAAGACTGTGTCATGGGGAAAATGTGGAGGTACTGTTGGGGGGAAGCATGATCAGAGCTATGCTGGGTAGACCACATGGTGGGGGGGGGCACATGTGGGAGACCTGTTGTATGTGGCTCGAGGAGAATGTGGTAGAGACTGTGCACCATGCTTCTGCCCACCATTTACCTTCCGCTGTGGCTCTGGCTCTGGCTTGACTGCAGCGCAGTTCAGCCCCGAGCTGCTGTCACTGCTTCTGTCTGGTCAGGCCAGGCTTGCCATTGCTGACTGCCCCAAAGCCAGAAGGTAAGCAATGGGGGTGGTGGGGACATGTAGCCAGGAGGGACAGGGGTTCAGGGTACAGGCATCAGGGTGGCAGGAAGGGGCAAGTGGCTGGGAAGGGCTGGTTGAGGTTGTAGGCAGCAGCAGAGTGCAAGTGACCAGAGGGCAGGCAGAGGCACTGGCGGGGGAGGGGGGGAGAATGTGGCATGGTCCCCTTCCCCCCCTGCCACTGTTTGCCCTGTTGCAGCTGTGAGGTATGAGGCATAAATTTAAAATAATCCCCAATAATTAGATCCTATACATGGAAAATATAATTATACATATAGAATCTAATTATTTGGGGGGTTGTCTTAAATTTAAAGTCATCTTGGATTTGGGTAAATACAATTTATGCTGCACGTCCCAACAAGGGCTCAGAGTGGCTTACAGTAAGAGAAATAGAACAGCTTAGGGCAACTAGCATAAATACAAAACAAAATAAACTGAGATTCAGATTCACTAAATAACATCTTAGCCTAAATTTGATTACTAAATTCCTGTCCAAATAGAAAGGCCTTGCAACACTTTTGAAAGATGTCCAGGCTCTGGTTCTGGAGGCCCTCAAGAGGCAAAGGATTTTAGTATTGAGATACTACTGCTGAGAGTGACCTTCTACACCTTTTCACCAAGAAGGCTTGGTGTACTAATGGTACTTGTAAGCAGGCTGATCATGGCTGACATTAGGGATTGTGATGTGGTGTGAGAGACAAGACAGTCTCTTCTGGATGTAGGGCCCAGACCATTTAGACCAGGGGTGGGCAAAATATGGCCACACCCCCTCACAAACTCCCTCTCCTCGCTGCACACACACACAGTCCCACATAGCGTGCAGCCCCTGCTGCTGGAAGTGGCAGTATGTAGAGGTGCTTGGGATGCTCATGCCCTGTGCAGGTGTTGGCACCCGGTGGTACACAGCTCTGGCTAGCGCTGTGCATGGGGATGAGAAGCACAGCCTGCCTGGCCCGCCTCAATCTTGGGGGCTCCACACAGCATGCGAACAGCTCCCAAACTCGCACAGCACTGGAGGAGGCCCTGTGCTGGAGCTGGCTGCCTTCCCTGCCACCTGTTGTGCAGTTCCTGGGAATCCACTGGGAGCGGAGGGAGGACCACCACCTCACACCCCACAAACCTCACACACCCACATCCTGCCTCCACAACCCCCTTGCATATACATCCCCCAAGATACCTTATGCACCCCCCACACAGCCACACCCCTTCATACACCTCCCTCAACAGCTCACCAAAATTTGTTAAGCAGTCTTCCAGCTGAAATAATTGCCCACCCATGATTCACAAGAGGGCCTAGGTTTTATGAAGTGGCCCAACATATCAGAAAGTTTGAGAACAACCGTTCTCTTGTTTATTTTTAAATGTCTCCAATAAAGTTTACATGCTCTGAAACATAATTGTCTGAATCTCTCTCCGGGAGACTGAATTAAAATGTCTTTAGTTCCGTGTAGTTTCTGATTAGGTAATGTATATATCAGCACAGTAAAGTCACAACTGGTAAGATGGCTATCTCCTACTAACTGCTGCTTCCATCTGCTGCTAGCCTGAGGGGAGTAGAAGGTGGGGGGCAAGAAAGTTTAAATTTGTCCTGATTCTTTCTTATTAACTACTTTAAGTCTTTATGTTCAACAGCAATTTTGTTGTAAACTGACTCTGCATTAACATTTTGCACAACTCTATTTTGCATGACTTCTGGTTTTCACCAATTATTTTATTTGGCTGCAGAACATTCACAGTCTGAGAAACAGAATTCTTCTTCCTCATCGTCTTCCTCCTTCTCCTCCTCAACAATTCGGAAGACTAAGGCTTCATCAAGAAATGCCAGTGAAAACATCCCCAAAAAGAAAAATAATAAAAAAAATGATAGAGAAGTAAAGGATACCACAAATGGTATGGATTGTGGTGAAATGGCTTAGTGTAGAAATTAAATTAAAACAATAAAGGCCATGCTTGTCACAATGCATGCTTAACTTTCTCCACTGAAAAGTTTTAAGACTTTGTCACAAACAGTCAAGACTGTCATGACCCCTACTTTTTTTTAGTTTAGAATCTGATTAAAGCTTAGTGTGTTGACCATAACAATGTGTTGCTCCGCTAAGGGCAGTATAGTTTGTACAGGTCCAGAGTCTGTGCACTTTGAGGAACATGCAAGACATTCCTCCGAGTGCACAGATCCTGAACTCCCAGGATCTTAGTGAGGCAGAGATTTTCAGCACAGATAGCATCAGGTGCACCCCATAAACACATAGTACCACCACACCTAAAAGTCCTATGTTTAAACATGCATTCTATAACTGCATGTATAGTTACCTATTTGGATTAAACTGTCATATAAATGGTTTTGATTAACAAGTTCTGAAAAGCTGACCTATTACACATGGACAGTAGTATGTGGTGAGAGAGAGTTGCTGTTGGCAATTCATGTTGGAATGGCATGACATGGCAGGCCAGTGATGGGACTAACTCGCAGAATTAATTCCAGTACAGGTCAAGTCTCTATCAAACACTTGCAGAACCTATTATCAGTGTTACACAAGATGGTAAGAATCCAGTTTCAATGTTAGAACCAGGCTGAGTTTTCAGAGCTGGCAGTCAGCTAAAAAATGTATTTTTGCTGGTAAACTGGGAGCATATGATATAGAACTCATGAAGGGATAAGGGATACCAAATTTCATATTACCACCTCCAGAGTTGTTTTCAGAGCAAAACCATTTCTTATAGGTTTGCATGGAAAGAGGACCACAATTTAGTCCCATCCTAAAGTTACTAAAGAGTAAAAATCCCTATTTTGCCAATATCATAGTTTTTTCTTTTCTAGTTCTCCGTATCCACCAGAAATACCATCTCCTTTTATATTAAGAAGAAAAACATCTTCTTTCCCATTTAATGTGGCAACTTAAGCAACTAATATGGCAACTTCTTACTAGCAAAACTGTAGATAGTTGAGCTACACCTGTCTTCTGCACAGCCTTGTGCATATTAAGATTTGAAAAGCATTAGGAGCACTTAGATAACTTTCTACCTGTGGGAGGAAAGCTGGACAACTCAATGCACTGGAACTCAGCTTCTTAAGAAGAATGAGAGAGAAGCTTTGCCACTTGGGAGTGGATTTGAAGCATTTACTGACTGAGCAGAGTCATGTCCCTGAGAGCATCACAACAGGCATTATTATAGAGCTATTCTTACAAGTATATTCAGGATAGAGCTGCTGATGCAGCAATATTCTCAAAGTTGCCAGGTCCTGGGAAATGGCAAAATTCCTTTTGAATCTTTGAACATTTTTATTACAAGGAAAATATATCATTAGCTCCATGAGGTCAAAGCTGAGATTTCTTAGTAGGCATCTTTTCCAACCTAGCAGCATCTATAGTTATTTGTGTTTGTGTTAGCAGCTAGATGAGGTAATAGCATCTAGCCTTTAACTGTCTTAGAGACTTGCTGTTTATTAGTATTCCAGATTATTATTACAATTAAAGGACAGGCAAAATTGGAGGGGCCTGTGGTTGGATTCCCACAGTACTCACCATTACTCCATACACACAGTAAAATCATCTATGCCTGTCTATAGTCAAAGTTGCAATGATTTACCCAAAAGTGTTATTTTAAACTGATTTAATCAAACCACAGTAAAGCCTTCCATGGATGGTTGTAATTTAACTGAAATCTAGTTTGTATTTATTTTAAACAGTTTTCTCTTTGAGAAACTAAATTGAATTTGATATAAAGTAGGCGTAAATTGAAGTAAGTGTCCACACAGATGATTTAACTAAATATATAATTTTAACAAATATAATGCAACTTTAAATATAGCCAGTCTTACAAAAAAGGAGAATGAAAGGGAGACTGCTTCTATTCAAAAGGAATTGCAACTATTTTCAACCACATTTACAAAAAATTATGAGTTTCTGAATGTCAGATAAAAAAGAGCAAATATTAGACTTCTGTATAAATTGAAGAAAAAAGCAGTGTTTAAACTCCATTTATACTTCTTATAGAGGAAGAATCGGAAAAAAGTCAAACTGATGGGCCAAGAGAAATTTATGAGGAGGTTGGCAGTGGACTGGACAAAGTGGAGATCAGGCCTTCTCCCATTACAAAGGAACTTGATGAAGATAT
This sequence comes from Crocodylus porosus, assembly GCF_001723895.1. Lineage (NCBI taxonomy): Eukaryota > Metazoa > Chordata > Crocodylia > Crocodylidae > Crocodylus > Crocodylus porosus. The sequence goes on along the minus strand of NW_017728907.1, from coordinate 27,013,786 downwards.
TTCAAGACTAGAAAATAAAGGTACAACAGCAGCAACTTTGTCAGAAGATCGCTCTAGCCAGACCCCTACCTCTCAGTCAGATAAAACTAGCACACACCTCAAAATGGCTACTACAAAACCATTAACTACAAAAACAAATCTACCACCAAGTCTGGCTAAGGTCTCAACATTACCCACTACAATTAAAGACACCAGAACTACAACTTTGAAAGTGACAACTACTGCAGATAAAGGAACGACTACAGGTAAACAAGATACAACTACTGTAGATACAAAACCACCAACAATAGCTAAGACAGGCACTACAACAGCAGCTAACAAAGCAACACCAGCTACAGTTAACAAGGTAACAACTCCTGCTAAAAATGTAGCAGCAACAGATAAGAAGGCTACCACAACAGCAGGTAGAGAAGAAACAACAGTGATAAGAGTCACAACTACTTCTCCTAGAGTGGCAACAGCAGCTAAGAAGGATACAACTACAGCACGTGGAGAGGCAACAACAACAGCTAAAAGAGAGACCACAGCAGATAAAAAAGATATGACTCCTGTAGCTATAAAAAGTACAACTACAGCAGTTGTAAAGACAACAACAACAACAAAAGACACAACAGCTGCAGGTAGAGAGCCTGTGCCAACAACAATTAAAATTGAAACACTACCACCTAAAATAGCTACATCTACTGTGGGAAAGGAGGATGTAACTACAAGAAAGAAACAAACAACACCTACAAGTAGCACGACAGTAACTACAACAGATAAAAAAGATACAACTACTGCAGAGGGAGACATTGTAACAAGAGCCACTAAAACTAATGCAAGTAGAATGGGCAAAGTGACTGTCACTGCCACAGATGAAAAAGACACAACAGAAGCAGTAACAGCTAAAAAAGAAACAACTCCGATTGATAAAGAAATTATGGCAACAAATGAAAAATATAAAACCACAGTTAAACCAGACATAGCCCCTGAAATGGAAGAAACTGTAACAGCAGCTAAAAAGGACATAACTACTGTGAGCAAAGAGACTGTAATGTCCCCTGATGAAAGAGACATGATTACAGCTAAACCAGCCACAACTCCTGCAGCCAAACAGACTGTAAAAACCACAACTAAATTAGTCATAACTCCTGCAGCTGAGGAAACTGTA
>NW_017728907.1:26989579-27012306 GCF_001723895.1 Crocodylus porosus | reverse complement strand
CACTACAACTACACCAGTCACACCTCCCATAATCAGAGAGACTGTGAAAACCACACTTAAACCAGTCACAATTACTGTGGGCAAAGGGACTGTAATGACCCCAGGTGAAAAAGACACAACCATAGCTAAACCTGTCCCAAGTCCTGTAGCTAGGGAGACTGTGAGAACCACAACTAACCCTGTCACAACTACTATGGACAAAGGGGCTGTAACAAAAACAGATGAAAAAGATCCTACAACATTATCAACTACAAAAGACACAACCACGGTAGTTAAAGATGCACCAAAGACAGCAGATGAGAAAGTTACAGTAGTTGTGCCTAAAAAGATCAGCATGATAACAACGAATAAACCGGACAGACTTCCTACAGTTTTGTTATCAACAGCCACAATTCGTGCAGCAGGAGAGACTGTAACACCACGACCTGCTAAGATAGACACAACAATGGAAGCTAAAGATATTCTAACAACAACTGCAAACAAAGATACTGTAACAATTAAAGATGAAAAAGACACAATGCCAGCAACAACAGATAAAGAAGATGCAACTAGTGGAGCTAGAAAGAGTATAATGACAACAGCGAAAGATACTCCAACTAAACAGATGCCTAGTGCTGCTAAAGAAACAACAACTATGGCTATAAAATTAACTACTGAAGGTAAAGAGACTACCACTATTGCTGAAGAAACAACAACTGAGAGCAAAAGAGAGTCTACCACAATTTCCAAAGAGACAACTACAGGAGATAAAAAGGACACTATTACTGCAGCCAGAGAGACAAGTATGGCTGATACGAGAGAGACAACTACAGGAGGTACAAGAGAAACACCTGCTACTGATAAAGAGAGGAGTACAGATGGTAAAAAAGAGATGACCACTGTTACCAAAGATAAAAATGCAGTAGGAAAAAAAGAAAAAGAAGCTGTCACAGGAGAGTCTTCATCAACTGAAAAAAGCCAGACAACTACTGTTATCAAAGAAACAACCCCAATAGATAAAAAAGAAACACCACCTAATAACAGAGAGGCAATTACAGAAAATTATGACAGAACCACCAGTACCACCACTGAAGAGACACCCATCACAGATAAAGTCTCCCAGGGAAGTTCAGCTTTACCCATACAAGACGAACCCACTGTCACGCAAATCCCACTGGTAAAAGCCACTGCCAAAACCACCATTGAACACCAAAGAACTAACAAGCCTATGATACGAATTACAGACTCCCCTATTTTCCCAGGAGGGACACCAGATAGTCATTTTCCTTCAAGAGAAAAAGCAAAGACAGCACCAGATGCTCCAGTGGAAAGCACAACAGGAGTTGCATTGATCGAAGAATACACAAGGCCTCTCCCTACACAACAAGATAGAAACACAGTTACTTCCCCAAGGAGAAATACTATTTCTCCACTGGTTGAACAAGAAGGTAGAACCATGGCCAAAACTCCTTTCCTAACTACTGACAAATCCAGCCCATATATAGTTACCGAGAAAAGAAACAGCTCAAACCCTAAGAAAGGACCCAGCTCATCTCCCCTTTCTGTGATGCCACATCCAGAGGCTACTGTTACTGTGCCTACAGACTTTTCTACTGTGCGGCTCAAAGAACCATCCAATACAAAAGTTCAGTCTGAAACCACTGAGGAAACTTTTACTACAGGAATGGTAGCAACTCCTTTTTCTACAGAGACCACGCAAAACTCTGCACATACGCACAGTAGACATCCTACCACCAAGAAAAACACACCACCACCTACAACTGAAAGTCTGCAGAAACCAACACGTCCAATTATTCTTGAACAGGAGGAACCTAAAGATAATACATTTGATCCAATGCCTGTTCCAGACAGAACTTTACCTCACAGAAACACCGACAGCCCAAAAGAAACCCCTGATCCTTTTGAGGGACCCACACAAAGTCCTCGCTCTCCAAAAGATGACTTTAAGGAGGACCCAGAAACGTCATTCACAACTTCTTTTCCACCGAATCCTAAAGGCAGTGATGAAAGTAAACAGTTGGAAAGCAGTACCCCCAAATCAGAGATGACAACAACCACAACCTCTAATGCTGCTGTCTCTCGAAAGCAAGAAACAACACACAGCGTTACAGCTAATCCCCAAACTGATCTTGTTTCAGACAGAGAAACTACCAAGAAAAGCCCAACAGATAACACAAGCACTTCAGTAAAATACACTGTAACAACTTCACCCTATACAACTGATAGGACTGTGCATCATATCCCTACGTTGCCTAGCAGATTCATAAGGAATGAAGAAAGAGAAGTTAAACATTTCCCCACTGAAACACCATTTACATCTCATTCAACAAAAGCTCCTGAAAGAAGTACTATGAAACATGAGAACTTTAATCTCTCTGATCCAACGGATGACAAAAATAAACCACTGGTTAACAAAGGTATGTTTATTTCTTTAGAATTGCACATTTTCTGGGGCATTGCTGTCTAAATTTCTGAAATAGGCTAAACAAGACCCTATTTTGGGAGTCAAATGTTTCTGGAGAGACAGCTGGAATTAAAGTCTTGAAGTAACAGGAAACAGGCAAAGCACAACAGGTTCAAAGAATAAGAATCACAGGAGTTTTCCAAATAACATGGAAGTATTTCAGTCAAACCCTAGCCATGTAACCAAATGACATAACATTTTATAGTCTTACACATAATAGAAGGCAAAGCAGCCCCTTGGTTCTACTTTTCTTTTTGCCTTATATTGCAATGTGGTACCCATCTCTGCTACATATTGTACTGTAATTAGATTTCAGCCCTTTTATTTTCCATAGTTTTTCAAATCCAAATTTTCCTAATATGTCACAATAACTAGGTATCATCAAAGGTGCACTGTCTGAATTAAAGAGAAAACTAAAGTCTTACATTATCCCTAACAGTTGCTAATGCAAATGGTATCTACAGTCTTCTTACGATAGAAAAAAAAAGGTAGGAGAAATACTCTGTGGTACCCTCTTCGTTCATATGTGGGAATAGAGAATTCAGATATATTTTTATATTTTCCACTGTTGTAAATGACAACAGATGATTGAAAGTAAAGGAAACCCAGTCTCTTAGGTTCTCTAAGATAGTGAGGTGCTTAAACCTGTATCTGTTCATTTGTATGACTAACAAGGAGACAGATCAGATTTACAATGCCAGACTAGCTTTTCCTGCAGTTTTTCTGCTTCTAATCCCAGCCAAAATGAAGATGTTCAGATAAGTATAAAAATTAAGTAAAAAAGATGAGAGGTTTCTGGAGAACACTTATTTGAGCTGATTAAGATTCTTCTTGTCCTTTAAATACTATTCACTTAGAGACAGAAAAGGATGGAGAATGAAATGAGTCTTAAGAATGAGTTAATCATTGGTTATTTTTTACAGTGTATTTACAATTCTTTGTAGCTTTTCCCCTGAGATTCTGGTACTCCTAATATTAACAGAAGAAAACTTACATAGTTTCCTATAAAGATATCACACATATTCTTGGGTACATAAATGTCAAGGTTAAATCTGTGAAAAACACACCTTGAATCAATATGTTGTAATTATTTATAAGGCGAGTATTAGATTCTTTATTTTTACATTCTATTCTTTAATCTTACATTGTGATATAATAAACATTTTATGCAAATTATTTCTTACTAGATGATTCAGATGAGAAGAATTTGTGTAACAAGAAGCCAGCAGACGGGATGGTTGCTTTACAAAATGGAACATTAGCTGTATTCCGAGGTGAGTTTTCTATTGGATTTGGGGTATTTTCACTATTTGACTTTACTTTTTTAATGAAATGTTACTTTCTGGCATTTCCAAATGCTCAGATACTGCATATTTAGCCTACTGTGCATCCAAGGTTACTTCCTAGTATCAATAATTTGCAAGTTTGGTGATATTTTGAGGACTTTTTCCTGGTTCATAGGAAAACAGGGGGTTGGACTTGATGATCTAATAGGTTCCTTCTAACCCTAAAATCTATGAATCTATGAATCTGTGACTGCAAGATCAGTTTGCCAGAGGATCTAATAAAGTATTTGCCTTTGTGGAAGTGCCTCACTCACAGCAACTACCCAACACAAGGAGGAATACTATTGTAAAATGTCCCATGATTCACTTAGTAGTTTAAAAAATCTCTAGTCCTTATGGCTGTAGAATAAACTATCCAGTTGTAACTGCTACAATGTCTTCAACATAAAACATAAAACTGCATATCAAAACAAACATAGCTAAGTATCCCTGTACTGATTAGGGGGATGAAATAATGATGTATAACCCTGGGAACAATGACACATTATTAGGGTCTGTTTTCGTAGGTACAGTAAAGGTTAGAAAGAAACTATGGAACTTTCTTTTTCCAGATCCATAATTCATGTCCTCACTCATAGCAACCCTGACTTTTTTGCCTCCAGGAATAATCTGCCCGCTCCCATCACTGCTCACTTCTTTAATATGTTAACACTGCTCCAACTAGCAGCTGCATAAACTAACAGACCGCCTCAATGACTCCAAGGATACTTACAGTTATTAAACTTGACATAAGTTGAGGCCCTACTGATTTTAAGAAAAGGGTAAAATTAAAAGAAGGGGCATTGGTAGGAACTAAGAATACTATGAAAAGGCTGGGAAATGAAACAAATATGCAAATGAATCATGCCTCAAGAATAAATACTCAGGCATTATGGCTCGTCTAATAATCACGTCTCATTTAATAATTAAACAACCAGGAGCCCACAGACAGACCAGTAATTACTGACAGCTGCCAAGTCCCCTTACAGGCCATGACAATTCAGTGGCTTCACAATGCTGGCAAAGGTCTGTCCACTGACTGGAAACTTAGGTCCAAATCCTGAAAAGGTATTCAGACACTTCACTCCTGTTAAAATCACTAGAAATAGACACCCAAATACCTTTGGAGATTTGACCTGGGTGTCACCGATTTCCCCAGACTAGGTCTACCTCACCCCAGAAAGAACCCTTTCATGTTTGTTTGCACATTACACTGACCATGTACCTCTGTGCAGACATCAAATTGTGAGGAGGCAGATTAGCTTTTGGGGTAGAGCTAAGACATAGAGGCTGCGCATACACGAGACGCTTCCAGCCCAATAGACTGCTCAACACAGTGGGCAAAACCGTGCAGTAGAATGAGTCAGGGCACAAAATACAGAGGACTTGGGGGAGGAAGTGGTGGTGGTGGCAGCTGTTCCTTCGTTTTTTTGGCTGCCACAGCTGCAGACCCCCCTCTTCCCAAGAGTCAGAGTGCAATTCGGACCCTGGAGTTAGTTGACTGAGCATTATCATCACCAAAGACATGTGCGCCAATGCTAATGCACGGTAGCACCTATTATGGTGCATTAAGGTAGTACATGTAATTACAGGTACTAAATGTAATGCGCCATGTGTAGATGTACCCAGAGTTATTCAAACCTGGACCTTTCTATGACTTTGCAAGGCTTGGCAAATGTTGCTATCAGGCAGGCCATGCTCTGTGGGAATGGAGTCTGAGAGATTCTGCTCTTATTACTGGCTTTAGCCTGTGACTTGGTAAGTGTAGGAGAGTGGAGCAAAGAATCTGGGGTTTTTTCTGAACTTGATACCTTTTGTAGCTGAAGTGTTTGGAGCCAGCTAGCTCAGGATGAATCCCTTGCCATGAAACTAATTGCTTTGGGCTAGCTGAGCTCCTCTTGCTGAAAGCTAACTGGGTTTGTTTCTGCACTAGCCTTGTAGATGCAATCTGTTCCCTTTCCCTGAACAGCACATTTTTTGAGGTCAAAGCCTTGTTTAAATTAATTTCCAGATACGACATATTTCGTTTTTTCTGGCCCAGCATTGTACACATAACGCTCCTGTTAGGCACCTGTAATTTGGCAACTTGTTGGAGGTCATTTCTCTCCCTTGCTTGCAAACTGGTAATGTCTCAGCTGTTGCTATCTACAGTAGTAATTCTCAACTGGGGTGTTGCATGCTCCCTATGCGGGTGCCACAGTGCACGAGGAGATGAGCACTTACTCTTTCCATCACAGCCCCTATGTAAGGAGGTAAGCACAGGCTCATCTCTACCTGATTTCAGTGCAAGAAGGTAAGCTCATGGAACGAAGTGCTCAGTCTTCCTCCTCCCTCTTCTTCCCTGTACCAGAACGCAAGTACAGGCTCTTCCATGACCATGAACGTCCCTGGTCCACAAGGAGCTAAGTGCTCGCACCTTCTGCCCTCTCAAGAGTTAAATACTGTAATAAATAAAGTAGTTACTAAATTGGGATGCTACTAAATTCATAGGAGTGATGTAGGGGTATTGAGAACCTAAAAAAGGTTGCTAGTCACTGGTCTACAGGAACTACATGCAAGCTACAGTTGCAGGAAAGGACTGATCCTGCAAAATGCTGAATATCTTCCATTCCCTTTGTCACTAAGGCACTGAAGGACTGAATAGCTGCAGAGGTTGTGCTGCCATTTCAAAGACAAGGTGGCTCATTAGTCCTTAGTGTTTGGAATTTTTGATTATTACATTTTCTATATGATGCCTTTCTTTTTTAATACAAAATGCTTCAATAGAGGCAAGTGGTATATGTTAGCAAGGTTTTCCAGAGCTTTGTTGCTTATTTTTTGCAGGTCACTACTACTGGCTGCTGAATCCTGATAGCCCACCAACAGTTTCCCCTCGTAAAATCAGCGAAGTGTGGGGCATTCCATCCCCCATCGACACAGTTTTCTCCAGATGCAACTGTGATGGCAAAACTTTCTTCTTGAAGGTAGGGGGATCTAATTTTTAAAAATGGGAAAACAACAGGGTTGCATGGCTCAGGAATAGGAGAGCAGCATTGGGGATTTTAGGCTAGTTAGCAGCCAACACACTTAAATTCCAGTTTGCCCAAACTAATGTTTTTGTTAACAGTCTCTGGGGAGAAGCTAAGGCCTGAATGGATATACAGACTGAACTAACTCATAGAAGAATTGAGGACATTAGTATGGCATGATGGGCAGCAAGAGTGAAATCTGTGTTCTTTATGCTGTACAAATAGAGTGCTTATGTTTTCAGAACTGACAAGGTGGATCCATTCATGTGCACTAAAACTCCTTCTTATAATTTGGTTACCAGAATGAGAACACCAGACTCAAAATACAGCAGTGTGTAGGCTATAGAACTACTGCCCCCCCACAATATCCTTCCTTACTGCCATGCTGTGTATTTAGGGAAAGAATTTGAAACAGGCAGAACAGTCGCTGTTGTTCAGTGAAACAGGCAGAACAATCATAGCTGCTGTAAGGCTTCCATTTAGAGTCACGTATGAGCAAATAATGGAAGTGGGAAGGAGAAGCCTGTTCCTGGTTATCTGTTACCTGCAGCCCTCTAGCATGCAGCAAGTTACCTTGGGTGGAGTAGGGGTGGCACTGGGCTAGGCCCAGCAGCCTTACCTGAGGTTTCTGGAGGCCTCCTGGAACTGCTGCAGAAGAGATCCTGTTGCACAGAGCCTGGCCAGCAGCTAGAGTATGGTTGTGGCCAGCTAGGGTTCAGTTTTGAGCAATGTGTGCTGCCTCCATGTGTACCACTCCACTTTTTATTTTTCTGTGGGTTTTTGGGGGTTTTTTTTTTGACACCTGGGTATCCATGGGTCAAACCCCCCACCCCCACACTGCTCCCTTGCAATGCAGAGACCCAAATGTGCAGTATGTGGTGCCATGGATGTGTCTACGGTGCCACATACTGCACAGCTGCGCTCATGCGGACACGGCCAGGCAGAGGATGGGTTGATTGAAAAACCAAGCATTTTACAGGAAAACTTCATATGAAGCATTCTAAAAAAAACACATCATGGATTCCAGCAGAAAATGTCAACATGAAAAGGTTTGTTTTATTCTGACATTTAGGAAACTGCCAAATGCTTTTCTCTTTTGAGTTTCCTTGCTCTACTCTTTCCTTCCCTTTCTTGTGCTCCTGATATCCATAGCAAAAGGAGAGCATAAGGTACATGACAGCATTAAAACAAACATTACTTTTAAAATGTAGATTTGAAATGAACTTGTTCCTAAATTTGCCATAGAAAAAGCCAGAAGATCATAAGAACTTAAGTGTCACACTGGTTCAGGCACGTGGCCCATCTAGCCCAGTATCCTATCAACATTGGCTTGAGGGCCAGTGGACACCATCTGGTGTCCCCGCTTGCTACACTTGTTTTGAAGCAATGACTTTTACTCTTGTCCATTTTATCTTTTTGTTGTCCCAACCCATCACTGGTGTTCCCTTAGTAGCCCCCCCTCATCAGCAGGGGCTTATAAAGCTCTTCTTGTTGGCTTCAGCCCATGTTCTGGAATGGCACATCAAAAGGCCTGTCAACAGTGCAAGTAGTAGATCCTTTATAGCCTGAGTATATTTACAGGGCATGCCTAGTGTAATCAATTCCCTGTCATACCCTGCTTAACATTCACTATCATTGATTTAGAAATATGTGAAAGGACACATCTCTGTTTCAGTAGATTTCAAATAGACCCATCCTCCATTAATTTGTCTAATCCCTTAGTGAACCTGAAAAGTTTACCATTGGTTTGACTTCTGCCAGGCTACATCATGATATAACTGAAGGGAAGTAGTCACTGCTGGATCTCGCAGTATCCTACTTCCTGAACCAAAGCAGTCAGGTAGTGGGGATATGAACAGAAGAGGAGAAAAATTGATGACCTGTTTACCTCTCCCCCCCGCCGTGCCCCCCACCAATTCACCACAAATTTAATTTACATGGCTCAATTAACCGCCACTTTTAAATAATACCCCCTCAGGATGGCAATTGTCTCCCCCTCCCCTTGCCACGTTTTTGCACAGCACAAAACATGAAACGACCCTGAAGCCACATTATATAAATATTACTAGAAAGAATAATATAACAGTATTTTCAAATCTGTTATACTAAGCTAAAAGTATGTAGTCTTTAAAAGCAGTGGTAAGAGTAACATTTTATGAGGACTAGAAATTCCAGCTCTTAAAATGAATTCTGTCTACCAAAACAAAACTATTATACTTAGGCCTAGACTCTGCAGAATATTCTTTCATAAGCTATGATTTTTTTTCTGTTTTTGATGGAGACGGGAGTAATCTTCCTGGCTGTTTATAATGATAGTAATTATAGTTTATTGTTACCTGTCTAGCCTACACTGAAGTTTAATTAGTTGCAAACATCCTTCCTTTTTCTGTGAAATAAAAGCTCACTTTCGGTTTAAATCTTCAGGGTTCACAATACTGGCGCTTCACCAATGATGTAATGGATAAAGGGTATCCCAAGCAAATTGCAAAAGGATTTGCAGGACTAAATGGGAAAATAATTGCAGCTCTCCCAGTAGCAAGGTATAACAACAGGCCAGAATCTGTGTATTTTATCAAAAAAGGTAAGTTTCATGGCTAGAGTGCTTTCAAATTTTAGCAGTACTTAGTTTATTTCTCTTAGAAAAATAGATTAAGGCAAAATTGTCTCACCATTTAATACACATACAAATGATGACAACCAGGTGATATCAAAAGGAAACTTAAGGCTTCAGCAATGTGTACGTCAAAGTACTCATGGATGCTTAAATAGTTTTCAGGATAGATAAGCGGTAGATTTCAAAAGGTTAAAAATGCAACATGCTGAAAACTATGTGTTAATGGGGCTAGGGAAGGCTTAAAAAAGAATCCTGTTAGCCCACAGCTACATGTACACTAGTTTCTGAATCATGGTTTCTTACCTTGTGAAGTATAGGATTTATAATAAATTGAGGCCGTTTCATTATCCTTAGGAGTTATCCGAAGGATTTACTCACATAAAACTGCTAGGCAAATAAGTTACTTTACTGCAGCCCTTTCTCATGTGATTTTGTTGAGAGATGGGAATGATGCACCCAGAAAGCCTTCAAATTATAAATGTAAGGGGACCAATGCCCTCATTGCTCCTGGAACAATGCTTACAATCATGGATGGTCCCAGTAACTTTAATGAGACCACTGGCAGAAGCCAATGCTGCATCCAGAAGTGCTGACATAAGAAGGGCTAAGGATTGCAAGTATTATACTTCAAAATATACTTAGGCAGTGAATGGGTGAACACAGTTGAATGTTTCAAGAATAGTTGGAACGTATTTTAAATGACAGATTAAAAGCTGCTCTTATCCCAAGTCATGTACTGCTAGGATATTAATAACAGCCTTAATATTTTATCCAACTATATTTTCCTTCTACCCCCAAATGGAACAAACTTCTGCTTTAGGTGGCAACATGCAGCATTACATCTACAGACAAGAGCCAGCCAAGAAGTGCAAGAAAAAAGCACGTGTTATTATAAGGTACCCAGCTTACACACCAAGACTTGTGATAAGGAGACGTTTTGAACGTGCAATAAGAACACAGACAGTTTACCAAACTATCAAAATCCAGAAATATTCAACAGGTCAGTTATTTATTATTATTATTTATTTATTATTATACACATTATTATTTAATGTCCTGTTCCACTATATTTTACAGATAGTGGTTTCCAAAAGGCAAGGTTCTCTTCCATTCCACTTCTTTAATGCATTAATTTTTTTTTGTAATTTACTGCTGTTTCAACAAGAAAATTTTACTTTTAGTGGACACATTCTCTCCAGTTTAAAAGTGATTTTCTTTTGTCTTCAGGAATACTACATGACGAGGTCAAACTTCCTACTTATTGGAGAGGATTTCCAAAAACAGTTTATACAGCCCTATCAGTCCCAAATTACCAGAAGCCAGATGGCTATGACTACTATGTCTTCTCTAAAGGTATGTTACTAAATCAACTTGGCACAGATTTCACAGACTGAAGTATGACATTTTCAGAAGCACAGATAGATATTTTTAAAATCACCCTTAGCTGCTGTAAGATTTAATAATTTATTAGAAAAAATAAACTGTATAGAGTCATTGCTGTAAAGAAGAATGAAAACATTCTTTCCTTAACTCCCAACTCTGATTCTGTCAAGTATACGACTAGGCAATGGTAAGAACTCCAAAACCCAGTTCAATAAAGAAGTAAACCCTAGAATCAATTGTTTTGGTTGGAAAATAGCATTACAGCTGTGTGATAATCATGCCAAAATGACACTGCAAATGGAAAGGAATTAAAACTGTTTCGTTCTTGAAGATTTATGGTTTCTGGAATTAAAGTTCTTATCTGTGCATTTCTCTCATTTCAGATAAATACTACAATGTGAATGTGGGCAGCAGAATAGTAAGATCAGTTACTGCTATAACAGGGCAGACAGTATCCAAGGATTGGTACAAGTGTCCTAACAGTGATTTGGAACACAGGATTTGAAAGAAAGAAGCCTTTCTTATTTTTGACAGTTTGTCTAATTTTATTAATAAAAGACACTGAAATGTGGGCACACAAATCTAAATACAAAATGCAGCTTTAAGCTCTGCCATCATTACACTAAGGCAGTCTGCATACATGGCTCCAATTACTTTACAGAACATTTAACTGATATTGCCTCTGTTAAGGCCTCCTCGGCCTCCCATTGCATGAGTCACACCTAGGTAGGGAAAGAAAAGAGAGTTAATACAAATCCCTTCTTTCATCAGTAAATTAAAATGTTGGTGACAGTCTATCTGACCCTTCTCTCTCTGGCCCAATAGCTTGGAAGCACTACAATATTGCCATTTGAGAGAGTATAATTCTACTTCTGGTCCCCCAATTCTCTTATCTAGAGAAAAGAAAAAAAAGTGGCACATTCAGTTTGGCCTCCCTTTTCAGATACCTCTGGCTAATAATGAAGGGGCAGTGTATGGGCTGAAAATCTTTCCTAGTATTCAAGTACATTTTTTGGGACTAGCTCTGTACATCAAGAATATTAATAGAAATAAAAGGGCTGGCAACAACTGTATGCAGAATATTTACAATAAGGGTAATAAATAAAAAAAATGAATGATTTGGATCATATTTAATGCAGAGCTTCTTAGAACCAAATTCAATATATTCTCCTTGGTAATTGCTATAACACAATATGCTTCAGTAAGTTTTAGTTTCACTTAATCATTCTTTCAATCCGCATAATGATTTAAGGCATCATTTCAGTTTGAGAAAGGAATTGATGCACACTCTTAGAACTGAATCATGTTAAGAATCCATATCTTAATACTAAACTACTGATTTATTTTTGTAAGTTTTTAATTTACTGAGATTCATAGCCTTTCCATAGGTACCAGCCAAGTGGGATACAAGCAGAATGTTTTTCTGTAGTCATTTTGCCTGTCAGGATAATGAGTACTTAGCATGATAAACAGAAAGCTCATTGGGCAGGAGCCCTGTATTATTTTGTCTCACAAATCATCATATACGTTCATGAAGGCACTAGACATATATAGTCTCTACAGAGAGAAGAAAACTGTTAGAGCTCCTTTGAAAGAATATGAAGTCATAAATTTAGCGCTGACAGACACTTACCCCGTTGTCTGTTAAAATGACGACCACGAACACCAGTTCTTAATGTTGGTGGCTGAAGCCGGACACGGCGAAATGGCTTGGGCTGATGACTGCTTGTGTCTGTACAAAAGAAAGGGGACAGCAAAGAATGACTAAGACTTATTATACGAAGTCACCATTAGTGCATTTACTTTGAACATACTTCTGTGTTCTTGCCTTTAGTATGCAAACTTGCAAGGGTGCAATATTTACAATGACATCTCAAACACCAATAAAAGCTTTATAGAATGAGCAAAAATGTTTATTTTTCCCTTGATTGTTTTTACTCACTTGACAAAATGTTATATGGATACAAATGTATAAGTAGCAATTCTCTCTTTTTACACCTTTTTATCACAGCCTATACTCCAGTATCATAGCTTATACTGATGTCTGGGTCAGATTACCTGCTAAGATTAAGTGCATCTAATTGCATTCTTGTCCTTGAAATCACTGTGGCTCACTTCATTCCCAGTTTAAAGTTCCACTAGGCCAGACTGTGCATCTCTTATTCACACAAAAGGTCCCATCAAGGTATATACTCAAGAACATGAATAAGATGCTTTTAGTAGGACTGTAAGGGTCCCATCAGATTTTACATTTATGGCATGATTGTGTTAATCACACCATAAATATGCAACGTGAAGCACATTAAGCCAACTTAATGGGTGCCATAAATTAGCAAACTACATCTTTGGGACTGGTTTGTATGCCACCATAAAAACTGACTGTGTAGCTGACTGTCATCATGAGAATGGGGCAGCCCTTGATCTGGAACTAAGGCAGTAAGCTTTGGTGTTGGCTGCACTGCAGCAAGTGGCAGGGCAAGGCCGTTTACAATGCCATGTTGTGGGAAGCTCCAACACTTTCCAAAGGTTTATCAAATGTTATGAAGGTTTTTGTATGTTTCATTTAAAAATCAACTGATTGACTGTAACAATGGGTAAAGAATGAATAAAGCTTCACTATTTCTGTGTGCTCATATGTCCATGTTACATAGCACATTTACTCAAATTCAAGACAAGATTCCCTCCCTCTAACATAGGGAACAAAGCCCTTTTGTCTTGGATTTAAAGACAGCAAAAGCTGTGTTATCTGGCACTTTATCAGCCAGAAAGCTCCACTAGCTGGCATCTGAAGGACACGGCAAAAGTGAAACCGGAAGTCCCGCTTCCGGTTTCACTGCTGTGAACCAAGTTCTTCTTCATCACTTCTTTGACCCACAGCTTGAGGCAAAGCAGCCTGTGGGGGGGCAAAGCAACCTGCGTGGGGCCCACTGACGCCGGAGGGTGCATCAGACGGTGCACACTGGATTAACTGGCATCCCCCATTTCTGAAGGATGCCGGATAACAGAGCTTTTACTGTACAAGTGTCCAGAGGCAGGGGATGCCTGCCTCACCCCTGCTTATGCTAACTCTGGAAGGTTTCAGTTCAGCTTCAGCTGGGGACACAGAGCATGTGCTTCCTCTGGCCCCAGTCCAACCTGGTAACAACTGAAGCAAGCATGTGCTTTATGCAGCCAGGAAAATAACAGGAGGACAGGCACTGGGGGGGGAAATCTTACATGGAAAATTGTAAGAAATGTATATACTTTCCTTGTATAGAGTCTAATTATGGAGGGGGGCGGTACGAGGAACAAGTCATTTTAAAAATCAGCATCATCTTGTATTCCAGTAAATCTTATTAAAACAAATTACAGAGGAAAATTTTAAATAAATCTATGTTTAAAAGCAACTATGATGTTATAGAGGCTATCCATGCTATCAACCGATTTAAAATTATTACTAGTTAAAACAAATGTAAGTGGGAAGTTTCAGATTTAAGATAAAGACCATCAAAACTGCCACTGTATCTTCCCACGAACTTCCTGCTGCACTGTAAATATTATTAGCATTTATTCCATAATCTAAACAAGTCAGACTTCAGACAGATTATTAGCTGTTTGAGACAAGCATTCTTAGTTCAATCTCCATTGGTAAAGATAAATACTGCATTGTGGAAAGAGACTGTTGTAAGTGCTCTAACCAACAGTTTGAAACCAATCAGAAGTATAGGAAGGAATTCAGTACCTGCTGATGAGCTGGAAGGAGGATCCTGACTAGTGGAAGGAAGATCTGACTCATCAGATGCTTGAACAGATTCCTCCTCTTGCTGGCTATCAATTTCTAGACCAGCTTCTGAAGTAATTCTAGAGGATAAAATCTGAATATTAGGACACCTGACAACTCAGAGAAGTTGAGATTTCCCTTGATACAGAGATAACTTAATTTCCTTGGAATTTCTAATTTTCCCAAACACTTCTGCTTGTTACCAGAAATTGCATTTTAAAAACCAAAGGCTAACAAATGTTCTTTGGCACACATTCCCCAATCTACTGCCTAGTTATGGTCTTTTGGAGAAGATGAGGAAAAGTAACACAATGAGGGAAACAAAGTTTACTTAGGTACATCTGAAGGAATGATATGCTATTAAAAGAACCTTACACCTCTTTACTCCATACAAATGTAAGGGCCGAGGAAAGTATGGAAGTAGTTAATTACATAAACTCTAATAAGCCGAAAATATGAAGGTCTGGGGAAGAAGCAAGAGTGCTACAGCTCCCTGATAGTAACCAAACCCCCTTTTGCTGACAGATGGTTACGTGGAAAAAACAGAAGCTTCTGGAGGCTGCTGCTGATTGCCACCAGAAATTCTCATACACATTTCTGAGTATCCTAAAAGGGTGTGTGTGTGAGAGTGTGTGTGAAAAAGGAAACTAAAACCAATCCCAAACCGTGGTAGAATCAAACCGTCTGGTTTTTCTGAGGTGTAAGAAATCTAGAAATTCTAGAGGTCACTAGCACCACTATCAGTTGGATAAATTGCTAATTCAGAAGTAAATTAGCAACACTACACTTTGGCAACGCTACACTCAGATTAATTTATGAATCATCTCCTTCCTCTGTAAATTTAGAGTAATTTTCTTCATAGGTGTACAGAACCTGTTTTAAAGGTGGTACATTTAATATAATATACATTTAATATTTATAAACTGACCAAAAGAGAACTTGATATTGATTTTAAAAGAAAGGTAAATGTCACAAGACTCATTTTAAAACAAATTTAGTGTTGGTAAGTTATCCTTGTTATAGAACACCGTGTTAAAACATCACAGATTAAAGACCTATTTGGGTAGGAAGCCAGAAAAACTGATTTAAAATTAAGATACTAAAATGAATCTACTAGTAGTCCTAGCTTACCCTTCAGATTCTGCCTCTGCAAAAACTTCATCTCCATCATCGCCTGCTCCAGACTCTGTAGTAGTGGATAAATTTCCAGTGGACGTTGTAACCATTGGAACAGACTGAGAAGCGTGCTCTGAAGCATCAGCTGCTGTGCTTTCTGTAAAAACAGTCACTATAAAAAACAAAAACAAAAGCCAATTAAAGTAGAAAGTCATTTTGCATTTTATAACCTCAGTTTACTAAAATATGAAGAGTGAGAGAAAACAGGCTACGGTGATACTTTCATTATAGTAATAAGCAGTCTATAATTATTTTCCAAGTTACTTTGTTGGGAAGTCAAGTTTCTAATACCAACGATACACTTTACAAAAATTCCTGACGCTTACCTGGTGCTGCTACCTGCAAAGGAGTTGTTGGGACGCTGCGGCCACCAGATTCTTCTTCATGGGCAAGGAAGAGTGGTGTTTCATACATTCCTAAACCTGCAATACAGAATCTTTGTAACTTACTTTTCACTTCCGCACCGCTCAGAAACCAAGGGTATTAAATGTTTAAGCTATATCCCCACTTGATATATCAACTCTATTTTACAGACAAGAAAAAACAATTCAGAGAAGTACTTAATAAAGATGTTAGGTGACAGAGACAAATCCACAGATCTGATATGTAGTATCAAGCTTTAACAACTATACTTTCTTTTTATTTAAATTTTTTCTTTTCTAAATACTAAAGTCCATTTCTCACAGCTGGCATTTTAAAACAACCATAAAAAATTATTTCCAAAATAGGTGTATTACTATTATTGCAAACATATTTTACAGAAGTTAATCCTGACAACTGGTAACTTGCACCATGATTGTTTTGTAGCTGTTTACAGCTCCTGACTACACACACTAGGGGTGCATGAAACAGGTCATATTCAATTTGGATTTGGCCTGAATCAGGGACAGCAATTTAATTCGTTGACTCGGATCACTGTCCAGATTCAATTCTGCCGAATCTAAATTCTGAAGATTTGATGCTGATTCGGCCAATCAGTGATTTGGCCATAGTCACAACTTTAAACGTTTTTTCTACGTACCTCAAGGTACCAGGTGTGGCTCATAAATACTATGATGGTTGGGCACCTGGAGTGTCCCACAGGAGTGCAGGGGGGTGCCCTGTGTGCTTGGTGACAACCTGGAAGTGGACTGGAAGTACTTTTGGTCCACTTCTGGGTCTGCCACCAAGCATACGGGGACCCCGCCCAGCGATCAGCCACAGGGGGACCCCAGGTGCCCCCCCCAAACCCAGGAGGCATCAGATGCCAAGCCGGGGACAGGGGTCCCCCGCGCGTGCTCCCCAGTGGCCCCAGAAATGGACCACTGCTTCTGGTCCACTTCTGGGTCTGCTGCCGAGTGCACTGGGACACCCCCCCCCCCACGCTCTTGTGGGACGCTCCATCTGCCCCAGCATCTCAGCATTCACGAGCCACCTGGTACCTTGAGGTACGTAGGAAAAAACTATTTAAAAGCTGTGTCTATGTCCGAATAGTCGAATCTTTCCAAATGTCTCCCAATTGATTTGGAGGGTTCTGATTCGATTTGGAAAGATTAAAGGATCTCCTTATCTGACTCAGATTTGGAGACTGGGCCGCTGAATTGAAATCAGCAACCAAACTTTGCACAGCAATAATACACACTATGTAAAAGTTTCAGTTAACCCCCAGTTAAATCTTTTGAGCCACACATGGAAGTTACAACGATATTTATTATTTACTTGAAACCTGTCAGATGCTTATTTCTGCATGAGAACCTTAGCTAGGATTTTTTTTGGACAGTTCTTCCTATAGAAGCCTGAAAGTAAAAACAGAGAAAGCCGAACACACTAACTGTGCAATATTTCTCTTAAATGTACCGACACCTACAATAAAAGGTTCATATGCTAAGAAATTATACCATTTCAATATTACCCAAATATATAATTATACGGTATTTTCACTTTTTTCTTTGGAAAATAGTTGGATAAGCTACTGCTGACACTGCATAGCTGACACAGTCTTAAACTCTTTATTTTCTCACCATTTAATTTTTATGCCTCTTCTCAGCCTATTAGTGGCTGAGTGTTTCCCCCACAGCAAACAGTTAGCAAATCCCCTAAGCCCATGGGGAGACTGATTCAGAAGAACATCAAGAACAAGGCTGAGCAACAGCCCAGTCAGTGTCTTTATGAGCAAATGCCTAATTATAAAAGGCTATCATTTATATTACTTGCTATCTTTGATATTTTACTAAATCAGGCATTAATTAACAGGAAATGTGAAGCTTCCAGCCCCAAACTCATAAGAACTACAACATCAGCAAATGATAATACTCAGCTATAGATTTTTCAGTCATACTGTAAATATACTCTTACATTGAACACTATGTGGAGCCTATTTCTTCTACACAAGCTGCATAATAATGAAATTAGAACACAACCAAATAACATTCCTCCCAGAACCAGACACCAATCAAGCCAGGGAATGGAGCAAGCTGCATACGAGTATAAAGGGGGCATTGAAAAGAGTAGAGATTTGGCTCCCTTGAAAGAAAAAAATTACCATGTAGTAAGAAAACAAACATATGAGCTAATCATCAAGACAAAAAGAATTGCCACGCGACATGAAAACCTCTTTTATTGCTTGTGTATTTCATATTACTTGCATGAAATTTTCTTTTTCAGTATACCTTATATAAGGTAAGCAGGATATGCAGTCTCTGTGTGATTAGACAATATCTATGGAAGCTGTTTAATTACCAAGGATTTAGTTTTCCCAATACTTGTATATACATACATACAATCATCCTTACATTTTAAGCATATTAATTATATATAAAAAAGCTATGTGAGAAAAGTATCTTTGCTTTTAGCCCATCTCAGAAATCATAAAAAGGAGGCACAATTTAGTTGGAAACGATGTATAAACGGTGGGCGTTTTTACATATACCTTTCTGTCCCACGATGTGCTGGAGATCTGCTGCTTCAGAGCAGACTCATAATTGAGTCCGTTCCACACGCAAACTGACGCGCACTGTGCTGCATGCAGTTGTACAAGTAGCAAAATGCACAGAAAATGGTGGTAGTGCGCTTCTGAATTAAAGTACTTCTGAGCTGTTTTAGTTCAAAAGCACACCACTGCCATTTTCTTTGTGCTGACGTGTATTTCGCCACTTAAACAACTGCACGTGTCAAAGTACCCGGCGCTGCAGCATTTGCACACGTAAGAAAGCCCAGTGACAATGACCCAAACGAATAAATTTCTCCAGGAATTTCCTTTGTATTTATGTTTCTTAGAAAGACATATAAATGCATGAAGAGATTTACCTCCTTGTGATGCAAGCTGACCAAGATCTGAGTGGCTAGAGCTGGTCTGTGGCATATCTTCTGGGGGCCCAAACCTAAATCTAGGAACTCCAGCAACCTGGGGGGAACTATGAAGAGACAAAGATGAGAGAACAGTACACTTCTATACAAAAACAGGAATAGCAAGATTTTTAGCTGATTCAGGAAAATAAAAAGGCTCTTGTTATAAACAAATGAGACTATTAACCAAACATTTATGAATTTTAGTTGCACAGCATTAGGTTTTCCATTCCATTTGGATCAATGTGTTTAAACCAATTTACCTGTTTTCTTACTAGGTTTACTTAAGTGGATGTTGTGCTTATAATCCTTATGACTTTCATAATTTCTGTTAGCCTGGAGAATGCATCCACAACTTTCCTATATGCCACACCTGAGATGAATTGCTCATCGTACCTTCCTACTGTATTTTAACTGGTCTTCATAATTAGTATGGGAAAACATGCCTTTTAGCACCTATAACACTGGAAAACAAATGTGTAAAAGAAAGAGTAAAAGAGGACAGGAGTAGCATGGTAACCTCTACTGTTCCCCTATTATTTAACTATGGGATATTTTAAGTCAAAAGGTTGCAACAGATGAGTTTTTTCTAAGCACAGTTTTATGATGCAGTTCAAAGCAATTCTCACTGATTTATCTTTCTTTTTTTTAACTGCCTTTAAGATAGTATGCTAGTTCTCCATAATCTTTTCCATTTATTCCTAATGAGTGAGAGTGTCCCATCATCAGCAAAAGAGGAATATGAGTCAATATAAAGCTTTCTTTTGACTTCTTTATATCTACTTACTGAATAGCTTCTGCAAATCCATCTGTACGATGTGGTACCACAAGTGTTGGAGTACTTGGGACTGTCCTATCCTCATCATCAAAGAAGTGTTGCTGCTGGGAAAAAAAAAATTGAGTTCAGGAGACTATGCTTACTTCTAAATATAATTCATCTTCAAAGGCTGATGCTTCCCAACAAAGACAAAACAAGTGTAAACAATATTCGTCTTTCCAGTGTGAATGACATGACTGCAAAATAAGATACAGGACACAAAGGTGTATATATTTTAGAAGAGAGATTCCTAAACATGATAATTAGTAACCACTGGTTCTTAAGTAAAAAAATGCAGCAAAAACACTCTTTTAACATACCTTACCTAGCATTTTCTTTGGGAATAGGGAAATGTATGGAATTGCCTTTAACAAAAACTTCTGGCTGATTAATGCTAAGAAATGTGCCTGCAGGGTAACCCAAAAAACTTTTTTATTGATAAAAGCCCACTATGTTCTGTCATGCAAAATCATTAGGAACAGATCTCCATTACTTACCATACCCCCTATGCCAGGAGTCAGTTGTAGTCCACGTCCCACAGACTGTCTCCTAGTCATCTGGATTCTCTTTATGGTAATAGAGTACAAATAAAGGAATAAGGGGTGGGGGGGTTTCAGGAATTTAGCAACATGTAATTACATTAAAAAACCATTATATAAAATTTTTTCTTGGCTTTCTATCCAAAACACAAACTTCAATAAAGCCACCTTGATTTTCCTGTTTACAAAGGAAAGCCATATTTCACACATTCCACTAGGCGGTTACTTACTACGTCTACATATTCCCATACTCATTTCAGCACGGCTTTTTGGTGCTTTTATCTAAAGCGGATTCAATCAGTTATTAGATAAAAATGTCCGATCTATACAGATTTTGGGCAAGCCATGTCAAACTAACATGATGTCTCTTCTGGGCATGTGCTATGCTTGGTGTGGGGGTGCACCAAGTTGAAAAGAAAGCACTATTTTGTTTAGTTTTATTCAGGCCTGTAAGCAGCCCTGATGGCAAAAAGAAGCAATAACACTATGGAGAAACTGTTCAACGTTAAAGAGGACATGGGGAATTCAACTAAATCCTTTTCACAAGGTTCTACTTTTCTGCAAGTACTATCTGAACAAATGAACTCCTCCTGATCTGCTGTTTGTGCCTTTTACTCAGTCCCTTAACATACAATAGAGGAAAAGCAGGTGGCAAGAGAAGCTGCAGAGAGGCAATGATAAAGAAGTAAATATTAATTCTTGCTTAGCAGCAATGTATCTTTCAGAATAAAAAAGGAAAACCAGTTTTCCCTCCTCTGACTAGCCTCAGCTATTCTCTTTCTCTAGCCAGTAGAGCTGGAGGGGGAACATGCATAGAAAATAAAGAAAAAAATTGTGCAATGCTGCAGGGCTCACTACACTTTAAGATCTGCTCATAGTAACAGTTACCACCCCATACTGCAGGCCAAATCATAGAAAACAATTAGCTGATTTCTGACAAAATGAGCAGTGCCAGAAAAAGTAATACTGACAATCAGCCCATCTTTAGGGTTCAGATATAATACGCAAGGGTGATAATTTAGAACAGTCCACACCTTTTGGAAGACTCAATATAAAAAAGTCACATTTGGGTGGTTTTACAAGATTAAAATTACTCCCTTTTCAAAAGAATTTAAACTTTCAAAGGAAAATTTAAATTCTCGATAATATTAAAACATGATATGGTCTCCATCAAGTACGCCAGATACGGCTGATGGACGCATAAGGCACAAGTTCTAAAAGTGCTAAGTGCGGGGAAAAAAATAGTTGCAGTTGATTTTCACCACATCTGCATCTGAAAAAAGAGTATTTAATAAAAATTCCAGCCAATCCAGCTGAGTTGCAGCCTTTTCAAACACTGTTTTTATGGTGGAAATATTGACACTCATCTACTAAAACAGCACTGGTATAATAATTTCAAGATACACACCCATTACTATTGCCTTAGTTCTTTTAATGTTCATTTACTTACCCGTTCTGCCAGAGAAAATTGCTGCCACATTTTAAGGGACGAGACATTACATTTGGTCAGCTGTTTTTATTAATATCTGTAAGTTTCCATCTTGCACGATGCCAAATGAAATAATATGATCTTGCAAAATAGAGGGCTAAGATGCTATTTAGAAAACAGCCATATAATTAAAACATTTTTTAAAATTTTGAGACATTGAACAATTTTCTACCTGTACTGGAGGTCCTAGCTCTTGGGGTGGAGCATGAATAGTTAAGCGTGGAGGTAACGTGTGTGAAGGTCTGCGTGGTGACTGTGGTGGTCGAGGGGCCTGCCTCTCAGAGGCAGATGTTGGTTGCTGTTCTCTTGAACTTTCATGGGAGAAAGTGGACTCTGCAGCACTTGTACTCCCTTCTCCTAAAATACATGAAAGGATCAAAACAAAACCACACACACCGATATGAAACCAGAGCAATTTATGTAATTCTACATGCATGTCATATAGACAATGTAGAACCAATGACATGAGTGATAAACTTTAAAAAAAAAGTTAGTTATCACAGTAGTTTACAAACCATACGGATCATTTCACCCATCACCAGAATTGAATCATAGAAAATTAGGGTTGGAAGGGACGTTAGGAGGTCATCTAGTCTAACACCCTGCTCAAAGCAGGAACAACTAGTCAGGCCGCAGCTGGAGTACTGCATCCAGTTCTGGGCGCCACACTTCAACAGGGATGTCGACAGCATGGAGAGGGTCCAGAGGAGGGCCACTTGTATGATCAGGGGACAACAGGGCAGGCCCTATGAGGACAGGCTGCGGGACCTGAACCTGTTCAGCCTCCAAAAGAGAAGGCTGAGGGGGGATCTTGTGGCCCGTTATAAA
>NW_017728907.1:26957572-26989434 GCF_001723895.1 Crocodylus porosus | reverse complement strand
CATCTTGCTGGGGTCATTTGACCCCAGTATTCTTTCCTGCCATGGCAGGGGATCGGATTAGATGATCTGCTCAGGTCCTTTCCGACCCTAGAAACTATCCCCAAATAGATCATCCCAGCCAACACTTTGTCTGGCTGGGTCTTGAAAACCTCCAAGCCTGGAGATTCAACTGCCTCTCTGTCCCAGTGCTTTACTACCCTCCTAGTGAGAAAATTCTTCCTAATATCCAACCTAAACTTCCCTTGCTGCAATTTGAGACCATTGCTTCTTGTTCTATCATCTGCCACCAGAGAACAGTCTAGCTCCATCTTCTTTGGAACCACCCTGCAGGTAGTGAAGGGTGCTATTAAAATCCCTTCTCAGTCTTCTGTTCTCTAAACTAAATATGCCCCATTCCCTCAGCCTCTCATGTCACATGCCCCAGCCCCTGAACCATTTTCGCTGCCTTCCACTGGACTCTCTGGTTTTCCCACATCCTTTCTGTAGGGTGGGGCCCAAAACCGAACACAGTACTCCAGATCTGTCTTCATCTGCTGAATAGAGGGGAATAATCACTTCCCCTACCCTGCTGGCAACACTCTTACCATTGCAGCCCAGTATGCCATTAGCCTTTTTGGCAACAAGGGCACACTTGGCTCCTATTCAGCTTATTGTCCACTGTAACCCCCAGGTCCTTTTCTGCAAAACTGCTGCCCAGCCAGTCAGCCTTCAGCCTGTACTGGTGCATGGGATTCTTCCGTCCTAAGTGCAGGACTTTGTACTTGTTGAACCTCATGAGACTCCTTTTGGTCCAATCCTCCAATTTGTTGAGGTCTCTCTGAATCCTAGCCTTACCCTCAAGTGTATCTACTAGTCCCCCAACTTGGCATCATCTGCAAACTTGCTGAGGATACATTGTATGCCATCTTCCAGGTCACTGATGAAAATATTGCACAAAACCGAACCCTGGACTGACCTCTGGGGCACTCCGCTTGATGCTGGCTTCCAACTAGACATCAAGCCATTGATTACTACCCTATGAGCCTGATATTCCAGCCAGTTTTCTATCTACCTTACAGTCTGTTCATCCAGCCCACACTTCCTTAGCTTGCCTGGAAAAATGCTGTGGGAGACCATAGCAAAAGCTTTGCTAAAATCAACACAGAGAAGGTTCTCTGGGTAAATCTGATATTTTTCATAAGACCAACTAAAATAGTTGGCAACATTCTACTTCACAAGCTTTTGGGTACACACTACCACATCCACTGGTTTCCCTGCATCCACAGAGCCAGTCTTCTCATAATAGAAGGCAATCAGGTTGGTCAGGTAGGACAATCTTGGTGCTGATCATACTGATTGTTCCTAATCACCTACTCCTCCAACTCTTTAAAAATGGATCCCATGAAGATCTGCTCTATGATTTTTTTCAGGGACTGAGGTGAAGCCGACTGGTCTGTAATCCCTTGGATCCTCCTTTTTTCCTTTCTTAAATATGGGCATTATGTTTGCCCTTTTTCAGTTATTTGGGACCTGTCCTGATAGTCCTAAGTTTTCAAAGATGATGGCCAGTGTCTCTGCAATCACATCAACCAACCTGCTCAGCACCTTTGGGTGTATCCCATTTAGCCCCATGGAGCAGTACATATCCATTTTTCTGAAATAGTCCCTAACCTGTTCTTTCACCACTGTTGGTTGGCTCACTACCTCCTCCCCAAACTGTGCTGCCAGGTGCAGTAGTCTGGGAGCTGATCTTGCCTGTGAAGACTGATGTGAAAAAGACATTGCATACTTCAACCTCTTTTGCATCCTCTGTCACTAGGTTGCCTTCCCCATTCAGTAAGGGACCCACACTTTCCATGATTTTCATCTTGTTACTCACATACTTGTAGAAACCCTTCAACCCTGAACTGTACATCTTAAGAAGTAACATTTAGAAAGGACAGCTAAACAACTACTTTTATTAACATGCTAACATACACATTTCTACTCCAGCAAGAAGTAGCAGCTGATCTGCGACAATTGTTTAAAAAGTAAATTTGCTGAATAGCACTTTTATGAGCTTGGCCTCTGTTCACACTAAAACAGACAGTTATTCAGCAGTGACTCAGAAGGAAGATGGTCAACTACCGAATCATTAACAACACTTTTTGCAGCAGCTGGAGTTTTTTTTTTTTGAAAATCTATACAAGTACTGTACTGAACACACCCAGTGTTCCTTAGCTTTGGAATTTCATTGGCGCACATTCCAAAGTGACATGGTTGCAGGTTTAAGAAGAATCAGTTCCCACCCAAAATAAATTTTTTTAAGTAGTGTCTCTAATAACTTCCCAACTTTTCAGTTTTGCCCTCCAACAAACATTTTTTTTGGAGAAAACACTGATAGGTACCACTGTTTTGCGAGTCTGCTGCTCTCTGGTTGCTTTCACCTGCTCCCATACTCTCTTCAGTTTCAGTTCCGGGATCTGTACCATCAGCACCCTAAAAATACATGCATGTATACTGGTGATTCTCTGCAAAAGCACCCAATATAACATGAAAAAAACAACACCTTAAGATGGATCAAATCTGGGAGCTTAATACAGTAAATCACTACAAAGAAAATCTGTATAAATATACATAACTACATTATGTTTTGAAAGCCAACATATATATCAAAATTACTTTTGCCCAGTAAACTAATAAAATGCCACTTCTTGAATAAAATACTCAAGTGTCGCACAAGTGGTTTGGCTAATCTCAAAGATCAACCACCACAATAGTAGTATCTACTGTCTTCTGTACTTCATATTTTACCTAACCCTCTTAACATGCTGAAATGACCAAATGAATCTGTCTGTAAAGTGTTCCTCTACCCTGCCTTCTGCCTGACTTTCAGACTAACATAGCTGCTTTCTGCACAATTAAATCTGTATTTCACTCATGTGAAAAGTTGCAATGAGACTACCAGAATAATCTATATAAATTTAACGGCTTCTCTTTTGAATACTGTATGAACAAGGTAACATATCAGTTACCTTCAAAAGATTTCATAGATGTATATAAAACTGCTACTCTTACCTCAGCCTCATCAGCTTCATAGCCATCATTACCATCAGCACTTCCTGTTCCTTCATTACTATCATCACCTTCATCTCCCATGCCTGGGTCTTCATCGTCATCTTCGTCATCCTCTTCTTCATCCTCATAATCCTATGGGAGCAGGAAAAAAAAAGACTTAAGGAAGTCCCAAAAGGACTTGCAAATCTTTCCACAAAGCAGCAAGAAGATGCATTTGATTACATATAACATGGCTGCTTTAGTGGCATTTGTAAGTGCCTAGCATAAGCTCAGCTCCTGACTGGGAATTCAGTGCAGAATGGTAATATAAATTAGTTTTATATCAACAGAAGCAAAATTCCAGGAATTTAATACCACTGAGTGCTATTTTTTTTTTGTTTTTTAGAGAACCAAAATAAATACCAAGTACTTTATATCCAAAATAATTTATATTTATATATTTTCATTTATAAAAAATGCTTTGTTCAATTTTAAAATTTTGTTTTGCAATGAAATTTTAGCACTATTCAAGAAAAATCTTTAAAAAAATATATCTGTAGAAAAAGATGCAGAATCTTAATTAAAAGAAGTTGCGTGCTTACATTTTCATGCATCAGTGTGAAAGTTCACATTTACAGTTCTGGTCAAACAAATTAAAAGATGCACAGAATTATTAAAGATGCACTTACTCTTCTGTTTATTATGTAACAGAAATTTGGATAATGTGGTTTTTAGGGACGTATTTCATTTCTCGTTGGTAACCAGAACAAGCTGTACGCCAAAAGGTATTTAAAGCTGCAAATTAAGTAAGTGTACGTTACACATACTTCTTGTTCGCCTTCATTTTCTTCATCATCATCCTCTTCATCATCACTGTCAATCACTATGACATCATCTCGCTTGGACTGACACTCTTGGGATGACGAGGTATTCTGCTGATCTGGTTGAAGAGGTCCAATATCTATTGGGATAGACTGAGAAGTTTCTTCACTGTCTTCCATGGGAGTGTATTCCCCCCGAGTCACCCCCTTAAAAAAAGTTAAAAGTTTAAAGTAAACAAGTGATATCTTATATACATACTTCTAAAAAGATTTATCATCAGCGGAGCACTTAAATCAAACTGAAATCCCATTCAACTGTGAAGTTTGACCTGAGTACTGTTAAAAGCAGCAATGCTACTATTTCAGGTCCTGAAGCTACGTTAGAGGCCCACCTTTTATTATAAATATAGTTGTTTTTTTGTAATCCGTCTCTGAGACTCATCTGAAGTGGTTGCCACATCTTATTTTTGCTAACTAATAAGCAGTTTGGGATGATTAGGTCAATGGTGCTCAATGTTTTGGCTCCATAGGACAGATGAATAGCACAAGGCCAGTTTGTGGGCCAGTCTATGCCCCATGTGCCAGGACCAGGGCCCTGTGCTAACCCCACTGCCCAATCCCATGTGCCAGGACCAGGGTCCTTTGCTTCCTTAAGCACCTAATCTAGCATGCAGGACCATGCATACAGGACCTAACATGCATGCTGGAAGACAATGTTGGGGACTACATCTGGGTCACAGGCTGGAGTTGAGCACCTTTGATCTAAGTGACTGTGATACCCGAGCAAGGATCACATATCCAGAGGAATGCAGTGAGAAGGGATGGCTATATTTAGGGAGGAAAGCAGGATAGATTTGCATCTTATAGATTTAGCTAAATCAAAGCTGCATACTTAAAGTTTTCATAAATAAAATTTGATGAAGCAAGCCCAC
Organism: Crocodylus porosus; assembly: GCF_001723895.1. Classification (NCBI taxonomy): domain Eukaryota; kingdom Metazoa; phylum Chordata; order Crocodylia; family Crocodylidae; genus Crocodylus; species Crocodylus porosus. The sequence continues at coordinate 26,984,666 of NW_017728907.1, read as the reverse complement.
TGCTTAAGAAAGCTTAAGTTATGCATCTATGCTTTGTTTAGTTCATAAAGATCTAAATCTTTAGGTCTAAAATCAAGCAGAAATCTATCCTGCTTTCTGCTCAACTTCAGACTAACATGGCCAACCGCATTCCCCAAACACAGAGAGATCATTTGTATTTCCTGATCCCATCTTCTTGACATACACAGTTAGAAGAAGATTCTGCCAAATCAGTTACCAGTCTGGGTAAATCAGCCTGTCAACATTGCAAAAAAAAGAATAGCAAGACAACTGACACAGAAGCAAACTGTACTGCTACCACAGGAAAAACATTAGTTTCCACTGTTAAGTTCTGGAAGTTTTAATATACTAGGAGCGTGGATACAAGTTACACTGGAAGTTGACAATCTTACTAACCTGGTACAGGCCAACCTAAAAGTCAGAAGTGTGACAAGGACCTTTGACAAAAACTTCTGTAAAACTCACCAACTCTGGATTACTTCTCTGTTGCTACTCCAGACTGACAAGACCTCTTTGGTCAAAAAATTATCAAAATAGTTTGCTGTGGTTCTTATTTAGCATTGCAAGAACTGCATTAAAAGAATTTAAGAATGTAAAGAATTTAAACTGAATCTGTTAAATCTTGATAAAGATATTGGTTTTCAGATACAATAGTACATTTATTTCAAATTCAGAATTTACATTCTTCAGCACCCAGGCCCATTTAAGTATAAGAGCTAGATGCAGCTATTTTCTAAACAGCAAGTCATTCAATGTCTTTGTATCTGACTGATCAGCAATGAAAATAACTGGACACCAGTAATTAGACCGAGTTCTCTGTAAAAAGTCTATTTAAGAAAGTCTGGAAACACTGGTGGAAGAAAAGATACCTCAGGAAGATCTACACTAAAGATGAAATGTGTAAAGTTATAAAGAAAAAGAACAGGAAAAAGACCCACGGCCTCCACTGGTCAGAGAAAAATTGAATCCAAGGCAAGTATAAGATAGAAAGTGGACAGGCGCAGACATAACGTAAGATATTTCCTTGAGCAGTGAGAAAGGAGAATGGACAAGTTCCTTCTATTTTTTTGTAACCCGATGCAACCAGCTTCCTTCCTGGTTGAAACTTGATCAAATACTTATATAAAAAGTTTCTACGACAAGGTACAGTATAAAATGAAAAGTGGTGTTTCAAAGAACAAACAAGGAACTCTGCAACCCCAAATGTGGCTTAGATGATGACTCAACTACCCTTATTTTTCAAATCTCTCCATTTGTGAAATGCAGCTAATGATATTGACATAACTCAAAAGGCAGGAGAACAGCACATTGAAAATGTAACAAACAAATATAGATTACAAAATATTACTTTGTGTATTACTTGGTATGTGAAAACTGCAATAAGAAGTAAAATAAATTAAAATTGCAATAAAAATTTAAATATACAGGGGTTGAGTAGAAATTCTAACCCTACAATTGCTTTAGCCTATATAAGCGGATTTCCTCTAAAATTGCCTTATTTACATTTGTGATTTCACAAAGATAATACCACCATCAAATACTTTTGTTTTGTTAAACAATAACTAAAACTGATATACTGTGCTGAGGTTAGCACTGTATCAAATCCCAGTTGTAGGGAAGGGCTGTTTGTGCTGCAATCAAAATTAAGATTTATAGTTTGCTTACTTCTCCAATGGAATCTTGGGAATCTTGGTTGTATGTTTGAGTTTCTACCTCACCATCAGTACTCTCCTCTGCTGTCACTTCCTCCTGAAAGATCACACAGTTTTCATATTCAGATATGCAACAGAGAAGATTGAGAAGTTTGATCTTTTTACTCCTTTTATTTTAAAAAATAAATAATATCAGCGGTGTTATAAAAGTTCTCCTTAACCTGAAAGCCCTCCCATTTTCACTTTCCTTCTCCTCTTCAATTACTAACTTATTTACCCTTCTCTGAATTCACTGCATTTACCCCTCACACCTGTTGCTTCAGAGTTGGAGAATTTATCTTGGGTCTCCTGTAATCTGATTTCCACCATGTCCTCTCTACTGAAACAGCTTTCTTTCGAAGCTTTTCCAAAGACCTTTTTGGAGGTCTCTAAACACCTTCACAGCAAATTCTAGGGGCACCTAATTCCATCTCTTGTCTAGCAGATGACTGACAGTCAGTCTTCTAACACAACAACCAATTTTATTTTTGACTTGTGTCCTTGTAATGCTTTTGTTTTTTTGAGTCTCTATACCACTTTTTATGGGCTGCCTGCAAAGCCCTATCTTTAGAAACTTTAGAATTTCAAGTACACCAATGGCTTTAATTATCACTACTATCCCACTTTTACATATCTATCTTGAGACTTGGATTCCATGTCTCTACTTCTCTGATATCTGCTAATACTTAACTTTTAATCCTCACATTTTCTTTATATCTGAACATCCAAACCAGAGCCATGTATTGTTGCATCCTTCCTCTGAAATTCAACATTTAACCTTTTCCCTATCTAATCAGGAGTCAGTGTTAACACCTGGCCTGCGGAGCTGAAGGGCTTTGCCTGTGTCCAACCACTGCTACTTCTCCCCTACCCAGGCTGTGTGCAGGCTCAGCTTCCAGCCAGTGGGCGAAAAGCTCCAGGGCTAGAGAGCTGCAAACTGCACCCATAATGCCTGTTTCTCTGTTCCTCCCCTCTCCCCTACCACATCCCAGCTGCAGTGTGGGCACAGCTGAAATCTGCTCACCCCTGGGGCAGCTCCCCATGGGTTAGAAGCTGTGTTTGCAATGCAAGCAGGGGTGAGGGGAGCATGGAGAAGTGGCAGTGGCACAGGCACAGCTGGAAGCTGCATTGCTCTGAAACAACTTCTCTGCCTATGCCTGCACCAGACTGGAGATGGGTTGTTCAGGCTCATGCCTTCTTAAAAAAGTTGCAGACCACTGGTTTCACTAAAACTGTTATTCAGAATCTCATGTTGCTTTGCCTACTAAAATCTCTGCCTTCCCAACACACTCTCAATGCTCAAACCTATTAGAGGTACTGTAAAACTCAGACTCAATTTCAAACCCTTGATTTATTTTAAAAATAGCAACTAAATACTATGCTTTTTGCTTCACTTGAAAGGAAAATAAATACACATCATTTACAACTATGAGCTTCCTAAAAGAGTCTATTGCCAGACCAGAATTTTTAAACTTTTGCAAACAAAACTATTTCTCAGTTTCTTGGTCCAAAGAATTTTGAAACTTAAGAACCTGGACAGTAAATTATAGCAAAAGCTTTGTTATTGGGCACCCACAGGGAATGGGGGGTGCCGGATAACCAAGCATGCTGGTTACCTGAGAGGCCTGAACAGGCATCTCTGCCTGTTCAGGACACTGCCCCTCCCTCCGCATCTGGTGCACCACCACCCCTCCCGCCATGTCAGTGTGCCAGGGAACAGGGAGGGAGGCCCTGGGCACACTGGGGAAAGGCTGCTTTGCCCTGGGGCGCGAGGGCTCGGCAAAAAACTTCAAGTGCCACAGTGGGCACTTCCTGTTTCACTTTTACCGCATCGATTGGCATGTCAGTTAGTAGAGCATGCCGGATTGTAAGATAACGCAGCTTTTACTGTATTGATAATATTTTCCATTCTTACAAACCTCAGGTTCCACTCTTTGTATACCCCTCAGTTTCTTCGGAAGAGGAACATCCACTGTCTCTTCTGAAATTTGTTCAGAGTTTTCTACTGTGCTGTCCTCTTCTTCCTCTCGTGGACGCTTGGGTAATGAAGAACTTGGGGTAGCTGAAACTTGAGAGAACCCTTTATTGTTACTTTCAAAAGTGCTATGCTACACAAAAGTACTCAGGGAACTGGAAGACAATCAAATGGTGTGAGACCTCTCTTGAACACTATTTCTCACCCTAAACTCAATCATAGCAATTAGGATTGGACTGGAATAGCAAGATTTTCTCCTGGGTTTGAGCCCAGCAGGGCCTTTTCAGCTTCATCTCTACCTTCAGGGACTTGGCTCCCATTTGCAGTTTTGCAGAACCCGAAATCTAAGAGTAGGGTACAATTAAGACAATTGATTTGCCTGAGTTTTCAGCTGTTTTTCCAATCAACAGCTTGATTGCCCACAGCTGAATGGGTAACAAAGGCAATTAAAAATACCCCATAATTTTAAAGGGGGTACATATTTCCCATGTAAACAGCTCTTTCAGCAACAGGTACTCCATATAGCAGTAAAACATTGTTTTTTTTTTTAAATTCTATTTAGGTTTAGATTGGTGTGGAATGAGTAGAGATACAATGCCAGGTTTTGTTCAGTTGTTTTAGTTTGCTCTTCTATACTATACTAGAGGCTTGTAGAATTTAGTCAACAATGTATAGAGAACTCTACAACTTTATAACCAAACCAATAAAGAATAGAGGGGGGCAGAAAGGGTAATCATACAAATTTTGAAACAAGTAAGTTTAAAATTAAAACACGAGCCTACATGGGCATGTTAGTGTTTACCTGTGTTTTCATCTACTGACTTCAAATTTAAAAGGGCAGCACTTTTGTAGCAGGGATAAAATGGGGCCAAAAACCTTAGATGAAGATCTGAAGAGGCTCAATACCTCAATGCCTTTTACTAGAAAATGAAACCAACCTGTACCGAACACTGCTGTAGAAGTGGAGGGCCTTTCAATCTGTGAGCTCTGTACAACTTCCACAATGGTGGGGGATGGTTCTTGATTGGCTGGCTCAATCTGAGGATGACTCTGCTGAGTCGGCTGCACAAAAGCTGTAGCTTGAGTCTGTTGCTGTACAGTTAAGATGGGTTGGGAGAGAGATGTCTGGACGTTAGGACTAGTAGAACGTACAGACCCGCTAGTACTTCCAAAGACTGGAACATGTTCCACAGGTCCTTCTGACTGCATAGCTGAAAGGCAAGTATTAGCATACTTAATTACCCTGATTTTATTAGATAGTCTCTTCACTTTAGAAAGCAGTAGGTAATCAGATTCAAATTTCTCTTATAAAGTCAGTCTCTTTCTACTTTGGCTGGTATCTGTTTTCCACAGGAATAAATGAGAAAACGTTTTTTAAAAAAAATTAAAACGACTGCTCAAACAAGCGTTGGAGGGAAATCAAGATCATGGGATACCGAAATGATATTTAACTCCAAAATTAACCAGATTCCAAGATAAACGTATCCCTTTAAAGGGTAACAAAGACGGTTGCATTACATTTGGAAAACTCACCTTCTTGGGTTTCCACCTGTGTTGTAGGCATAACTGTAGCTGTTGGAGTAGTAGTTGGATTAGTTACAGTAGCAGGAGTAACCATCGGACGAATACTAGCTCGTGGAGTAGACTTATTCCCAGGTATTGCAGCAGCAGTTACTTTACTTGGAGTTGACACAACAGGAGTCGGCTTAATGTTTGCTGTTGGAGGATCTGAAGTGCTAGCACTGGAAACAAGACACTGATTTTATTTGTGCAAACACCAGCGAGATCAGGTTTCAAAGACTGAATTTGATATACTTGTAAAAAAAATATCAAAATGTGGATATTAGTGTTTCAAAATGTTTAAAATAAGCCATGGCACAGTCAAGTTACCTCTGTAATTCTGTTCAGCGAGCATTCTTATGCATCACGGCTGGTTGAAATGGGTTCTGCAGACTAAACTTGGCCCTCAGTGACACCTCTTCATAACCTCATCAACTCGATCAGCTTACAAAGGTGTTATTTAATTTAAAATTTGTGAATATTCTATTGACATTTCAAAGAAGCATCATTAACTGTGCGGCATTCAGCTAACATGCTCAAACAGGGAGGTCTTTTACACAGGGGCTGGAATGATTTTTAGTCATACCTCAAGGTTAGAGGCCTTACTTTAAAGGGAGATCATCAATTCAAAAAAGATACTAAAAAAGGTGACACAAAAAGAAGAAAACCAAAAAAAAAACAACAAAAACTATTCTCCATTTTAAAGCATGTTTACTTCTTTTATTTGACATCACTTTATCTTCTGTTATTTTCCATTTATTCATTCAAGTTCCCTTTCAGAACAGTTTGATTTTACTTAGCAACAACAAAAAAAAAGGTCAGAAATACCTTGAAGCCCTACACTGTGGAACACTTTAGAGGCTGGTTAAGTGTCCCAAACTGCTTTTAATTCTTTAAAACAGGATAGTTCTAGTTCTCTGTATGGCTTTAAGGTTAAATATTACGCTTTAGCAGTAAATTATTTAACTGATTAAAATTTGCTTCAGAAGCAGTCCATGTGTCAGCATTAGCATTAAGGTGCCTTAAACCAGTTAGTAACTTCCTAGAGCTGTTGAACAAAATTCTATCAAAACGTCTTTTTCATTTTTGGAGTTCACAACTAAAAAGGACAGACACAGCAACTGGACAAAAAACCCCTGCAACTCACATTCCTCTTTCACCTGAAGCTGGTGTAGATTTGAGTGTGATCTGCCGCTGCTGTTCTGAAACCTATCAAAAAAAGAAACATTCCTTTGAGTTGCATGTTTTCTCAGCCAAAGTGTAAGCTAAGAGGCTTTCTAAAACAATTTAAAAATTGCAATTTTGGAGGACCACTTCAGCAGGCAATTCTCCCAAACCTTCAATTCCTCCACATGCAGACTTTCCAGAATACCAAGCTTCATGCTTGCTCCTAAGTATTGTGAGATAAATTAGAAAGCCCAAAATGATATATATTAATTCTGTTCTAGTGGAAGAAAGAATACACTTCAGCAGGACCAAACTCTCAAGTGCCATATTCGACACATTTTCTGCAGACAGGAACACAAGAGAAGCAATGTGTGAAAAACTCTTGCAGTAAATCCTAGTCAGGAAGCTTGAATCCCATTGGAACTCATTTTCTAAATTAATTTCTAAATGCTTTGAAAAGCTGTTCTCCTTCTTTCCGTGACTTTTTGGTATTGGGGTGGTGAGTGTAATGTATGTACACTATACATAATATAGCTAACAAAAGCTTCACATATCTTGTACCTTATTAGTGGACTCCGGTGGTTCATCTCTCTGTTCATGGTGTCTCTCTTGTTGCTCTCTTAGCTCTCTCTCCAGCCGACATATACGACCTTCATACTGTGATTTGAGAGCACTCATCCGCACCTCCAGTTCGGTCTTCTGCTCTTCTAATGCAATGTTCTTTTGTTTCCACTCATCATTTTCTTTTGTTAGCTGTTCTTTTGTACCTAATTGAGCAACAAGGAACTCAACATCTTCACAGTAAAATAGCTTACACTTTTTTGTGCACTTAAGGACAATTTGCTTTAAATGTAATACTCTGAAGAGTCCTAAATCTCTCAACACATTTTAAAAGAGAAAATTAATTATTTGTGGTATCTTAGAATGATATATTTTAAAATAAAATATCCAATCCTTTGATTCTTACTGTAACAAGAAGCAGATACTAGCACTGGTCATTCCTACCCGCTTCCGTTAATAATAAAATTGCTAAAAGGTATTTCCTTTGTACTAGTGTACTGTGTGAAATAAATGCCTGATATTGAGCTGGCTGGCACTACCACTCAAGTCATCCAAGAAAATCGCAAGATTACTGACCACATGATCTTTCTATAGTTTTCAATAATGCTTACCAAACTATATAATTGAAATATCTCCTCAAGAAATAGCTACATTCAATTTTAGAATTCAGTTTACATAATCCTTCTGGGTAAAATTTACGAAAATGGACCAATGCTAGTTTTCATTTGGAGTTTCTGTTTAATAAATTTCAGCCCAGGGTGCATGTCCACAAGGTCAATTTTTAATATGAAAACAGAACAAAAAACTTCAAGATAAAGAGAAAGATTGTTTACCAGCCAACTGTGCTATTTTCTGCTTGGCAGCCAGCAGAGTCTTCTTAGTCTTCTCCTCCTTCTCAGTTATCTGTTGCTTGAGCTGTTCTTCCTGAGTAGTTCTCTCTTGCAGATCTTGATGAAGACGAGTAAGTTCCAGCTGTACTTGAGAAATCTGTTCCTGTAGACTCCTGGCTTCACTTTCCTTCTCTGCTATAGTCTACAGAAAAGTGATGTAGTATAGCTATAAAAGGCAGTGTTTCTCATCCCACAGGCCACAACCCAAAAGTGGGTCCCAAGACTATATGAAAGGGTTGCGAACAAACTTTGAAAATGGATCAACAGATGTTAAAAATGGATTATCCTTTAAAAGGAGAAAACCATGGCTTTTCCCTTGCAGGCTGTCAGAGTTCCAGCCCACAAGGGGATGGTTGGGGCTCCCATGCCCTACACACCCACCCCCTGCCCCACACTGTGTGGGGCTGAGGCCTGAGGGTAGGGGACAGCAGGTCAGGAGTGAGGGGCACTGGGTTGGGACTGGCCATTGATGTTTACAAATAGGTTCTGGTACAAAAAATGGTTGAGAACCACTGCTATAAAAAGGCACTATAGAATGTGTGTGATGACAGTGTTATGGCAAAATAAAAAAGTCCAGTGAACCTTGATGCAACAATACCGACGTACTGCGTTAATGTAACCCCCACGGACACTCCCCGAGACACTGCACTCCAGCCTTGCCTGCTATGCTTTTACACTGAACTTTTTTCATCCCTATTTACAAAGATTTCAGGGGAATAGCATCATATAGACTGAGCACCGGGTTAGAAACAAAGAATTTGAGTCCTAATCTTTTCCAATGAGCCAAATCACATGCAAGTCATTTTATTTGTTCTCCATTTGTGAAAAGTGTATGGGGCAGGTATTTATATACATTTATAGATGCCCATTTATAATCTCCAGTATGACGCACTGCTTTGAAAAAGTATGTATTGTAGACGATAAAATAAGTCTATTCTTACCTTTTGTAAACATTCTATCTGACTTTCCAAGGATTTTGTCTTCACATCAGCCTGGCTAAGAGATTCTTTCAACTCCTGTACTTCCTGAACAGAGGCCTGCTGTTCTTGTTGTTGTTCTGCAGACAACTGAGCCGATGTCTCAGCAACCACCTGAAACATTTCAAAGTGATACTGGGTGAAGGCTTTTGCTTTGGAAAGAAGCAGAATGCAGAAAGGCAGTATTATATATGCAGTAATGCATATATATAAATAAAATACTGTCATGTGCGCATTGATTATCAATAAAGTTTTAGGCAAAACACAAAATATACACATTATGATGGCTCTGTAAAAGAACAAGTTGTATAATAACGTAAGCTAGAATACATTATAACCTTCCATTATTATTTTGAAAGCAAGTGAATGTCAAACATCACTAGGTTTTTCTTTTTGTTTTGTTGTTAAAGGATCACATGACATGATTAAGGGTGCACCGACAGCCTATATTTAAAGAGACATATCTGCAGATACTGATCCGATACAGCTACCATCAGGTGGTAAGTCCAGCGTGATAAAAGGGGATAAGGGGCATGGAGGGCAGATCAAAGCCCAGTGAGGAGGGGTCAGAGGTAGGCACTGCACAGCCAGGGCGGGGAATGCGGGGGGATGTGGGACAGAGGCAGTGGGGACCAGATCTGCGTGGAGCAGGGTAGGATGCAGCTGCAGGGTGGAGTCAGAGCCAGAGCTGCGCGGGGCTTTTCTTGCCAGGCGCTTGGCTCAGAGTGGGCTCCAGCAGCACTGGGAGGATGCTGTAGCCACCCTAAATGTCTCTGCAGCTCTGCTCCCAGCCCTGTGCAGCCCCAGCTCAATGCCCCGCCTCTACCTGCTGGGAAAAGCCAGGGCTGTGCCGGGTGGTGGTGCAGGGCTGGGAGCACAGTTGCAGAGACATTTGGGGTGGCTGCAGCACGGGCATCTATCGGCTAAATTATTAGCCCAAACAGGCTGATATCCAATAGAGACAATTTTCTTTATATTGGTACTGATCCAATATCGGACCGATGCATCTGTGGCACCACTAGAAATTATAACCAGTATTATATAGTTGGGTTCATTTTAAAAGTCTATTTGAACTGGCTGAACTTCACCATCAGAATTTACATTTACCTTGTCATGCTTTGCTTTCAGCTCTTCATACTGAGTCTTGTATCTGCGCCCAATTTTCTTAACCTGTGTTATAGTCTTGACTTTTTCTTGTATGTCAGCCACTTTCACGTCTAGCTCTTTCTGAAGATTATCTTTCTCGGTTCTTATTTTAGTTAGCTCATCCCTGAGAGTCTGAACGAGATTCTGGCTTGTGGTCAGGGATGCATTAGCTCTAAAATACCAAAATTGGAGGAAGAGTGCATGTTAACATATTTGAGATTTTTTTTTTTTTTTTTTTTTTTTAGAAGGAATACAGTCTGATATTGCTGTGCTATGCAGTATCATAATTCACAAAATCAAATGCACATGGCTTGCTAAAATATTATATTTTTCTTTGCTTTTTATATTTTAAAATGTTGTATTTGGAGTCATTTGGTTAATATTTGGACTGAAATTTGTTCCCAAAGAAAATAAATAATAAAATTGGTTAAATTGCTGGACAAATACTGAAAATATAATATTTGTACAAAATGAGCTAGGAATTCCATTTCCAGATACTGTCATATACATTATGCAATGAAACACTTCTAGGAGCCGCCCCCACTCCCAAAAAAGTTTTTCAATGATTTTATATACTATACCTTGCTATTTCTGCTTTAAGCCTTCCTGTTTCTTCACTCATCTGCTGTATGCGTTTGGTATTTGCCTCCTTCTCTGAAAGTAGCTTCCGATATTCTTCAACATCAGTGTCTTTTTGTTGGCTCAGTAAATGCTGTAAGATGTATAAACTGAATGAGTTCATTTTTGCAATAAGAAAACATTCTGCCCTATAGAATTTTAACAAGCTGTTAAACAAGTGTTGCTTTTCCATTGTATTCAATTTAGTTTAGACAGCATCCTAAATTAGGGATAGGACACTTTATGCTATAAATTCAAGGCTTATAAACAGAAGTGTCATAAAACAAATACAATTAATTGTTCCAGCCCATTTCATGCGCTAGAACAATTGATTAGTACTAACATTCTTTCTTGGAAATATCTGTTTTGGAAAGATGAACTACTCACCTGGGTCCTGGCTTTCCAACGTTTAACATCTTCTTCCAGTAGTTTCTTCTCTGCCTGCAGCATTCCACTTTTCTCACTCAGCTCAGCATTAGATTCTTGTAAAGGCAAGATATCTGCTTCTAGTTTACGTACCTGGAGGGAAGAGAAAAAAAAAAAACAAAAAAAAAAAAACAAAACCGATATCAACATACACCTCCATTCTGGTGTCATCATGTTGTGGATAGGAGATGAGTCATTGTTTTTTGTTTTTTTTTTTTATCAGTAGGGAGATAGAGAGGTGAAAATTAATGGATCCCTTCTCTTTGAGTTGTGTTGCAGATGCCTATACACATGCATCAAGGCTGCTCTGAGCATCAGAGCAGACTCAATTGATCGGGGACGCTGATGCACTTGCCGTTCGGGGCATTATACTTAGAGCAGCTTTCTAATTAAACGCCCCACTCCCGCTTCCTGGACCATGTGTATAAATGCCCTTACTGACCAGCTGCAAGTACTGGTGAACTCACAAGCGCAGGTGACAATCAATTTAAACCCTTCCAGGGCTTTTAAAGGCTGCTCTGCGGCCAAGTTCAGTGTAAATAAAAGCTTAGACAGATGATGTAATCTAATTTTTTGTTCACAGACCTCGTAGAAGTCTTTGTAAACTGAAATTCCCATTCCTTTCTTGAGGAGGGGGAGTAAAAAGCTACAGAGAGCAGACTCCTAGGTCTACCTGGAACATGACTATTGTGAGAAGAGAGAAATATAGCATCTCCCTCCAATGTTAGATTACATTATGGCCTGTAGATTAACACTATCCCCGTGTTAACTTTCATTCCTTATCAAGGATTCAATAGGAACCAAGAATTAAATAGTTTAAATCTTTCATTGTGGCAAATGGGTCTATCCTGGAACATATTGCACTGAATATTTTTTCATTTGTGCATGAAATGAGAGGAAAAAAACAACCCACCAGTTACTGTAATTAGTGGGGATCCTGGTTTTCTCTGTTTAAAAATCTCAACTCCTCTGATTAAATCTCCCAAGATCTGTGTTTTTCCATGACTAGTGAAATGCCATTATATATACAGGTATCAGCTGAGTGATATCTTTACAGTTTTAAAGCAATTTGGAAGCCTAACAGTGCCTCAATCACTATAATAAAATAACTGTGAATAACCTACAGGCTGTGGCATTTGATTTTGTTTATTTTTTTTCTAATCATAAAAAAATCAGAGCTCCCCTTGTCCCTTTGCTCACCAGGACATGGGTCTACCTGCAGCTGCCCCTGCGCTGCTTTGTGGCATTGAGCAGCCCCAATATGCTGGTGCCCTGCCCCTGCTGTTGCTTCTCACTTGCAACCCACAGCTTTCTGGGCCCTGCCAGCACCCCTCACTCTCAACCCACAGCCCCCTGGCCCTGCTGGTGCCCCTAAACACCCATCCACAGCCCCCCCACCCTTCCCCTGCCCTGCTGATACCCCTCGCTCTTGCCCCGCTGCCCCTGAGCATGTGACAAAAGCGGTGAGTGTGGGGAATAGGGTGGATATGGGGAGGAAGGCTGGTGTGGGCACAGGTGACATAGTGGAGAGGGAAGGGGCGCATACCCCCACCCTCCTCCCCCAGATTTCTGCTTCCACAGCAGGGCTGCAGCTGGGCTAGGAACTTTGGCCCAGCCAACAGGACCCAGCACAGGATGGAATGCTGCGCCATCATGGCCACCAAGCTGAGGCAACCAGCTGCCCGCCTGGCAGCAGTGGGGGCACAGCTCCGTGCCTCTGCAGTGTACCTCACCTTGGCGGCAGTAGCGGGGGGGGGGGTCTCCCGCTGCGCCAGGTCCCTCCCACTGGGCCGTGGAGGCAGCTCTTGCCCAGAGCTGTTCTTGCCCAGCTGCAGCCCTGCACCCTGCTATGAGCAAAAAAGTTTGGGGGGGGCACATCCCCCTGCCACACTGCCCCCTCCCCTGCCCCCATAGATATACCTGGAGAGAGCTGCAGGAGCTGCTCAGGCTCCTACATGCATGTGCATATTCACATAGCACCCCCTGCCTCCAACTGCTCTCCCCTGCTCCCCCCAGTCCCAAACAGCCCCTTGAAGACTGGAACTCCACCAGTCTGCAAGGGGAAACCCACAGTTTCCTGTGTTTTTCCCCATTAAACGACAAAATCCATGTTTTTCCACAGTGAAAGAAAACCCAGATCCCTGATAATTAGCAATCTGTTATATCCAATTAAGCAAGACACTAATTTCATTTGTTTTCATGTGACACACATGAATGTCTGAAACCTTCATAATAAATCTCAGCACCAACCTTTGCTTGCATTTGTTGTAATTCTTGTTCAAGCCTCTCCTTCTCTTCCCGCAGCATTTTGTTTGTTTCTATTAAAACATTCATGGTTTCAGTCTTTTTCATTAGTTCCTCATGCTGAGCTATTGTCCTTGCAGTTACCTGTTAGGTCGGAAAAAAAATCATTTAAACCCTTCCTCTGTAGCAGGAGGGCATGGCCATCTTCCTTTGGCTCTCTCAAGTGTATTTGAACAACTCTTATAGTGGCAAGACACGGCTAGCCCTTGCTTCCCTGCTTTATCTATTACAGGCTACAACAACATACCCTTGGTGTTGTGTGAAAGTGTTGACTGTGGAGTTTGAAGAATAAATTAAATAAGGACTTGCATGGATAGTTCGAATAGGGATGATCCTGCCTCGATCAGAGAGGACTGGATTAAAGTATCTCCTGAAGTCTCTTCCAGCCCTCTTTTCTGTTACTCTATGGTTTAACTTTAAGCATTTGTACACATGTACACAATTTTAACTGGCATTAGACCACAACAGAAAACTATCCTTGCATTCTTTAATTTACTGAACAAAAGCAAATAAGGACGGGGGGGGGGGGGGGGGGGGGGGGGGGGGGGGAGGGGGGGGGGGGGGGGGAATCAAATCAGAATATTTACAGAAGTACTGGACTTTACAAAAGTTTCTCAGTATATACATCTAAGCACTTATATTCTACTTTTCTTAAATCTATTACACTGTAGTACCTTGGGGTGCCTTGACGTCTTTTCAAGGGTCCCGCAGGGTGCCACACATTGCTAACACTGTCAGGTGTGTAAATATGATGATTCACAAGATAAACCCAGAGATTTCAAATAAGAACCCACACTGTTAAAATATTCTGACCTGTTGTGGTCTGAGTTTTTTGTAATAGAAGTGTTCTATTATTTTTCTGAAGTTGAAAAACAAGGGGGAATGAGCTAGCATTTTCCAAGGGATGCCCTGAATTTACTACACGTCCCAAGTGTAAAAAGCTTGAGAAACACTGATCTATTCTCTACAATTGCTCTATTGCTTCTGAGAACAAGTTCATGGGGTTATAAAAATAAGGCCAGCAAGATGGGCTAAATTTAAGCCTCAAACTGAATTTTTCTAAAATTATTTGCTTTCAGACACGTGGTAGAAAGACTGGAGTACAGAAGAAGATACTTTAGCCAGTAATGGACAGGTTATGTACACACCTGCACCTTCTCTCTCTCAGCATTCAGACTGTCTTGCAGTTCTTGAAGCTCCTTTTCCAGGTGTTCCACCCTCTGACGGTAACGCAAGCTTTCCACCTGGGCCACCTCAAACCTAGTTTCAGCAATCTCCTTCTCCCGGCGTATAAATCTGCAGTAAGAAAAGAGGTGCAATGAACTGAAGAGTGGAGGATAATGCAATTCTCAAATGAAGCAGCTGATGTCTCAGTGCTTTAAAAAGACAAAAGATATGGAAACTGATTAAAAAGATCCAAAAGGAACTCCTAATATCTACCAATAAATAAAGGACACAAGAACCCTAAGCCTAGTCTAGGAAAAGGTCTCGCTATATGAAAACATCTTTCCTTCAGTGTTTACCAGAGATACCAAATCCTGTTCTCTCTCTTTTCCATATTATACTGAAAAGCAGTAAGAAGTTGCAACCCTGCCTGCCTTTTACTGAATCAGGGCAAGCACCTTTCACTCACCTAAAAAGTGGTTAATAAAAATTAATCCAAATTTTTCTCTTTTATAGTCCCAAGACTTGACATGAAAACCAACTAATCAGTTTGGTAACTGAATTTATTTACAAAAACTAAGGGAAATAGTCTAGGATCAAAGTTACCTAAGAATTTCCATGATTTGTTCCTGTGATTTGCCTTCTTCATTGAGAGAAACATTCAATGCACTTGGGTTTGCTTCCTTCACTGATGTCACCATCTTATCACTCAGAGTCTCCAGTTGTTCATGTAATAATCTATTTTGTTTTTCTAAGTCTTCACTGCGAGAGACAAGTTTTGACACTTCATCCTGCAACAAAAAGTATGTGAATGTTTAACCATAGTGCACGGGTTTGAAAACCACAAACATCTGTACAGTTCAAAACAGCCACTGGAAATTGAAAGAGAAAACAAAAATCTACCTTTAACATTCTTTCCCGCTCTTCCCATGAAGCTTTGCACTCCAGCAATGCAGATTCAGCTTTCTGAGCAGCTTCCTCTAATTGTTGCCTTACAGCTGCATTCTTAGAGACTTGCTCTTTAGCAGCCTGTAGCGCTTCAACGTCAGCTGCATGAAGCATTAATTCCCTCTCATATTTATTTTGAGCTTGTGAAGCTATCTTTGCCTGCAGGAAAAGGGCAACAACATTTTTATTTCCTGAAGTTTATCAAATTATCACATATTTCTGACAGCTTTTGTGCTTGTACAAAGGTCACAATTGCAATAAGGTAAAATTCTCTTATATTAAAATGTGTCCTCTCTGATCTCTCTCAATAAACCAGCTAACCACAATACAATCAAAGCCACTTCAAAAAAGATGCTTTATTCTTCAACTGACATTTCCAAAGGGCAGAAGTATGATTTGCTCCTGTGGAGATGTGACAAACCTTAGGAGGTCTGATTTTTATCCTAATACTTCTGTTTTAAATGTATTCATGTTGTTGTAATGTTGTGTGCCAGATTTACAAAGTTAGTACATGGGGAAGGAATGGGTTAAAGGGACAACAAAACCAGAATTGCAGACCTATCCATTTACAGAAACTGGAATAGCTTTGACGACACATCAAGAAAGGTGCAGAGTGCAGGTAACATCCAGGAGGTGTCCAGGAGAGATGGAAATAATCATGAAAACAGATGGGCTGGCTGGACAAGAAGGGTGTCAGCTCCTGGTGGGGACAGTCTGAAGACAGGGTCTGGAGAGAGACCAGCAAACCAGCTTTGGGATTGGGAAGACTGGAAAGAGAACAGTGAGGCAATCTTTGGAGGTGCTCTGGCCTGTGTGGCCTGGACTGGGCACAGAGGAATGGCTTAACCCTTTGGGAAGAAGGGGGCAAAGAGAGAATCTATGGCTAGGCAGCCTTTGCCTTATTAAATGCTTTATTGAAACAGTGCCTGTTTACTGCTTGGAAGTTTAGGTTGCACTTGTTTTCTTCAATAAGAGGTCAAGTCTCTCTCTCAGGAGCGGAATCAAATGTTAGCTCCCTGTGTCAGGGTCACTGAGAACCTGGTACAGTAAAGGACAGAAAGACCAGGATCTCAGAGCGAGGAGGAGCCAGGGCTCCCCTTACCTTAGAAGTCATGTCTAGGATAGCTTTGGGGGCCACTCAAGAGACCAACCAAGACTGCTGTGGTCCTGAGCAAACACCCTACCCTGAAAGGACTCTGAAAAAAGATACCTTGCTTATTCACCCAAGGATCATGGTAGAACTCCAGTAGACTGAAGACCAAGAGCTTTTCAGATACCTTCCCATCAGTCCTCTCCTATTAAATTCTGCATTGCTAAGATACAAGAACCATCATGTATTTCTGCCAATTCTATTGGAAGTCAAATGTGGAGACGGAAATGTATAAAGGAGTTGGGGGGGACGGGGAAATCAGAGAAAGACTGATTCAGTCTAAGTGTTGGCAGACATGGAAAGCTAGTAATTAAACTCCCAATTCAGGTTAGCGCCAACCTGGAATGTTTCCTCCTATCTAAAAAAGGGTTACTTGGAATAGAAACAGATATAAAAAAAAAATAAAATAGGACCAAGATCCACTTTAAAAATAGACAGTTACTTCACAATAATGTTATCTTTCACAGGACTGGTAAAACTATTGGTCTCCCTATAATTACTACAGCTTGTACACACACAAAGAAAACATTAAATTACAAATCAGAAAAGGACTTTTTCTATTTTCTTTGCATGTCAAAAACAAATATGCAAATCTTCTCTCATCACAGGATTCTCATTTTTGCTGCATGCACCTAAAACAGTCTAAACGTACTTGTTCCTGACAGTCTCGTCTGGCTTGCTGTTCATTATTTAAGGCTGTACTGGCCCTCTGAAGAGCTTCCTGGACTTCAGATTGCACAGCAGTGAGGCTCTTCTTCAGTTCAGACAGCTGTAAGAAAGAGAGCAGGGGTACACAACACTGAATACTGCGAGCGTATTTTAAGACACAGTGAACTAGTAAGAGCTTTGAGCATGTTTAAATGAAGTAGAGAATCAAGGTATGCATTTAAAGCAGTTATAATCCAATGAATAAAACCTCTGAAAGATTTTGGTTTATTCATGGTTTACTTTTTTAGGATGTCATACATTGAAGGATACAAGTTATTGTACCCTTCAACCTGGGCCTTTAATCATTGAAGCACCTAATGAGCTACAATCAGCTATAAAGCTCCAACTAACTATAAAGTCAGACCTTGAAAATGTACATTTACAGCTGATTGTTATCCAGCTTTAATTTGTATGTGTAGAAAGGAATACATTGTGTGACAGCAATTTCCTGGTCCTCCAGCATCCCAGGGTGCATTGTTCCATTTCTAGTGTAAAAGTCTTGAAAATACAACAAGGAGGAAACCTCTGCCCCTGCATAGTTCTAAACCCTACATTCATTCTCCTACCTAGCAGCACCCAGCAGGAGAAATACCCGCCCCACCCCCACCCAACCCTTATGTGAACTCAGAGCAGATAAGTAGGGAAGCCCCTGCCATACTGGAGCACTGGGGGGAGGGAGCCAAGCAGCACTGTGGCCAGACAGTGTCCCCAGCTCCCTAAGCTTGTGCAAGAAAGAGTGGGGGTGGGGGGGAACCCCTTCCTCTTTCTCCCCTTGCTGCTACTCTGGAGACCCAGGGTCTGCTCTAGCCTGGCAGGATATCTCCAGCTCCATGCACAGGTTGGGAGAACTGATGGGAAGATTTCCCCTTCAATCCCAGATTTCTTCTCCAGGAAAACCCAGGGATCCTGGGGATGATTCCTTAGACTTATCCAATTCTTTCAGTGGTGCTGCTGACCAGCAAGAGCTTAGCATGGTCAGCAGTGGCAGTGCAAGCTGTTAGTCCCTTTTCCCTCCTCCTGACAGCCCAATGTATGCATGTGTAGATGTGCACATGGAACAGTGTCTTTATCATGCAAAAAAGGCAATGCTGTGATTAGAATAACTGGAGCTACCCTGACTGCTCACGCTTTGGTACGCCCATAGAATAAGCTGGTTTTGGCTGACATGTCAATTTTCTTCTCTTTATGCACTGCTCAAAGTTCAAGAGAATAGAAACAAGTTTTAATACATTATATCCACTTAATGTCCTTCGAATTCACCTACTCTCCTGTAAAAAAAAAAAAGGCATAATGCATTAGCACTAAACACCACAACTGGCAAAAATGTATTTTACACCATCTATAGAAAAAGTGAAGGACATCTATAGGAAAAGCGAAGGTCCAATGTGTTGTACCTGTTGCTCCATGCTTTCTACAGCTTTACGTTTCTCATCTTGAAGTTCTTGTTTTTCCTTCTCTGCCTCCATCAGCTTCTTTTCCAGCTGGGCCTGATACTCAGAGGAGTCCTTTAGACGGACTTCAACAGTTGCACGAACTTCTTCTGTCACCTGCATCAAAAACCACAACAGCAAAAGTTTAAAGTAATAACTTAATTACACCTGTGCATATCAAAATACATGACAAAAGCTGCTTAAATTGAACCATTTTCTTACACAAGAATGTAGATGTTATGCCTCACAGATATTATTCAAATAATATCCATTTTACATCAAGATATGTATTCTCCCATTTCAATCCAATGGTTATTGGATGACAACAGAAGCATGGATAAATGGTGAAAATGTATATTTTGAAAGTAATCCAATATTAAAGCCCAGTTTCATGTAACTCGTTTAAAACATATGCCAGCTAAATAATAGGCTGTTTACTCCAGATTCAACTTTACAAACAACTGCACCATAATGCAGTGTTTGCAACAACAAAATACTGGAGGGGGAAGACAACTGGATGCTCAGTAAAAGACAGCTCAATGCCACAATTTTAATAGAAAAATACATAACCTTGTCTGGTGATAAAAGATTTTATATTAGAACTGTGCTAACCTACTGTTTTAGACACATACTGAAATTATTTGAGGACAGGGTATATTTGCAGTTTAGGTAGCAATGTACTTGATAGAAGAAAACGTGCATGTGTCCTTAGCCCATGCTTACAGAGATTTTGTTTCTTGAGGGATAGTTAATCCATTGCATCTGGTATGCTTATCGTTATCTCACACTGGTTTGCAATGCCTGTATTTCCAATGATCCTCCCACAGTAATACATTTACCTTGTTCCTGAGGGCGTTTTCTTTTCATGCAGGCCAGGGTGGGAGGGGGAACCACACTTTAGCACAAACTCCAGTCTTAATTCAAATTTACATTCAGTCATTAAAACAAAAAAAATTAAATACAAGAACACAGACTATGAAGACTGATAGAGGTACATATATGTGAGAGACTGGGTACATCCACATGTGTGATTAATGCTATGCAATAAGCTCTGGAGCAGATGAAGCTGGAGTCAACTGCTCCCGGGTGCAGCATCTACACATGCCAGGGCAGAGCAGGCCACCAGCTAGCTGAGCCGACCAGGCACAATATATGTGCCCATGGTCAGCATCTACACATGCATTTTGGTGCAGTAAAGTACCCCACCACAACATAGTACTGTCCCTGACAGTACCATCTGACAGTGGAATTAACTAGTTTACTGTCCTCTAATGCCCGTGAACATATAGACTGTGACACTTTATCACTGAGCTAATTGGTCTACTCCACAGTAAAGTGCAGATGTACCCAGTGATAAGGAATTTAAATTTCATTACTCTAGAATACACAAAGTAATATAGCCTGTGCCACTTCTCCATAACACTATACATGCTGCAGTACTCACAAGCAAAAGAAAGGAAAAACAGGAACAAGACGTATAGCAATATTTAGTAAAGTAACTTTGATGGCCAATGACATGTCAGTATGTACCTGTTTCTCTTTATTAAGGGATTCTTCAAGACTAAGTACCATAGCTCTGTACTGTTCCACATTACTAGAAGTAGTCTTCAATCTTTCTTTCAGATCATTAACTTGTTCCTCAGCTTGCCTTAGCTGACTTACAAGATCATCCACATCCTCATTGGTACTAGTCTGCCCTACAATACCAAAACACAGTTTAATGTATAAAACTAGGATTACATTTTTAAGATTGAAATTATGTGCAATTTACAATTTCTGAAGATACACAGGCTAGCAGAGAAGTATAAAACTGAACAGGAAGCAAGTTCATATAAACCTCTTCATGCATATTAACTTTTATAGGGTGTTGCAGGGGAGGAATGAAATAAAAGATTTTTACCTGAACCCAAGATGCAGCTTTTGTCCCACCCCAAAAAAGGGGGAAAAAGCCCCTTATCTTGGATTTGAGTACAGTGGAGTCGCATCATACATGCATTTGACTTGCGCAAATTCATCATATGCGTATGCCCCAGAGTGCCGATTGTTTGGATTTTGCCTGCAGCTGCACCCTGCAGCGCTGTGCACGGGGCCAAGCAGCTACATCGGGAGCAGCCCTGCTGGGAAGCTGTGCATGCTGGCTGGGCAGGAGTTTGGTGCAGGCTGCCCCGGGTGGGAAGGAGGAACTGTGCCACTGGATGGAGCAGGGAGTAGACTGTACCACTGGGCAAGCCCAAGGGTGATTTTGACTATACGCAATTTTTGCCTTATGCGCTGACTTTAGAACCTAACACCTGTGTAAGATGCGACTCTACTGTAATAAGTAGTGAGGGGGCAGGTAGCTGGTGTAGCTGGAGCTGTTGCCTGGCCCACCCCATCCAGGTGCCTCTGTCCTGCCCCGCCTCTACCCACCATTTGCCTGCTTTCCAGCATAACATAAATGGTGTGTAGTCCAGGCAACAAACTTAACAATGGAGAAAAATCTAACATGATGCATTTTAAAATGCAGTACATATCTAAGTACTTCTTCAAGTATGCAGGAGAGATCACTTTGTTGTTTTGACCTGTTAATAACTCTTTTGCATTTTTGCACTTAGTCAGATTCCAGGGGAAGAACACAATAGAAATCATGAAGCTGTTGCCTGATTTCAAGTACCGTGCACCTGCATTCACATACACAACACTGGACCCAGCGCATGCTAGTCTTATTTATGAGAACCTTTTAAGCATAGTAAATATTAGATTATGTTACTATTTCTTACTACCTTTCCCAGGAGCTCTCTGTGATGACTGGGAGGCTAGCAGGGCTTCAGTATTATTGAGCTGCTGTTTCAGTGTGGAAATCTCTTTCTGGGCATTTTTCAAAAGCTCCTTTGTGTTAAGGTGACGGCTTGTTTCAGTCTCAAGCTGTCTTTTAAGATCCAGCAGATGAACCTGTAAAGGCAGCAGTCTTGAATTTATGAAATATTACAAGTGCTCAAAATAACTGCTCTCTTTTTGTATTTAAAAATTATAGATTTTTATGTAGATCTTGGAAAAAGACTGCTTTAGCTTTTATTAACTTACCTTTAGAAGAAATAGGAAAAAAAAAGTCATTACTACTTTCTGTTAGTACTCACATCTTGATTTTTGGTAAGTGCATGCCTTTGTTCCACCTCACTTTCCAGTTTTTTCTTTAACTGGGATATCTCACGTTCTAGTTTCTCTATTTGATTACTGAGCCTTTGTTTAGTCTCCGTCTCAGATCGCTCCAATATTGCCTAATGAAAGAGCAAAAAATATTTGCTACAATGTATAACAATTCAGAAAACTGATTAATATTACTTAATACAAATTACTCAGGTACTACTCCTGCCACCCCCAAAAAAACTACATTGCTCCGTAATTTTAATTGTTACACCATGGCATATCAACCTAGTGTAAAACTTGTTTTGAAAAAATCTCTATTAAATGTTGTCTGAGTAATCTTTTCTTCAATAAGATTTCTAGTAACTACAAAAATAAAGCTGCAGGAGCTTTAAAAGATGACATGTCATTAAACAAGGAAATTCAAACACAACTTAGAAAAAGTCAGTGATGTTACTTTGAATGTTTACTTATGTGGAAACCATTCAACAATTTAAGCATAGGAAGGAATCATAAAATCGGTGGGCCAGTAGCAATCAGAATCAAGAAAGAGTTAACTGAACAAGTTGCTTGATTTGATCAACAATTTCAGTCAGTTAAACTTTAATAGGTGTATTGTCACAGAATAGGAAAAAAAAGTCCTTATTTTGAAAAGGACACAGATGCTGTATCCATATTGATAAACACAGTATTATTACCCTGAATGAGAATGGAAAGATGGCTAACTAATGTTTGTTACTGCTTAAATGTCTTGGAGTCAATGATCATATTGGGCACTGGGCTCAGATTAAGTTTTTGCATCTACTCATTTATCCTTTTTGGGTATCATTTCACTATACCTGAATAGCTCGTAGATTAGTTAGTAGCAAATTCTGTCCCCTTTGTTCGGCTAAATAAGATTCTCGTTGCTGAGTTAGGCGAACTTCAGACATCTTTAAAATATCTCTCTCTTTTTTCAAGTTTTCTGCTCTTACCTTAACAGAGTGAATTAGAAATGGAAATTCAGGAACTTGACAATAAATGTGTGCATTCAGTAAAACTGGGCAAAACTGCATTCATCTCTATGACATTAATTTGCTTTTTAAAGAAGTTAACAAGCTCATATACTTTATAAAGAATTGGTCAAGCTCTTAAAACAATACAACTTGACTCAGATTTCAGAAGTTTAAGAAACTAAATTAAGAAAATAGTAAAGGAATTAAAAGGTTAGCAAGCTCACAAATATTAAATTATATCCCCCTTTTCTCTGTGTAAATGGATTCTGAATTAACATCGAAAACCTCAGAAAATGCACAGCAGAAGGCACTTGGTAAATGAGGTTCTCCCCACATCAACGATATAATCAATATTTTTACAAACACCATGCAATTAAGAAACGTAGACATATAGCCTATTGTGATTCTAAGATTTCAGCTGGTTTGCTGAACAGGTAGTATACTCTATTCAAGTTATATCAGTTTTCAAGACAGTATAGGAGACATTTTCTCTCTCACACTATTTACTCTAAATGTTTGAGAACATGCAAAATGTGCTAATCACCTCTGCAACTGCAAGTTTTTCATTAGCTCCTCTTAAGTCCTGTGTCATGGTATTAATTATTTGCTCATGTTTCTGAGTTGTTGCCGTAAGCTTTTGGGTTCTTTCATGTAGAGATGTTATTTCTCGACGATAACTTTCAACATTATCCTGCAGCATCTCATAACTTCACAAACAACAATAGAAAAGACGTTTGTATTTCTAAGTTAAATGACAATCTGAATTACAAGATGCTTCCATACGTCAGTACATCATGCCTACATACAACAGTTTGAAGGTGTGATTTACAGAGACAGCCTAGTAAAAGATCCACTGAACATAAAAAAAAAAAAAATGTTGCCCCCTCATTTTCTATTTTTTATCAGCATTAAAAAAGTACCAGTGGAGATTAGTTCAGAGGGAATCACAACAGCCATGCCTGAAAACAGGGGGCAGCCCAATGACTAATCATATGAGCAATTAGCTGCTCCTTCACAGGTACTCCCTACCTCCCAGTGAGCTAGTGGCTGCTGTGGCCTTGGAAAGCCCTTTGCCTGCTGCTGACACCAACCACTTCACCTGGGCTGTACTGTCTGGTGGGGCTTGCCGCCTTCTCCCCCTTACTGTCAAAGGCCCCGGGGAGCAGCTTCCAGTAGTAACCAGGTCAGAGCTGCCGTGTTATCAGTTAACTGTTTAACCAATATAAATTGGAGGAGGTTAAACAGATACTTTTTAAAATAATAATTTACATCCCTACCAAAGACTAGAGTTTGAAGGCATCCGTCTCTGGCTTTAACCCATTATATTTAAAATTATAAAAATCCAAAGTTCATTTGAGTTCTTCCCCAGCTTAGAGTTTTGTTTTGTTTTAATGGAGAATCTCGTATGAATCCTATTTTGGATTAAGCAACATTGGCCTTTTCTTAGTAGTAAAGCACTGTCTCCTATGGAGTTGCTTTTTGTACAATTGAACTTAACCTGTTTTGATTTGGCCTGCATGCAGCAACCACTCATAACTATTAACACTAATACACTCTTACCAGCTCATATCAAACATGCAGTACTCCTAACACCAATCAGCAAGCCTGTTTCCTCCTCAAATGGAAGGCATACAAATGACGTACGAGTTATGGGAAAAATAAAAATCAATTTACCGTTTGGAAGCAAATTCAAGTTGTGTAGACATCTTAGCATTCTGTGATCGCAAGTCTGAGACTTGTTCCTGAAGTTTTTCATTCTGTTCATTTAACAATTTGTCATTTTCTGCCTTTTCTTTTTTGTAGTTCTCAAAAATTTCCTGCAACTACAGAACACATCAAGGGTCAAGTAGAGTGGTTCCAAAGAGAAGCTGAAACAACTTTAATATTTTTTAAAATTGAAAAATATAGATAACTATACCTGTTTAAGTGCAGCTTTAGCTTCCGCTGCCTCTATGGACTCAGTCATTGATACTGGAGCAGGAGTTGACATGGCCTGAGGCATTATTGAACGTTTTGGGGTGGATGCAAAGGATATCTCTTCTGGTAACATACCTGAAACTTTATAAGAACAGCTATATTTTAAAATAACCAAATATAAAAAGGAATATATACCAAGTATAAAAAGGAAAGATTGTGTCAGAGTCACTTGGCCCATGTCCTCAGTTGCCTTTTAGGTGAGGGCAGACCTTCTACACCAACTAAAAACTCAAAGTGCTCTGTCCTCTACCTTCATTTTCAAAAGCTTTTGACCACTAAAATATTGCAAGTACCATATTTATTCAAATCTAAGATGATGAGTCTCCTCCCTTCCTATATTGAATGGGGGAGAGAAGTCCCTCTTCTTGGATTCAAGTAGGGGTGGGCAGGATGGCCCTAACATAGGCATGGAGGAATGGGGTGGAGCCAGCATATGCTCCATGCCCCAGGTCAGAGCCAGAGCCATGATTCAGGGTAAGCAGCAAGGGACTGGGAAAATGGTAGGAAGGGACAGGCACTGATGTGGGGATGGGAGAGGCAGGTGCAGGGGTGGGATACAGGCACTGATGCAGAGGGAGCAGGAAAGGAGGGGTGGGGCACAGGAGTGGAAATAGCATGGAATCTTATTTGAGTTACTAGCAGGAGCCTACCTTGCACTGGAATGACAACTCCTGTGGTCTGTGCCAACAATATACGATACATATCACGCTGACGAACAATAGAATCAACTAGCTGCACTTGAAGATGACGTGCTTCGCGCAACTTCTCTAGCTCATTGAGAGCTTCCTCAAGTTGACTCTGCAGCTCAGAAATTCTAAAGAAAAGGACGTTTTTTCTTATTTGCAGCATCGTAGCATTAGAGTATTATAGTTAGCAAATATGATATTTTAAAAGAAGCTCTCACATCTAGCACAAGCCCTTCAAGTCTATCCTTGTAACTAACTTTCATCATTGGAACTTTGAGCAAAATATGAATCTGACTTTGTGGATCTGACAGTCATCCTCTTTAAAGTCCAAAAAACAGATCTCAAGAGATATTATTGCTCTTATTTGGATTCTTGTCCATTTTCATTTTACGTCAATTTTAGGTTCCTTGGTGGAAATGGCCAAATAGGAACAAAAAAGTAGCATTAAATCTGGGAGGAGAAACAAAATCTCTGAGGAGTAAAAGAGTTATATAATCAGTTGACTAGTTAGCTAAATCCTCCCATCATGCCTTGGCTATGGGAGAATTACTACCTGGGATACAGAAAGGGACACTTTGGGTCTTCTTCAGATCATTTCTAACCACTTGCCAAAACCCCAACAATTAACCTATCCCTGATGAGGAGGTTTAAAGTGGATGACAAGGTCTTGTGAATGGCAGGATGGAGGAAGGCATTATCCTTGCCTTATTCCCTCACATTTCTTCACACACAGAAGGAGATAGATTGAAAGAATCTGTTTGAAAGTTTATGACACTAGGTTAGTTGTCTTTCATGGGTATGCCCACTGACTTATGAGATCAGTACATTGGATTTGATTTTCTCCCAGGCATCCAGATTTCAACTTCAACACAAGAAATTAAGTTGTGGCTATTTTCTTGAGCCATAACATAACTAAACGTGAAGTCTTTACCACCAAAATGTTGGCAACAATATCATCCCAGGAACTTGAAATCACTTTGTCTGTGGAAAAGGGAAAGTAAATTTACTTAGATGAAGTTGTTTCCTGTTCTTCTTTTTCTCTAGCTTCCCCCAATTCCCGAAGAGCCACCAGGAGACGTTGATTCTGCTGCTGAAGTTCTTCAATATTTCTGTAAGAGACTAGATGCTGGGTTATCACTTCTGAGGAGCTACTGATATCAGCAGAGCTCACTTCTTCATCACGAATCACATGATTGCCTCTGGCTTCCTCAAGTTCCATCAAAAGCACTCTAATCTGAAAAACGAACAAGCAGATTTGTAAAATCATAAATAACATTTCACTGGAACATCAACAGAAAAAGACAGGAGACAAAGGGCAGAAAGGCAATTTCTCTATTTTCTACCTTTCAATATAACAGAATACTTAGAAAATTTCATAGTTTCATAGTTTCTAGGGTCAGAAGGGACCTGAGCAGATCATCGAGTCGGACCCCCTGCCACGGCAGGAAAGGAGTACTAGGGTCAAATGACCTCAGCAAGGTGTACATCAAGCCTTCTCTTAAAGACCCCCAGGGTAGGAGCCAGCACCAATTCTCTTGGAAGTTGGTTCCAGATCCTAGCCGCCCTGACAGTGAAGTAGCGCCTCCTGATATCTAGCC
>NW_017728907.1:26878171-26957472 GCF_001723895.1 Crocodylus porosus | reverse complement strand
TATTTAAAAAAGGACTTCTTGTTGTCCTTGATCCGGGAAGCTAGTCCCAGTTCCATCTCTGCCTTGGCCTTCCTGACTGCCCCCCTGCATCCCTGAGCAACTGCAGTATAGTCCTCCCTGGTGATGGCCCCTCCCTTCCACTGGGTGTACGCCACTCTTTTAGCTAGGAAATTGAACCCACGTTTCTTTAGAAACATGAACTGATCATCACTAAGTGAAACAAGTATTATCTCCATTTTTTAAATAAAAGCAGTAAGACAGATTCAGTTGTTAACTGTCACAAAGGGAACTCAAGCCATTGAACCTTCCATTTCTACACAGATCAGATTTATATTGCAATGTTCTGTGTTAAATATGCAGAACATTGCTGTTAAGATAACATGAGTGTCTAATAATTTAAATTTGTCTGAAATTTTATAAGCAGAAACATATACACCACCCTGGCAGAAGAGATGTTTTTAACTAAGAAGCTCAATTCACAAATCTGATACCTAACTGAATGAAGAAATGAACTAGTTTTCACACTCATAGTAAGAGCAGTACAATACCGGATAAAGAGAAAAAACAAAAACAAGGAGTTACAGTTTAGTTTCTAACCTGCTGTGAAAGGTCTTTCACTTGTATTTCTAGCCTTTGATTCTCTCTTTCAAGGACAGAGGCATGCTTATTGGCTTTATCAGTGTCCCCCTGCAATCGCTGAATTTCCTAATAAACAAACATTTATTAAAAATGCACAGAAATACAAGTGATCATTATTTCAAGCTACAGCAATCGTATCATACCCAGGAAAGAGAATATAACGTAAAAATTAAGCTTATCATACCCAACAACCAAATATTTATTTATTCCTTAAAAGACTGAAGATATAGTCTAAGGATTCAATCAAAACACAAAGCCAAATGCTTATTTTTCTAAGTTATGCTGTAATTTTTGTAGCTCACCATAATACAGAACTATTCACTAGGTATCCAAAGTTGCCATTGTAATGAATGAGAATGGGACATCCCAATCTTATTTTGTCTCAACCATTTTTCTCCCCATTTTGTTACTTCTTATACATTGAGATGTGACGCCTTGTTTATAAACAGTTCTCCATTCACAGAAACAGTCTCAAGACTGAAGGGCCAGGTACAGATATTACACATTTACTGGTACAAGTGATCAGAGACTGGTCTATGCCCATAACAGAAGTTTGGCACAGAAAGACTGGTTTAAAAATGGCAGAACCCAGTCTTAGATTTGCTCCATTCCCTCAAAGGGCAAATGTGTGTTGTGTTAGCTACCAATCTAAACTACACTGCTTACAATGCAACTTAGATCAATTCTACCTCAGGCTTTTTGAATGCCCACACCTAGGCTAGATCAACATACTTTGGTTTATAAGTGTAAAAAATTGTAAACAACCCTGCATACATCTGGAATGGAACGGTCATGTCTCAAGAACCGGAGAGTGCAAATTCTTTTGCAAAACACACATTTAGTAAATGTACAAAATGGAACTTGGCAAGAGTATTCATGCTTGGTGAGGTGTTTCCTATTATCTTTCTAAGTAATCTCCTGCTTTTTTAAAGCCCACACTGACCTTCATAGCTTGTTCAAGCTTTGCAGACAGACTGGCTACAGCTTTTTGCGAGCGTTCGTACTCTTCACGCTGACGTTTTAAAATCGGTGCTTTAGCTTCAACTTCCTGAACTATTTCATCCAAGTATTTATTAATTCTCTTATTCTCCAGTTTCTCCAGAAGTAACTGATCCTGTGTTTCTACATATGCATTGTACAACTGTACCAAGAAAAGAAAAATTAATACCAAACAGATCTCTCTAAAACCCTGTTACTAGCAGTTAGATAATGCACATATTCAAAACACTGATTTACATTGTGCTTTAACAGATTTCATACAGGATGTTTTCAACTTCTCTCTCTGAATAACCAACTAGCTTAACCTTTACAAATTTATTATAAAAAATATTACAGCAAAGTAATCATCCCTATTAGGAATTTACAGTTTTACAAGGTACAATGCAACTGCAGCAATGTGCCTCAAGGCTAAAAAATAAATTGGACAAGTGCTAAAAACACATCAACTTGTCATTTGACAAAAAATTATACTTCTTTACAGATGATGGGTCAAAAAACAAAGGCCTCAGAAATGACAAGTTTAGCATCACAGGGAACGAGATTATATTTTGCAGCCATTCTTTAATGACTGGAGAAATGAAACTATAATTGGATCAAAGTATTGAAAAAGTAAATTTTCTGTTATGAAATCCAACCTTTCTGGAAGCATGACGGAACAAATTGCAACATTTTAAACATACCCTGAGTAGCACTCGTTTGTTCCAGCCAATCAAAATAAATGCAAGTAGCAAAGGTAGGTTCTCAACAGTGATGGATATAAAACATGCTGGCTTGCAAAACTAAGGGACAATTAAAAGAACATTTCCAAATGATTTTTCATGGTGAAGAAATTCTACAAATGTTATATTTCATAAAAATTCCATTAATAATTTTTTAAAATCACTAAGACCTGCCCAATTCAGCAAAACACTAAAGCATAAGAGCATATCCACTTGATTTTAAATTGCACTCAGGCATCTTACTGAATTAAGATTTAGACAATGAGATCTAGACTGTACTTCAGGAATTGCCAACAAGGGTGCCACAGCACCGTGGTGTGCTGCAAGATCCTTTTAAAGGTGCTGCAGGGTGCTACTCAATATTAGGACTTAAGGATTCAAACAAGATTGAATTAATTTCTGTTCGAAATCTCTGGATCTAACAGAAACACATTTTGACTGGTTGTGGTCTTTCTGCATTTTTTTCAAGAGCTGAATTGCTCTATTTGTTGTTGTTGTTAAAGAGTGAGATGGCTAAGAGTTGGCATTTTTCAAAGGGTTGCCTTGAGCCTACCAAGATTGAGAACCATTGCTCGCTCTCTCTCTGTGTTAGGTTTTGTACACAAAACCCCGCAAAAAATCTGTTTGCTTTTGACCAGGGATTCTAAGCCACACAGCTAAATTAACACCACTCACCTCAGTCAATTTCATTCCTGGTTTTACTACTTTAGCAACTGCTGCAGCAGTAGGAGACATGGCTGCCAGTTCCTCCTCAGAGAGTATGGCTCCTGGAAAGATTATAATCCCACACTTGTCAAAAAAATGCTATTCTGTCCCACTATCCAAAACAATATAGAATAAAGGGCATGTCTTTCACCCATGCTTGCATTTTCACTTTTAATTAAATGTATTATATTTAGGATTGAAGACAACCTATATTATAGAGATGGCTATCAACCTTCATTTCAAAAAAGCATTCATGGAACCAGAGAAAGCAATAAAGTCAACTAGTAGAAACTGCTTGCAACATTATAGTCTTCGGTGCTTTGTCTGGTATAATTAAGCATTTGAGGAATTAGACTGTCAAGTGTTTGAAATTTAAAATACTTTTAGGATCAAAAAATGGAAGAATATGAAAGTAAATGGCTGGCAGAGTTCAACAAAAACTAATTCTCTTAGGAACTTCTGCAAACAACGTTCTGGTAAAATAAAACAGCAGAAAATGCTACTTGTCACATTTGTTGAAAGTTTAAAGATACAAGAGTAACTGATTCTCAATGAACTGGTATGTAGACTCCCACAGATATATTTAGGTTAATCTCTATGACAATAAACACTTATTTTCCCTATAACACATGCGTGTGTCCGAGAGAGATAAATAAATAAATAAATAATTTATGGCGAATACGAGGGCTTGGCTCACATACATGCATGCACTCACACTTAATATTACACTGCAAATTAACATTATTTAATGATGTATTTTTCCATGAAGCTTGAATTTTCTTTCTATTCTTTACTTTTCATTCCATCCAGGAAGAGCACACACCAACAGCTTAAACTTCCTCAGCCTGATGAAGGGTTTTTGAACCTGAAAGCTTGTTTAAAATATTTTTCCCCAATTATTTAAGTTGGTCTAATGAAAGATATCAGATTCACCCAAAGAACCTTGTCTGCTTATGTCCTTAGACCATCACGGCTCCAACCTATACCCCCCATTGCTATAACTGAATTTGAACATTTCAAAAATTTCCAAAAAGAATAAATGATACACTTTAAACTGAAACTAAAATGGGCATATTTTAAAAATAGCCTTTAAAGACAAAGTACCTATATCAACATGCAATGTCATTTTGAAAATACAAAAGCAGAATATATTGAATTAAAGAGATCAAAATGGGATGTTCTGATGCAGCTGGAACTTTCACCCCCTCCAGGTATCCCTTTTTTAATGGGAAATTACTGCAGAACAGAAAAGCCTTTAATGATCAGGATGAAATAGCAATTTCTAATAGGAAATGGTTCTTGTCAATATTTTTTTAAGATTATGTCTAAATATAAAAAGTTTTAAATGAAAGATTTAGTACACTGACTTGGTTTAGAGATTGCAATGCAATGCCTCTTTTATAAGATTACTTAAGGTATAAAATTTGACATTTATGAACTTCTAAAACATATTAGCTTACCCTTACGTTTTGTAGCAGAAAGTAATTCATTTGCATTCACCAGTTCTTTCTCTAACTTACTAATCTTCTCCCTCAGTTCTTTTTCCATTGCAGCTTTTGACTCCTCCACCTCAGCCAAATGATCCTGTGTGGTCTTGTTAGCTAAAATTTACACATATACATATATATATACACATATACATATACACATACACACATATACATATACACACATATACATATACATATATACACACACATATATAAAAAACCCCTTGTTTTTCTTAAGAAAAGCAAATTATTCCAAAACATCTTAAAAGGTATCTAAAAAACAGACCAATACTTCAGAAACACAGGGTGAGGAAGAATGCACAAACTAATGTCTGTTATTTTGGTTTTGAGCTGAATGTATGAGTGCTAACAATGAAAAACTGAATTGTTCTTTTATTGGCAAAGCAATCTAGAAGGAGACAGTTAAACAAAGTCTGTCCAAATAGATTTAGAGACGATCTGAAAAAAAACAGACTGGTCTCAAAATAACAAAGGCGTAAAAAAAATAAATAAATAAAATAATAATAATAATCTGTAAGTTTATTAGAAGGCAATGGGAAATTACTCTTAAGTTGTAGAGCCACTACTGCAAGAAAATGTTATTGATTACATTTTAAATGGGAAATGCTTCCATATAATGGGATTTTTTTTATGCCCATCTAACTACCAAGACATTTTCTTTAACCCTGAAATATAGTTAAGTCAAGTGATAGGAGCATGAAACTGAAATAACATGCTCTCTAATTCTTATATGCAGCTTCTTACCTTCACCTGCTTCTTTCAAAAGTTTATGTAGTTCCTCCACTGCTCGCGTCAACTCATCACTCTTTGCTTCCGAATCATCTGCGGCACTCTAAAAATAAATGTTTTACTTTTGTTATTTGACAATTACAAATAAAGTAGCTCCTAAGAAGCCCAAAATTGACCAGACTGTGTATTTAATGTTAATGCTACAAAAATCAACCCAAAACTAAATATTTGTTTAAAATTAAATTGATTCTCAAAAAAAATGCTGTAAGAATCTTGCAGCTGACGTACCAACTCCCCATTTGTAAGTTAAAGCATTCAAGCAGAAAGTGGCACCTAGTTCAAAAAGGCATGAGTTTTTGTAGGAAACTACTTACCTTGTCACTAACTTGGCAAGCCACTGCTATGCTCATAAAAGGATACAGTTATTCATTTAACCTAAAACTACTTCAAACATATTAGCATTTATTCCTTTGGGTAATGTTACTGTTTATATTGGCTCTTTAAACAAAAATCACAATTTAGAGCAAGTTAAGTATTTAAGGTTGATCATCCTTACATGATTAAACTTTGACTACGTATAGGCGTTCAGTTTCAATAATAATATTCTTATCATTTAAAAGTGTCACTACTCATTGATCAGAAGAAACTAAATTAGTAACACAATGTTCATATTAATGAAATGCTAAAGGTGGAAATATAGACTTGGAAGATGTTTTGATCTGCACCATTTGTCAAACCTTGAACCTAGTGTCAAGTTCAAACGTATTTAACATCCTTCAGCTTACCTTATACAAGTTAGATAATTTTATGTGGGCATTTAGCTCATTATGGAATCTTCCCTCCATACCAGATTGCTGGTCTTTTGCCTGATAAATAAGAACAACAGTAATAGCATTATTTCTGTTTCACATGTATTTAATTTTTCATGTCCTAAGTCAGAGTGAAGTTAACATACAATAAACTTTTTTTTTTTTTTTAAAAAACTGGTCTTCCTTCTTCACTCCATCAAATATGTTTGACATTAGAGTGCTGCCCTTAATAAACTTAATTTGTTTTTCAGTCCTATAGAAACCCTCCCTGATATACCCAGGTACTGCAACATGCAATTCATAGATTCATAGAAGCTAGGGTCAGAAGGCACCTCAACAGATCACCGAGTCTGACGCCCTGGCTAGGCAGGAAAGAGTGCTGGGGTCAGATGAACCCAGCCAGATGCCTATTCAGCCTCCTCTTAAAGACCCCCAAGGTAGGGAAGAGCACCACCTTCCTTGGAAGCCCATTCCAAATTTTGGCCACCCTTACTGTGAAGAATATTCTAAATCACTTTAAAACTTTGGCAACTCCAGCAACAAATTTACAAAATGAGGCACATTTGGAGAACACACTACTGAATTTTCTGCAAGGTAGTATAGCTGATAAAAATCTTTATCATCAAAAGTAATTCTAAAGTTAGTGTTACAAGATTAAAGTAAGTTACAGTTTAAGACATCTTCTTACCTCCTTTAGCTTATTCAAAAGATCTTCCACATGTTTCTGTAGATTTTCATTTGTTTGTTTTAAACCACTTACTTGTTCCTCCATTCTAGAAACCTGGGTAAATGACAGAGGATAGATCCATATTTATTTTGCTTTTTGAACCATGTACATTTTTCACAATTTCTAAGTTCAACACCACCACAAAGGCCAAAATTTCCCTAAGGACATCACTCCCATGAACACATCTACAAGAAACATCTAGTTTTCAAAAGATGATTCATTCAAAGAGTACAGACTCCAGAAAACTGCTGTCTTGATCTAATTTTTTTAAAGACTACTATTAATAAAATTATTTTTTCCATTTGTAATCTTACCTCCTCTTTTTTGTTCTCCAGGCTACATTTCAGCTCCAAGATTTCATTTCCCTTTTCCCTGGCAATATGCAAGAGTTCATCTGTTTTAGCCTTCAACTCTGCATTTAGCCAATTGTTCTGATTCTGCAACAATTCTTTTTCTTGCTCGAACCTTTTCTCACGGTACTAAAAATAAAATTGCAACAGATAAAGCTAAGTAGCATTGCATGTGTAACAATTTTTTTTTTTTTTTTTGCAAAACCTTCCTTTCTGTGTGAGCATATTAACTGCTATTATTTGGGGTTTCAGAGGCTGTGGACTACATCTGTGCCAGGAAAAACCCATTCTGTGTAGGAGGCAGGGGCTCAATTCTGCATAGCTGGATTCAACCCAGCACCAGGATGGGTCCAGCTGTGCTGCCCCTACCACCAGCCCCTTGAACAGATCGGGACCACCTCAGTCTGTGTAAGGCAGTTGGAGGGAAGAGGAGATCAGGGTTGGGGATTTCTCTTCAGTTCAACCCATCTGCAATACCACAGGGACAAGTGGAACCATTCCAGCTCTGCTCCCTGGCCTGCACAGGGGTGACTTTGATCTGTGCAGGGAGGAGAAAGAAGTGAGGAAAATCTCTCCTTTTCAGCAGCTACAAAGGTGCCCAATGACTTGCAGTACATGGCCCCCCCATGCCCACTTCCTATGTGGCACCCTGTGGCTGCACCCTCCTCCCCCCATGGGAAGCAACTAGCAGGGTGTGCTGAGCGGGGTGGGGAGGGCGGTGGCATGTGGCCACAGGGTGCCATGTGGGGAGCATTGTACAGCTGCGCGCCTTGCCCCCCACACATAGCGTGAGGCACACCCCAAGGCCACGCCTCATGCCATGCAGCTGGCGAGTGCTCCCCACGCCACGACCCTTGGCCACACATTCATGATGGGCTAATTTAACAATAAGGATGGTCAATCATTTGAGGGAAGAATGATTTTCATACAAAAATAATAGAAACTTTAAAATGTGCCCACAGAAAACTACATTGTTGAAATTATAATCATCACTACTACAGCTATTACTGCACACGTAAAACACTACTCACCTTCACAGAGACATCTGATGTTTCAAGTTCATCTAGCTTTAACTGAAGTTTAACTTTTTCTGCATTTGCTTCCATGAGTTTGTCATTTAAACGTTTAACATCCTCTTTAAAAAAAAAATGAAGGAAAAAAAAAAAACTTAAGTGATATCAGTTACTGTTGTAAATTAACAGCTATCCTATGCATAAGGAAAGTTAGTTTAGAAAAATGCTTCCAAGTTTGCGCTGTAATAGGTCTTTACAATTTAATATGATCTATCAAGGTACTGTATTTTTCTGTGACTTTCTCTGACTGCAGGTCCACCTGCCAATGCAGACACCCAGGATTGTCACAATAACACACTGACCCATTTGGGATAATTATCCTAGCTGAGAAGTAGCTCTGCACATCCCAAAAAACAAGCTGTATCCGTATACAGTATTCTACTAGGCAGTATGAACATACCAACCCATCTGAAACCAGCGCAGCCATTTCTAGACAGCACTGTACTACATCATGTACACGGCCTACATTTTCTCTATTTCCCTCTACTAATTCCCTGCCCCTTCTACTATAATGCTAAGAACTACCCATTAAAAATGTAGAGAGAACCCTTATGCAGTTTAGGTTTAAGTATAATCCTAGAAGGAGGTGGGTTTTTTGCACCATAAAGTAATCTATGCTCATTATGCTTTAAATATATTCGCTGGTCATACCATTTAAATGTTCAACTTCTTGAGATCGTCTCTCACTCGTTCGAACTAAATCTCTTTTTTCAGCTTCCAATTCTTCTTTTTCTCTGGTAAGCTTACTCTTAAATTAAACAACAAAAATGTTTTTAGTTTTCATTGAACCCTACGGGTATTATTTAAAAAACTTACTAGTAAATTATTATCCACAGATAATAAGCACAAGTTGTCATCCTAACCACGCTCACGGCAAAAAACCACCCCAAACTATCAATCTTGGCATGCAAGATAAAGTGGAAATATTAAAAATAGACCTCATGGGAATAGTGCAAGCAAATTTGTTACTAACTCAGAAAAAAATGGAATCTTGCATCTGCCATTGTTTTACAGCTCTATGCTAATAAATACACTTAGTTCTAGTTCAGAGGAAAAGATGTCTCCTACTGAACTACTGCCACTCCTTTGAGTACCGAGACTTCCTTAGAGCAAATATACTGCCCACAGGTCAGATCCAGCCCACGGAACCATTGCACCAGGCCCACCAATAGTCCAGTGAGCTACTGAAAATGCACACACACAGCTTCACACTGCCACATGCACCTGGTACTGCCAACCAGGCACCATTCCATAGTGCACAGAGCTGGGAGTGTGCAGCTGTACAGTCACATTTGGGTGGCAATGTGGAGACAGAAGGCTGCAACCTACAGTCATTTTTTCAAGTCTGCATTGCTCCTAAATGCATCTCTGCTCAACTGCTTGCCTCCAGCTCTATGATGCTACCTGGCCAGACCTCTGTGCCATGACATGCACCTGGATCTTTGCTGTCATGCACCTTTGGTGCAGTGCTGCCCAAATGAGGCACTGTGCATCTATATGTCCCTGGACCTGAACTGCTACCTGAATGCAGCCCCACAGACCTGACCTAAGGAATCTAAGCTAAACAAATTTAAGAACTGAACTAATATAAGCTACTTAAACTGAGCTAAAGGTCAAAAAATGGCATTAAATATTTAAAAAGATTAAAAGTTGTTAGTGCACATGAGGCCCTAGTGGCTTTAATCTATATGCTTGATGAATGTATCAGATAAGTTGTTACTGCCAACAGACACCAGACAAAACATTCACCATGTATTCCAAAATAATTCAAAAAACTACTGCTTTATACGGTTATATACAGCACTTCCTGTACCTGGACAGCTGCACTGCGATCCTGAGCAGCTTCTAGTTCTTTGTTTTTCTCACTCAGGGACTTCAACTGTTCATCTATGGTATAATATGGAACAGTAAGAAACAGTGTTAAAAAATGAAGCTGAAGTATTTATTTAGTTAACTCATGGTTTTTCAAGTCTGACAAGAATTAAACATTTCTCCTTCTCCAACAAAATAATTAAATAACATAGTGGTTTTCTTATTAATATTAAAGAATCTAAGGCTAATCAATGTTAGGGAGTCTCCAGGCTAACCCTTCTGGGAATAAGGATCTCCTCAATCTGAACTTCAGTTTTTTAACATATACAAGGCTATTTTACTCCAGCGCAATTGAGTGTAGAGTGCAGCTATGAATGACACTTATTTTATGGATTTATCTGACACACATTTTTAAGCATTTCAAAAAAATTTCAGAAGATTTAAGGAAAAACTTACAAAATACAACATATTTAGTTTATTTAAATACTACATACTTACTTAGTTTATTTAACTCCTGACGGAGGGTCTGACATTCTTGTGTCTGATTTACAAGTCTTTCCTGACTCTGAGCCAGACGTTTTTCAACTTCAAAGTATTGTTGTTCTGCAGAATGACACATTATGTCAATGCTATTTCACAAACACCATATCAGAAAACCATCCATCAGGAAAACATCCAGAAATATTGCCAGAGAATCTGAAGAAAAACTGGATTTTCTTTTTCAAGCCTTCTGATACATTGATACCTATTGCCAGCATTGTTTATGCTGTTCTACGGCTTTGATGAGAAGTTTATTTTGTATTTCTCTGTGTTGCGCAAAGAGCTGGTCTACAGTTTTTGTACTTATGTAACTATTTCTGTTTTAGTAGCAGTAACCTTAACTGGACATGGTGATGCTAGTTTAACAGATCTTACAACACTATAGCTTATTTCTAAAACTGCATGTAATTGGGTATACATCAGTGCTTAACTTGGAAAATGGCTCAAAGTACTTCTAGAAGAAAACCTTTATGACCTATAAACTATAACAAGTAGCAATTCTAGTTTTTCTTTATTAAATAAAATAAAAGTTTTATGTAAGATATATTTGCCAAGCTACAGAATAATAGTAGCAAAAAGCTTAGCAAATATTAGGGGTGCACTGATAAAGAGGTTTTTTGGGCCGATACTGGTAGCCAATTTTTAAAGAGCCACATCAGCTGATACCAATCCGACTGCCGATATGCAGTCACGCAGCTTGGAGAGCAATGTCCGGGGGCAGATTTTGGCCCCTGTTAGAGGGTCGTAGCTCCTGTTGGGGGGGGCGGGGCTGTAGCAGATTGAAGCCCCCAAGGCAAGGGACGGAGCAGGGCTGGGGGCGGTGCAGAGCTAGGCGGGGTGTGAGATGGAGCCATGGCTCATGGTGGGGGGGAGGGGGCACAGGGAGGGAGGAGCAGTTCCTGCTGCTGCACGCACCCCGGGAGAGCATGTGCCCCTGAATTTGCGTGGGGCAAGGGCGAACTGCTGCTGTGGGCTGGGGTAGCACTCGGGGTAGGTGGCGGCAGAGCTAGGAGCAGGGATATGGGGGGGCAGGCACCCCAAAATTTGCTGCAGCTCTCTCACCCCCCCTCCCAGTGCCACCTTTGCCTTTTCCTTATACTGCTGTCAATCCAATACAGGACCGTCATATCAATGCATCTCTAGCAAATATTACAGATAATATAATGATGACCCCTGGTTTACATCCTCTGATGTTACTATTTTCTTGGAACAACAGAAGAGAGAAATATTCCATTTCTGACAAAGCACAATTTTCTTATCTATGCTCTTCTCAAAAAGCACTTACAATTTTAAATAACAGAGTTCTTCCTGCTTCTATATCATAAAGTGAAAGAAAACGACCAGCCTTTTTCAACTGAGAAATTCTAACGGATATTCTTTGGTGGTTAGAAAGTCTTCAAATTATTCATAAAACCAATGATTATATAAACTACTAGTTTTCCAAAAATGGGGCACAAAAGAGTTTCAGATGTTAGCAAATTCAGTTAAAAATACCCCTAAGAGACAGGAAAAGCATCCCCGTCACAGGCAGTGAAAACAAGACACAGAGAGATGCAAGTTTACAGAATTCTAGAGGTGCACCGATACCGACGACCAATTTTTAAAAAGCTATATTGGCCGACACCGATCTGACTGTCAATGCTGTAGCCTGGCAGGATGGAGAACAGCGTTTAGGTGGTAAGTCTGTTGAGGGACGGGGAAGAGGCAAGGGGGGATGCAGGTGCAGGGCTGGGTGCTGCCCAGCTGGGATGGAGCGGGACACGGGATGGAGCTGTGGCTCATCTGGGGGTGCAGGGAGGGGCGGTTTCCACTGCTGCGTGCACCCCAGAAGGCATGGGGGGAGGGCCACGTATGTTCCCTGGATCTGTGCAGGGGGCGAGGGCAGGCTGTTGCTGTGGGCTGGGGTCAGGGGTGGCACTGGCTCTTCCTGGCAGGGGGAAACTGCACTTGGGGCAGGTGGTGGTGCTGCCATACAGGGAGCCACAGTGAATTTTGGGGTGGCTGCAACCCCCCCGTAGTCCCTTCCCAGGGCCGCTGGCCACCCCAAGTGCAGCCCTGGCCCAAACCCCCCACCCCTGCCAGGAAAAGCCCAGTGTTGCCCTCAACCTGCAGCAGCAGCCCTCTGCCTTCCAGGCCCGAGCCCTGCCACCCGCTCCCTCCCACAGTTACTCCGAGGTCTGCCTGCCCGCAAGAACGGAGCGGCTGTGAAGGCCACCACCAGGCGGTGTCCGTGCCGACTTGACCCGTTCCCGGCTTCCACAAACCAGGCCCCTCCCCGCGCGGCCCACTCCCCTAGGCTCCCTGCACCTGGCGCTCACCGCTATCCACGCGGAAGCGCTCATGGCTAGCCCGCAGCCCGTCGATCTCGCTCTGCTGGTCGGCCAGGAAGCGCTCCAGCTTCCCCTGCACCAGCTTGGGGAGCTTGGCCAGCTCGGCCCGCTCCAAGACCTGCTGCAGCACCGCCGCCATCTTGGCTGACAACCGCCGCCGCCGTCGCTGCCGCCGCCACCACCGCTTCCCACCGCCTTCCGGCCTGGCAGCGACAGAGGTAGCGTACAGAGCATGCGCGAACACCGCCTCTCCCCTTCCAGTATCGTGCGACATGCCGGGAGCTAGGTCTACAGGAAGTGGGGCAGAGGAACTTCCGCCTTTGAGGGTGGCGCTCTCCCCGCCATTTTGAGTGAGGCCCGCAATGCCGGCCAGTGGGTTTAAAGCGCCTGAGCTCGAACATTAGGGTATTGCTGGCTTGAAACAAGCAAACAAATTTAAAAAAAGACGCGTGTGAGGTGCGGGCTATGGGGAAATGCAGTGGCTTGCTCCTGCTACACCAAAAATGGCGGAGTTGGGGTGGGGAGTAATGTCTTTCTCCCGCGCTTATAGCTGGTATCCGGGCCGATTGGATGATGTCATTAGTAAGCGCTCGGGGAGGCCGGCGCATGCTGGTGACGTAAGGCTGGGACACATCAGTGTGTGGCTGAGCTCCGAGAGCGGTCTCCGGGGCTGAGGGTGAAGGTAGTGAGCGTGGCGCGCGGTCGGGGGTAGGTTGGACCGGGGTGGCTGGAAGTGTATCCCCTCCTTGCTCCTGCAGCTGGAATGGCTTGCGGCCCAGTTCCTTCGTGATTGGGGGCAAAAACGACGGTAGAATTGTCGCATTCAAAATAATTCTCTGCTGAAACGAGCCTATTAAAATTAACAACCCCCCCCCCCGCTCATTTCAGACGTTTAAATCTTAATGCAATGTCTAAACTTCCTGCTTAGTCATAGGTAGGCTTCAACTCCTTCAGCGGGGCTTTTGGAGACACAGGTTGTAGCTGTGTTAGTCTAGAGGCAAAGGCATCCACAACTCTTGAGGAAGAGGCGATATCTTTTATTAGACCAACTAGATAGTTGCAAGTTCCTTTTGTATTTATTTGCAAGCCCAAAAGCTTGCGAATAGTTGCAAAAAATATTTTTTATTGACTTACAAGCCTGAAAGCTTGCAAATAATAATAATAAATTGCAGTTACCCACTATCTAGCTGGTCTAATAAAAGATATCACCTCTTTCAGAGACTGCATTTCTGTACAGCTGTGCAAGTATGCAAAGATCAGTTCAGCAACTCTGAATGCGCGTGCCACAAAGCACGAGGAGAGAAGCACAGGCTCAGGCTCTGCACACATTAATTTAATGGCACAATGGGCTCTGATTCCTAGTCCCAACAATTGCGCCTCCTGCCTTGCTACATGTGTATAACAGTATGTGTGATTTGGGGATTTGGGATCAGATCCCAATCAGGCTATTTTGCCAGGGCAGGCCTGGGTTCACGATCCTGGACTCCCCCTGCAGCAAGTTGAAAGCGGGGTGCCCGCAACCTAGCATAAACCAGTGTTGTCCCAGGGCTGTACCATCACATGATGGTTGCCCCAGAACTGCACTGGGGCAGTCTGAGAGTGATGTGGTTCTGGGGCTGGGACCAGCTATCAGTGATCAGTCTCAGCCCCAGGACTGCGGTGGAGCTTGTTTGACATCCCAGTATAGTTCTGGGGCTGGAACCAATAATCTGTTATCTCATTGGGAGTCCCAGTTCCAGGATTTCACTTGGGCTGGTCCAAAAGTATTGTGCACCAAGATGTCAGAAAACTTTTTGTATGGTCCAGCTGCACATACAGTATTTAAGGTCTCAGCTGCAGATCAGCTGAGAAGTTCACAGATCCTAGGGTCGGTCCCTATGTGTTGTGAATATTAGAATCATGGAAAGTGAGGGTTGGGAGGGACCTCAGAAGGTCATCTAGTCCTCAAAGCAGGACTGTCCCAGTTAGACTATCCCAACCAAGGCTTTAAAGTTCCAAGGATGGAGACTCCACAACTTCTCTGGGTAACCTGTTCCAGTGCTTTGCTACCCTCCTAGTGAGAGAGTTTTTCCTAATAGCTAACCTAAACTTCCTTGATGCAACTCAAGAGCATTGTTCCTTCTTCTGTCATCTACCACCACTGAGTACAGTTTAGCTCCATCCTTTTTGGAACACGCCCCCCAATGTAGTTGAAGGCTGCTATTAATTCCCCCCTCACTCTTCTCTTCTCCAGACTAAATGAGCCCATTTCCCTCAGCCTTTCCTTAGCAGTCATGTGCCCCAGCACCCCAAAGCATTTTATGGCCCTTCACTGGATTCTCCAATCTGTCAACGTCCTTTCTGTAGTGGGGAGCCCAAAACAGGACTCCAGATGTGGCCTTACCAGTGCCAAAGAGTGGGGAATAATAATCACTTCCCTGGATCTGCTGGCAACACTTCTACTAATGCAGCCCAGTATGCCAGTAGCCTTCTTTGCAGCAAGGGCACACAATCTAGTAACCCAAATTTTAGGAGAAGCATCACAGTATGGCACAGGGTGAAGGTGTAGTAGTATCAGCAGACCAGTGCCTAGCCAAGATGACTGTTTTCTAATGGCACCCTCCAGCTATAAAAAATGAGTGCTGGAAGGGACTGCAGGAGGTCATCTAATCCAAGCACCTGCACAAAGCAGGACCAGCCCCAACTCAATCACCTCAGCAAAGGCTTTGTCTAGCCAGGTCTTAAAAACCTCCAAGGATGGAGAGTCCACATAAGTAGTGGGGGGCCCACTGGACACAGCCAATGCTGAACAGAGGGGAAGAATCACTTCCTTCAATCTGCTGGCAACACTCCTACCAATGCAGCCTAGTATGCTGATAGCTTTCTCTGTACCAAGGGCACACTGTTGGCTCATATTCAGCTCATTGTCCATTATAACCCTCAGGTCCTTTCTTTGTAGGGCTGCAGCCTAGCCAGTTAGTCCCCAGCCTGTACCGGTGCATAGGATTGTTCTGTCCAAAGTGCAGGACTTTGCATTTGTCCTTGTCCTTGGTGAATCCATCCTGACTGTTTCTAATCACCTTCTTGTCCTCCAAGTGCTTAGAAATGGATTCCTTAAGGATCTGCTCCATGATTTTTCCAGAGAGTGGGGTAAAGCTGACTGGTCTGTAGTTCCCTGAATCCTCCTTTTTCCCTTTCTTAAGTGTGGGCACTATATTTGCCTTTTTCCAGTCATCCAGGACCTTTCCAAGTCACCGTGAGTTTTCAAAGATGCTGGCCAGTGGCTCTATAGTTACATCAGCCAACTCCCTCAGGACCCTTGGGTGTCCCTAACCTGTTCTTTTGCCACAGTTGGCTGCTCACCTCCTCCCAAAACTGTGCTTCCAGGTGTAGTAGTAGTCTGGGAGCTGACCTTGCCTGTGAAGACGGAGGTGAAAAGGGCATTTAGTATTTCAGTCTTTTCTGCATCCTCTGTCACAAGGTTGTCTCCCACATTCAGTAAGGGGGGAGCTTTCCCTTATCCTCCTTTTGTTACTGACATACTTGTTGAAACCCTTCTTGTGTACCTTTCATGTCCCTTGGAGCTGCAACTCCAGTTGTGCTTTGGGATTCCTGACTTCATCCCTGAATGCCCAAGCAACTCTTATACATATGCAGCCAGGCTGTACACATGGTTTTTAGAAGTCTCAGTGCATGAGAACATGTGATTGGGTTCCCCTATCCCAGGGTCCTGTTAGCTAGGATTTGTCAGATGCCTGGCTACTTAGCCTCAACTAGAGCTGCAGGGCAATGTAGTCAACCTATTGGGTTGCAGTGTGCACTATCTGATAAGGTCCCTTGAACTCAGCATCCTGATCACAGTGGGATGCAGCCCAATACAGGGCTGGATCACACAGCTGTCATCCTGCCAACTGTGGTGGAGGGGCGAATCTGTCAACCAAGCCCCACCACGCAGCTGGCATCAGGCCGTATAGTAAAATTTCTATGATACATGTTTAATTTAAGGTCCTATAGAAATCAGCCATAAAAGTAATACAAGTTTTGTGGCATTTTTTTTTGTGGTGACTGTCTTGTTTTGTTGCACAATTGATTGCCAGAACATGTGGCTGAGCTACTATTCATGGCATGATGAACGGGTAATAGCATTTTAAGTGTAATATGTGACAGGGGCCTCAGTCCCTTCCTGGCTGATCTCCCATCATTGGCAGTGGAAGGAGGGGGGGTGCTAATGGGGCTTAGTCCCCCCAAACGCAGCAGCCCAGCTGTGGGCTTCTGGCAGCTGGGGTAGGGTGGGGAGGGGCACTAAGGAGTGGGGGGAGGGAGTGGGGCTGGGGCAGGCCCCGTGCAAATGGGGCGGGTTGTGGGACTGAGCTGCAAGTGGCTTG
The DNA here is from genome assembly GCF_001723895.1 of Crocodylus porosus. NCBI lineage: Eukaryota > Metazoa > Chordata > Crocodylia > Crocodylidae > Crocodylus > Crocodylus porosus. The sequence goes on along the minus strand of NW_017728907.1, from coordinate 26,940,165 downwards.
TCTGGGAAGCTTGGCTCCTGCTGCACATGCTTCGGAAGGCGTGGGGGACATGTGTCTCCCCCAAAATTTGTGTGTGGAGTGGAGGCGGGCTACCTGCTGTGGGCTCGGGGCTCTCCACTGTGTTGCCTTTGGCCCAGGAGCCACATGCTGGCTATGTGCCCACTTTGTACTTGGCAGCAGTGGTGGCAGCAAGTTGTGCCTCCTGCTTCTGGCCAGGCAGGGGACACACAGTCAGTGCATGGCTCCTGGGGGAAAGGCAGCAGGGTGGAGAGCCCTGAGCCAACAGTGGGCAGCCTGCTTCTGCCCTTGCCCCGCTTGGCTCTCCTCCTAAAAGTGTCCCTGTGATTAAAAATGGTGGTGCTGGAGCTTGAACTAAAGCTTATTCTAGCCCCAGCCTCTGCCCCATTCCCTTCCTAACTGCGGGGGCCTCAATTTGTCCCCTCCCATGCTTCTTCACTCCCTCATGTCCCTTCCCCTCCACAGTTTTACCCTCAGGGTGCTGCTCTCCATGCTGCCCGGTTGCATTTCCGTAAATTGGCTATCAGATCGGTATCAGCCGACATGGCTGGTTAATAATTGGCTTTTGGTATTGGCCAAGAAAATCTTTATTGATGCACCCCTATAAAAATATAGAGGGTTGCTTCAAGTTTAAAAAAATTTAACTGCTGCTGGGGTCATTATAATATATTTAATTATTTCATAGACTGAAGCAAGACAATTGAGTTGCAAAGTTGTAGTAATGGGAAGAAGCTACTTTGTGGAAGAAACTGTTGGACAGTATCTTTCAAACCTCAGCACCAAGCCAAAGGTTTTTGCCACTGGCCTGCTGATAGGACAGGTAAGTGTGTTATATTGATGTAAGCATGTGTTGGCCTCTTTAGTGGATATGTGTAACTGCAATTAATAATATGTTTGACTAGGGGTTTGCTCTGCTTCCGTTCAAGAAAATGAAAGCATTCTAGTTGATTTTCATAGTGTAGGATTAAGCCCATAAATATAATATTGAACATTTATCAGGCAGTGAGTTTATACAGAAACTTACAAGTGTCCTTGGGGAATCCAGTTTATTCACTTCCAAACAATGACAGGCTCAGCTGGATTTCCAACTTGTTTTTCCAAGTGGTTTGGTACATGTGACTATGAAGATATAACACCAGCACTTTTATATTTCACTTCTTTATTTTCATTCATGCAGGGGTAGGCAGTTATTTTGGCTGGAAGGCCACTTAATGAGTTTTGGTGAACTGTTGAGAGTTGCAAGGGTAGCCCTACCCCTTGACGGGTGCCCTGCCTCCTGGGTACCATCTTGGATCTGGAAGTCCCACCTCTAACTCCTGACCTTTGCCACTGGACATCTCTCCCCTTGCCCTGGAAGTAGTCCTCTTGGGAGGGAGGGTGCTGCCTTCTTGAAACCAGGGGAAAAAAAAAAATCATGCACTGAAAAATAAAAAATTACTTTAACTTATTTTAATTTTATTTTAAAATATTTTTGTTCTGCTTTATGTATATTTGCATAGTGTATCTAGAGACAATTGCATAATAGCTCAAAATACAGTCTTACTCTTGTATATTGTGGTGGGGTTAGGTGGGTGTCTGGGGGATGGGTATGGCTGTGGGGTATGTGGTTAGGGTGGAGGTTATGGTGGGTGGGGTGAGAGTGTGTGTAGGAGGGTGTGCATGTGTTTGGGGGACTGGTGGAGGTGGGAGCATATGGGTACATGCGTGTGTACCTGCAGTTGGGAACTAGGGGGGAGTGGGTCCTTGGAGTCCCTGGAGTGTTGTAGTCCCTGGAGCTGCATGTGGTGGCAGTGACCGGGGCCAGTCCCCACCTGGTCCTATAGTATGCAGCATTCCACACTCCCACCCTAGTTCCCAGGGGTGGGCTCTGGCAGGGCTTCTTGCTATGCCACTGGGTCCTTTCCCTGGCTCCTCCTGGGTCCTGCTGCTGCTGGCGCCATATTATCTTTGACAGGCAGCCACAGGCAAATAATTATTTTTCTAAATTTTTTAGGGGACCCACCAGCCAGCTAGAATGCCCACCTCTGTGTTATAGCATATACTAGCCAAAGTACCCAGCTTTGTACGGGTTGCAGTAATCACATTTTAATGTTTTATAAATAATATATTTTCATTCTTTCTTATTTCCCTCTACTAATAAGCTGTGTATATGTGTTTAGTTTTGTACCCTATTTTACTTGTGTGATACAGCTTGACACTGTGAGCTTTTGGTCATACCAAAAACCTATAAAAGTTGAACATTTAAATGTTTTAACTGAATTGTGAGGTAGAATTATTTGTTTACTTTGCAAGACTTTAGCATAGCACTGAGGATTTCACATCACATTTTTCTATCCCAGTTTATGATGGTGTTTGACACTTTTTTTATCCATGTAGAGGTTCAGGATAGACAGTGTTGCATGTTTTGCCATCTGCTGCCAAGACGAAAAGGTTTTTGCCATTGCCAACTCTGGAACAACCAACATAGAGCTGGCCATGAGAAAAGCATGGGTTTTGCAGGTTGAGGCCAACTTTGAATGATTGTCCCTGTGCCTTGTTGATGCTCATGGCAAAACTGAGGTGGATCGGAAACTGGAGCCGTTTAAATTGAAATGGCAGGTCAGAGGAAATGATTAGAATGCATGGAATGAAGACATCCTTTCCCATTGCATGGACAGTCATGATGGTGGCTTCAGTGACATGTGGCATGAGCTTCTTAACAGCCAATCGTGTTCCATTGCAGAGTGCTGGTGGGTCCAGATTCTGAGAAGTTGACTGCCTCATTGGTATCTGGGACAGTGTCCACTGACTTCTGTGTTTGCACAGTGCCAGGCAATTGAGAAAGAAGGTCTTTGTTTATGATATTGACTGCATCATTTTTTGGTGCCAGGATGTCTCTTTGGCATAGCCACTTGTGGTCGTGAAAGTGATGTGCAACAGTTGGAAAAACTGCCTCTTTCAGTTCTTGAAATGTTGCAACTGTTTTTCCAATGTTATTAATTGAGAGAGTTCCATCCTGATTCACAGATACTATGGCCCCATTTCCCAGTTTGAGCAGGCTTGCAGTGAACTCTCCAGCAGATGCATCACCTGTTAGATGCAGTCGCATGTTGGTCATGAGGCTGTTGCTGAATGTTTTTCCAAATGTATGAAGCTTTGAGGCAGGCCTGTAGTTCATCAGCTTTGGTGCTATGTGGAATGACTGGCAGTGTCTGTTGAAAATCCCCAGCCAGCACCAGAGTCACTCTTCCCATTGTTTTGTCATTATGTTGAAGATCTTGGAGGGTGCAATCAAGAACATCTAAAGCAGCTTTGTGAGACATTGTGCACTCAACCCAGACAATGAGCTGGCACTTCAGCAGGACCTTTACTTTGCTGGTACCCTTGGCAATGTTGCAGGTTGGTGCCTCTGCACTTGCAAGATTTAAGGGCAACTTGAAGGCTGAGTGAGCTGTTCTTCCTCCTGGCAACAGTGTGGCAGCAATGCCTGATGATGCCACTGCAAGGGCAATCCTGTTTGTCTGCCAGATTTTGGCCAAAAGAAGATCGAGGAGAAAAGTTTTCCCAGTTCCACCTGGAGCATCCAGAGAGAAGATGCCACTACTCACATTGAAAACTGCTTTAGTAATCTTGTTGAAGGCTTCTCTTTGGTCTGGGACCAGACTTGGCTCACTATCTTGCATGTGTTTAGTAAGCTGGTCAATGTTGTAGTTGCGCTCTCTCAAAATTTCATTTATCAGCTCATTATTATCTCATTGTGGGTCAGGAAGGCCACAGGTTTTGAGGTCAGAGCCACCCAAAGCCTTGATCTTGTCTTCAGTGATAATGAGAACTTGATTGAAGATGGCATCACTGTAGTCCAGTTCAAGGTTTGGATTTTGCACTCATGCCTGATGGAAAATATCCTTTGCCAGATTCTCCCTGTGGTTGTCCCATAGTTGTTGAGGATTTGACATGCCACATGCTGCAGCATGATGGCAAACAGGTTTCGCAGCATCCCTGGTGACTGAGTTGCAGCTGCCTCTTCTAATGTGCTGTTCCAGTGTGTATCATCCTCCAGCAATCCTCTGAGCTGGCAAGCCTGTTTGTAATTTTCACAGATCCTTTGCTGACATACTTGCAGACATATTTGATTGATTTCACAGTGGCAGTACTCAGCATTGATGTGTGCATTGAAGAGTCATGAGAGGACAGTATGGAACAATCCATCTGTTGTCAACTTGAACCTCAGAACTATGAACTACGATGGTTGTTGTGAATCCACTATCTTCTGGTTTTCTCCGACGATATAGAGGATATCCATCTTGTCCAGTCTGTCTCTCTTTCAGAAGATAGCGTGGGAACCTTTTTGTGCATTTATTATCTTTCATCCATGGTGAGTTTGGGTGGATGCTTCCACAGGGACCATGCACCATCTGTGGTTTGACGATACTGAACAGAGGTGGATCAATTTCTGGATCTGGAAGTTGAGCACTAATGATGTCATCCGCTCTGTAGACATGAAGTTCATCCTGAAACCACAGCAGAATGTGGGTATGTGGCAGGCCACATTTTTTGCCACTCAGTTGTGTACATGTAGCACTGAGTGACTCCAAAAATCTTTCCCTTGTTGATGAGATTCATTAATGCCTTCACTTTTTGTCGAAATACTCTTGCCAGCAAATCATGCCGATCCTGTGGTTTTTGGCCTGGCATCAGTTCATTAGCCTCTTCCGCCAAAGCTGGGTTGCAGATGAAGGTAATGAAGAAATCAGGGCAGCCATAGTTTCCCACATATGTCATGGCATCTTGAGTGCACTCATGCATGTAGCGAGGCCCACCTGTGAAACTGGAAGGCAAGATGACCAATTGGCCAATATTGGCAGCATCTGCGTCATTGTTCATGGCATCCCTGAGGTGAACATAGTTTTCAGCTCTGAGTTTCTTTTGGTTCATTCGAATGAATCTCAATCTTTCTGCTTCAATTTTGGCATGCATGTCCACAGCAAATTGGTGGAAGAGTTCTTTGCATCGCAAGATGTGATTGAAACTTCTAGTTTGCAGTATCATCCTGTAAGCATAAAAGTCCATGGCAGAAATCTTCTTTTGAGTTGGCAGGCCTGTTGCTGGGTTTGTTTGTCGCAGTTCAAAATGGTAGCCATCATCACCCTTCCAGAAAATTAGTGGATACTGAAGTGCATCATATGATCGATGTGTCTCAGCAGTTTTCTGGAGGGAGTTGTTTCTGAGTTGCAACACAATGTTTCAATGGCCATGTTGTTCACCAGCCAGAATGACAACCACTTCTGATGTTGTGGGTGCATTGAAGTGCCACTCAGGCTCACCAGCTGGAGTTTTGTCTGCATGAATGACAACATGATACTATCGAGTCATCTTCTCCATGGCACACTTGAAACTGAACAGAGTTGTTTTTCTTGTGGAACAAGTCATGAATTAAGCATTTTGGCTAATTCATGGGGGACATATATATATTGGGTCCTAATTCTGTCTGCTTCAACCAGGGTTAAAGCTGGAAGTTTTTTATGTTTGCTGGAATGTAAAGTTGTATGTAATTTGAAACATCTGTATGGCTCCCACCTCCTGCATATGCTGTAACCTGCTTGTCTTACTATTTAAAAATATATATACAGACAAATGTGGATAGTTATAGGCAAAAGAAGAAAAAATAATGCATTTTTAATAGAGCATTATAGATATGAACTATATACATTGGACAACACTTAAAAGTACTATGGTCATTACATTTGGCTCTGAATGTCAACCTCATTTTGGTGTTTTTTTCCTCCCTTTCTCTGTCTTTAAAGTGCTCCCCACAAAGAGATTATGTGATTTTGGCTGTTAGAACACCTCCAAAAGAAGAGCAGAAGGAAAGCTACTGTCCTGCAAAATTGGCTGATATTGATGAAGAATGGGTGACAACACATGCTAGTCAGGTAGCACAATTTCATAATTTTAAAAAAGTATGAAAGGAAATAGTCTTTTCTTTTTTCATAATTTTATACCCTATTTCTTTGTATGAACACAGTTCCTTATGAACTGCCAATTGTAGATGTCAATCAAAAATTCAAATTGTTCTGAATAAAATTAAAATACATTTCCAGTTTTTTTTTTTTGAAGCCATATAGCTTATGGATTTTCAGCCCAGAAATTTGCCTGAAATAAAATAAACTGGGAGAACAGTGTATGGGAAGTTTACTAACTAAACTAGCTTCATTCTTGCAGTTTAAGCTACACTCATGTTTGGATATTTGTTTCTATTCCCTGCCTTCCACTGCCCCCCCACCAAGAACAGACTTAGCATAATAAATCAGAGGTATATTTCTTTAAGTTCATAAAAGTGTGATGATAATACTTAATCTTGCATTTCTATTTATTTTGTAAGGTGTCTAGAATGCTCCCAGGAGGATTGTTAGTTCTTGGGGTATTTATTATTGCAACTCCAGAGCTGGCAAAAGACACCCAAAATGCTTTGCGCAAGGTAAGCGGCTAGATAGTGTCACCAAGAAAGAGCTATGTGGGGCAAGGAGTGTTGGTATTTTATGTATATAGTTGTTATGCAACAGAATAGCTTTGTCTTGGTCCTGAATACATTCAGTATGCTTTTACAAACAGAAAACAAAAATAGCCCCTATTTAATGCAAAAACAGGAATCTTATGCTCTTAGTTCTAGTTTATCAATTATGAATGCGTGTAAATTGAAACTAATGCCTATTCATTAAGTATAGCAATTTGTATTTGTTTTTATACTTGGGGATTATATTACATTATTATTTATCATTAGAATATATTAATCTTTACAGGTGAGGTGTTTATTGGAGGTGACTAGCTATTCTAGTCTGAAGCCACCCTGCCTTACCATCTGTCCAACATCTTAGGGCACTTTTACACATGCTCTGGGGGTTATGGATGGTACTTTGAGAGCCACTCTAATTAAAGCACTGCAGCATCTCTTGTCAGCATCCCTGTACTTCAAAATGGTGGCGGGGGTGCTTGAACTAAAGCTTGTTCAACGAGCTTAAGTTAAAACAGCCCTGTCACCAGTTTGAAGCTCAGGGGCGCTGATGCACGAGACATGGGAGGCTGCTGGAGTATGGTAATTACCATGCTCCAGCAGACTCAGTCTGCTTTGACATGCTGTAACTACAGCACATTGGAGCAGCCTCCACACTGTGTACAGGCAGCCTTAGAAAGTTTGGAGAAGCATGTACTTTCATAGACAACAGCCTACCTTGTCAGCTACTGTCATAGTTCTCTAAGGTGCCAGTCTGCCATACCTTCTGCATGAAGTGCTTTAGTGATCATATGAGGGAGTTTATGTATTGTGTTACAGTGTCATTATTTTTATAGTTGGATTGAGAGAGAGACGTTATTACAATTGATCACTGGTAAGGATTAACTCTGCCCTATAGGTTGAAATCCAGATTTCAGCTTTAGGTTGTACTTTCAGCACAGAGTAGCTCATGAATTAAAATTTGTAGCTAAATATATGGGTACAGATTATGTGCCTCCTTCTTTTATGTAACATTATAAGCAAAAAAGTTAGCATTCTTGAAAACAAAATCAAATGCTTAGAAATTAGAAAGGTCAAAACTAGTTGTCTCTGCAGTCTGAATTTTGCTTTGTGCCTGTGCCTTAACGGTTACAGTACCTCTGAATACTGTCTCCTTCCCTTTCCTCCCTTCCCCCATGGGACTCCTATGTTATTCAGTGCTCTAGAAGGACCTGTTCTAGAGACAAGTTGAGGTTGCCTGGTCAAGGAGCTTGTGGACATGATTTCTGTTTTATTTGTTGCACAGATTAGGAGTGAATGAGGCAGGGTTATGAAGGAAGAAAAAACATGGTCTCACGGCTAAGGCAGTTGAATGCTGCTCTATAGAGCTGGATTCTACCTTTGCACCTGTCCCAGAATTTCTGTTATTCTAGGTAAGCCATTTAAAATTCTGCACAACAAATTTTGAAACTAAACAGTTTCTCTTTCTGGTGGACAGCTCTGAGGCCTTCTGTAGAAATGTTCAGCATTCAAAACTGTAACTGAAATCTACTCCTGAAAATTTAGGCACCCAGAATTAGTTGGTATGTCCCTTTAATATCTCTGTTCCTTGGTTCTCCAACCATGCAATGGAAAATACAGAAAAGCTCCCAAGGAAAATACAAATTGATCCTTCGGCTCTGGATTTGAACAGTATGCTGCTGTTGTATAGGCAGTTCTCAGACTTGCGACATAATTGGTTTCTGAAAACTACATCTTAAGTCAAAACATAACTCTGAACTGGTTTTCCCATAAGAAACAATGTTATAATGGGGATTGGTTCCTGAACCGAGGCGCAATACCCTATTTTCGCCAAAAATAGCCAGGAATTTTGTACTCAGTCAATTATAGATGAGTCATATAGCTACATTAGTAGATTTACATAGTAAATAGAAATTATATTGATGTGGAAGGACTTCTTTGAGGTGACTTTGCTGGACTTTTTGAAGGGTTCTTACCTGGAGTCTTCTCAGGAGTCTTGGCTGCAGGTTTTTCTGGAGTCTTGTCTGCTTTCTTAAAGAAAGTGTCCAAGGAAGTTTGGACAGATGTTCTCCAGGGAGATGGGTGATGCAGTGAACTTGTTCGCTGACGTGGTGTGGTGTTGGAGCAAGCATTGTAAAGTCGAAACTGACGTCAGAAAGTTGAAATAGGATGTCAATTTATAAATGTTGTAAGTATGAAATGTTGTAACTCAAAACGTTGTAAGTCGAGGACTTCCTGTATTTTTTTAAAAAAGGAAGCATATTGTCATACATTGGAAAATGAGAAGAAAAAATATTGAATAATTTTAAGTTAGCACTATCCATTTTTTGCTCTGAGGGGATGTCTACACTGCAGCAGCAGTTTGCCTTGGCTAGGACATTCATGTGCATGCCCCACTTACCCATGGTCTAAACCCAGATTTAAGCCAATAAGGCTGTTCCAGAGACAACTGTAGCTGAACTCATGGATCATCAGCGTGGTTGGGATGTTCAGAATCACCACGGACCTCTGTCTCTTGAATTAACACTGTAAATGATAGCGGTGGTTGGGGGAGAAAACGCAGTGGGTTTCATAGAGATATAGCGACAGCCCAGGAATGGTGAAACTCAGTAATTGTGGGCACAATTTTTTTCTGATTGCCTCTGCTGAGCCTTCCCCAGTCATAACTGACTGCCCTCCTCCTTCCCTTTTGGGTATTTCTTCTAAATTCATTCATGTAATGTTTTCTTGACCGTAAGCTGAGTCTTGAGATCCTTTGGTTCCTTGTCTTCTTGGCCAGAGAGTCCCCTCCTCAGCTCTTGGGTTTCAGTGCTGACTCAGCATAGCTCTCTGGCCCATTCTCCTCTATTTTTCAAGAGAGTCTTGTTTCTTCTACGTTTGAATTGGAAATTTTCCTTTGTCATTGATTTACAAAGGGTGTGCTGCAGCATATTAGTGTGCCACAAGAGCAGTAGAAGTATGCTGAGAAAAATTATACAGGTCTGGAAATAGGCAGGGAGAGGAGCGGTGGCAATTAACACTGCTACCATTCCCCTGCTGCCACACTTCTAGGCCCTGTGCAGTGGGAATAGATCCATGAACCAGACCCATCCAGCCCACAGTGACCTGGCACTGCTCATCCATCCTGCAGGGCCAAAAAACTGCGTAAGGCTTGTGTACCTTACGCTGTGCATATACACATGTACACATCCTCTTTTCAAATGTAAAAACGAAGTGGGCTGGTCGCCACTTCTAATTCAGAAAAAAAAGTGTGCCCAAAAGTATGGGAAATGCTGCTGTGTTCCTTGCAGGCCAACAGAGGGCTTTACTGAGAACACAGGAGAAACTGGATCTCTGGGGAACCTGGAAGACATGACATTTAAGGCAAGATTAATCCATTGTGTCTTAAAAAGTAACTGGCCATACATTTAGGCAGCTAATTATGCTGCAAAACAAAGAAACAAGCCACAAAATTATTCCATAAAATACATGTAGCAATCTTGTGGCTGGTTTCCTTTGCTTCTTGAGTTGAATGTGTGGTAGGATCCTTACCATGTAGCATGATTCCAGCTGCGTGGTAGAGCTTGGTTGATTGCTTCCTGCATATCATCAGGCTGACATCTATGTGGTACACCTCATTGTTTTCAAAGGGCTGAGTCAGGGAAGCTCAACTGGACAAGAGGTCCTGGGATGTGGGAGCCACAGAGCTCCCCATGACTTGGCAAGTTGATTGCCTTGCCCTGTAGCTCCCAGGGAGTTGCAAAACAAGGCATTTGATGCACCCTGGCCATGAGGACCCTGGAATGGGGAGAGGTTCTCTGATCCCAGGGACCCTGTGCACTGGAATCTTTAAAAACCATGATTTCAGCCCAGCTGCATATACAGTTTTCAGATATCTGTGGTGAATTTATGAACCTTTCCTGGACCTTAGAACCCATGCAAGGACTCATCAAGGTTTTCTGATATCCCAGTGCATGGGCTCTGGCAGCCTTTTGGAATGCAGTTTCTGGGCTGAGACAGACAATTGGCTTGGATAACACCTGAGTCTCCAGCTGGCTCTGGTGGGATTCTGGGGCTGAGACAGATTAATCAGCTGATTGGCAGTCCTAGTCCTGGGACCACACTGCTTCACTGGGCACTTTGGTTTCAACTTGATGGTGCAGGTGAAACCTGGATTCTCTCTGCACTGGCCAATAGTAGTGGCACAATTTGGTTTGGATTTCCTGCCCCCCCATCCAAAAAATGTGCATCCTGCCATGTATATATTGCATAGCAGGAAGTGTGATTGTTGAGGTCAGGAAACAGATCCCATCACACCATTAAATGAAGTGCCAGGAGCCTTGCTTTCAGTTGCAGTACCTTGTGCTGAAGCAGCCTATAGAAGCAGCTTAGCATTGCAAATGAATGGAAAGTCCTGCTCAGCTTTAAGCCTGACAGTTTTAAGATGTGAGGACACTGAGCATGTGCAAACTATAGTTTACTCTCCCATTCCAAGAACTTAATATTGACCAGATTTGTTCATATTTTTCACAGTGATTTCAAAAGGTACTGAGAAATAAGGGAATCTTCTGTCATGGTTCAGGTCTATGCTTCAAAGTATGTTGCATTAGAGTGTATTAGAGAAAAATTGCTAGAAAACTGACATGAACAAATTAGCATATTTTTCTCTAATATCATTCTTGGAAATAGCAGAACTGTGTTGCTTGAATGAATTTAAAAATCAAACATTCAGAGTGTAATTTCATCCCAAATGGTTAAAGTTTGACAAAGTCATGAGCAAGTAAAAAGAATTGGGTAAGAGGAGTATTAGATTAATTGCTGGCACTGCCAACCCCATCTGTAATAACCAATATGTCACTGGAATCAGCATCCTTATTGCTCCATATTAGGGCATTTTTGTGGATAACTTCTGCAGACAAGTGGCCAGGGACAGTGTTAATATAACATCAGTCCTTTCTTCTCTGCCACAATTGCATAATTTTTTGTAAAGTAACTTACAAATATACCAAATACATTCCTAATAATAGATGTAGAAGGACTTGTAAGTAATAGCTATGTTTTCTGCTGTGATCTTGAAAAAGTGATATGGCAAGAGATGCTATAAGGCTGCCTGCACAATGTTAAGGAGACCATGCTGTATGGAGAGACTTGAATGAGAGAGGTGAAGAGAGTGAAGCAGAAGCAAACAAATCCATAAAGGATTTTAAAAGCAGCAAGGCTGTCAGCAAATGAATATGAATCAACAGGATTTTAAGGACAGACGACCTGAGTTATGCTCATTTACATTATACCTTGGTAGCTTTCGGTACAGGCTGAAATCTGTATCTGAAACATTTTTAACCTCATACTTGGCATTTGAATCTTTTGTGAGTCAGATGTCTCTGAAGTTGTGATTGTCTGGGACAATTTTAAAATCACCAATCAGACTTGTCAAATGTCAGCTTGTATTGCTAAGACCCTGAACAATTAATGTTTGTACATTGGTTCAACTGATAGGTTGCACATAGTGAAAAAGATGCATATGGCAGTACAGGACTGTTTTTAGTAATACAGCAACTTGCCTTAACTCCTTTGTCTGAAACGTATAGAAAAATCTTATAACCTTTTTTTTTTCCCCCCTCCCAGCTAGTTTTTTCAGTACAGAAGTCTGTGACTAAAAAGAGGCTTTGGAATTTTGCTGGGGAGGAGGTCCTGGACAGAGTGGCTCTTCAAGTTTGCTCCACTACAAAAAAGTATCCTTTAATGGTACATGTGTGTAGCCCTTGACCTAGAGCAAGGGTGTCCAGATGACTTGGTTTCCATCGGCCAGGTGTGGACTGCAGAGCTCCTTGCAGGCTGGACAACCCTCCTTCAGCAGCAGTTGGTTGACACAGCTCTGGAGCCTGAACCTGTTGTTGTTTGAGTAGATCTGAGCTATATGAGTACTGGAATAAGAGATGAATGGAAAAGTAGGTCTTCAGCTGGAAGAGACCTTGGGAAGGGGCCAGGTGGACTCAGAAGGGACAAGTGTTCCAATCTGATAAAGTGCATGCTGGTTGCTAAAACGAAGAGCCTCTTCCCAGTTCAACCTCCACTTTTTTCATTGTGCTCTATGCTCAGTGTTGCACCTTGCCATGCTTATAGTCCACCATTCAGATTTAGGTGTTACAGTTCATGTTTTTTGTTTAAAACAAGAGTGGAATTCTAAATAACAGGTAACTTTGCAATTGGAGGAATTTTTTTAAAAAATTGATTGTTTGGGAAGCAGTAGGATGGTTGGCAAGAATGCTATAGGCCAATGAGAAAATGGAGGGAAGTGAGTTTTACAGGTGTGGAATATTAAGGGAAGGTGGGGACTGGGTTGAACACATACCTCACAGTCATTCTCTTTAAGTTTTCTGTAGGAGGTCTGAAGAGAAAGCAAGGTTATGCAGAAGTATAAGAAGTATGAGCCCTGTCCTTCAGTCCAGAATCACAATCAGTGCTATTCAGATGATATATTTAGCAAGCTGGAACATCTTTAGTTTGCAGCTGAGTTTTTCTTCATTCTCATCAATAGAGTGTCAGAGCATTGTCCAGTATTAAAAACTTAGCTTTATGTGGAAGGTACACCAACTACAAGTTGGTTCAGATATATGTTTTTACATATGTTTCTTAAATGGAGTGAAACATGCTTTTATTTTTCCTTAAGTAATAAAGACTAGTTTGTCGAACCTATGATGTACAAGATGCAAAGGTAAGGTTTGAGTACTGCGTAATATTCTGAATAAGACCTGTTTTATTTAATAGAAATACACTTTTTCTAGTAATATTGTTTTCACTATAAGTACAATCTCCTGCATCTGGTGTTTTTTTTCTCCTCTTATAGAGTTCAGCTAAACCAGCAGATTGGAAATACCAAAGTGATGTTTCTGCTTTCTGGCTATCTTTGAACTGTACAGTTAATGTTAATATCCATATTCCACTTCCTGCAACATCAGCCAACCATGAATTAGAGAAAAATACAAGGGTAACTAACCAATAATATACATCTTTATTTGTTTATTTTAGTTATTCTGTGTATCATTTTTTACTGCTTAAAATTAAATGATGGGTACTTTATTTTGAGATTCTGATGTAGGTAAGGAAATAGAAGTGGTTTCTGATAGAATATTTGACTGAGTAAAATATTCTGGTTTTTATTAAGAACTAGCCAGTTACAGTAAGTATAAGAAAAGAAGAAGAATACTCAAAAATGTTATCTTCTTGTCTATTTCATTGTTTTCTTTTTTTCTGAGAATCTTTCCTTTCACTCTGTTTAGAGTGAAATAATTATTTTGAGCACTTAACATTAACATTAAGAGGATTTACTGTCTTATAATTTTTTTATTTACTTCCTCCTAATGCAAAATCAGATTTTGGGTAGAATTTGCCAGTGGGTTGTTCTTGTCACATATACATTACTAATAGGTTCTAATCATAGGAAATAAAGGAAAAAAGCAAAATTCAAATGTCCTATCGCTGTGTAGATACTTATAAAAATAACTTTTTATTTGGTGATATTAATTTCATTTATAAAGCCAGAAGTGTTTAGGAAATATGATTTGAGGCTTATTAGTGTGTTGTCTGTTATTGTACAAAATGTGGCTTACAGGTCTGAAGACTGGTGAAGGTGTTCTACAGGCATTTTAAGTCTTGGAATTTGGCAACACTAAACACAGTCTTCATTGCTTTTACTGTAATTGTCTTCCCAAAATGTATACTGAAAAAACTTTATATGCTTTTGTTTTTTAAAGAATGGGTTAACTCGGTGGGCAAAACAGATAGAGGAAGGTGTTTTCCTGATCAATGGGCAAATTAAAGAAGAGGATGCAGAGTTATTGGAAGGACAAGTGAGTGCTGTATAAATGAATTACAGGTTGGCTATAAATACAAAACATTTTTGCACGGTAAATTTGGTGGGGGAAAGGTCTTCCTTAGAACATTTTGGTTCTTGCTGACATGTTCCATATATAAAAGAAAGTATTGTCCTTAGCAGTGAGAAGAAATAGAACATATTGGTGGGAAGAATTACCCTATAAGAACTATTCTGAATACTATAGGGTTTTTTGGTTTTGTTTTTAAATTGCCATTTATTTTTGTTGTACTCTATTAAAATAAAGAAGCTCATGTAAGATGCTTATAAGAGGGGGAGAAAACTTGGCAGTTTGTTTTAGTATCAAATCTGCTATTTTGTTGTTCACCCCTCTTCTCCCCAGGGGGAAAAAACAAACAAATAACTCCTAACATATTTTGTTAAAACATGTCCTTACGGTCTTTTTACATATTGCTTTCTAAAACAGTGGTTCTTAATCGTGTGATAGACTCAAGACTTTACACTTTCCAAGGAGTGCCATAGATTGTTTTTTGATTAAAGGAAAATAATAGAGCAGTCCTGTTGCAAAAAAACACCTCTCAAAAAACCGCAACAGGTTAGATTCTTTTTGACACTGCATTTCTATTTCAAATATTTGGGTTAATCTTGTCAGTTATGGGTACAGGTTTCCACACCAAATAATGCTAATATTATGCAGCATCCTACATCATCCTTAAG
Source organism: Crocodylus porosus (assembly GCF_001723895.1). Classification (NCBI taxonomy): domain Eukaryota; kingdom Metazoa; phylum Chordata; order Crocodylia; family Crocodylidae; genus Crocodylus; species Crocodylus porosus. Next base: position 26,925,127 of record NW_017728907.1, on the reverse strand, counting down.
GGTCCCATGGCACCCCTGGGTGCTGTTGCACCTTGGTTGAGAAACATTATTTAAACCTACAGTATAAAAGACACTGACATAGGGATGATGGCCACAAAGAATACTACTGTAGCAGATTTGAATAAATGTTCCATCTGTTTCATGTATCGTTTTTTTTCTTCTCTCAGAAAAAGTCAAGGGGAAATAGCCAACCCAGTATTCAAGCCTTTGATGTCAAGGTTCTGACACAGCTGGTAAGCATAATGCGTAGAAAATACCAGTAAAACTGAGTTCAGTATTATAAACAGTTTAATTCTGTGATCTTTTCATATCCTGTCACCATGTTCAATTCTGAGGCCAGAAGCAGGCACATACTATTTCCCTATCTGTAGCCTTTAGTGGGGTCCTCATTGGTATATGGTTCTCGCATACGTGGGTAGACCAGTAGGTGTTACTCTGTTCTGAAAGCTTCCTTCACTTTGATACATGGTGGTTGTGTTGTTGCACATTTATTCTAGTCTTACTGTCCTGTGTTCAGAGGCAGCTCAAGCTTCTCCATGTTGGCCAGTCACACACTGTGCCTGCATGGAGATGTTCGGCATTTTTGATGTTCATCCTGACTCCCTCCTGCGATCACCACAGTTTTTTATTAGTGTTGCTGGTAGTGTTTCATCTAGTTGTTCTAAAGAGGAAACTGTTCCGTGATATTAGTTTACTGGGAGCAACAATGTGGCCATGAAGTGGGTGCCCCTCATCTCTGCTAATTTAAGGAGTGGAGTTCATCTTAAAATCCCATACAAGGTCAGTGGGGAAGTAGGTAGCTGTTATATCATAAGGCCACAAGTGAGTATTTCAGATTCTAGTCTCTAGGCCTGTGTAACACACACTGTACCATCTCCCTTTGTTCCTGTATCTCATAACTTCTAGTTCCACTTGGCTTTCTGGCTTGCTCTCTGAGTCTTATTACATGTAATGAGTGTGTCAGGTCTCTGCCAATACTTTTAACTATCACTTCTTTTTTTTTGGCTGAGGTGTGGTAGAAAGTTGAGAACTGTTGTTATCTTACTGGCTAATTGCCCATCAAGAATGATGGATTTCAGGGAGTGTTTACATGGCCCCCCCATGCCCCTCATTCACCCTTTGGGGCTGGCCATGCAAAGACTCCCTCCGCCACCACCTCCTTCAGCCTCCGATGCGGGGGCTTTCGCCCTCTGCCTTGCAACAGGGCTTCCCCCCACCTCCCCTCCCTGCTCCTCTCCCTCCCTATGTGGTCTTTGGGCCAAATAATTGCCTGCTTCTGGCCTACATCATCCCTGATCAATGGTTGTCCACGCTCTTCCTCAGCACCCCCAGTGATAGAGAATCCACAACTTCCCTACACAATCTATTCCTTTGCCTCACTTACTTTTAACAGTAGAGAAGTTTTTCCTGATATCCAGTCTAAATTTCCCTTGCTACAATTTCAATTCATGGGTCTGCATCCTCCTCTGCAGCAAGAGAGAAAAGTTTTCCCTCTTCTTTATGGCAGTTCTTTCGGTATTTGAAGACTGCTATCATATCCCCTCTTAAGTGTCTTTTCTGCAAGCTGAACATGCTTAGCTACTTCAGTCTCTCCTCATCTGACTTGCTTTCTAAGCCCTTTGTCATCTTTCTTGACTGCCTCTGGACACTCTAACTTCTCCACGTCCTTTATAAAATGTGTAACCCAGAACTGCATACACTACTCCAGATGAGGCTTCACTAGCACTGAATAGAGAGATGCCAGCACCTCCCATGTCTTGCATCTAATGTTTCTGTTGATGAATTCCAAAACTGCATTGGCCTTTTGTGCTGCTATATCACACCACAGACATCTTTGATCTACCAAGATTCCTAAATCCTTTTCCATAGTGCTGCCATCTCCAACAAGGTGTCACCTATTTTATATTTGTGTTTATGATTATTCCTCCTGAGGTGTAGCACCTTGCATTTGTCCACACTGAGCTTCATCCTGTTAGCAATAGCCCAATTTTCCAATCTGTTGTGATCCTTCTGAATTGTTCTTGCATCCTCCAGTGTGTTCACATTCATTCCCAGTTTCATGTCTTGTACAAACTTGCTCAAGAAGCTTTCTATGCAAACATCCAAATCATTAATGAACGTGTTGAACTGCATTTGAAACTTCCTGCCATTCTGACATGGATTCATTTATAATTACCCTTTGCTTGTGGCTGTTGAGCCAGTTATCTTTTCACCTGTGAGAGGGCTGTCCCGCAGTTGTCCAAGCCAGTGAGTCTTCCCTGAGGTGATTCCTTTTCTCCCCCTTGACTTAAGGCATCTGTCTCCCGGTGTTCCACAATGCTCCCGCACTCACCCATGCAGCAGGGTTTGCAAAGAAGTATTTTCCTTTTTCTTACTGACCTGCTGCCTCTCTTGAAGTCTGTCTCTTCCAGCGCCCTCCAAGATTACAGGTATGATCTTTCTTCCACCTTCTGGAGTCCCTGTGGTTTTCTTCTTTTTCTTCTGGTGCCTGAAGGCAAAAATCAATGCCCCACTGCTGTCTTTTATCCCCCGCTTTTTGTGGGCTAATCGCCTGCACCTTTTCTGGGTGTGTCATGTCTGCCACCTGACAGAGTTCATTGTCAGGTCAATCCTACCCAACTCTAAGTAACAGGACTCCTGTCTGAGTCCCTGATACACCCCTCCCCCCTAAGATCAGTAGTCCTCCTCATCCAGAAACAGCCCCCCATTGCAACCAAGAAAAAGAAAAAACAACAAGGAAGAAACAAACAAACAAGAAACGAATGAGTTCTTCTAAAGCTGGTATCTTCATTCACCTGACAGGTAAGCCTTGTTTGCTGTCTGGACGAGAGAGAAAGTCGACGTTCCCACACTGTCTCCCTGCACGATGTCTTACTGCAAAGTAAAAGGGTTGTAAGGCCAGGGACCACCTCATTAGCCTAGCATTATCTAGCTTTGCTTTCCTCAACCAGCAAAGGGGTGTGTGTTCAGTTATCAACACAAATTCTCTTCCGAGGAGATAATAACAAAACAATTCTATTCCCCACCAGATAGGTAAACATTCTCGCTCAGTTGTAGAGTAGTGAGTTTCTGCAGGGTTTAATTTTTTTCTGGCAAAAGCTATGGGTCTTTCCTCGCCCTTATCTTCTTTAAAGAGAATTGTCCCCAGTGCTACTCCTGAGACATCTGTCTGTAAGTAAAACATCTTCTGAAAATCTGGAGCATACAATATTGGGTGTTGGCACAGAGTGGTTTTTACTTGCTCAAAGGCGCAGAGTGCTCTTGTGTTCCATTGCACTGGGTTTCGATGAACTTTGGTTAATTCTCTTAAGGAAGCCGCCTTTTCTGAGAATCCTGGTATAAAATGTCAATAGTAAATGGCGAACCCCAGGAAGGATCGTAATTGTTTGAGTGTCTTTGGCAAAGAATGTTGTTGTATAGCCGCCACTTTGTCTGCCACCGGTTTTATGAGTCTCCCTCTTTCCGGGTGCGCGCTTCCTGGGATTGGCCGTGAGTCCTGCCTGTCTCAGTTCCTTCAGTACCTGACATAGGTGTTGATGGTGTGTCTCCCAGTCTTGTGAGAAAATGATGATACCATCGATCCATGCTGTGGCATATGTCTGATGTGGTGCTAATACCTGTTCCATCAACTGCTGGAAGGATGCAGCTGCCCCGTGGAGCCCAAATGGCTTTCGCTTAAATTGGAACAGGCCCCATGGAGTGCCAAAGGCCATCTTTTCTTTATCAGCAACTGCCATATAAATCTGCCGATAACCCTTGGTCAGGTCCAAGGTGGATATATATTGGGCCTGACCAATTTTCTCCAGCACGTCATCCACTTGTGGCATTGGAAAGACATCAAATATAGCAATTTCATGAATCTTATGGTAGTCAATACATAAGTGTATCGAACCATCTGTTTTTGGTACCACCACCATCGGAGTTCTCCACAGACTTCTAGACTCCTTGATGACTTCCATTTTCCTTATTTGGTCGACCTCTTGTTTTACTGCTGGCCAGAGGTGACAAGGTAGCCTTGTCCAGTGATTACATATCACCTGTCCCGGCAGTGTTAAGATTTGGTGGTAGACGCCTTTAGCTAAACCTGGTATCTCCCTGAACATGTCACGGAATTCTCATACCAGGACTTTCACATCTTCTTGTTGTGGGATCTTTAATTGGTTATCAATTTCTGGTTCTCCGGTAGAGTTTTAGGCCCTGAGGTACCGACACTTCCTCTTCATCAAATTCATTCACTTTCTTCATCAACCACTTGTCTCGCTGTCACCACCTCTGTAACAGGTTGATGTGGTAAATCTGGTTCCTTTGGGTAGGCGTGTTTCGGAGAACCTTATAGTTGACTGGTTCTGTCTGTCTTGTTACCTGAAAGGGTCCCTGCCACTGGGATAAGATCTTATGGAAGTTATCAGGAAGTAATACTAACACCCAATCTCCCACTTGTAATTCTCTCTCCGTGGACTGGACGTCATAATGTTGCTTTTGTTTCTCCTGGCATTAACTCAGATTCTGTTGAGCTATTTCTTGAGCTTTCTCCAGGCATTCCCAGAAGTCAGCTGCCACTTGTGATAAAGCTACCTCACTACCCTCTCTTTTCCATTCTTCACTTCAAGATCAAGAAGTCCCTGTGGACTGTGACCATAAACTAATTCAAACAGGGTGTACCATGTTGAGGCTTGCAGGGCCTCCCTTACGGAGCAGAGTAGTGGGGGGTATCATGGCATCCCACTCCCGGGGATCCCCTTGAATGCAAACCGGAATCATTCCCTTCAGGGTGCAGTTAAATTGTTCTAGTAATCCATCTGTCTGAGAGTGATAGAGGTATGTAATTGCTTAATCCTCAGAACTTGGCAGACTCCTTCTAGGATTTTAGACATGAAATTCTTCCCTTGATCAGTAAGGATCTCACAGGGAATGCCTACCCATGCAATCCACTTCAGGAGGGCCCCTGGTATTACCATAGCTGTTACTGATCTTAGGGGCACTGCTTCAGGAAAGTGGGTAGCATAGTCAATGATCACCAAAATAAACTGGTCTGCTCCCAGGGAACAGCCCTGCCACATCCAGGGCAATCCGGTCAAATGGGAACCCTGCCAGTGGCATGAATATTTGGGGTACCCTTGTAGGTTTTATCCCTCCTGTCTTTTGACACTTGGGGCGTGCGGCACAAAACTTTTCAAACATTTTGTAAAGGCCAGGCCAGAAGACCCGCCGTTTCAGACGTGCCTCCATGTTATTTCATCCCAGATGTCTTCCCATGGGAAGCCTGTGGGCAACCCATAGTAGTCTCCCAATATTTGCGAGGAATAAGGATCTGACTCTTCAACTTCTTCATGGCTTTCCACCTGATAGAGGATGCCCCTTCTTACCTCATATCATGGACTCTGTCCTGCCTTCTGGTGAGCCACTGTTTTTTCTCCATCTTTAGCCAGCTGAGACTGCCAAATATTTTGGAATAGGGGTTCTTGTCTTTGCTCATCATGAAAATACCCCCTCACCTATCAGTTGCTCTATATCTAGGTCATCTTGTTGATCCTTCTTTGGATCTCCGAAGCAGGCTGTTCCGGGGTCCCTTTCCCACTTGCATGAATCATCACCAAGAAAGGGGGAAGGACTTCCTCTAGATGTGGCCAATCTACTTCTAAGAGCATGGGTCAAGGTAGTATTTCAGCTAGGCCAATGGCAGTTTCTTCTGTGTGACTGAATACCGTCAGGTGAACCCTCCTTCGTTCATAAGTGTATGAAGCCCCATGAATACAGATCATGCTCACCAGGTTCTCCGGGTTCCCTAGATGAGATGGAAAAAGATGAGCCCAAGTCACTGATTGGGAACAACCGCTATTGATCACTGCAAGTACGATAGTGTCTCCTATTCTTACTTCAACCACTGGTTTGTTTTGAAAGCCTGCCCCTTATACCAGCGTGAAACTGCAATCCATTTTTTCATCATGAGTATTATTGCCGGCAGTTTCGGTCTGGACTTTTCTCGGACGGAACTGTTAGATATGCCCTTTTTCCCCACATCTGTAGCATGTTACTTCTCTTGAATCCCAGGTTCAGAGTTCTTGTCCCAAATTCCGAGTATTCTCTCCCCGCTACAACTGGTTAGATGTTTCTTGCCAGGCCCTAGTTATTGGATGGACCTCCTGAGCGGTCTCTCCTAGGGGCCTCGCCATCTTCTGCTGCAGCATAATCTTCAGCAAGTCGTAGAGCTTCTGCTACAGTCTTAGGTTGATGGCTAATTGAGTTCCCATTGCTGGGAACTACTGCTAAGATCAGTAAGGAATTGCTCTAGCACTATAACGTCTATCACTTCTGAAAGAGTACGTGTCTTAGGCTGTAACCATCTTTCTGCCACATCTCTTAGCATGTGGGCCAGTAGATGGGGTTGAGTCGCTTGAAGGCCCTTTTAGCCTGAAATTTCTGGCGATAAGTCTCAGAGGAAATATCTAATCGATATAATATTGCCACCTTTACCTTCCAGTAATTCTAACCTCTGTCCTGTTGAGGGCACAGTAAGCCGCTTGTGCTGGTCCAATAAGAGGAGGTCCGATTTGAGCTGCCCAGCTTCCCAGGTCCCATTTTGCAGCTGTAGCCGTCCTTTCAAAGGCTTCTAGGTATGTTTCCACATCATCATACAGAGACATACGAGGTGACCTGGTTCTGTCTCCCTCCTTCCCCATTAACATCAGTTGTGCCTCAGTGTTTTCACATAAATCTTGTTGACGAGAGAAAAGGTGGACCCTTGCTTCTGCCCCGAGTCCTCATTCGCACAATCGCTTCCAACTGGGCCTGTTTGGGGCTGGACTCAATGATCTTCCAGCCATAATGAATATAATGTCTATGAAATCCTTGTAGGAGTCGCAGGGTAATACTATAAGCCTGCTGCCACTCGGTGGGACCTTGTGTATCCATGGACTCCATCCTGCCTGGAAGTGTATGAAAGTTATTCTCAGGATGCTTGAAGATGTTCCTGGCCAATGCACCAGTGTATGAGAGGGTTTTATCTTCATCTCCCCTCTGTACTTGTCCACCACAACTTAGATGTGAAGAAAAGAAAAGAAAAGAAAAGGGGATCAGTGTTCTTTAGTGTCTGAGAAAGATAAATGCCACCCAGATGTTAGTCTCACAAGGTTAATTTATTTTCAAACTAAATGTGATACAATTGTAGCAGTCTCATCAATCCTTTCAATTGCCAGAACAACCCATTATTGAGAAGGACTCTCCCCTCTGGATACACCTTTTCAACTTTGTATCTAAGTTATGTTGCTATTTGCCTCATTAATGATGCCTGCTATCCGCATAACTCTTTTTGTTACTGAGGGCTTGTGCTGAGAGCCGCTCCCTGCTGCTTCTTCATAGCTGGTCTCTCTGCTCTCAGGTATTAATTGTCCTCCCAGGGTAGGAAGCTTGAGGGAAGCTACTCTTAGTCCCTGTCTCTCCCCTGAGGGGTACTGGCTCTCTCTCCCTCTCTGAGCTCCTGTCAGCTGCGTCCTGCCGCTTCACAGTGCTCCTGCAGTTGTCTAAGCCACCAGGTCTTCCCCAAGGTGATTTCTTTTCTCCCTCTCAGCTTAAGGCATCTGTTTCCCGGCGTCCTGCAATGCTCCCGCACTCACCCATGCAGCAGGGTTTGCAAAAAAGTATTTTCCTTTTTCTTACTGACCTGCCACCTCTCTTGAAGTCTGTCTCTTCCAGCATCCTCCAAGATTACAGGTATGATCTTTCTTCCACCTTCTGGAGTCCCTGTGGTTTTCTTCTTTTTCTTCTGGTGCCCGAAGGCAAAAATCAATGCCTCGCTGCCATCTTTTATCCCCTGGTTTTCACGGGCTAATCAGCCACACCTTTCCTGGGTGTGTGATGTCGGCCACCTGACAGAGTTCATTGTCTGGTCAATCCTACCCGACTCTGTCTAAGTAACAGGGCTCCAGCCTGAGTCCCTGTTACACCACATTGTAGTAGTTTTGTCCAGCCCACATTTCTTCAATTTGTTTACAAGAAATTTTTGCAAGATCTTGTCAAAAACCTTGCTGAAGACCAGATATGCTATATCCACAGCGTTCCCTTCACCCACCCGAATAGTTACTTTGTCAAAGAAGGAGATCAGGATTGTTTGACATGATTTGTTTTTCATAAATCAGTGCTGGCTGCTTGTGATCAGCCTTTCCTTCTTCAGATGTTTGCAAATAGATTTTCTTATGATATGCTCCAGTGACTTCCCAGGTATTGAGGGGAGGCTAACTGGGTTGTAGTTTCCTGGGTCCTCCTTGCCTTTTTTAAAGAGGGGCACTACACTGGCCCTTTTCCAGGCCTTGGGTACCTGGACTATCTCCTATGACTTCACGAAGATCATTGTCAAGGGCTCTGAGATCTCCTCTGCCAGTTCCTTCAGGACCTTGGGATAAAGTTCTTCTGGCCCTGCTGACTTGAATTCATACAGACTCAAGAAAGGCTCTCTGACCATCTCTCTTGTCATCTCCCCCAGCTTACCTCTTCCTTATCCAGATAATTCTTACTAGGGGACTGGCAGCTTAATTTTTTTTGTGACGACTGAAGCAAACTAGCTGTTGAGCAGATTTATCACCTTTGCAACATCTGGCTAGTTAACAGAGAACCTACAGCTTCCTTGTTCCTTTTTGTTGTCCTTAACCTCCGTTACTAGGTGCAGCATGCTTCCTTGGTGACCTGCCGATTCTTACATTGCCTGTATGCTTTCCTTTTCCATTTGAGGCATTTTAGAAGCTCCTTGGACAGCCACTTTGATCTCTTGCCATTCTTTTTGTGGTTCCATTGTCAGGACAATTTTTTGTTGGGCTTCCAACACTGTGCCTCTTAAAAGCTCCTAGCCCTCCTGGGAGACTTTATCCTTCAATATGTCTTCCTGTGGTACCATGCCTGTTTAAAAAAGGCAGATTTCATTTGACTCAAGGACTTAAATCTAGTGTCCTAATTTTGCTGACCTCATGCTTTACCTGCCTCAGGATTTGGAAATTTATCATACCATGATCACTTCCTCCCAAGTTACCCATCACCTTCAAATCCTCCACCATTTCTTCCCTGTCAGTCAGGACAAGGTCCAAGATAGAAGATCCCTTAGTTGTATTCTCCAGTTTCCAGAATAGGAAGTTGTCCTCCACACAAGTTAGGAACCAGCTTGATATTTTGGCTGATTACAGACATTAAAAAAACAAACAAAATGGTGCTTTATTTTAAACTTGAAAAGTTCCTTTCTTTTTTTTCTTCTTAAAGCCTCCGGAGAGGGGACCCAAGCTCCACTGGGATGGGGCCTGCATGCCACCTGTTTAGCAGGTGTCTTGCTCTCTCGCTTTCAAATCTTGCCTGCCACCACTTGATGCAAATGGAAAGAGATAGGAGGTAGTACCTGCTTAGCGAGAGTATGCTAAGGTTAGCGTGGGTCAATGCCAAGGTCTTCTGTGGGGCTCGTCCTCGTATACCCCACTGCTTTCTGCTCAGGGCTCCAGTTGGTGCTAGTCACATGCGTTTAGCTGGCCTGAGCGATTGCCCTGCAGCTCAGGCACAGAAGGAAGCAGCTGAGTTGTCTGAAGTTGGTGCATTTCAGCAGTAATTGCTGAAGTTTGTTGTAGGTTCTGGGATCACCTGGGCTTGGCCTGTGTAAAGAAGCAAATAAATTAACAACTCAAATGATTGTGCCCTAGGCCGTTCTCTGGCTCTACAGGCGCTTCAGTCGCTTTCCATCAGGCATTCTGTCAGACAAGGGTGGCCCTGTACTGGCTTAGCCCCTACAGATACCTGGCTCCCCCAGCAGCCTGGTTGTCTGATATCAGTGTGGAGAACTCAAATGTGTGGGGTCTCAGGTTCCTGGTCCACGGGGAAACGTGATGAGAGTCCTTATTGTGCATTCTCCCACTCCTAATATCAGTGTGGGCTTTCATAGGGGTATCCAGGCTAATGTAAGCCAATCCAGTCCCTTGTGCACCCCCACCTGCCCTGCTGCTGCTGGTAATTGTTAGGTGTTCCTGAGGGGCTCATTATCCCCTGCAGCTGCTTCCTTCAGACCCCAAATGACACTGCACCGGCTGCCTGTTCTTCCTTGGGCCTGTGGTTCTGATCTCTGCCCTGATTTAGGCACAGGGCTCAGGAGATGCCTGCTGTGTGCTGGCTGCCTGTCTGGCAGTGCCACAGGGCTTGCCCCAAGAGCTGAGGCTTGCCGTTTCCCTGTGAGTCCAGCAGGAGATCTGCCAAGTGTGCCGGCAGCCTCTATTCTGGTAAGCACAGGGCTCTGCCTGGCCTCTACTGCAGTCTGTAAGCAGCCTTTATGTTTGGCTATATTGTTTTTCCACCAGATATCCAGAAAATTGAAGACTCCCATCAGTACCATCCCATAGATCTTTGATAAATTTGTCTGTTCCTTGAGAAGTGCCTCTTTGACCTCCTCTTCCTGATTTGGTGGCCTGTAATGAATCCCCACCATTATATTGTTGCTGCATTTTTTTACCCCTCACTTTCACCCAAATTCATTCTGCTTTGCCGTCTTCCTCCTGATCCGGGGAACAATTGTGCATGTGTTTGACATATAAGGCAGCACTACCACTTTTTTCCCAATCCTGTCCTTCAGCAACAGTGTAACCCACTGTTGGCATTACAATCATAAGAGCTGTCTCACAAGGTCCCAGTGATACCAGTCAGATCACAGTTCTTTTTATAGGTTGCGTCTTCCAGGTCTTGTTTATTTCCCATATTTTTTGCATTTGTATACATGCATTAGGTGTATTTCACATTTTGACTTACTTGCTTCTCTTTTGCACCACTTGTTGCAGTCCTGTAGCTCTCTGGCTCTTTCCCAGAGTTAAGTTGCTTTGAGTCCCTTCCCCTCTGTACTACATGCTCAATTGCTTGAGGGTTTTGATGTTCATCCCCTGTGACACCTAGTTTAAAGCTCTTCTTACTGGGTTGGCCAGACAACACCATCTGCTCAATGTAGATATTGTAAATTAGACTTACTACTTACAGTAAATATACAAACTTTCTGTAACTTAAAACAGAGTTTCAAATCATAGTATACAAATTAAATTACTAGAAGTGCTGTATTGATATTAGCAGCAAAGCTTTTGAATAAAAATCATGTTAATTCTGTACCCTAAGCATATACCCAAAGTATGTATTATTCTGTTTGTAAAAACAATAGAGACTAAGATGTAAGAACCAACAGAGGGAGCTTAATTATCTGACAAGTGCTGTTTTGATAGCAGTGCTAGATATACCTCTTGTGACTTTTTGTTTACTGATGACAGATAAGTATATTAATTGCAAGAAATTGAGGGAATTTTTAGCTTTTGAAAGCACCTGGTACTGTATTGCATGAATTTGTATAAATACCAAAATGTGTGTTAGCACTGAGAAAATGGTGGTGGCATGCTTTTGAACTAAAGCACGTCAAAGGTATTTTAGTTTAAAAGTACTCTGTCGCCATTTTCTGCATGCTGACATGCATTTCCTTGTTTATACAAGTGTAAGAGATGCAGCATCACTTTGCATGCAAAGCTGACTCGATTAATTGAGTCTGCTCTGACATGCTGGATCTCTGGCACGTTGCAGCATGAAAAGGTATGTGTATAAGTGCCCTGAGTTCCTGAAAAAACAGAAAATTCTTATGAGCTGGAAAAGGAGGTCCCTTATGTTTATTCTTTTTGTAAATTAAGGACTTTGAATGGGGCTGGGAGGGGCAATAACATCAATTTTTAAAATTAACATGGTAAAATTAATGCGATATCAGAAAGTGGCTTTCTTATTGATACTACAGATTCATAGCTAAGATTAGAACTGAAATGTTTTTTTTTCTTTTCAGTCCCAGAGTTCAAGTCACAGATCCACAGCTACTGTCCAGGTCTGCAGAGGCTCCATAAATCTTAAAGGTGCTATCAAATGTAGAGCTTACATTCATAATAACAAACCAAGAGTTAAAGATGCAATCCAGGTATTGAATTAAGTAATTATATTCCTTGCTTTTGAAGTACTTGCTTTTTAGTCTTTCTGAAATATTTTACTGAAATCCTAAAATTTATTGAACTAAGTTTCCCTTTGGTAGATTGATAATCATAGGGTTGGAAGAGACCTCAGAGAGCATCTGGTTCAACCCCCAACATTTTCAGTCTCCCCTGGTCTCCCATGTGACAGGTAGTGATACTTACCACTATACTAACATGAACTAACAGGCCCACACTAACATACTGGCATGGATCAGCTAATAACAGGCCCACGCAGTCTAGAATTTTAAAAATTATTTTGTATATAACATCAGTGTTAAAAGCCTTCAATTTCATGTATTCCAGTGTGACACTTTGTGTGTGTAAGACATAAACCAATGACCTTTTTATTTACAAAATGGAACCCCAGTAATTTTGGTGGAGGGGTGTATCTGAGGACAGCATTTGACCTGATGCTTCACAACTATGTGAGCAGCCCTGAACACTGTATGGATCTGAATTAAATCAGTCTCTCAAAATAATTTTGGAAACAGACAAAGTATTTTTAAAGAGAGTCCCAATTTGTCTAAGATGATAAAGGAAATCTTTGTACAACTCGGCTTTCAGGATCTTTGCCCTAATTTTTTATGTCAATTTAAGCTTATTTTATAAAATGCTATAGTATGATGATTTCAATAATGCTGGTGATTTTATCATAGTATGCTAGAGGGGTTTTTGGTCAGGCCTTTTTGTTATTGGCTTTACATTTCTATATTGTTGTAGAGGTGGACTGTATTTATAGAACGGACTCGCCAACCCCCACATGGTTGTTTTTTGCTAATTATAAATCATTCAGATCTGGTTTTTTGCATCACTTATATTCCTGCTTTTGATCCTTGCAGGCTTTGAGAAGAGATATAATAAACACACTCTCAGACCGTTGTGAAATATTGTTTGAAGACCTGCTTATAAATGAAACACCTGGCAAAAAAAGTAGGACTTTAAAGAGAAAACAAAATACTTTGTAATATAGTTTGCTTTACTGATAGTCAGCAGGAATCAGTCTGAAGTAGTGAAATCTGAATGTAGTCAAAGAAGATTAAAAATGCATTTGGCAGCACAGTTATTTTACAAGCGACTGGTGGGGCAGAAAAGGATGAACTAGTTAAGAAAGATTTTTTTCAAGTTCAGATATTGTTCTTTAGGACTATTTTTTTTCTCTCACAGCTGTTATTGACTAGCTTCTGGATACAGTAGAGCTTCAGGTTTTATTCTTTCCTTGGCTCTGCAGACCAAGAATTTAATGACATGTGCTGTAGTCAGAGATTCAGCATTAAGGTGTTGTTACACGGAAGAATTTTAACACTTAGAAATGAAGTGATAATTTTTGTGACGTTCCTGCTGGACAGTAAAAATTGAAAAGTACATAAGAACTTTGCTAGATTGAAAAAGAAATTGAGCACTTACCTGGATAACAAGAATATCCAGATTTATAACAAATCATGACCAAAAAGTTGTATTAAATCTCTTGCTTCATGGATTCTGCCAACCTATAACTGTTTAACAACCTGAATTAAACTGTATGTGGCTGACATGGTATAATATAGTTTGGCAACCTCTTCCTGTTTTCCTAACTAGATCTAGAAACATAGTCACTCTGGTGTCAATGTCCTCAGTATTATCATGTGTCAGTTTTGTATATTGGTGGGTTTTAAAAATAATGATAAACCTCTAAAGTCAAGTCATATCAGTTCAGTTTTTTGAATGAATGGCTACAAGTTTTGTATTCAGTTCAAGGCTGGAAATATAAATATTCCATAAATTAACTTTTTTGTAAAAGTAATTTTTTGCTCTTGATTATAAACCTGAGCTGCCCAACTTTGGTGTAGCCAGGGGCTACAGGCCTTCAAGGTCTGCCACTGTGTACTGCATGGTAAACCCTTCCCCCTCTACCCTATTCCTACTACACTGTATCATTGCTGCTGTGCTGCACTCTGTGGGGTCCATGGGTTCTCCTGAGCCCACCCACTGTGGACTCCCCAGGCATGTGGGCAGGGAGCAAAAGCTAGAGGAGGAAAAGAAAGCCTGGCAAACATGGTGGCAGCAGCAGCAGGTTGATAATGTGGGGAGTGAATCCTGGGGGCTGCAGGATATCCGTGTAATAAAGCATGAGAACATACTCTACCACCTCTGGTGATTCATGCTCAGATTACCCTTCAAGATCAATTATTTTGTGACCACTGTAGGGATTTTAGAAGACCATCCTTTTTAAAGCAACAAGTAATGTATTATTGGGTGTTTGAAAAGAGAAACACTGAATGAAAGGAAAACTGTATGCTGTTAATACTGTGTTCATCACCATCTTTAGGATACCATTATGTGTGCAAAAATGGAATAGGTACATGGTAAAAATCTAATATCAAAAGATACTAGATTTACCCAAATAACTTTGTCTGCCTATGTCCTTAGACCAACATAGCTACAACCTATAACCCTAGTAAAAATTGTGATTTATCAGGTGCGTGCAGTCTTCCATTTTCTCTTTAGGTGGCACTTGTGCTCTGTGCCTTCTAACTACTGCACAGGAAAACCACATGCTTGCAATCCTTTCTGATGCTGAAACTATTTTTTTATAAAACACTCTTATCACCAACATACCCATTGTTTCCTTGGGTCTCTCTTTGAAAGATAAAGGGTCTAGTCAACATTCTTGATTTATCATCACATCTGAAGGTCATTTGTCTCCTTCAGGACCAGTGAAAAGTGTTATATAAAACCTATTAATTTCAGTTAGTAGGCATATAATTTATTTTATAAATATCAGTGGCCAGAATTTCTAAGGCACAGTGAAAAAGAAATCATCTGAAGTATGTGAAATCAGTTTTTTTGTTCCAGGTAAATGTCAGTTCTTATCTAGTAGGGTTTTTTTTGTTTTGTTTTTATCTAGTGAATGCAGGTTACAACAAGGTTTTCAGAATAGCTAGTAGCTGCCTTAGTTTTTTTTAAATTTCCTTTCTTTCTTTTATAGATCTCAAGAGGGAGTATCATGCTTTGCCTCAGAGAGTGTTTGCCCCCATTGCTGGATCCAGTGTGACACTCTGTGATTATAAATTTGGAGATGAGTCAGCTGGGGAAATCCAAGAGCGGTTTGTTGAGATGCTGGATCAAGCTGTGCATGCTGAGGATATACATGTAGCAGAGGAAATGAACATGGGTAAATATAGGATCCTGAGTTAAAAACTAAACTATAATAGGGATTGCAGAATAGTTGATCGATGGTACAGACTGATTATACAGGGAAAGCTCTGTTATCCGGCATCCCCTCGGAATGGGGGATGCCGGATAACAAAATATGCTGGTTAATTGAGTGGCCCCGGCCACCGCTTCTGCCGCCACATCTGGAGCATTCCTCTGCCCCTCCTGTGGCATTGCCGTCCCTCCCACCTCATCGCCACCCGTCCCGCGGGGCCCACAGGAAGGCAGGCCCCGCATAGCCCTACGCAGCCTGTTATGCTCCCAGGCCATGGGGGCTCGGCAGCACAGGCTGCTTTGTCCCTAGCCGTGGGGGCTCAGAGAAACTGGAAGTGCTGCAGTGGGCACTTCCAGTTTCACTTTATCTTACAAGCCAGCATGCCAGTTAGTAGAGCATGCTGGCTTCTAAGATGTCAGATAATGCAGCTTTTACTGTACTAATGTTCATGGTATGTAGGTAAAATATACCTGCTGATCACATTTTAAATATGCTTGTAAGAGAAAAATTAGATGCAAGGAGAAGTGTGTGTAGTTAGGGAAGGGAGGGGAGGTCTTGTTTTGTTTTTCTTTTTCTCCCTGACATTTAACAGCTTAATGTGTGCTCACTCGTGCGCATGTGCACACTCACTCTTCTTTTTTTCTTCTTTTAATTTGTCTGTCAAATGTGATGTGGGAGACGCTTGCTCTCTTTGTCTCTGTCTAATATAACATTTAATATCCTGTTAAGCATTCAAACTGTTAGCCTTTCTTTTTTCCCCCTGAAGCCAAGATTAAAAAAAAAAAAAAAGGTTGGTCTCTTCCCATAGTTTACGCTGATGTTTTGTAATATGTTGAAAGATCTTAACTGCTTTTGTTTTCTCAGAGGTACTGTTTTATTGCTTCAAAACGGAATATTTTAGGTAGAGGAAGTGCAGTGTATTGCTGCAATTCCACCTATATTGATTTAAATGTACCCTAGAAGACAATTAATTAATTTTACTGAGTCCCATATTTTATTTTGTGAATTTCAAAACCAGCTAGAAATTTCTTGATCCGTTGTAAATTGATTGAAATGTACCTGTTTGAATTAGATTGATTGATAGTGAAATGATCATGAGTGGAGAGAGCCAGGGGTGAATTTGGTTCAAGAGTACTAAATCAGGAATTAATTAAAACACAGAAAGCAAACATTTTACTAACATCTCTAATACATTTTATTGTTCTTAATCATTTTAAAACTAATAACAAGGTAATCTTTGATAGCGTAGCAAAATACAGGTTGTACTGTGGTCATAGATCTTGATCATACTGACAGTATTGTCTTTTTAGAGAGGGACACATGATCCCTGTCTCAGTTTACAACGCGGGTGGCCAGTCTACAGCCCATATGCCTCAAGTGGCACAGGCAACCTCTGCGTGGCACACAGTAGATCAAGGAGGGGACAGACAGTGTAGTGGCAGATTGGGATAGGAAACAGAAAGCAGAGCAACAGATTGGGAAGAGGGAGCAGGAAGAAGGAAGTAGAGTGGTTAGACTGTGCAAGGGAAGGGGATATTAGTGGGTTCAGGGCTAATTTGTGGCATGCCTGCCAAAAAGTCCCTGACTGGTTTACAGTTAGATATCATCATCATAACAGCTTGTCAGAGAAAGTGAAGAAAATGTGTATGATAGTCACAAATTCTGAGGCTCTGGTTCCACTGACAGCCAAAAGTGAATTCCAGGTAGTCTTTTTATTTTATAAACTACCAACTGCCCGTCAGGAATGATGGGGGGCAGACGGGAATGGAGCACTGGCACACATCACCCCGTGCCGCTGCTGCCTGCTGGGGGTGGTGGTAGAGCTTGGCCCGCTGCCCCCCTTGGCTAGCACCCTGTGCTGCTGCTGCCTCCAGGGAGCAGGGCTGGGGGGTGGGGGGCAGTGAGGCCAGCAGTGCTGGCCTTGTCCCCCTGCTCCATCCCCGCCATCATGGTGGCATTGTGATTGGCGACTAAGACAACCAATCAGAGTGAGAATAAAGCGTTATTGACAGACAGACAGACAGACAAAGGCTTTTATCATATTAGAATAATTTCATGTTTCTAGAGTAAGAAAGGTGTGTTTAAAATAAATCAAAATAATACATTAATGTATTTCTGTAACTATACACTTAGGAAAGCTGAAAACTTCTTAACTAGAGCCTTTTAGAAAAAAATATTGAAAAGACTACTGTTTCTGCTAAGACAGAATTAATTCAAGTTTGTTGGACAGAATATGTATCAATCTGATATCAGGTTTATTAGGAGACTATTACTTCTATCTGACTTCTCACCTATATTTTAAGATTATTCAAATTCAGCTGTCTTGTGGGGTTAGTCTTTAACATAACATCCTACATTCGTCTGTACTCAGGCTGTCTTAAAGTATAGTTCTCAGCCTGAAGCAGGAATTGTTCAGTGTTAAATGTGAAGACAGAATAATTTAATTATGATGTTGGTGTATATCATGTGCTTTCACATAAACTGTTCAAAGAGTAGTTTTGCATAATTTTTGTGGCATGAAAGAAGTTTGGGTGACAAGTAAATTATGATTAAAATAAGTTGTTTTTCAAAGCTAACCTATATTATTAAAACAGTAATTAATGCAATGAAGTAATGCAGAGTTGCAGTTGATTTTTATCATCACCTCTGGTTTGTACACAGTACTCATACTGTAGTAGATACAATCCTTGAAATATCATTTTGAACAAAAAGACCCATTATGAAAATCCATTTAAAGCTCCTTACGATTGCAATAGCACAATATTTATTATCAAAATCCGAAGGAATAACAACAAACTAATTGTGTTTAAAAATCTCTTTTTAGAAGAGAGTTCGGTTAATATGGGACAAATTTAAAAATGTTCTTTTATTCAGAAGAGTGGCGTTCTTCATAGTTATTGATAATACTAGCTCTTCCCATTCATGCTTATGAACACATTTTTGCCATATCTTGCTTCTGATTGGAACTCCCTACTAATGACCAATACCCATGTATCCAATTTTAAGATTTTTAAATAAGAATATTAAGTAAAAGTAGCCAATCAAGTCATTAACAGTTGTAAGACTAGTTTGAAGGTAATGTAGCATGAGCAATTGTTGCAGTAATAATTGGCTTAAATAAATCCCAGTTCCTGGTATCAAGGGACTAAATATGCTGAGTGGGTAAAGGCAAATAAGATTTCAGTTGTAATCTCTTACCCTTCACTTGTTCTTTGCTGGCAAATTTAAAACTTATTGAAGGTAGAGACTGAGGTCATTCTGGTTTGGAAAATTAAACACATTTATACTCGTGCTGCTTTCAAATTTGGGTGTTTGCATTGCATTTGCATTGCATGACTGGAATAGGTCACTAGGTAGAGTCTCTTTTTGGTTGTCTGTCACTGCTGTGCTAAAATACATCCTGTGTAAACCTCTTGGTCTGTGGGAGAAAAACAATAAATAGTTTTTTTTAAAGATAATTTGCATGACTTATTTAAATGACTCATGGTTTTTGTAAATATCTATGAGAGAGCTTATCATACAGTTGACACATCTCAGAAGCCACCAGTCTGAACTCCCCAAATCCCGTTTATATTCCTGCTGATGTAATGTGGAAGGACATCTGTATGAATCAGCATAGCAGAGGGCATGCTTTGTATCACTTAATAGTGAGTCCTCTGGATAACTGATAGTCATATGGCTAACACAACCTTACATTGGAGGCTCCATTTGTATTCAGAGATTGGTCTTGCATTTATGTACTGGGTGTATGTGTGTAACTTCTTTATTTCCAGTACTACTGAGAGCCTACCTGTAGTTAGCCTGTGTCTTAAATTAAGAAGTAGGTTAATTCTTACGAATTGTAAATTAAGATGTCAGTTCTGCTGTGCTTATGACCCTGTCTATACACATTATGTCTACTGCACAATTACTGGTTATGTGTGTAAACTAGTTACCTGCCTTAAAAAAATTCAGAGATCCAATCGTATCTGAAGTTATGATTTGAAAATTTGGAATAACTTTTTATAGTTGGTTTCTGTCCAGCCTTAATTTGCATGTGTAGGCAGTCTGTGGGGGAGATAGCTGCTGCAGTCTCCCAGGTGCTGGGGAGCGCAATGTACTACTGGGGCTGGGAGATCACAGCCCATGTGGTCTCCCAGCCACAGAGGTGCGGTGGTGCTCCATGCACTTCCATGGCCAGGAGACTATTGCAGTGTCCCATTCAGTGCCCTATTCAGCTGCCAACTAATCTAAGCACACTTTAGTATTCAACATTCAAGTTTTTCAAGCACCTAAAGTTCCACTTCTCTGCATACCCGGAAGTGCAGTCTTTACAAGGCTGATCATCTTAGTGCTGTGCTTGCACCTAAATCTTGTCAGGATCCAGAAATCTGGCATTCCTCTCTCTGTCCTCTTTCATTGGCTTGAACCACTCAGTCTTACCAGAGCATGCTTACCAGATCAGGATCTTCACAAACCCATTGACTGCTGCCATTTCTTTTCAAAACCTGGGGAGGAGGTGGTGGACTCTACTGGCCTCTTTATCTTTTGGGGTAGTGTTAGAACACTTGGTTTATCTTGTAGTCGGGAAACCTAGGATTCCCTTCTGTGTTTGAGGCCCTTGAAACCACATCTTCTGCCTCTCATGAGACAGCGCTAACCACCAGGCTTACGTTCATCTGGTTTGGGGCTGCTTTTCCACCCACCCTTTTGAAAGCTGTGACACTAAGCAGAAAAGAATTCAATAATCCTAGGCCCAAAGAGAGCATAAGACTTGTTGTTAGGGCATACAACTGGGAAAGGGGAGTCCAGTGTTTCAGTGCCTTTTCCAGGGTGTTTGTGTATTTTTTTTTAATATGAAATAGTTATAAAATACATGATCCTTATAACAGGGACTGGAACCTTAGATTTCTCCCTGAAGAATGGTCTGAACCATTAGGTTAAAGTCATGCTCCTATACTTGCTCTGACTCCCTGACATACTTTTTATGTGCAGTGGAATCACTTCAACATGAAGTATTAAATTCCCCTATTTCAGAGTGATGTATATCTTTGTGAGGAGCACTCCTTTGTGAAGTACAAAAAAAGTTTGGATTTCCTCAGGGAAAGGAGATGAACCCAAGTTTTCAACATTCTATCTGAGTGCCCTCTTCAGTCACCTTTTGCATGTAAGGCTGGCAGTGCCACTGGCCTACTCTTTCTTCTGGTGACTGTTTTAAAAGGAAGGCATGGCACCCACTCCATTTTGGAGGGTGGATGCTGAGAGAACAGCATAAACTTTTAGGAAAGAGTACCAGATTGTGAAAGGCAAGCAGGAGGAAAGCACCTTGCAGTAGCACCTAAACTAGGTAGGAATATGATGTACTTCTGCCTTCAGCATTTTCTTGCTGACTAGCTTGGGCAGCTGTCTTTTGGATCCCATTCAGAATCACCTATACTTCCTGAATATGGGAAGAATCTAAGGCATCTGGCCACCTAACTCCAAGATTGGGATACCACTCTGAAGACTGGGATCTTTTGCCTATTTTGAAAATGAAACCTGGGCTCCTCATTTCATTTGTTTTCAACATTTTACAACTTGTCTTTGAAGCCCCTAGGATTCTGCTGGTGCTGTATTTCTGTCAGTAGTATTACTATTACACTTGTAATGAATTGGTTTGTCACATTAGTAGTTGATCAAGAATTGTGTGCACCTTAACCTATTTGGGATTATTTTGATCATGAGTATACGTGTGTGTGTGTGTGTTTTAAAAATGGTTGAAGTAATGAACATATTTCATTAAACCTTTTTCTTAACCTTTATTTAGTTGATATTAATCCAATTATGGACAACACGGATGATGCGCAGCAGAAGAAACTAACAAAAGCAACAGTGTTGTTAAAACTTCAACAAAACTTGGGTATGTCACCTCTAGAGATCCTATGAGATTAGGAAAATATTTTGCTTTTTCAGTATCATTTATTCCCACACTATCAGTAGTAACTACCTCACATGGAAGTAGCAAAAGAAAAATAATTTAGGATTTAAAACATAGCACTAGAAAATGGTGACATAGATTTAGACTTACTCTTTGAGGTTAAATTGAATACCAGTCTTCTTGCAAAGAATGTTAGGGACTTCTGCCTTGTTTGTCTTACTCATTAAGGGCTTGGTCCTACAGAATACTGACCCCATTGCCACTGATATAATAAATGACTTAAGCACATGCTTAACATTTAAACACCTGGTCCTGCTGACTGGAGTAGGAGTACTTGAATATTTAGCTTGTGTTTTAGGGCCAACATACTCAGTACTGTATATGATTAAGTCCCAAGTGCGCAGCACAACAAAGAGACTTTAATGATGAGCACAGCAGCATAACAGTGGTAATTTTAAGTAGAGCCTTTTTAATTTAATAGTCTTTAAAAATATTTTCTCAATTGGGAGTAACAGGTGCTTTGGTGGTTCTGAAAAACAGTAGCCAACAAACAGACAGGAGGACAAATCATCCTCAAAACAAATGAAATAAGTAATCCTCTCTTCTTTTCTGGGAAGCCCCAGGTTTTTCCTGCTCTTTTCTAAATTAAAGGCAGTTAGGAGGCTTGAGTCAAGGTGTTGAATAAGTGTATACATTTAGAGTAAAAGGCACATTAGCACCTGCTGCTAGCCAAATTGACATGTTACACTGCCAGTGAATTCCAGCTTTTTTAGGTTATGTAGGAGCAGTAAGAAAAATCTGATGAAGAAAAGACCTTGTATGTGTAGGAGTCAGTAATTCAGCTGTGAAACTCCTGGGGCAAACTTAGTAAATTTCTCTCTTTCCTAGAATCTTTATAGAAATCTTCTCTTTTTAACTAAGACTTTTAGGGTCAACCCTGAGTTACACTTCTTATTTCAGTAATCAACTGAACAACTCTTACAGCAACTTTAAATCAACTTCAATATTAAATTGGTTTTACTTGTCATAATACATGTGTTTACTTTAACTGAAGAAGTACAGCAGCTATATTTTGGTTCTGTTTATAAATTTTTATTTGCGACAGCACTTCATTTTAATCGGTAGGAAGATGAGATCTCCAGGGTGATTTTTGAGTTTTACTACATCTGCTCCAAGTCCCTTTTGTATTAGAAAGATTTAGTTCATTTCCTGGAATTTAGGTTTATGTTTATGCTGCTCCTTTACATGACATCATTTAATCTGAGTTAATTCCCTAAAGTGGAGAAATAGTGCAGGTTTGGTGCGTTAGGTTTTATGGGCCAGTACACCAAATAGGTGTTAATAAAAAGCACAGTCAATTGGATCTCTGAAAGACTTCTTTCTTTATAGGTCGTTTGTATAATAAATTGAATTCATGTTGCTCTACAATATAGGCTGATATTTAAATACTTTAGTGCTTGACCAGCATTGCTTTCTCAGAAGAGCTGTTTTCAATGTTGTTTATTGTTCTCTCATTTTCATTTACTCTGTTCCCACCCTATCTTCTGGCCATTTGTGCTGTTGCCTTCACACACTGAAAATGTGTTTTCTTTATCATTTTAGGTGTGGTAATGGGGACTGTAATCGCAGTCATTGCAGTTGCCTTCTCTTTTAGCTACTTCAGTGACTAGACTCCAAGCAAAAGCAGAAGTCTGATCCTCATGGGGAAAAAAATGACCAGGATTCATATTTGTACAAAATAGAAACCTGTAGATTAAATATCAATAATGTAATATGTTACCTAAAAATCACAAGTAACGTGCATTGTAAATGGTAGTGATGCATGCAGCTTCTTGTTTTAACATGCAAAATAGTGAAGGTGGGTCCAATTTCAAGGAAATTAGAGCTCTGTATTGTTGATGGGGAAATTACCTATAAAATAGCTTCTTATCCAGAAAGAATGATCTTTTTAAAAGTAAATTTCCTTTTTCCTGGTAGCTTCTATTAAAGATTATATATTAAGAGACTTTATCAAGGCTGGTAAAGCTTAACATATGCCTTATTTGAGGAACCTCATTTGGCAGGTCCTGGATTTGGCACTAATATGTTAAATTGCTATTAGATTACATGAGAGAAGTCCTGGCCACCTCAAGTCAGAAAGGATAACTTGAATGGACCAAGGGTTTGCTGAATATATATTCCCTGCTAGTGGCTATGCATCTCATTGTTTAACACACTTAGCAAATACGCAAATAGAGTAATAGTCTCAAGATCCTGCTTTTAGATTAATCCAAATTGTACATATTTCTTATTCAAGATGTATAGAGTCTAGAAAAGAATAAAGCAGTTAAGTTTCTAAGTTGCATGCAGAAATACATGTGCATTCCTGTTCACGTCTCATAAAAAATTAACTTAGCTTTCCTATTGAAATATTCAGCTAATGTCATTCTGATTTGCCAAAAACACAAGCACAGGGTATTAATTGGTTATATAACATGAGCAATTATTGAATACATTTTAGAAGCTGATCAGTAATTAATATCTTAAGTTATGAATAAGGTAGGTCAACCTACTTTGTTTGCATGGTGAGAGGCTCTTTAGGCATGTGTGGTGGGCAGAATGATTGATTGTTTTCCCACCCAAAAAAGACTGAAACAGAATTCGTAGGAGTTACCTCTTATATGTGAGAGGTTGAAATTCAAATTCATCAGAGTTTCCATGAAGGCTAATATTACAATGGCATTTAACATTCATATTTTCAGCTTCATTTTGGTTTTGAAATGCTAAGGTTCTAGAGCTTACAGGGGAAGAATGGGAAAGTTTTGGGCTTGCAACAGAATGGAACATTAAACTTGGAATAAAGTGCAACTATGAAAAGCTAAAGTTCTTTTGAATTTTGCTTTCTGGAAGCAATAAGCCCAGGAACAGTTAATTTTCTTTACTTGGCAGTCTTCAGTTCTTGCTCACTGTGGATCAAAAAAAGCTGAACTGAAACTTTTTAAAAAGCAAAATGAAGTTATACAAGTACTTCCTTCATTGAATTCTAGTGCAGTGACTCTCCACTAGGGAAACTACGGAAGTTCTGCAGGGGTGCTGTGATGCAACGCAGAAGCAGCATACATGTTAAACTGCCTTGCACTCTCCTACTCCTCCTGCATTAGGAACCTAAGCCTAAAGCAACCAGGAGTTGCCTTGTGCTGTGTAGTCATTCCTGGTTCAGCCCTCTCCTCCCCCCACAGGCCTGTCCTGGAAACAGAGGTGTGCAGAACAGTTCTACCCACACGTCTGGTCCTGGGAGAGAAGAGCAGGTAGGGTTGGACTGGGAAGAGCTACACAGCACAAGGGAGCTGCTGCCTGCTCTAAGCTAATCAGAGTCCTAATGTAGCACATGTGTCACAGCCTTTCGCAGACTGGCTGTGTTGTAATTAGGGTTTGAATCTGGTTGAGAATCACTGAGGCAAGTTAAAGCAATGCCACTGTGATTCTCAACTAGGTCACCATCACATTAAAAAAAAAATGTGGGAGATGTCTTGACCCTGAACAGGTTGAGAACCACTGTTCTAGTGAAATATCAAATCTAAATGCTTAAAGAAGTTGTTTCTAATTCCACCAAGTCAGCAATTTAACATTTGCTGGTTAAAACCTTATTAAGCAACTGTGGTATGTTCCTTTATGACCTTTATGAATATGACCCTTTTCTGCTCAGTGCTTTGTTTAAATGGACCTACCTGAAGGCAGGAGGAGGAAACAAAGCCTTTAGAACTGGAGTGGAAGGTAATCTTGCAGCAAATTTATTTTGCAAATAAGTGCAGTTTCATGGGTTCCATAAGCAAAATAGCCTATGACAAATGGATCTTTATGACCCATGATGGAAATGAATTCCCTATCCTTCTTTCAGCTGCCTTTTATTTCAAAAAGTGCTCCTTACACTCTGCTCCCTTCTCCTAAGAGAATGGTGGAAAGGAAGGAGCAAATCAGTTTCTCACTGATAAATACTGGTTGTATAATTCCCACCCCCATGTGATTAAGAGGAGCTGGAATTTGGACTTGATTGTCAAAGAGTTCTCTTCTCTCTTAGTACTGCCTCAGGTTAGGAAAGCAATTTGGAATCCTAACCCCCACAGTTTATAAAAGAAGGGAATGGTTGCCTGAGCATTTATTCACATGAGGACCGCAAATATGGCCTTTGATTTTGCCTCCATCTGTATTAAGTCTGAGTTTTCTCCGAAGCCTGGGTTTTGTTAAGAAATACATGAATATGTATAAATGCATACATGCACATGCATAAATCCACATATGTGGTACTAGGTTTACATGCATAGACTTAGGGGGAGAAAAAACTTGTGCATTTGCCTGTAGTATGCACTTATTTAAACATAATGTAAACTGCATTCCTTAAGTACACACTGCTGTCAGTGCGGAGGTATTAGCAGCCCCAAGATGGACTGTTTTGAAGGTTTGAAAATAAGCAGTGCTGGTCAATTTTGGGGCTGCTAATATCACAACACTGACTATAATGTGCCCATTTATTTCCCCTGTATACACTTATACTCCCTTTGTTAATGTTTTGTTAACTCAGATAGTAAACTCTAAGCCTAAGCCATTATCATCCTGCACGATTGTGACATGTCGGGCAAAGTTTTTTGTGATTTAATGTTCCAACACTCCAGTTCTAAAACTGGTGAAGTATAAGGCTAGAAAGATTTGTGTAAATACAGCACTTCTTGAGAAGTCTAGAAGTGTAAAACTTGATCCTGGGTGGTATTTGGGCCTTTCTCGTAAGGTTCATTTAGTGGATGAGTCTTCTATGATGCTAGGAATTTAGTGTATTGTGTAACAGTGGTAGTCACTCTAATCTGACTGTTGGCTATAGACTAAAATTACATCTTAAAATTAGACCTTTGCAGCTGGGTCACAGCATCCATGAGAACCGCTGGCTCCCACTGTGGGTGGGTGTGGCAATGGGTATGTATTAGTGTGGGTGAGACGGGTAATTTCTTACTCAATAAATCATAAAGATCTATTTGTTAAATAGGAAGGGTGCTAACCATATTCTCTTGCTGTCAGATGACGGATCATTTTTAATTGTGTACACGATGGATTTATGGAAGGCTAACTCATAGGTTTAATGGGTTGGGAGCTGATGGTGAGGAAGTAAAGTAGCCTAGAATGAGACATTTGGTCTAACACAAAAAGAATACAATTTCTTTTCTAAGTAATGGGGAGGGAAAATTAATACTTTGCTTATTTACAAGTGATTGAAGCAAATTAAGTAAGTATTACAGGTTTTACTGTCATTCTCAGAAGAACCAAATCCTTTAGGAAACAAAAATGGGTGGCAAAAGCAGTAGGACCTGGCTTTCCGGTCTGTAGGTCGACTAATTCTCTCAGTTGAAGAATTAAATGTGGTCTGAGAATTGTAATGGTACAGATGAGGGATTTTCCAGTGTTCTTGCATTAGTTTCATAGTTGCCATTTTAGTTATGATGCAATTTCTAGTTATCTTAAGAAACTAGAGAAACAACCCTTTAAAGAAGAGAAAGATCCCAGGGCTGAAAATCAAGAAAACAAAAAATATAAAAGCTGCTTATTCTTGATTCTATCTGTTCAAGTTCTAAGACTTGTGCTTGTCTAGTCTTTTGCTTTTAAGCAAAACTTTTATAGCAGTTTTAATTAAAATTTAAGGAAACTTTTCATTTAATTTAAGTTTTTTTTAGATCAGAGTTACATATTTCTAACCACTTCTATTCATTGATATACTTGCCTTTTCCAATTAGATTTTCCAGTGTACGGCTTCAGTGGGAGCTTTAGGGATTCCAAGATTCTGAAAATCTGGCCAGTTATTTAAATGAATGTAAGTTTTGGAAGCCTGAACCCATGTACTCATTTAATTATCTTTGTCTCTTACATACCAAATTGTTGGTTTGACACATTGTTTAAATATAGAGGGTTTGAATAACTGAATATTTTATGAGGGACTAAACGTTGTAAGTGTGTTTGTAAATTGGGGAATGACTGTTAAATTCAGTTAAATTACATCCATTTAACCTCATAGCTAGGGACCTACCTAAATTGAGGAGGCAGGCAGCTGATTTTATAGTCAGATTGCAGGGCTGTCTGCCATTTTTCACAGGCTTATCTCAGTGGGGCCCTCCCATGCCTCTAGCCAAGGGGCCTCAGCAGCTCTAACTCTCGTCGCTGATTGACTGAGAGGGCTGTCATGCGGCCGCACCCCTTACTGCTGATTGGAGAAGGGTTGGGCCACATGACAGGGAGCCCTCGCAGCCAATCAGCAGCCAAGGGCAGAGACTGCCACCATCTTTGCTGCTCCCCTTTGTGCCAATGGTGCCCCCCCACCCCACCCCTTCCCAGGCTGCGTGGCTGCACCACAGCGAGCGAGCCAGCATTTTATTTTTAGTAGGTATTTAAGTTTTTTTTGTGTGTGTGGACAATATCCAATTTAATGATTTAGCAGAAAATCCTATGCATAGCATAGACACATGTTTACACTGGTATAATTTGCCTTTTACACTGCTGTGAAACAAGTGGACACATGATACAGAGCCCTATACTAGTGTAAATCACTGAACCTATGATGTAAAGCTACATGTAACAAACAATGTAAAAAAAACAAAATAAAACTGGCTCATCTGTCATATGTCCACAAACTAGTTGAATATTTAAACTGGTTGCTATGGAACCTAGTGGTGAGGTACTGTAAGGTACTACAGTCTGCTACCAGTCATTTCTTTGGCTCTGAAGTCAGGTGGAACAAAGTAGTGTAAATTATACTGATGTAAATGCATCAGAATTTACAGTAGAGTTGCATTGGACCTCAAAGCTCTTGTGTAGCAAGACTTTTAACTGATGCTTGTAGGGTGGGATAGCATTATTTTACCACTGCAAAAAAACATGAAAGTTGTACTAGTTGTACATTACTGGCTCCATTTTTGCCAATGTGCCCATAGGCAAAAACCACATTCTTTATTTCTCTACCAAAAACCCACTGATGCAAATAGAAAGATTCTCTTTGAGTTAAATTGGACTGAGATGCGAGCCATGGAGAGCAAAAAGTTTGTTTTATGGATTCATTAAATCTTTAACTTTGTTGTTCAGGAATCTTGTGTAGAACAATTTACAGTGTTTTGAGTCAACTCCTTCCTCTTGTTTAGTCTTTCCTGCAAAGTTGTGTATGGATACCATGATCAAAGCTCTCATTTCTAACTGATTATTCACAAGCTACTTCTGTTGAGAGCTGGTGCCAAATGGATGTTTCATTTAAAAAATTATGGGTTATGGAATTCTTAGGGAACTCCTGCTTAAGCATGCTTCATCTGCCTATAAAGCTGGCATGTGATTATTTCTTTCTAAATATACCTTGTGTTTTGTGTGTGTGTGTGTGCCCTAAAAGGAGGAGCTGAGACCTGCTTCATCAGGAATAATAACTCTTTCCCCCTTCACTCTTAAATTCTGTCTTCTCTACACCAGAGTTGTCTATTTCCAGCCTTCTGCCCAAGGTGGTAATAATTCATCTTATGGTATAACAAAAGACTGCATTAGCTGATAATCATTGTAATAATTCACCTATTTGTCTACTCATTCAGGTTGTAGTTTACTAACAAATGATGTACTGATCAGAATGGAGATGCATCAGATCAGTTGTAATTACTGGTTAGGGATACAAGCACAACAGAGACAAATCTTTGAGAGGGGAAAGGGGCTGCTCCAGAGAAGCATGATAGTAGTTGAATTACTCTGCTAGGCATTGCACTGAAGGATTTGATTAATGTAATATAACACTATATCCACACTTAAGAATTTGATACCACAGGAATATATACACTTTTAGCTGTATGTTATTCAACTTGTAGGTGGAACTGAGATGTCAGTCATTATGTAATGTGAAATACTTTTAGGGTTTGGATTTATAAAGGAATGCAAGTTATGGGTTGGAAAGCTGGGAAGACCTCACTTGTTTTATATAATTTATTTTACGTTGCTCTTGAGTGTCGCAAACTTACATAATTAGTTAATGCTTTCACTAATTCCCTTGTTTTAAAATGAAGACTCTCTAATGCTTATGTTACTCTTTTTCTAATTGTAAAGCAGAAGTCTATTAGACAGTGCTTTGTGGTAACTGTGAAGGACAACAGGAAGAAGAGAATTCTTACCCTAACTGAAAACCAGGGATATGATTTTACTTATAAATTTTTCATGTAAATCCATTGGGAAGCATTTGCCACTTTCAATTGAGATAGAAAATGTTTAGATGTCTGCAAGTTAAGGCAATACATATATGGGAACAGTAACAAAGGAAAGCTTCGTGGAGGACTAAGGCCTCAACATGCAGAACTGTCACAGACGCTACTAGGATTTCAGTCCATGGAATGTCTGAACAGAAAGCAAGATTTACTAGAGTAGCTGTATACAGTGAATAAAATGCAAAGCTGAATAAACAGTATTAGTGATGAACAGTAAGGTTGCTAAATAGTCTTAAAGTTTCAACAGCCTCAGATGTTCAGTAAAACAGCTACAAATGTAGAATATATTTGATTTTTATTTGGTAATTTTACCTATCAGCCTTCAAGCTTGTCAAGGCATGAAACAAACCCTTTCAATGCTAGAAAAGACCAAAATGTGGAACACCTACTTTATGTACTGGGCAATTATTGACTTTCATGGTTTTAACTATACAACTTTTTTTGCAGTGCTCTCTTACTGAGTGTGTCAGAACAAAGCTCTTGCTTTATGTGTTCCCGCATTTACAGTGTTAAGTCTCCACAATTTTTCTTTTAAATAAAGTTTAAAATTTTAAGCTTGAACATTTTTCTGATGATTTTTTAGGTATTCTTTAAATGGACTGTAAAGTTACATTTTATGAATGACTCCTGTTTCTTTTTAACCTTTATTCAAATTTATTACATAAACACAAAAATACTAATTCAGTAATACACAGATACTTTAAGGAAGCAGCATAAATGTTCACAATTTGGTAAAGCAACACACCAGAAAGTAGCTGATAAAATTTGCATTAACAAAAGTTCACTGGCTGTGTTATTTTTTTAGAAGAGAACTTTTTTCAGCAATGTGCTGACTTCCACTCTTTCACAATTATTAAAAGATAAATATAGAACACTGTGCTGGGTGCTTTTGACATACTGGAGAGGGGATCTGGTTCTGTTCCTACTAAAATCTGACTAAGCTCTCTTTGTCCTTAATGGGAAAATATTGGGCCTTTAAACTATCTAATTTTGCTGGTGCTGTAGATTACATAGAAACAAGTATATATAGAACTTACTGGTATTTTTAACACAGTTCACATACTGACACGTGGGAAACAAATCTTACATAATAAGTGCACACAGCCTTCTCTAACTGAGATGGATCCTGCTGCAGTCAATTGCAATACATTGAAGAGAAATGAAAGATAGTAAAAAACTAGTTCCCTAATTCAGGGGTTTTCAAGCTTTTAAAATAAGTGTACTCCTTCTGACTTGGTTTCAACTCCTATACCCCCTTATATTTTTGTTTTCTTTTAAGGGGTGGGGGACAGATTGAGGCCCCCACAGTGAGGAAGGGAGTGGGGCTGGGACAGGTGCTACACAGCTATGGCAAGGCGGGCACAGGATAGAGCTGCAAGTAGCTTGTCTGGAGGGCACGGGGGAAGCAGCTCCTGCTGCTGCATGCCCCCCAGGAGGGAATGGGGGAGCACTTACCCTCGGATCTGTGTGCAGGGCGGGCTGGGGCTACAGCACCTCCAGGTTCTTCCTGGCGAGGGTAGGACTGTGCTCGTGGCAGGCAGTGGCAGCACTGGGAGCGGGGCTATGGGAGGAGCTGCAGCCATTCACTCCAGAATTTGCCATAGCCCCCCAACCCCCTCCCAGTGCTGCCGCTACCACCCAGCCCAAGTGCAGTGTGGCCCAACCCCCTCCCCCTGGGAAGAGCCCAGCACAGCTTCGGCCCACAGCAGCAGCCTGCACAAATCTAGGGGCACGTACCCTCCCAGGGGTGTGCGTAGAGGCGGTGCTTGGGGGGGGTCTCACACACAGTGGCCGCCACTGCCACCACCACTCACTGCCCCACGCTGCCGCCACTGTTATTACCACTCACTGGCACTGCTAAACCCACACCGCTTTTCACCACAGGCTGCTGACGGGCCTTGCACCTGGCCAATCATGCGCTACCCGTCAGCAGCCCATGGAGCTGCATGTGTGATGGGCTGTGGGAAAGGGGCGCAGGCGCAGTGGCGGCACAGAGCAGTGGGTGGTAGCAGCGGCAGCTACTGCATATGAGCCCCCCCATTCTGGCCATCTAGCCTGTGCCTGTGCAGCCCATAGTGGGGGACTACTACCCTCACCATCCCCCCCGGCCCTGCTCCTGGGAGCAGGCATAGAAGTACACTCCCTCCCCTACTCCCTGCCATTCAGACCCTCGCTGCTGTCCAGGAAGGGGTGGAGGAGAGGAAGCTGAGGTGGTGGGGAGGTGCTGCGGTGTGCCATGTGGGGCCAGTGGCACCTGGCATGCTCCTCCCCCTCCCCCTGTCCCTCCCACAGGTAAGAGGCAAGCTGTGGGAACACACCGGGGGAGATGCCACGGCCATGCCCCGTGGCACACTCCATCCCTGCCCACCTGAACGTACCCCCTACAGCCTTTCTAAGTACCCCTGGGGGTAGGTGTACCCCTGGTTGACAACCCCTGCCCTAATTATTCAATATCTTCTTCATCCATGTTGCCATTTTCAAGTGCTGGGAGTTCCCTTTCAGGAAGTAGCCCATACTCATTTAAGAAGGACTCCACATCCACAGCAAAAAAATCCTCACTGAAGTGTTCAGTCACACTAATAAAATTGCTCAAAAGCTCCCCACCCTTGTAGACGAGCAGTGTTGGGAGCACATCACTTGAGAAGCGGTCTCCAGCTCCCGTATTAGAAGCCCTTATGCTACAAAACCTCACTGATGCATATTCTGTTGCAAGACAACTTAAGCTGTTGTTCAGTGCCTCACAGCCCTTGATGCCATCTTCATAAATGTGAACGATAATTGTGGTGGTTTTTCGTTCCTTCTCAATGACTTCCAGGAATTCTTCTCCGTTTTGCAGTTCACACATGTAACCGTATTTGGGCCCAAAGCTGAGCCTTTGATGCATATCCTGCATGCACCGTTTGCGATATTTTTGTAGGCAGCTTTCATCTTCTTTCTCATCTTGCATTAGCTCATATTCTTGCATACTCATCTGTGAACATTGAGAGAGTAGCAAATTACAGAGCGGTCCTTTATCTACTGAACCACAAAGGGGACAAGGTATTAACCATAAATCTTTGCATAAGAAGACACTTAGGTGGAAGAATAATAGCTGACAACTGCCATCTTGGAAAGACAGGAATGAAACTTTTGAATGGGATCCCTATTTTGCCCCCTTGTGTGGACAGATGAATGGTAGTGAAGACAGTCAACATACCTTTAAAATAAGAATACAGTCAAATTCTGGCCTTACTAAAATTACTGGGAATTTTGTCAGTGACATCAGTTAGGTCCAAACTCTGCCCCATCTTTTTCTATTTCTTGGATGAAATCCATAACCACTGTAATGCACATGGTCTCAGAGGCATATTGAAATGAAGGTGATCTGAGGCAGCTAGATACCATAAGAATCATTTCAACATTCTTGGCAAAATCTCTCATTAGGGATTGAGTCCTCAATACTGGTCAATGGTTGATTAAACTCTCACCTTTAAGTCAGGTATCTGCGTATGATAGCTGCACAACTGCTTCCTGTAAAGAAGCTAATTGCTCATAAAGGTATGCATTTGGGTAAGATGCTTCTATCCTTATTCTAGATAGTTACTTCCTTACTCTGTATGTAGTCTCATTTTCCTCTGTGGAACTACTTGCATGAAGAGAAATACTATGCACTTTAAGGGCAGCATAGTCTTTTCCTTTGTTATTACTTCATATTAAATTTACAATAGGTTACATTTCTATAACTGATGGTAATATGAACCACATATAGCCATTTTAACATTTGATATACTTCCAAAACCTGAGCTAGTTTTCACAGTACCATTTAGGTCATTTTTGGCCCAGCTTGATAAATTGGGGAAGAGAAGGAGAAGAGATATTACATTACTTTGTGCAAAATGTTAAAATCGAGATTGGTGCAAATTACAGTCAGGATTTTTTGACTCATCTGCTTACTTGGTTTCTTGTTTTTAGAACAGCTGACTTGTTCAGGTTGTCCCTCCCCTCTCCTCATTCTTACCTTACGGCTGAATCTGTCTCTGGTGTCTTTATCTTCTTTACTGGAAGACCTATGCGGTGAAGACAATTGTCTGAGAATTTCCTTCTTGCTCATAGCTGTAGGGTCTGTGTCTTCACTTTCTAATTTAAACTTTCTCCAGTCATTGATCACCCCTTTGGGCCCTAAGAAAGATATTGGATCTTATTTGATTTTATTTTTAATTTCTAAAAAGCATGATGTTTTTAAATATAGAGCACATTTAAAGATTTTTACATGCACTGTGAAATGAGTACATCACACTGGGGTTTTTAGCTTATATCTATACCTTTGAAATATAATTCAGGACAAGTGCTGACTTTTTTAACTGAGAGCAAGTCATACTCTCTAGCATTGGCTAATAAAACTTTTTTTTTTTACAAACTCTTGAAAATTGTTCTCATTCAAAATTTCACTGAAGCTTTTCAAAAGTGAAATCTCAGCCATCTGGGGAAAAAACCTAAATAGATGAAAACATCTGAAATTTTCAGAAGGTCACTGGAATTTCAAATCTCTTAAAAACTTAAAACATGTCAAGCATGTCGGTTCTGCCACTCTGAGATGCAAAATGTCCCATTGTTGGAAATGTTGTAACTTCCTGTAATAGTGATTTGATGAGGATTATCCTTCTAATCTTTGAAAGTAAAAGCTCTAAATATCTGTTTTAAAGAGCCAGTGCTATAAAGAGAGGTACGTGTTACTCAACAAGGTGGGAAAAATTAAGGCTAAGAATTTTCTAAGAGGCCAGGTGGGAGCTTGAACACCATATTCACTCACATGCCACATCCACCTTTCCCCCACAAAAAATCAGTCCTCTGAAATTGAAGTCTGTGTTTTAAGCAGGAAATCTGATTTCTGTGCTGGGATGAAAGCATATAGGTACTGTAATAATGGCCTGGGACTCTGGTTCTTTCCCAGCCATGGAGGAGGGACAGAATGCACCCTTCAGCTTCAAAACTACAGGTTTAACCTTCTCACTCAGATGTTGCTGCCAATTTAGGACAGCTATTAGAGTGTTAAATCTATAGCTTTAATCTGAGCAGCAATGTTGAGCTGAGCAGTGATGCTAAAAATTGTACTCTGTCCTTCCAATCAGGACTCATTCATGACTCTGAAAAAAAATCTTTTTTTTCTTCATTCTGCCTTCCCTGAACAAGATGGGTGTCACTCTTTTTGCAACGTAGGGGGCAAGGGATCTGGTTATGGCATGTGAGAAAATATGGTAACTCACCTAATTCTAGAACCTTAAAGTCGGGGTGCTCAACCTCCAGCCTGTGGGGCTTCCTATGAGTGGGGAAATTTGGTGGCAGGGGAGCGTTGGTAATTAATACCACCACCCTGCCCCTTGTCAAATTCCCAAGGCATGCACAATGGGTTGGAGCCAGACCATGCCCCCTCTCTAGCATGGCCACATTGGGGCTAGGCCACACTCCTTTTTCCCTGTATAGCTAGATGGGGGCTGGGCTATGCCCTCCTCCTCTTGGATGGGGCCACTGCGCAGCTGCACTGGAGGTGGGCTGCCCATGTTCCCATCTGCATAGCCAGACTGGGCCTTGCTGTGCCTGCCCCAGGTGCTGGATCCTTTTAAAAAATGTTTAATTTTTACTTATTTGTTTTTTGGAGGGGCAAAAAGGTTGAGCACCACAGGCTTAAAAGTATCCTGAAATGATGAATATCTTCAGACCTGCTGGGTACTCCATAGTGTAGAATTCAGGGCACTAATAATGAATCTAATACCTCTGTTTTAGTGCCTTTTTAAAAACCTCTAGCAATAGGTCAAGAGTGTGGATTTGGAAAGGACTCCTAGGAAGATGCATTGCTGCAATGGAGTAGACTAAGGCTGCCCAACTTCTAAGCAGCCAGAGGCTGCCCACCATGTGGGCCCTCCATGGCCATGAAGGCTATGTGGACACCCTTGGTACACACCACAGAGCGACTCCCTAGTTATGGCTTCCTTCCCACCCCTGATATGTAGGCTTACCAGGCCATGCTGACTAGGTCTTAGGGGCAGGGACTGGAAGTAGAAGCTGGAGGGGAGAGGTGGAACCTGGAGCACCCAGCAGCAGTGGAGGAAGTGGTGGTTGTGTGGGACTCTCAGGCTGCTAATTACTCGCTCCCAATCCCAGGCATAGGGTGACCATACATCCCAGTTTGGCTGGGACAGTCCTAGATTTTGGAGGCCAGTCCAGGCCGGTTGGTGAATATACAAATGAGTGACCTGGGTGTGGGGTGGGGAGGTGGAGCAGCATGAGCTGTGAAATAGGAAGCCCTAGCAGGCAGCAAAATTGCCTGAAAATAGATTAGCTTGATTAGTGGAATGTTGTTTAGTGGAATGACCATTAAAAAGGGGAGATGATTGTTAACACTGTGAAGTAAAGAACAATGGGTTATTAATGGACCATTGACTCCCTGAGCTGCCTGAATATCAGAACTGCAAGAGGCCACCCTGCCCCTGCCTCTGCTTACAGAAATGCTGCTGACTTGAGAGGTGTGTGGGCAGTGCCCCAGATTTCACATTGTCCCAGGTGGTCACCCTATGCATACAGTATGCAGGCTACAAGTAGGGCAGCTCTGGACTAGACTATTAGTAGGGCACAAGTAAAATATAAAGGGGCTTCAGTAATTCAGAGATAATGTTAGCTATTTAGAGCATCTATTTATTTGCTCTCCAGCAAGGAGTATGGTGTGGCCTCTCTGTATCTATTTTAAATATTGAGCTAAACTGGCCCAAAGTATGGTTTCCTTACCTGTATGCATAGCCTGCCCTTCAAAATCTTCTTCAAAACTGGCATTGGAGTTCTCCTCCATTACTGTGACTGCAGGTTCAACAAAGAAAATAATAACATGACAGCTAAGTGGCTGATGTTACTGTTGGATACAGGACAAAATGTCATTTCTTGCTGCTGCTAGGTACCAGTGTAAACTGTTATTAAAGCTTATGCAATCATTATTACAGTTTTGTTCACCTCATAAAAAGCAGTTAGGACAGTGATTAGTCTGTACTAGTAAAAGTGTCTAAACCAAGGCTTATTGCATGTACACAAACTTTTTTTTCCCCCACCCTAAATATTATGATCTCTTCCAAGTCATCAAGCAACTTAAGCAATCTAGTGAAAAAGTAGCTAGTAGAATCTTTTAGAATAATAATTTTCATAGCAAACTTCTCCCTGTGCCCTATTTTTTTAAACATGTAATCCAAAATTTTACAAATCTTTTGTTCTTAAGTATAGTATTCACTAAATAGCTCATACGCAATACAGTCTTTATTCTGCATCATCAAAATTCATTAGAAATATGCAAGTCAAAACTTTATGGGCGCATCCACATGAGCACGCACATAGGTCTTGCAGCACCTCAAAGCCCTTTGAGACGCTGCAAGATGCACATGAAGGAATGAGAAAATGTTTCCCCTAAATGCAAAATTAGACCCCTGGATATCCAGGGGTCAAAAGAAACTGCAGCAGAAAAAAGCAAGGCAGGATACAGTCCCGGACCATGCCTTGAGGCAACTGGAGGCTTGGTCTTCCACAGAGACGCTCTGGTAGCCTGCCAGAGTGTCTCTATGGTTGGCCCTTTCCCCAGTGCTGTAGCATCCTGCCTGCAGCAACCGGGATCTGGGCTCTGTGCCAGATAAGTTGGGGGTGGGGGTAGCTGCAGGAGCAAGGGGGACTACTGAATGTGTATGGGACCAAGGAAGGGCAGCTCAGGAGGGGTGGGTCCACCAGCCACCCCCTCACATGGGTCCAGCCTCCCCCACTTGCCTTGCAGCTGGGTGCAGCCCCCCGCTCACCTCCCTGCTTGGTTGCATCCTCCTTGCTCAGCTCCAGCCCCCCTGCTTGGCTCGTGGCCAGCTGTGGCCTGCTTGCTCACCCCCCACCCAGCTGCAGCCCCCCCCACATGCTCCCTGCCTGTCTGCAGCTCCCCCACCATGCACTCCCCACCTGGTTGCAGCTTCCTTGTTCACCCACCCAGCTCCAACCCCAACCCCCCCACAGCTTACCAGCCATAGCAACCTCACTCTTGGCCTCATGGCACAGCATGGTGGAGGGCAGCACAATTCAGCCCCAGCTGCCAGGAATCCACTCCCAGGTATGCCACAGTGCACTGCTGCAGCCTGGCACAGTGTGGAGCTGTGCACTTTCGGGCAGCTCCAGGCTGTCATCTGGGGCTGCGTGGCACTCGTGGGGACTGCTGGCCATGTCGGCCCAGGTCCTGCATGCACAGGACTCATGCATGCAGAACCTGGGCCAGTGTGGCTGGTGGTCCCCACAAGGGGTGCATAGCCCCAGATAACAGCCTAGAGCTCCCCGAAAGCACAGGGTCCCATGTTGCACTGAGACACAGCAGCATGCTGTGGCAGAGGCTGTGTGAATATCTGGCTGCTGGGACCAAGCCATGCTGCCCCTGCCATGCAGGGGGGCTGTGCCATGAAGCCAAGAGCATAGATGCTGTTGCTGGTAAGCTGTGGGGAAGGGAGTTTGGAGCCAGGT
Organism: Crocodylus porosus; assembly: GCF_001723895.1. NCBI lineage: Eukaryota > Metazoa > Chordata > Crocodylia > Crocodylidae > Crocodylus > Crocodylus porosus. The sequence goes on along the minus strand of NW_017728907.1, from coordinate 26,887,300 downwards.
GGGGAGTGAACAAGGGGGCTGCAGCTGAGCAGGGAGTGTGCCGGGGAACTGAAGCTGGCTGCCGTGTAAGCAAACAGGCTACAGCTGGCCACAGGAGGGGGTGGGGAGGGGCTGTAGCTGAGCAGGGAGGCAAGCAGGGGCTGCACCTGGCTGTGGGGCAAGCCAGGGGGGTGGCCAGCAGGCCTACCCCTCCTGAGCTGCCCTCCTTGGTCTCCCACACCTTCAGTAGTCCCCCCTGCTCTTCCAGCTCCCCCCACCCCCTATTTATCTGGCACAGAGCCCAGGTCCCAGTCGCTGTGACCCCTGTGGGGTGGCAGTCCATGCAGTGTGCAGGAGGGCTACACCCTGCAAGGGACAGGGGACCCACACCTCCTGAGCAGCACCCCCTCATAGCTCCCTCCACACCCACACTCCCCCCCCCACAATCCACCCACAAACCCTACACACCCAAGATACCCCCAGAAACCCCTCACCTACATTCCTGGCCCTGTGTGGCAAGAGTGAGGGGAATGGGGAAGAGGGTGAGTTGTGGGTTGAGAGTGAGGGTCAAGGGCAGGGGCAGAGCAGTGGCGTATCACTGCTGCTCAATGCTGCACATCCTGGTGAGTGAAACGAGTAGGGGTAGCTCTGATTGTTTTATGACTCAAGAGAAGCCCAAAGTCAATGCCAGACTGTATAGATAATTATAATTTATTTTATGATGATGATGGAGGCACTGGTAAGCTTCCAAGTTGCTTTACAATTATAAGTATCAATAAAACATTGCCGAACTGATCTCTCTCTCTCTCTCTCTCTCTGTGGTGGTCTTTTGTTTTAATTGTGGAGAAACATGGATTTTGCAGTATTTTAAAGAGGGAATTTGGGATTTTTTTTTTACAGAGATTTTGCAGGCTTTAAATAGGGAACACCAGAATTCCTGCTAGGGAGGCAAGTGGCTGGACCCAGGCAGAAGACCCTGCTCAGGGCTGGCACCTGGGACCCAGCTGGAAGTGACTGACCTTCTGGCCACTTGGGGCCAGGAGTTCATGCTTTGTCAATTCAAAGCAGGCCACTACATGGGAAAATCTTCCGCGTGATAGCTGTCCACAATGCCAGGCAAGGGCACACATGGCAGTAGTGCTGCACAAAGGCAACTTTGCAGCCACAACCCCCTGGCAGCTGGCCTAGAGGGGCAGGTGCCTCTACTGGCTGTGCAGTCTCCACCCAGGTCTGGCAGGTGCACAGCCTTGGGGCCACATGCTGTTACAGGTGGCAGCAGGTCACAGCTAGGCAGCAGCTCTGACTGCCAGACTGCTGCAGTGGGTAGAGGGTGCAAGGAACTCTCAGGACTGCTTCAGTAGTCCAGCTGGCACAAGGGGTAGTGTCTTCAGAAACCTATTGGCCGGTCCCCAGAAGCTCCTGAGAGCCAGTAGCCCTGAGCAGTTGCCAGGGCAGCTTTTTATACTGCTGGGACCAGCACAGGCCTGGGCTCTAGCTCCCCCTGGCTGCAGATCTGGGAGGAGCCAGGCAGGGTTATTTTGCCCCAAGTGGCAGAATTTACCTCACACCAAAGTGCATGTCGGGGCACGTGTACTGAGGCAAAAAGCCCCAGCTCAAATTTGCACTGCTTCTATTTGAGCTGCTGTAAGTGCAGCTGCTTGCATGTGTGGACACACCCTTTGTGTTTATAGGCAGACCACTGAACACCCTGGGTAGATTCTCTAGCCTAGCTGATCCCCACTTGTAAAGCTGGATGAGTAAGGAAAAGCAACTATCAGCCACTTGCAAGGTCCCCTAGTTTGGTGGCTGACTGAGCAGCAGGAATGGAGGGTCTGTACTGTATATTAGAGAAGTCTCTTGGGCTAATCTGGCAAAAAGAAACCAGTGCTGCTCTGACCAGTTGCCTTTTCCTGTTAATGTCCCATGCCTTAGAGCTTTTGGGAGTCATGTGAGAGAACAATGGTGCCTCATTATTACAGACACAATTCTGCAACAAGCTAAGCTGTCAGAGGTACAAAGCAGTTGGATCAGATTGGAGCATTGACCCCAAATTGAACTAGTTTTGGCTTTCAGATGGGCATAATGACTTTCATTTGTTGCAAGTTAAAGTAATTTCCGTAGACAAGAAACTGAGAGAAATGAACATACTTTTTAATCTAGTCTAATTTTGTTTTTGTTGCTGCTAAGCTTGCACTGCACAGTCATCTTTAAATTGTATTGCTAGTTTTTTGCCATGTAGTTAATGACCAAAAGCTCATGGAGTTAAAAGCTGATGGAAGGTAAGATATGAATGCTTTTCATTTTAGACCAAGTTTGGTAGGAAATTCAACTTTATTTTTTTTTTCCTCCTTCAGTGTTTCCATAACAACTCTAAGTTTCTCATGATCAAGTAGTCAAATTAAATAGTTTTTGAGTAGGACATCAGTAGATAAGCTAATGCCTGTGCCTGTGTTCAAAGTGAAGATAGTTAACAAATGTGGTGGTAAAATGTTCTAGGCAAATGTTTTTTGATGCAAATAGTGAATTGTCAATGGAGGCTGTGTTTTGAATCTGTGTCAAAGGGAAGCAAGCATATGATATTACATGAAATACTATATTTAGTTCAGTAGTGTAATAAGTGGCAGGTGACTGGGTGAGTGACCACATTCTAAGAGTGGCAGCCATCACCATCACTGTTGACCCAGCTCTTGCAGATCTAGCTGTTCCACCTCTGCTTGAGTCTATTATAGAACTACACAGATGCAAGTTACTGTGAACTTGATTCTATGGATTGTACCTACTAAATTTATTTGCCAGATTTGAGGCCTGCTATTTACCTATAGCATGTCCAAAGTAGCATATAGTGTGAGTCATGGGTCGGGTGCCCATAGAACCCCATATAAATTAATCCCACATCCTGTTGCACACCACATACTCATCCAAGTCTCCAGAAGAACAAAGTCTAGTGGATATGTCAGTGATATGACCACTGTGTAAATCCAATGGGCTGAAACCACACCCTAGAGAGAGAAAAGTGATAGGCACCCATAACTCCTTGCTGTGGCTTGTCTTAGTGTCTGGAAACAATTGCAATGACCTCTAAGCTGGTAATTTGTAGGAATGCATCCTTTACTGCAGAAGGAAATAAGAGTTTAATTTTCTTTGATGTGGGTTTTGCTTTTCCAGAGTTTTTGACCAGAAGTGCACCTAAAGTATACATGAAAAATAAACAGTACAATTAAATGGTATTCCTGGCTATTGCAAATTTGAACCTGAAACAATTACCCGAAACTTGGGGGAGGTATTCTGAGTGGAAGATGATTTCATTACAGCATCTACACCCATTTTTAAAAATCTTTTATAGGTCTATTATACATAATGAATCCCAGGATATGTAACTGAATCATCCCAGTACAGGAAGATACATTCCTTGGTTTCAAATGGTTTCATAAATATGGAGGTAAACATGCGACCACTAACCAGAGACTCCTAAAATCTAAACTCGGCTCCGCTATTGCCTCACTTTTATGAGATTGGGGCTAATCACTTAAATCTTATTCCCCTTTTCCCATTTGAAAAATGAAATTATTAATACTTGTGCATCTTAACTAAGTGGGTTGAGAACCTACCTATTTATTTAAGCAGTGTGTTAGAGCTGCTGGGTATAGATCAATTTTTGAAAATCTGGCCACTTCATGTGGGCATGTCTGATAAGTTGGGCAAATAAGATGTGTGCAATCCTTAAAAATATGAAGCACCCCGTTATGTTGTCTTATTATGTGCATCAGGGCTGTCTAGTATCTTGAATGGCCTGGTACCACACACCATATTGCTGTGAGTGGGTGCCCCTTTGCTGTGCCATAGTAGGTCCCCAAGTGCCTTGAGTGCCCCAGCTGCAGGTTGCTTCAGCCCTGTGGGCTGCACCACTCTTCCCCATCGGAAGCTGAAACTAGAGGAGGGACAGGGAGCCAAGGGATTTGTGGCAGCAGCAGAAGAGCAACAGGTGGAGAGGAGCCTGGGGCCACAGCTTAACTGCTTAGGAGCTGGATGCAGCCTGTGAGTTGTCAGTTGAACAGACTTGATGTATATTATAAATATTAATGGACTACTGGCCCACTAGGAGGACAGCTGGCTTCAAACAAGTGGGCTTACTCCTGAAGCTATGCAGCCGATCATGAGCCAATGAAGGATTTCTTGTGTCAGACTCACGGGTGGAACAGAGTTGTGTGTTGTGCTGTCAGTAGATGGAGTTTTATTTTGGTCCCTGGGGTGTGTTTGGCATTGAGTCTCTGGGGAGCACAAAATTATGGAAGAGCAAAATTTTCTTAGGCTGCTCTTCATCCAGCTTGTCCTTACCACTGTTCAGGAAAACAGGACTGCTGTACATCTTGCAAGTAAACACCTTCCATTAAACAAAATGCTGATTCTGTCACCTGATAATGAAGACGGACCCGCAAGGCCTGATTGTCAGCTGCCAGTCAGCTAGAACAGTTCTGATAACAACAGTAATAATAATAATAATAATAGGTAAGTGCCTGATTTCTCCCGCCCTTATTTTTGTTTAATTGTATCTTTCCCTGGAAGGAGTTCCCTTGTTTCTTTGGGGATGCTTTTGTACTATTCATATGGGAAAATGTGGCAAAATAAGGCTGGAAGGGACTTCAGAAGATCATTGGGTCCAGCCCTTTGCACCAAGCAGGAAAAACAACTGGGGACAGGTGACGCCAGCCAGGTGACCATCCAGTCTCTTGAGGATTTCCATGATAGGTGATTGCACCATCTCTGGAGGGAGCGTATTCCACAGTCTGGACACCCTAGTTGCGAAGTAGTTTTTACTAACATTGAGCCTGAAATGGTCTTCCAGGAGTTTGTGACAATTATTCCTAGTTTTCCCTAAGGGTGCCTTGGTAAACAGTTGTTCACTGAGCCCTTGATGTATGCCTCTGGTGTAGCAGTAAGCTGCTACCAAGTCTCCTCTCAGCCTTCTTTTTTTCAGGCTGAAGAGTCCCAGATCCCCTAGCCTTTCCTTGTATGGCTTGCCATGCAAGTCTCTGATTATACAGGTTGCCCTTCTCTGGACTCTTTAACTTTAACATGTCCTTGTTAAAGTGTGGAGCCCAGAACTGGATGCAGTACTCCAGCTGCGGTCTCAACAATGCCAAGTATAGTGGGAGAATCACTTCTTTGGTTTTCCTGAAGATGCATTGATTGATGCATGCCAGGATATTGTTAGTCCTGCTGGCTACAGTGTCACACTGTCGGCTAATGTTCATACTGTGCTCTGTTATTACCCCTAGGTCCCTTTCAGTTGTAGTGCTGGTTAGGTTGGCATTGCTAAGCCTGTAGGTATGCAGGGGATTGTTTGTCCCCAGGTGGAGCACTTTACATTTCTCAATGTTGAACTTCATCTGGTTCTGATCTACCCAAGCATCTTGTGAATCAGCATATACCCATGGTTCAAAATGGCAACAGGGGTGCTTTAGCTAAAACTCATTGAACAGGCTTTAGATAAGTACCCCTTCCACCATTCTGAAGTGTGGGGATGCTGATGCATGAGATGTGGAAACTGCTGGAGGTGTTCTAATTAGCATGCCTCAGCAGACTTGATAAACTGAGTCTGCTCTGACAGTTATTACATTGTGTCTGAGCAGCCCCCCACACATCTTCAGGCACCCAGCCCAGGGTGATAGCTGTTATGCACACCTCCTCTGGCAGCTCTACTAGTTAGTCTGGATTAGCAGCTGCAGTGGCATGTTGATTTCTTTTGAGCAGAACTAAGGTATCTTTGCGTTGAGGAACACATACAGGATAATTATATCACTATCCGTTTTATCCCGTTAAAAGGTTTAATACCCTTGGCTGCTTGCAGATGTTAACCTTAATACCCTTGGCTACTTGCAGATGCTAACAAAACAAAAAACCCTGCACTTTACTGGAAAATGAAGCAGTGCATTAGTTTAGCCCAGCTCCACAGCATCTGTATAGCTTGAGTGCTTCAGTGGGGCTTTAGGGCACTTCTAGCTAATAGCTGATTCAATCAGCTATTAGATAAAAGCCCCACTAAAGCTCCTGATATATACAGACATTGGGCGAGCTGGGTCTAACTATTGGGCTGTCTCTTCTGGGCATGTGCTGGACTTGGTGCAGGGGCATGCAGAATTAGAAGTAAAATGTCATTTGGGTTTTTTTTAAATGTCTACAAGCAGCCCTTGTTCCCATAGCCAGGAATGTTTTTTGAGAGGTAGTTAGCTATGCTAGTCTGAAGTTAGGCAGAAGGCAGGGCAGCTCCTATAAATTAAGTAGTAGTTGAGAAAGGGGCGGGAGGGGGGCAAGGGTGAGGACTGAGCTTTCATAGGCTCAGATGCATCTAATGAAGTCTTTGAAAGCTCATATCTCTGAGCAAGACATTCTACAAGTTTTGTACCCTACCCTACCTTATGGATGTTCTTATTATACCTATAATCTTCTAGTCTTTTTGGAATTCTGCTGAGTTTTTGGCCTGCATGATGGGACACATAGTTACAAAGTGAGGAGAGTTATTTTAGCTGTGTCTGAAATAGGTTCAAGTGATAGTCATATAATCTAATAGATCACAGGACAATGAGTGGTGGCAGAAAGGTTTTCATTGGCTTGAATCACTTCATGTATGGGTCAAAACCATTTAATTTTAAACAAGCCCTAGTAAGCCTTCATGGGCATCTACACATGAGCTCCGGGGGTGGAGTGTGTGTGTGTTTAATTAGAGCCACTCTAATTAAAGTGCCCACAGCATCATGTGCATTCAGCATCCCGCACTTCAAAATGGTGAAGGGAGGGCTTGAACTAAAACTAATTCTAGCTTTAGTTCAAGCACCCCCACTGCCATTTTGAAGTGCAGGGACACGGAATAGATGTGGCACAGAGGCTGCTGGAGCATGTTAATTAATCAAGTCTGCTCCAAAATGTACTAATTAGTACATGTCAAAACAGATGTCCAGCACACATATAGGTAGGTGCCCCATGTGGCCATTCTTTATTAGAAGTGATTGAAAATTCTCCTCCTGGATGCATTTTTAATAGAAATTGTCATTTTCACTAGATTGAGACTTTTCATTTAAAGAAACTCTTTTTAAAAAAATGCTGTAGAGGCAGATGTTGAAGAATTACTTTTGCTTTTTTAACTAAACCTCATTTGTGTTGATTTTTCTTTAAAATGTTTGTAGGGCAAAAGTCTCTTCCTAACCAAAGTAGGTCAATATTTCATTTATACCAAGTTTTTGTATACTAGTGGTTGTATGCATTTTTCAGAAATGTAACAGTTTTATATCGATAGCTATTTTTACTCTTTCTGCTTCCAAGGCTATGCATCTCAGAATAAGGGGGGGAAATAGAACTAGAATGTGTATATATTAAGGTAAAACTTATACCTTTTCTATAAAGCCCTGATTCAGCTAAGCACTTAAGCAAATACTTAGAGTTATTAACTGAGTCTGATGAGCTTTGGATCAAGTCATTAATCCAAGAGGCTGAGGCTTGTCCTTTCAATGTGAGGGGCAAGAGTCCAAGGTGAGGAGTCATTTGTATATTATAGGGTAGAAATGACCTTTTACTAAAATTACATGCAAACCAGTGTAATACTCTACTCATGGATAAAATTATTAGATTATTTATTTCTTCAACGCTGAATTTGCTGGAAGAACTAAAAAATGTAGGCTACTGGGTATTTGTTGCATTGGGTAATGATGGGTCCCAACAACCTTTTTAAAAGGTTAGGTATGCTCCTGAGTGTATCCTTCATAGAACTTTGCAGAAGATGTAAAATATCATGCATCCTGACTGTACCTGTCTCCATTTTTATTGTCCAAAGGCCCAAAGTTTCAACTGTTCTCTTTGTTGTATAATAAATCTTTGAACCGATTTATGCAAGGTGGGCAGTTCTGATAATTTCTGATAATATTTACTGATACAACTTTTTGTCCTAATGAATCTAGTGCAGTAGTAGATTTACTGTAAATAAAAGTAATATTTCCCCCTGCTTCCCCTATAAAAAAGTCATGATGAAACAATTGGAATGTGCAGGATGTATTCTGCACAGGGCAAGGCAGGCAGAGAGTTAAACTGGTAACAAGGAGCTAAAACTTTGGTGGCTGATAATAGCAAGACACTAAACAAACAGGAGAAAATCTTTTTGAAAGCATAAACAAGGTCAGGCCCTATTCAGCAGCTGCTCCCTCTATACACTGAAGAATTTGTCTTGTGCGTGGATTCACATTTAAAAACTCAACTGGCTGGAGGCCAGGAGTGGAGGGGAATGTAAACTAGCATCAAGAGACAAGATGAGCAAGAGACGTGGGATGTCTGAGGAAATGGGAGATGTCACGAGCTAAACCACAGATGTCTCAAATCATGAAGAGCCCTTTTCCTAAAGATGTTCATTATTTGCCTTATGTAACTGTTATGGATTGAAATTCTTAGACTTCAGAAAATGGGAAAAATTAAGGCTCTTGGAATAAGGTAGCATTATTTGGGTCACAACACATACTGTTATAAACAATAGAAACTTTATATTAATATGCACCTTTAAAATGCAACAGAGGAATAGTCAATACAATATGTGCAGAATGAGTGAGATATTGTTATTACTCCTTAACTTGTTTTCTGATTTAGTTCTGTAACCTGGCTATCTACATTAATGCGTGTTTTTGTCTTTTCATTTCTTGTGGAATTTTTCTCAATGGGAGAAAATACAGAACTGTTAAAACTGTAAGATTCACAAAGGTCCACTGAATTCATTGCTACTCTTTGTAAGAACATTGAACTAAAAGTATTGAGTTTATAGAATATACAAGCTGTACTATCAGCAGTAAGGTTTAGAAGCCTCTAGACTCATTAAACATATAACCTTTCACACAGGTATGATAAAACCAGCAGGAGACTGTCTCCCTTGGGCACAACTTATAAATTGCTCCTTTGTTCCTTTCACTGAAATCAGCCTCCATTAAGAAGTTATCTACAGAAATACTGTCCTCCCTTCTGGTACAATAAAGCCACTAAATACCCAGGGGGGACATGTACACGTGTGTTTCATAGATTTCATAGACATCAGGGCTGGAAGGGACCTTCGGAGATCATCGAGTCCAGCCCCCTGCCCAAAGGGCAGGAAGTCAGCTGGGGTCATAGGATCCCAGCAAG
>NW_017728907.1:26862521-26878160 GCF_001723895.1 Crocodylus porosus | reverse complement strand
TATGACCCCAGCTGACTTCCTGCCCTTTGGGCAGGGGGCTGGACTCGATGATCTCCCGAGGTCCCTTCCAGCCCTAATGTCTATGAAATCAAGCCAGGGGTCCGTGTCCACCTCTGCACCTAGAGACAAGGAGCTTCCTCTCCTCTCTCTGGCGTTGCCGTGGCCCTCGAGGTATCCACAGATCCCTGCTGTGTCCCCTCTGAAGCACCTTTTCCATCCGCTGAACCTGCCTGGCTCCTCCAGCCTCTCCGCCTGTGTCTTCCAAGCCCTCGATCTTTGTTCCCTGCCCCTGGCACCTCCCTCACTTCTGGCTGAGGGGAGTTTTGCAAAGAGTTTGGATGATGGATTTGCCCAGGCTGGCTTGGACGGAGCTGACCCTGCCTCAGGAGGGGTTGGACTGTATGTGACCCTGCAGGTCCCTGCCTGCCCCACAACCTGGGACTCTAGGATTCTCCCCATCCTTTTTAAAACGTGGACCCCAGAACTGCACAGGCCCCTCGGTGAGTCCTGACCAGCGCTGAGCATTGGGGCGTGATCACGTCCCACGTGGACTCGTCCAAACCATGCCGAGTTCTCTGCCCCAGAACAACTGCCCCAGTCCTTTCCCAGACTCAGAGCGGGGTGGCGGCAAAGAGGCGGCATTTGCTGCAGGGGCCCTGAGTCTAATGCAAGGGCCTGGAGTCTGACAAGGGAACCAGAAACCAGCAGGGAGGGAGCTTGGGGGCTCCCCCAGACCCACCAGCCAGGCTCCCCAGCTGAACCACAGCTCCCGGACAATGCCCTGGGGGGCACAGGGCAGCTGCCTTGGAGCCCACTGTCTATCATGCTCCCAGAGAGACCCTGCGGGGCGCAGCTTACCGCCAAGGAGAGAGATGTGGGGGTCATACGCGAGCAGCAGCAGGGTCTGCAGGCTCAGGCCACAGAAGCGGAGCAGCAGCAGTGTCTTCAGCAGAGCCAGCGGCTGCCTGGAGGGGAGACAGACTTGAGGCAGAGGCTGCTCATGGAGCCGGGGCAGCCAGAGCTGGGCCGGCGGACTGGGCTGGGCGCCCCATCCCCACCTGGCCAAGGGGAGCATGACCTGGAGAGAGCAGCAGGGAGGACGGGGGGACACCGGGGCGGCCCGTCTGCACATCAGCCCCGGGAGCCCCCGTCTGCATTACCTCTGCCTGGACATCAGCTGCCCGCCCAGCGAGGAGCCCAGGATGGAGCAGGCCACGGCGACTATCCCGTTCCAGAGCCCCAGCTGCTGGGGCGTGAACCCGTGGTCCAGCAGGAACAGCGGGAACATGGTAGCGGCTCCCTGCTCCCCTGCAAGGGAAAGGGGTGCTGACAGCTGAGTCTCAGCCCCCAGCTCCTCCTTGGGGGCTTTCTGCCCATGGTGGGTCATACAGCCCTCACCCCTGCCCCTCTGTACTGGCAGCCACTACCTCCAACTGTCCCCTCACAAACAAGGACTGGGAACAACTGGCTGGGCTGCAGAGAAGGACCTGGGGGTTACAGTGGATCAGCAGCTGAACGGGAGCCAGCCGCATGCTCAGGTGCAAAATAAGCCAAAGCCTCCCAGGCCGTACAAGCAGCAGCATCACCTGCACATCAAGGGCAGCCCTGGGGAGGCCATCCCTGGAGTCCTGGGTCCAATTCTGGGCCCCGCATGTCAAGAAGGACGTGGACAGCTTGGAAAGAGTCCGGTGCAGGGCAGCAAACATGACCAGGGGCCTGGGAGACAAGACCTTTAAGGACAGGCTAGAAGAGCTGGGGGTATTGGGTCTGGAGGGGAGAAGCCCGAGGGGCTTCAAATCCCTGACGGACAATGGCAGAGAGGGTGGGGACGGGACTAGGAGCTACGGCCTCGCGCGGCGGAGGACAAGCCGGCTGGGGGTCAGGAGGAAGCGTGTGGCTCCGAGGGCGGCCGGGCGCTGGAGCGGGCCCCTAGAGAACTGGTGGGGTCTCCATCCTTGGACGTTTTCAAGAGCAGCTTGGACAGACACTTGTCTGGGATGGTTTTGCTGGGGGTGGTCCTGCCTTGAGCAGGGGCCTGGACTAGAGGTGACCTCCTGCGGTTTCTTCCAGCACAGCTTTCCTGTGACAGATCAGGAACAGCTTCTTCGCTCGCTGTCAGAGCAGGGAGGCAGCGGGACAGGTGGCAGAGACGGGGGGACTCTTCATCACTCAAACTGTGCAAGAAGAGTTGGATAAGCGTGAGTGGAGGATGATCTAGGTGTAGTGATGCCTGTGTTTTACTGTGGAGACTCCCCCGGCTTCTGGGCTTTGCTGGTTGCCACATGGAGCCAGGAGGGACCTCCATCCCTTGCTGCCGTGTCTGTCGGCCTTGGGGTTTTTCTCCAGCTTTCCCCCGAGGCGCTGGGTGCTGCAGCCCAGGCTGGGGCTGGGGCTGGGCTGGGCCAATGCTCTCGCTGGCACCAACCCCGCAGGGTCCTGGCTGGACAGGCTTGCCCCCCACACTCAGGCACAGCCCAGTGCTACACTGGGGCAGGAAGCGATTTCCCCCTGGTCAGACTGGTGCGCAGTGTGGAGGGGGGAGGGAGGGTTGCCTTCTTTTGCAGCAGGGGCACGGCCTCGGCCAGGGGTCTCTGGAGCATCTATTAACCTTCCACAGCAGCAGGATGTTGGTGGCCACGGCCCCCCGGCTTTCCCTGGGGCAGGTTCGGGTGTGATGTCTGGGGCTGCTGGGGTGATGGTAGTCTTACGAAGAGTTTAGGTGATGGTTTGTCTGGGCTGGTTTGGACGGGGCTGATCCTGCCTCGGGAGGGGGTTGGCTTGGATGGGACTCTGCAGGTTCCTCCCAAACCGAATTCCCTGTGATGAACTAGGACCCGCTGGGTGATGACAGAGCGGATGGAGATGGGCTTTGCTCTGTGGGTTTCGGAGACAGGACGAGGAGCAACAGCCTCAAGCTGCAGCAGGGGAAACTGAAGCTGGAGATGAGGAGAAATACTCTGACTCTGAGAGGGGTTCAGCACTGGAACAAGCTGCCCAGGGGAGTGCAGGATCTCCATCCTTGGAAACCTTCAAGGGCAGGTTGGATGGACACACTTGCTGGGGTGGTTCAACCAGGGCTAATCCTGCCTGGTGCAGGGGGCTGCACTAGGTGTGGCTTCGTGAGGTCCCTCCCAGCTTGAAGTTCCCGTGACCCAATGCCGTGACTGTGCGGGACCCTCTTTCCCCAACTCACCCAGCTTGTAGAGAAGGACGAATCCTGCGGTCCACGGGGTGCCTGGCACGCAGAGAACCTCCCGGACAATCCTCCGCGGCTCAAGGGTCCCGGCTTGGGCTTGGCTCTCCCAGCTGGGGGGCCGCGGCAGGAGCCGCAGCACCGGTGCCTTGCACACGTACAGCACGGCCACAAGGTAGACGGTGGCCAGGAGGCAGAAGAGAGTCCTCCAGCCCACGCGGTGCAGGACGGCGAGCATCCCGCCGCCCGCCAGCACTGAGCCCAGCTTATAGGCCACTACCTGGATCGCGTTGCCGTGACCCACTTCGTCCCGCGCCAGGAGCTGAACAGCCACGCCGTCCACCGCCACGTCCTGCAGCGAGGCCAGGAGGTTCATGACCCCCAGCGCCAGCGCCAGGGGCAGGAAGTCGGTCTCCGGCGACAGGGCGGCGCAGACGAGGCAGGCCAGCGCCAACCCGGCCATGCTGAGCGCCAGCCAGGCCCGCAGGGCGCCACACCGGTCCACGCAGGGCGCCCACAGCACCTTGAGCACCCAGGGCAGGTAGAGCACCTTGGCCAGGCTGACACGGGTGAGGGACAGGCCGGCGCTGCGCAGGTAGACGGGCAGCAGGCCGGACTGCAGCCCATAGGGCAGCCCCTGCACGAAGTACAGCGTCCCCAGCAGCGCGTACTTGGCCTTCATCCTTCCCGCCCGCTGGGGGCGCGGGCCTGCAGGGGGAGGCAGAGCCGGGGGCTCAGGTGTGGCCGCGAAGGCCTGGCCCGGCCCCGGGGCTGCGCATGTCACAGGACACGTGAGTGTACATGCCACGGGACACACATGTGCACGAACCCATGAGATGTGCACACCCACGCCATGGGACACCTGGGCACCAAGGCATGTGCACACCCATGCCACAGGACACGTGGGCACCCATGAAATGCACCCAAGCCACGGGACATATGCACCCATGAGGTGTGTGCAACCACACCACGGGACACATGCGCACCCATGAGATGTGTGCACCCACGCTATGGGACACGTGCACCCATGAGACCTATGCAACCATGCCACAGGACATGTGTGCCCCCGTGAAATGTGCACACCCATGCCTTGGGACACGTATGAACCCACGAGATGTGCACACCCATGCCACGGGACACCTGGGCACTGAGGCATGTGCACATCCACCCCATGGGGCACATATGCACCTAGGCATGTGTACCCATGCCACAAGACATATGTGCACCCACAAGGTGTGTGTGCAACCATGCCACAGGACATGTGTGCAACCGCACTACAGGACACGCACACCCACGAGGCATGTGCAACCACACCACGGGACACATGCATCCATGAGATGTGTACACCTGCCATGGGATACGTGTGCACCCACGCTGCGGGACATGTACCCACAAGATGTGTGCACCCACACCATGGGACACGTGGGCACCCACCCACAGGACACGCATGCAGTGCCATGGCAACCGCCCCTGGCACCGTGGTAATGGGCAACCTGTAGCCACACGATGTGGCCAGGATACAGGCAGCCCCAATGCTGTTGTGGCAACCGTTGCCATGGTGCCCACCCCTCCTGCTGCCATGGCAACTAAGATACCGTGGGGATCCCCTTGTGGTCTAGGCACCCCGCCTCCACGCGGCCACCAAGCGCCAGGGCAACAGTCACCCTAGCAACAGACGGCCACCCAATCCTGGAGGCCCCCTGCTCCCCCAAACCCTGCACCTACAGCAGCCCTCGCTCCTCCACGGCCATCGACAACGCGGAAGCGTCGGCTAGAGCGGGGCCTCTTCCCGCCCGGCTCGTTAGCCTCGCCCACCGCCCAGCCATTGGCTACTCACGGGGCCCTCCTGGTTCCGCCGCTCACTGCTCTCCCCGGCTCTTCTGGCCCGGATCTCGCTCCACTCTATGGTGGTGGAGGACCGAAGCGAGCCCCCCAGCAGCAGCCGACGCTGGCACCGCCCGGCCGTGCCCGTCCCTGCTGCGCTGCCCCAAACTGTGCCACCGCCCCCGGAAAGCCGCCTGTGTCTGGCAAAGTACCCCGCCCCAGGGGGAAGCACGGCTGGGCTTTGTCCAGCGGGCAGAAGTTCGTTCAAGCGGTGCAGCGTGCCCCGTCCAGCCCCGAACGCCCACCGTGCTCTGTCTGTGACCAAGGGGCAGCTTAAAGTGCCGTGAAGCTGTGCACGTCTGTTAAGTCACGGCCATAAAGTGCTTTAAATGGCAAAACAAACAAAGAAGAAACTTCTGTCCATAGCCTAGGGCTTGACCATTGCTCGTCTCTCACCAGGCAGGGACGAGGGGCACGCGCGGACCGAGCAGGAGGCAGTTTAACACGAACACCAGGGAGGTCCTTCCCCCCCAGGGGGGCTCGTGGCCCGAGGGGTGGTGGGAGCAGAGAGCTCGGCCACGTGCACCAGGGCTTGGACACGTGCGTGGAGGAAAGGGGCATCGGTGGCTCTGGGGCAGGAGCGAGGGCACGGCCTCTTCATCGCCCTGCCTGGACCTCAGCGCTGGAGGCTGCAGGGAGAGGGGAACAAGGGAAAACCCTGCTCGGACCCGGTCACTCCCTGCAGCTCCATGGGACGCAGGGGATGGGCAGGATGGACCTGGGATCTGCTGCAGTCCACGGCAGCTCTTACACTCTTACGTCTGGCACTGCTGGCTGCCCTGACACTGCGCCGTGCCCCGGCCCCCGCTGACGCTGCCCACCCCGTCCTCCCCACCACACGCAGAGTGGCCCCTGCTGCCCCCTGCACCGTTAGAGCGGGGGGGGGGCAGCCTCATGGAGCACGTTCATGGAGCCTGGCTCTGCCCTCTGTGCTCCGGGGATGAGACGCACCCTCTGCCCCAGCTTCCGGGTCCAGCCCTCGGCAGCCTCTGCCCCAGGCTGGGTCAGCTGGAGTCCTGGAGAAGCCTGACCCCCAGTGAGCCCAGAGCTGCCCGGGCAGGTGGGGGTTGGACGTGGAGAAACAGGCCTGAAATATCTATTTGTGACACAAGACTGCAGGGAAAAGCAGAGCAGGCAGTTTCCCTGCAGGGAGCGTGGCCTCACATGCTTCACCCGGGGCAGTGCCAGCTCCAAGGCGGGAGCCCCTTCAAAACCGGTTGCACGTGTGTGTGCTTGGTGAGCAGGTGGACAAAATCACCAGGCTGCTGCCTGCAAAGATTTAACAGGTACAAGAGGACCGGGGGGGCGGTGTTCAGAACTGCCTGGGCTCCTGCCTGGGTTGGAGGCTTCTTGCCCAGACACCCAGCACCCCCCTGCCCTTACACTGGGACCACAGCAGCGTTCCCCAGTCTGCCCCATTTCCCGGGACATGTTGGCTGTCGATGAAAACCACGAGCCAGGGTCTCAAGGATGCCTGAGTCCCTTGGACTGGCCTTGGGAGCAAGGCAGCGATTTCTTTACCCAGTGCCCTTGGGGAAGTCACTCCATGTACCCATCCTGCACCACCCCCAGAGCCAGGCCACAGTGCCCACAGCAGGGGGGCCGAGACAAGAATTGGGACACTTTTAAAAAAGCTGCTGTGGTTTATTAGTTCCATGACAAAACCAAACTAAACGCTGTACAAGAGGGAAGAGAGTTCCAGGAGGTGACGCCGTATGGCCCAGACTGCCCGGCCCCTGGGCTCACTTCCAGCCCAGGATCTCCTCGGTGGCCAGGCGCATGAGCCGGTGGAAGTCAAAATGCAGGTATTTCCTCCAGAACCGGCGGTCTCGCCCGTATACCTGTGCGGGGTAACACGGGCTCCCTGCGCAGAGGGGCTGAGCGTGAGCCCTTCTTTACCTAGTGCCGGGCCCAGGCAAAGGGGCCAAAGCTTTCAAGAAGTCAGAGCCCGGAGCACAGGCAGCTGCAGCCTGGTTATGCCAAGCCCAGCACTAGGGCAAGGTAGATATTGCCCCATCCCACTGGGGTCTCTGGCAGGCTGTAGTGATGGCCCTGGACTGATCAGATTCGGGAGGGGCTGAGCCTAGCAGCTCTGAAAGCCTGAGACTCAGCTGCTGGAACTCAGGGAGGCAGCAATGGGGGGTGGCTGCTGTGGGAGACAGCACCCAGGCCATGGCTGGAGTCGCTGGGGAAGAGGGGACCTGCCTACTACATGTGCAGTGACTCCTCCCCGACAGTGTCCTGCTTCTCTGGTGCATGGGTTAGACCTGAGCTAGGGGTGCTGAGGGCAGAGGGGAAGTGCACAGCTCCTCGATGGGAGCTGCCCAAGACATGCATGCGTGCGGAGAACCAAAAACCTTTAAAGGAGTCGGGGCCTGAAAACGAGGATGGGGTGTGGCGAGGCTGAAGCAGGGGCAAAGGGGGGCTACCTGAGTGCTGCCTGGGATGCTGGGGGAATTGTACTGGGCAAGCGGCCCAGGGAGGGAGACAGGGCCCAGGCCTCAACTCACCGATGCCGTGGAATATCCTGGCGATGGCTCGGCCGGAGAACTTCTCCTCGGGGCGGATGGACAGGAAATGCCGGATGTCTGCGCGGACCTGGGCTTCCCCGTCCTGCAGCTGTGGAGCAAGCACTGTGCTGAGCATCGTAGGTAAGGGGAGGTTTGGGCACAATCTTGCTGCACCTGCAGAACTGCTCCAACCCTGCACATTTCCCTCTTTCTGCAGCTGCACGGTGGGAAATGGGGCCCCAGACCTCAACCTGCTGCTCTCAGGACGCAGGCAGCTGGGTCTGGTCTCTCCTCCACAAGCCCAACAGAGCCAGGCTTAGGAATGAGGAGCTCTCCTGTTCAGGAGATGAAGGTGCCTCTGCCTCCAAGCACGGACACGGCAAATAAACCCTCCACATGGCACTCAGAGGCTCCATCAGCCCCCAGCAGCAGGCAGAAACGGCTCCCTGTGCCACAGCAGACCCAGGACACAATGCTGAAGGCTGGTCCTGGCCCTGACAGCAAGATCCCCCTCGACTTGGGAACAGGCAGCAAGAACTCACAAAACCACAGAGCCGGGGGGCTGGCAGGGAGCTGCAGGGTCACAGTCTGAGCAGGGAGGAAATCCCTTCCTGTGCCAGTGCAGCACTGGGCTGAGCTTGTGTGCAGGGGCAAGACCCTCCAGCCAGGACCTAGTGTCTCTGGGGGAGGCTTAAAACCCCCACAATATATGTAGCAGAAAGGTAGGGGTGGGGACAGGATTCCTTCCCAGCCCCATGCAGCAACCAGCACAGCCCAGAAGCCTGGGACATCCCCACAGCAGAGCATGGGCATCGCTGTGCCTCGATCCTCCCCGCCCAGTGCTTGTCCACCCTCTCCTTGACACCTCTCCCACAGCCTTGCTGTTCCAATGGCCCTGCTCTTCTACAACCTCCCCACGGCTTGCAGAGGAGTGCACGGGCACCCAAGTGACCCATCCCTTGGGCAGAAAGAGGACCCAGGAGCTGGATCTGAGCGTGGGCTAGGCTGCCAGTGTCCATATCTGATCAGGACAGGTACTGGCTGCTTTGGAGGAAGAAGATGAAAGCCAAGGAATGTAGAGTGACCTGTCCAGCCCTGCCCTGCAAGGCAGCCAGAGGAGCCTGGGGAGAGGAGCCCCAGGGCCGAGGTAACCAAGCTCCCTGCCTGCTGCCCTCACCTTCAGGTCACTGAGGTCATCCTCATCCACCTCCTCCTCATCCCCCTTGCAGGTTGGCTCAGCCCCCTGAGTCACAGGCTCCTTCTCAAAGTAGTCCTTCAGCAAGGCCTTCAGCTGGGCGCTCCTCTCCTCGGCCCCGAGCTGCGAGGGCAGGTCCCAGGTCTGCAGGGCCACGCTGCCAGGGAAGGAGCATGAGCTGAGCTGGGGGTTGGCTAAGGGAGGGGACAGGTGTGCCTGCTCCCAACTCCCCTGCTCCAGTCATTCCAGGACCCGGCTCAAAGATCCCTCCCCGTGCTTCCCTGAGGTGCCCAGGAGTGCCCCAACCCCAGCAGCTCAGCTCCTGGCCCCAGCAGCAGATACAGGGTCTGGGTGCACTGGGGGGGCACCCTGCAGCCTCCAGTGCCTCATCCTGGCTTCCCAGTGCCATGCTCCACCGTGGGCTCCCAGGGCCTGACGTTACAATCCAGGGGTTGGGGCTGGGTGAGGTACTAGTGCCTGCCCCATGCAGATGCCCTGAGAGAGGCAGCAGGCATGGAGAGGCTCCCTGTGGCATGGCCGGTGCTCACCGCTGGAAGGCGTGGAAGCAGGCTCGCAGCTGATGCAGGGCGGCCGCCTCACGGGCACTCACACGGCAATGCAGGAAGTCGCACATGGCATCCAGCTCTGCGGGCGTGAGGTCACCAGGGGAGCGCAGGTGGAAGGACGGCTCGCTGAACTCCACCAGGACCCTGCTCCTGCCACGGCCTGGGGACACAGGTGAGTACAGGCGACTGTGATGCGGGTGAAGCTGCAGCCCCATTCAGGGAACCCAAGCTGCCAGGGCTCCGCACAGACCCAGAGGAGCTATAGCCTCCAGTGGCTCGGCCCCGGGCACAGCTGTGCCCATGCACACGACAGCCGCAGGCCCCTACAGAGGACATGGGGCCTGGGTGCCGTGGGGAGGGCCAAGCGCTGCACTCTCTTCCCCCCCAGTGCCCGGCAGCCCCTCACCTGTCTGCAGTGCAGGGCTCCACTGGAGCTGGCGCAGTGCTCGCTTCACAGGCACCACCTCCCAGCCCATGGAGTCGCTCAGCGCCACCACGTCAAACTCTACGGAGCTGGCCTGCACGTGGTCCCTCCCTGCCAGGCGCTCCTGGGCCAGGAACACAGCCACAGGTGGACAGCTGGGAGCAGGGGGCAACAGGGAGGTTGGGGCAGGAAAGCAAAGCAGAACCCAGAGCCGGCACCAGAGGAAATCCTTCCCAGAGAGCAGGGGAGCAGCCATGGAGCCACAAATGCTGCAAGTGTCGCCCTCCTGCCATAGCCCTGGGCCTGACCTTTTGCCAGAGCTCCCAACCTCACTGGGGGAGGGGACAGAGGAGCTCACTTGTGCAAGGAGCTTTGCACATCTATGTACTTGCACGGGCTCTGCCTCCTGCACCCACTCCATGGGCCCCAGACCCGCCTGCCCCCGACACTCCAAAGGAAGGGCATGGGCAGCGCAACACGTGTGGGCAGCCATGCACAAGCAATTCCTGCTGCATCTGAGCTCAGTACTGCAGGCCCGGGGCCAATCCAGCAGCCATGTCCCCAGCCCCCGTCTCCTGTGACCCCCCGAGGCAGCTGCTGGAGCGCACACAGGGTCCTCGGGTAGCATCAAGCTGGTGATGTTACAGGGCTGGCCAGCAGGGGGTGCTGCGAGACCACACAACGCCTCTGCTCCCACCCGCGTGGGCTGAAATCCCCCCTGGTCCCACCAAGGAGCTGGGTCTCTACCCTGCTATCCTTTGCCTCTGGCACCAAGGACCTCCCCAGGCAGCTGCCAGGCCCCACACACACTGAGGGGTGCAAGCCGCCCAGCTCTTTGGGTTCAACAATCCCCCGGCCCCCGGCAAGGCGGCATCGGGCAGCCAAGGTAGCAGCTCAGCCAGCACCTCTGGGCCCAGCAGCTGAGAGTCGGTGGTGTCCCAGCACCATTCCCCCGACCCATGGCAGTGGTTACCTCCTGGCAACGGCACGGAGCTGCTGGGGGCCCCCATAGCACAGCAGGCGGCAGGAGGAGAGGGTGGGGTGCAGCAGCTCCACCCAGCGCTGGGGGTGCAGCTCCAGGTAGCACAGCAGAGTCTCGATTGCTGTGAGGGGGGAAGAGGAGAAGAGGGGCAAAAGCTGGGACTTGCCTCGCTGGGGACCCCCCCGGCCCTGGCCTGAGAGCAGGGTGCGCTGTGGCCCTGGTGTGCCAAGGGGGACACTGCCTGCTCTGGCCATGCTGCACCCGTGGCCCAGCTGGCTCAGGACCCGATGCCCGAGACACCCAATTCCCCATGGTGCAGGGGTCCGGCCCAGCCTTCTCCCACCTGCCCAGCCCAAGCCTCACCCTCCTCTCGCATGTCCAGGGACTCCACAGTCTGCTGGATGGGGATGGCGCGCAGGTGCCTGTAGCACACTCGGGGCTGGTCAAGCATCTCAAGCTCCAACATCTCCATGTCAGACACCTCCTTGCCCTGCAAGGAACACCGTGAGTCCTTCAGGGCATGGGGTACCAGGAGAGGGCAGGGACCTACAGCCCAGTGCCTCAGTGATTTGGCACCCTTATCCGCTCCCCCTCCACAACAGCACACCCCCTGGGTGCCAGGGGCCAGCAGGCCCGGCTTGGACCCTGCTGGCTGCCAGGGGCCAATCCTCACCTTGCCGAGGTCATGCTGCTGGTGATGCTCCCGGCACTTGCAGGGAGGAAAAACTTTCTGCACAAGTTTCTTGATAGTGAAAAAATCAACTGTGTCGGCATAGATGTGCCGCCGCAGCTCATGCAGGTCCCTGCCCTGCAGAGGAGAAGGGGTCAGGGGCCAGAGTGAACAGAGGCAAGACCCCAACCCAAGCTGCCCTCTGGCATGGGGTCACTGGCTCTGGGGGCCAGTTAGGGACCAAGGGGCTGCAGGGGAGGAGCAGGCTTCGGGCCTTGGCTCCACGGAGTCTTGCTGGGTCCATTGCCAGGACTGGATTTAACCCACCCCATGAGATGTGGGGCCTCAGGTGGGTAGAGGGCAATGCCAGGCTAATGGCCTGGTCTCACCCCAGCAAGATGGGCTGGGCAGGGAGGAGCCTGCCTGTTGAAGCTGGCAGGGAACCTGCATTGCCCACAGGTCTCCTGCCACCTCTGGGCTGGACCCACCCTGTGATGGGCTCCAGCAGCACAGGCCTCCCCAGCCCACGGGGGCATTGCCCTGCTCCCACTGGGCTCACGGGGTGCGGGGAAAAGCTCCAGGGAGCCTGCAGAACCAACCCCCTCCCAGCAAGGCCCAGCCAGGACGTGGGCAACCAGATGGCACTGCCCCCCTCACCTCGGGGTCCAAGAAGAGGTGGCAGTGGGCAGGCTGGCCATCCCGCCCTGCACGCCCGATCTCCTGCACATAGCTCTCAAAGGTCTTGGGCATGTTGTAGTGCACCACGCCACGCACGTCGGGCTTGTCCAGCCCCATGCCAAAGGCCACTGTGGCCACCACGACCCGCAGCTCCCCACGCATGAAGCTGTTCTGGACACGGCGGCGCTCGGCAGGTGACATGCCGCCATGGTAGGCATCGGCCACCCACTTCAGCGGCCGCTGGGCCTTCTTGGCTGTGCCAGCAGCATGGGGGAGAGCAGGAAAGGGGTGTTAGTAGCACTTCATTCCTGTCATTGCTACCGCTGGGTGCTCCTGGCTCTGCATAGCACGGCTCAGGGAAGCCGCAGGGGATGAGAACATCAGAGCTGCCTGGACTGGGTCAGACCCTAGGTCTGTCCTGCCCAGTCTCTCGTGTCCCATGGAGCAGAGAGCAGAGGCTGAAGGGAGTAACTGGGGCTGAGCAGGGTTTTCCCCTGTTCCTCTCTCCCTGCAGCCTCCAGCGCTGAAGTCCAGGCAGGTCTGGTGCACAGGTTGTGCTCCTCACTCCTATGCTTAACAGTGACTGATGCCCCTTTCCTCCATGCCCTTGTGAATCTGGCTGAGCTCTCGGCTCCCGCCACCTCTGGGGGCCACGAGACCCCCACTTTAATGCTGCATTGAGGGGAAAAGACCTTCCTGGTATTAGTGTTAAACTGCAGCCCGCTCAGTCCACGTGTGACCCTTGCTCGTGTCTGGTGAGGGACAGTCAGTAATGAATCCCAGGGACTTTCTCTTCCCCATTGCGTGTTGTAAACCTTTTTCCTGCCTCCTCCAGCGTCTCTTCTCTAGACTGCCCAGGCCTGGCCTTGTGGGTCTCTTCTCCTTAGGAAAGCCCCTCTGTACCCCTCATCA
The DNA here is from genome assembly GCF_001723895.1 of Crocodylus porosus. Taxonomy (NCBI): domain Eukaryota; kingdom Metazoa; phylum Chordata; order Crocodylia; family Crocodylidae; genus Crocodylus; species Crocodylus porosus. The sequence continues at coordinate 26,865,146 of NW_017728907.1, read as the reverse complement.
TCCTTTCTGCCCTTTTCTCATTCCTCCATCTCCTTTTGCAGGTGCAGGGCCCCAGCGCTGGGTGCAGGATTCAGCGCAGGCGTCCCATGTATAAAGGGGCACCGCGATACTTTCAGATTTGTTCCCAATTCCCTTCTTCATTGTCTCCGGCCTTGTTTGCTGCTTTAACGGCTGCTGAGTACAGAGCTATATTTTCAGCAAACTGCCCCCAGTGACTCCCAGATCTCTTCCTTGTGTGCTAACAGCTCACACAGAGCCCTAGGAGCTGGACAAGAGCAAGGATCGCCTGTCCCCAGTGGGTACCACAGAGCGGTCCCAACAGAACGTGCTCACCTGTCCTCAACTGGGAAAAACCTGAATGGTGCCAGGACACCCAGGGCTACAGCTAAAGGCCCAGGGTCTGCAGCGTCACATGCTGCCCCCCCAGCCAGGTGCTGGTAGCTTCTGCTTTATGACAGAGCTGCCCACACCACAGCCTTGCCTAGCTCCAGCAAGAGGGCTGTAACGTGGTTCCCCCACCCCCATGCTAGAGGCCCCAGCCGCCCCTCCTTTACCCTTTGCGCCCTTCTTCGGCCTCGTCCCATCCTCCTCCTGCTCCACCAGGGTCACAGGCCCCCGCAGCACCGTGCCCTGGAGGCAGATGCGGAGCAGCGTGGCGACGCGGGCCGTCTCCTCACGGCGTGTGCAGTACACAATCACTGAGTCTAGGCATGCGAACGGCTGCCCCTGCAGCAGGGAGACCAGGGCCTGAAAACAAAGGGGTGGGGGGGTGAGCCTCTGGGTCCAGGTGCCTCATGGCAATGTACCCATTCCAGGGCTGTGAAACCCCAGTGCCTGTATCAGCCGCCACCACGTGGGGACGTTAGGCTGCCCTAGGGACCAGACAGGCCTTATACGAGGGGGGAAGGAGTGGCCAAAAGAGCCCTGGCCCTGCCCTACCTGGTCCTTGTCCCTGTCCATGGAGACAGAGAGGTGAAGGTTTGGCGGCACAGCGGCCGAGCGCACGGCAATCCCCTCTTCCTCCTGGATGCCCAAGTGATGGGCCACGTCCCGTGCTGTGGCCAGTGTGGCCGTGGCTGTGAGGCCCAGCAGACAGCGCACGCCCAGGCGCTCCCGGAGAACCTGCCACAGGAGGAGGCGTTAGGTGCTGGTGGCTGGGTTGGGACTGGCACCCATGATGCACCCTGTCCCCATCCCCATTAGCTCTTCCAGACAGCACCAGCCTGCCCGCAGCTCATAGCCGCCTGCCCATGTCTGGATTTAGTCCCCACACCCTGGAGACCCTGCCAGGAGCCTGTGGCACCATCTCCTCTCCCCTGTGGCAGCATTATGGCATGGTAGAGCCTTTGCAGCACAGGTATAAGCATCCCTCCCCACCTTGCCATCATCCTTCACCTTGCAGAGCCGCAGGTAGCAGGGGCGGAAGTTGTGGGACCACTCGGAGACGCAGTGGGCTTCATCGATGCAGGCAAACGCCACGGGGGGCAGCTGGTCGGCTGAGGGCAGGCAGGTGGAGCCCACCCCACTTCCGCCCACCAGGGCCTCAGGGGAGAGTAGGAGGACGTGCACCTTTCCTGCCTTCACCTGCAAGCACACGGCACCCCGTGAGCCCTGCGCTGGGCAGGAACCCATGTGGACACCCTCCCAAAGACACCTCCGGGGCTGGGGGGGCAAACAGAGGGGCTCTGAGCCTCTGGATACAAAGTCCTCTGCTCCCAAACACGTACATGGGGCAGTCAGGCTCTCACACGTACAAACCCCCAGCTGGAGCTCCCGGCCCTGTCCAAGTGAGCCCAGAAAAGGATACGGAGTGCTGTGAAAGCACAAAGGCCCTCCTGGTACAGCTTCAGGCCCGAGGCCCCATTCTGCAGTTGCTGCTGTAAAGACAAGCTGCAAGCAAGAATGCAACAGCCCAGGGCCCAGCCGGCTGTGCACGAGTCCCCTTGGGCAGTGGGGTAGCGACTGATGCCCCCACAGTGATATCCAGCATTGAGGGGAGCCCTCAATACGCTCAGCCAGTGCCAGGCTTAGAGCAGGCACTGCCCGCAATGCCAGCCCTATGGCCCCAGGGTCCTGACACCCTTCAAGGGGGCAGAGGGGTCTGAGGGCAGACAGATGCACAGCCCAGAGGAAGGCTGCAGCTCTGCTCACCTGCTCCATCGCAGCCTCTCTCTGGCTCTTGGACATGTTGGAGTGAATGCACACGGCCTTCAGGCATGCAGGAAGCCCTGAGACCTAAAAGCAAAGCTTGTTATGTGTGCGTCAAGTGAACTGAGGTCGGTGGCCTCCCTGTTTGGGGCCTGGCTTGGGGCCTGAAGCAGCCAGTGCTCAGGGGCTCTGGTCCAGCCCTCGCCGGGCCAGAAAGGTCAGGTGAAGGGGTGAAAACCCAGCGCTGTCCTCCCTTTCCTCCCTGCTGGGAATGTGACTTGGAGGAGAAGAGCAGCAGAGCCTGGGAGAGGCAAGTCAGGGACTTGGCAGAGGAGAGAGGCACAGAGACACGGGGGGAGCCAGGAGCCATGTCTCCCGGAACAGACTTGGGATGGGGCGATGCCTGGGGCTGTGTCAGGGGACGACTGTGTCATGCGGCTCTGAGGCTGGACACGGGGTTTGTCGGGGAGCGGGGTG
>NW_017728907.1:26852371-26862418 GCF_001723895.1 Crocodylus porosus | reverse complement strand
ATCTGGGGTGGGGGGCCACGCGTTCCCACTCACCTGGTCGTCCATGAGGGACACGAGTGGGGAGATGACCAAGGTGATGCTGCGAGACCGCTTGCCATACAGGTAGGCAGGAAGCTGGTAGCACAGAGACTTCCCCATGCCCGTGGACAGGACAACCAGTGTGGACAGGCCTGGGGTGGAGACAGCAGCAGGATCAGGGGGTGGGACCTGGGGCTCCACGAGGGAAGAAGGGCACAGAGACATGGGGAGAGCCGGGGGCTGTGTCACCCCTCTCCCCCTGCTCCCAGTGCTTTCAAGCCCCACGTCTGCTAAGTTGTCACAAGCCACCCACTCCCATGAACAGCTCCATGCTGGGATGGGCGTGAGGAGCAGGAGGGGCTCAGGGGGGGCCTTGAGAGACCGCTTACCAGAGAGGATCCTCATGACAGCTACCTCCTGGCCTGGGCGGAAGGAGCTGTAGCCGAACTCAGCTAGGGTTTCAAACACCTCTTGGGGGGTCTCTGCAGGACACGGGAACACCCTCAAGTCAGCACAGGGAAGGAGGTTGCGGGGGCAGGGGTGGTGTGTCTCAAGCAGAGATAGCAAGAGGGCCCGGGAGTCAGCTCCTGGGTTCTCCTGCAGCTCTGGGAGGGACTGGAGCTCAAAACAGGGGTCTCTGAGTCAGCTCTTATGCCCAAAGGCAGGCAAGACAAGATCTAGAAGAGGCTGAGCTGCCTCCCCAATGCAGTCTGAACCCCTTTACCCAGCAGATCCGACTCTGGGGGTGGCAGGACACCTGGCCAGGTGGGCACGACGGGCTCAGTAGAGAACGTGAGCTGGCAGGCGGTCAATCATTGCCAACCGGGACAGGAGCAAGTGCCTGCCTGGGCTCTTACCTCTCAGCTGCCCGTCTGGACCCAGGCTGTAGAGAGGCTCCATGGCTGCAGGGGGAGCAGGCGGCTCGTACACCAGCCTGTGCATGTACAGCTCAGGCTCCTCTTCCCCAGGGCTCTTGGCTCCCCCCTGGCTCCCTGCTGGGACAAAGCAGAAGAGGTGTGTGGCGATGCAGCCCCCAGGAACCCCCACACCAAGGGGAAGAACTAGACTTGGAAGTCCTGAGGCAGCTCTCGGAGACCATAAAGATTAGGAAGTGGTAGGCACGGGGGACCTAAACTACCCTGACATCTGCTGGGAGACGAAGATAGCACATTCCCACCGTTCACGCAGGTTCCTATCCTGTGTCCAGGACCTCCACCTGACGCAGGAGGTACATGGTCCCACTAGGGGGAATGCTGTACTGGACCTGGTATTGGCAATGGGGGGTGACATGGTAGGGGATCTACAGATCAGTGGTCACCTGGGGGACAGTGACCACCAAATAACAGAATTCATTATAAGGTGCAGAGTGGGAAAGGTAACCAGTAGGGTGGAAGTGCTAGACTTCAGGAAGGCCGACTTCAGCGAGCTCAGGCGTTTAGTCAACGATGCACTGCAGAGTAGGAGATTTGGTGAGATGGGAGCACAGGAAGGGTGGCTGTGCCTTAAGGAAACTATCCTTTGGACACAGAGGGAGACGATCCCAATGCAAGTGAAAAGGGGCCAAGAGGCTTCCTTGGCTGACCAGAGAAATCCAGAGCAGCCTAAGGCAAAAAGGAAAGCAGTGGAAACAGGGAGAGATTACTAAAGAGGAGTATACCTCCTCAGCTCACAGTTGTAGGGAAGCAGTTAGAAAGGCCAAAGCTACCATGGAGCTGAGGATGGCAACCCAAGTAAAAGACAATAAGAAATTGTTTTTTGGATATATAGGGAGTAAAAGGAAGGCCCAGGGCGGTATAGGACCACTACTGAACGGGCAAAAGCAATTGGGGACAGATGGGGAGGACAAGGCTGAACTCCTCAATGAGTTCTTTGCCTCAGTCTTCCTAAATGAGGGGCAAGACAAGTCTCACAATGTTGAGAGGCAGCACCTGGGCACTAGACTACCAAGCGTTGACCCTGAGATGGTGCAGAGTCACTTGGAAGGACTGGATGCGTTGAAGTCGGCAGCCCGGACGAGCTCTACCCGAGGGTGCTGAAGGCGCTGGCGGATGTCACTGCACAGCCACTGGCAAGAATATTTGAGCACTCGTGGCACACGGACCAGGCCCTAGAGGACTGGAAAAGGGCCAATGTGGTCCCTTATTTTCAAGAAGGGGAGGAAGGAGGATCCAGGCAACTGTAGGCCAGTCAGTCTCACCTCCATCCTTGGCAAAGTCTTTGAGAAGATTAAGGCTCATATATGTGAGAGCCCAGCAGGTAAAATTATACTGAGGGGAAACCAGCACGGGTTCGTAGCGGGTAGATCATGCCTGACTAATCTAGTCTCTTTTTATGACCAGGTTACAAAACACTTCGACACAGGAGTAGGGGTTGACATCGTTTACTTAGACTTCAGGAAGGCCTTTTATACGGCATCCCACCCCATACTGGTGAACAAGTTAAGAGGCTGTGACTTGGATGATTACACAGTCCAGTGGGTGGCAAATTGGCTCGAGGGTCGTACCCAGAGAGTGGTGGTGGATGGGTCGGTATCGACCTGGAAGGACGTGGGCAGTGGGAGCCCACACGGTTCAGACCTTGGACCGATACTCTTCAATGTCTTCATCAGTGACTTGGACGAGGGAGTGAAGTGTACTCTGTCCAAGTCTGCAGATCATACAAAACTGTGGGGAGAAGTGGACACACCGGAGGGCAGGGAACAACTACAGGCAGACCCGGACAGGTTGGACAAATGGGCAGAAAACAATAGGATGCGATTTAACAAGGAGAAATGCAAAGTGCTGCAGCTAAGGAGGAAAAACATTCAGCACACCTACTGCCTAGGAAATGACCTGCTCGGCAGCACGGAAGTGGAAAGGGATCTCAGAGTCCTAGTGGACTCCAGGATGTACGTGCGTCGTCAGTGTGACGAAGTCATCAGCAAAGTTGGAGTACTGCATGCAGTTTTGGGCGCCACACTTCAAGAGGGATGTGGATAACCTGGAGAGGGTCCAGAGAAGGGCCACTAGTATGGTTTAAGGGCTTGCAGGCCAAGCGCTACATGGAGATACTAGGGCACCTGGACCTCTTCAGCCTCCGCAAGAGAAGGTTGAGAGGCGACCTTGTGGCTGCCTGTAAATTCATCATGGGGGCGCAGAAGGGAATTGGTGAGGCTCTACTCACCAAGGCACCCCGGGGGTCACAAGAAATAATGGCCACAAGCTAGCAGAGAGCAGATGTAGACTGGACATTAGGAGGAACTTCTTCACAGTTAGAGTGGCCAAGGTCTGGACTGGGCTCCCAAGGGAGGTGGTGCTCGCCCCTACTCTGGGGGTCTTCAAGAGGAGGTTAGATGGGCATCTGGCTGGGGACATCTGAACCCAGCACTCTGTCCTGCCTCTGCAGGGGGTCGGACTTGATGATCTATTGAGGTCCCTTCTGACCCTAACATCTATGAATTTATGAATCTATAAAAGCCCAGACACAGTGGGTCAGGGATTGGACTGGATGAGACCTCTGCAGCTTCCTGCCAACTGCACTGCTCTGCGAGTCTACTCCAGAGCTCCCACCAGCCTGGTTAAGGGGCAGCTTTAAGGACTAGCAAAGACATATAGGGCTGTTTCTGGCATTTCCCTGGCAGGTCACATCACCACCAAGGACTTTCCCTGCACCCATCCTGCTCAGACTGAGCAATCTCTGGGTTCCCTTTGCATGGAGTTTGTAGAGATCCCCAGCCATGGATTGAGACCTCACCATGCAACAGCGATGCAAGCAAACAGAAATAAGCTACTGTCTCAGGTTTCTTTCCAGAGCTGCAGATGCAAAAGCTACCCATAGTTATGCAGCCTTCAAGTCACTGATGGCCCTGGTGCTCCACCACCAGCCTCTGGGCAGTACAGGAGAGCAAGGCAGCCTGAGAGCAACACAAGCATGCTGCTGGCCTCACCTGAGCTCTTGCTGTAGGCGGTGTTGGTCAGCCGGGCCACCTCCTCCAGGGTGGGTAACGGGGCCTCCTCTTCCATAGGGTCCTCATCCTCCTCCAATGGTGGGGCAGCAAGGGAAGATGGGCCTGTTGGTGAGGGAAGGAGGGTCACAGGCCTGCAGGGAGGGCGGTTCTAGAGCAGGGGGGTAAAAGACGGGGCCTCTCGGTCCCATCAGCTGCAGTCCCTCATGTTACCCACAGCCCCCGCTGCAGACAGCCACGCCAGCCTGACTACTCCAAGCACTGCAAAAGCACCCGTGCAGACTGCTGTTGACGGGCTGACAGGGCTCATCTGTCCCTGCCAATGGCACGGGCAATGCCCAGGGCTGGCTCTCCTGACCACGCACTCCAGGCTGCAAGGCTTAGGGACAATGTTCAGTGTCTTGTAAATCTCCAAGGCTACAAACCAGGGGATGGAAGGGGAAAGGCCAGGTGGGCTGAGGACAGGAAGAGACTATCAAGCCCAAGAGCCATGCCTGCGCCGCGAGAGCCATGGACTGGGCTATCTTTGGGCTCTGATAATCTTGCTTTGCCAAGTCAGGCAAGACAGGGCTGCAAAGGACCCAGAGGTCATCCAGTCCAGCCTCTGCCCCATGGCGGGATCAGCTGTATTTAGGCTACTCCTGTTGATCTGGACAGGTCGGACTAATAGCTTTGTCTGAACTAGGTCCATGAGTCCAGCCAGCCCCATCCTGTCCACCTGATGCCACAGAGGCAGTTAGATGCGAGGACCACTGCTCTCAGCCCAGTCTTGCCTGGCTGGAGACTGGAAAGCACCAAGAAGCAGACGGTTTTATATCCCTTCCTCCACTTTTCCTTCAACTGTTCCTAGCCTGGGGAACATTGCCCAGTCCCATGCTGGGCTCTGTCATGGCCGTGGCTGCGCAGCACAGGGCTGAGATTCATCCTGCCTGACAAGGAAACAGGGCAGAACTGGACAACAAAACCCCTTTGCAGAAGATACAACTCCAGGACCCCCTCTCCTCAGACAGCCCCCCGCTCTCCCCCCATGCAGGGTCACCAAGGAGGTCTTCTAAACCTGATCCCTAGCTGTCCACTTCCCCGAGCAAGTCCAGCACCCGGCAGGTTGGCGGCAGAGCACCTCACCTCTGCCTCTGCACTCTGAGGCCCAGTGCCCGATCCCGCCGCATCTGAAGCAGGTGTCCGTGCTCTTGTCCAAGCCCCTGCTGCCTCCGCCAAATGCTTCTCCTTTCTTCTGCCACTTGTGCTTCCACACCTGCAAAGCAGCCAGCGTGCCTGAGCCAGAGCCAGAGCCAGGGCTCTCGGCGCCGCAGAGACGGCTGGGAAAGGCAGCCCCCACTGGGGTGGCAGGTATCCAAGGGTACGGACCCACACAACATGCTGCCAGGCCATGAAGACCACGGGCCCCCCTGAAACCACAATGTTAGGACAACAGAAAGTCCCTAGCCTTTTGATGAGTCACTTTGCAATGGGTGGAAAGGGACCCCCACCCCATTCTGCTCCCTGGGGTGAAGCAACCTCCCCCAGGCTTGTTTGACTCTGGGGCAAGCACTGCATCTCTGCTGTGATCCTTGTTGCCTCTCTGTGAGCAAGTCTTCCAAGTGCAGGGCACAGCCTAGGCACAGGAGCCTCAGCATGGTGCTAGGGGCTGCCCTGGGGAGCAGCACCGCCGCCCCCCCGGCATTTCCCTGGAGTCTCCTTCTCCTTCATGCCTGCAGCAGGAAGGGGGCTCGAGAGCTGAAGTAAAGAGCAAGGCCCCAGGATAAGCACAGCAGGGAGGCAGTCAGGATATTTGCGGTGGCCTTTTCTCTGCTGCTCAGCCCTCCTGGCCTGCGATCGGGGCCTTGGCTTTGGACAGGGGAGAGGGCCATGCTCACGCTCACAGAACAGCTCTCCTCTCAGCAGCTGCTGCCCGTAGGTGAGGCAGGGCCGATCGTCACCCACACAGCTCAGCTCTCCCGGGGATTTGGTCACAGAGGCCAGCCCAGACAGAGGCCTGCCTAACCCACTGCTAAGAACAGCCGAGTAGCCACTCCAGTCCTGAAAGTACTTCCTAATCCTCAACCTCAATCTCTCTTGATGCAATTTAGGTGCGTTGCTTCTTGTCCTGTTCCCAACTGGCACAGGGAATGGTCTACAGCCACCCTCTCTGCATTGGAGACTTGTCATAATCCCCTCAGTCTTCCTTTCTTCAGAATAAATAACCCACGGTCTTCCAGCCGCTCCTCGCATTGCCTTTTCCAGCCTCCCATCATTATTAGGATTCTCCCCTGGACCCTTTCCAACCTGTCTGTCTTCCCTGACGTGCTGCGACAGTGATCCAGGGGAGGCCTCGCCCATGCTGCACGGAGGGTGTGCAGGCCACCACACACCATGCCACACAATCCCTGCACCGGCTTCCCAACACATCACGCGAGCCCCCAGCGCTGCACGACCTCCTGACATGGCAGGTAAGTGTGCTGCAGCACACAGGGGCCCCCTGCATCATGCATTTCCCACCCCCGCTGCAGGGTGGGTGACTCCTGCTGCAGTGCATTGGCAAGGTCCCCAGCTCACAGTCTCCCTCAATCCCTGGGGCTGCACTGCTCTGCCCTACCCCTAGATGCTTTCCTAATATGCCACAGGGGTATTCAGCGTAAGATCAGAGCAGTATTATTCAGTGTGAGATCAAAGCAAAAACACAGGGGGAGGCGCAGGCCGCAGAAGCTGGAGGACTCTGAGCACAGGGCTAGCGGCACCCAGGCCAGGAGTCCAGGGGCTGCAGTTTAACCCCTCAGGGGCTGCACAGACTGCCGTCCCGGCATGCTGTTGGCTTGCAATTCAGTCTGAACCCTGGGCCCATCCCTGCAGCCAAGCCGGTTGTTCCCCAGCACACACCTACCCTGTCCTCAGTGTTGCATTCGCACTAGTCTTTATGAAACCATAACCAATTTATTCCAGGCCATTTTCCCAGCTGGCTGAGGTTGCTCTGAATCTCACCTGTCCTTGCCTTCCAAGGAGCCTGCCTTCCCGCCCAGCTCCGGATCCCATCCTCCGAGTGACTGATGGAAATACTGAGCCAGCTGGACCCAGGGGTCCCCACTCGATACCTCTTCCCCGTGCGACTTAAAGCACGACTCTGAACAAGCTGGTCCAAGCTGTGCATCCACCCAACAACTGTTTTGCCAAGGCAGCACCCTAGGAGATGGCTTCACAAGCCTCTCTAGAGCTGAGGCACATCACAGGGCTGTCTCCCCACTTGCAGGACCCAGCACCAATGGGTGTCAAAGCTCCCCTGTCAAGTGCCTTGAGAAGTACCCGATAACCAGGCAATTTTTATCCAGCTGGGTTGGGATCACTGAGGCTGCCAGCTTTCTGAATACACATGGTTTTCCTTCAACTCAAAACAAAATGGATTTCCCCTCACTCAAGACACCGCTGCTCTCATGCAGCTGTTCAACCAGCATCTCAACAGATCCTCAGCAGAAGGCTAAAACTACACCTCTGGCGCCTCTCCTCCGGCGCCAGAGGATTTTGCTCATAAAAAAAGCAAAAGCCCCTGTTGATACTGCACTATCAAAATGAAGCAGAGCCAGGAAATGCAAATGATTTAGCTGTTATAGTAGCTTTAGCTTGACTACACTGCATGCTTTGTGTAGCGTGATAGATTTCATAGACATCAGGGCTGGAAGGGACCTCGGGAGATCATCTGATACTCAGAGTCAGGAACATTTCTGTGCTATGCAACGCAGCAGCATTGCATGTGGGTACTAGCTGTGTTAGCCTCATTTCTAGGAATAGAAACCTTCACATCAAACATTCAAAGCAGCGTTGGTTTTCAAACAACGGATGGTGCGGGGCTGTAGAAACCCGGGGAAGGCAGCACCAGGGTGCAACTCAGGGATGCTGCTCTCATGACACCAACGCTGACACCCCTAGATCATAGGGGCTGCAGAGCTGGGTCAATCTAACAGGGTAGAGCAAAAGGATTTGGGGCTTCGAGAATGGCTCTCCTGAGAATGAGGGAGTGGAGCACACAGGTCCAGTGCCTGCCCCCTGCCTGGCAGGGATCAACGACTGACAGGATTGCCGGACGGCAGGTCCCCAGTAGATGACCAGCCTGGGGACCTGCCCCTGGATCCTACAAACAGGCAAAATCTCAGGGGCAAGGAGAGCCAGACTGGACATGCGGGCACTTAACACAGAGCAGGGGCGGCCGACAGGTCTGGACAAGGCTCAGCAAGGTCCAGGAGCCCAACCCCTCCGTGCCTCTGCTTGTGCCCCAAACCTTGGCTTTTACAGAAGGGGCTGCTGAAGACACCAGGAAACTTGGGAAAGTCTGAGGAGTGCAGGATGTGGTCTGAAGCTTCCCCCATTTCCATGAAGGGTGGAGGCACCCAGGGCAGCCCCATGCCTCGCTGGCTGTGTGCAGGGCAAGGAGGAGAAAAGCTCTGACTAGACCCAAGCCAACTCCAAGCTGGTTGGAGGAAAGAGTGCACCTTGGCATCGTAGCCATGCAGAAGGCCCCTGGCCCCGGCTCCACCACAGAGGCTGATGAGGGTGCTCCGGGCAGCTGGAAGGGCCGGGCAGAGCCTTTGCTTTTCCATGAGCTTCTGCAACAGCTCCTAAAGCAGAAGTCGGTAAGGGAGAAAAGCTGCCTCCCTGAACACAGACAAACACTGGAGCCTGTGAGGGCAGGGAGAGCTGAAGGGGCACGGCCCCAAGAGCGTACACGGGCCTTTCCCTCCCAGCGCTGCCCCTTCCCCCTTTTTTTCTGTACTCTAATTTCTCTTTCCTTCTTACGTGCCGCTGTTTGTGTGCCCCTTCGTCTGCCGAAAGCCTGTGCTTCACCTCCTTCGGTTAGCCTGTAAAGTGCCAGTTTGCCCTGCCTTTCCAAAAAGGCTTGTAAAAGCTCCTGGACCTTCAGAAAAGCAGAGTACTCAGGGGCCCCAGTGCGTCTGCCTGATCCCCTCTACCTGGTGCCTCCAGAAGAGCTGAGCTGTAAACCAGCTGGCTCAGGCCTGGGAAAGACTGGGCTTGAACTAAGTCTGAGGACAGGGTCCAGAGTGGACAGGTGCTAGAGAAGGGGCATCTCCCTTGAGAGAAGCCCTCACGACCTCAACACCAAAGGGCAGTGCCCACGCTCAGCTTAACATCCCTGGGGCTCCAGAAAGGAGATCCCAGGGGCAACATGGCCAGCAGGGAGCACTCAGATGTGTTCCATCACCCCAACGTGCAACGATGTTGGGGAAAGAGGCTTTTTAAGCACAGATCTCAAACACTGGGGAGGAGACCGGGAATGCGCTGTCTCAGCCTAAGATGAGAAACTCTGCGGGTTCAATTTCAGATGGAACGGGGAGTTCGCTGCAGCCGATCCAAGCTGCAAGGGAGGTAGTGAGAGGGAGCGCAGCAGCAGGCAGCACATGTGATGGACTCTGACCACAATGCAGGGGTTCGTTCCACTACTCTCCTGCAAGAAACACCCTTGGAGCCCTAGTAACTGCACAGGCCCAGTACCTAGGCCTGGCATCTCACAGGAGTAGCAGGCAATCTCTCAAAGATCCAGATGTTCATCTTGTAAATCATAGGATCCCAGAGCTGGCAGGGAGCTGTGGGGTCACATCCAGTCATGAGAAAGAATCAGCCCTGTCCAAACCAGCCAAAACAAACCCAGTGTGTGACCTCAGAGCCACACGACAGAGTCCCCCCGACAGCCCCAGGCATCATCCCCGCCCCTGCCCCTGGGATACAGGGGGCTGAAGCCACCAACATCCTGCTGCTGCCAAGGGGTCATGGATGCTGCAGAGACCCCAGGCCAAGGCCATGCCACCCCTGCAGAGGAAGGAAACTCTACCCCTGTCTGGACCAGGGGAAAAACCCTTCTGGCCCTCAGTGCAATGTAGGGCTGAGTCTCTGGATCAGGACCCTCAATTCATAGACTTTATATTCATTAGGGCTGGAAGGGACCTCAGAAGAGTCCAGGCCCCAGGGGCAGCAAGTCAGCTGGGGTCACAGGATCCCAGCAAGACTGGAGTCAGGAGCGGACTGGCCAAGTTTGCTGATGACACCAAACTTTGGGGCAAAGCATCCACGCCAGAAGATAGGCG
>NW_017728907.1:26839462-26851966 GCF_001723895.1 Crocodylus porosus | reverse complement strand
TCCTGCAAGACCGTTTCAGGCTGGACATAAGGAAGAATTTCTTTCCTGTCCGAGCCCCCGAGGTCTGGAGCAGCCTGCCAGCGGAGGTGGTTCAAGCCCCTACATTGAACACCTTCAAGAGTAAACTGGATGCTTATCTTGCTGGGATCCTATGACCCCTGCTGACTTCCTGACCTTTGGGCAGGGGGCTGGACTCGATGATCTTCCGAGGTCCCTTCCAGCCCCAGTGTCTATGAAATCTATGAAGACAAACATCAAAATTTCTCTTGAAGGCGTTCAACATGGGTGCTTGAACCACCTCCGATGGCAGGCTATTCCAGACCTCGGGGGCTTGGACTGTAAAGAAGTTTTTCCTTATGTCCAGCCTGAAACAGTCCTGGAGGAGTTTATGACTGTTTGACCTCGTCATCCCTTGGGGCGCTCTGGTGAACAAACGTTCCCCCAGATCCTGGTGGTCACCCCTTATAAACTTGCAGATGGCTACCAGATCACCCTGAGCCTGCGCTTTTCCAGGCTAAAGAGCCCCATGGCTCTCAGCCTGTCGTTGTAAGGTCTGTTCTCTTGACCTCTGATCATGCGCGTGGCTCTCCTCTGGCCATTCCATAACAGAGAACAGCCTTTGCCTCCCGACTGTTTGTGACACACAAATGTCCCTGCTTGGGGGTGTCTGCAGCGTCCCTGGATTGGTACTGTGCAGAAGTGGGGCCTCTCTTGTCTGCAGGGGGTTCAACTAGATGATCCTGGAGGCCCCTTCCAACCCTACGGTTCTGCAATGACTTCCTTGGCTTCCCCAGGCATAGACAGCTGCCACTTCCTGTTTGCGCAGATCTTTCACACAGGAACGGGGGAGAGGAAAGTTTTAAACCCGAGGGAAATGCAACTGCAAACCCACCAAGGTTGGCAGGGGAGAGTTGTGGCTCTGGCTTCTGGGCTCCCTTTGAACTCATTCACAACTGGAGAATCTAGGTTGAGACTTTCATGGGAGAGACTGTGGAGTCTCATCCCTGGCAGCTTTTAAGAGTGGGTTAGAGATGCTTGGCTGGGCTGGTTTAGATGGAGCTGATCCTACCTGGACCAGCTGGGACCTCCTGAGGGCCCTGCCAGCCCAGCTGCTCTGAGAGTCTATAGCAGGAATGAGTCCTAGCACATAAGAGGGTGGGAATACCCAGATCCAGGGGCAGACCCTGTAGCTCCACCCAGACTTTAAAGCCAACTGCCTGGCCATGACAGCTGCATTTCTATGCAGGCAGCAGTGAGAGTCCGTTGACGCTCATATTAATCTCATAATGACAATCATAATCAGTTGACCCTGATAATGGCTCATTGTCATCTATCTAAATGCTGTTAATCTCTCTCAACTCCACAGGTGTTAACAACCCTGTCTCCTTTTTAATGATTTTGAAGTCACGCTATACAAGCCAGACTTTTCTCTGCAATGTTGCTGTTCCTGGTGATTTTGTTGCCCTGAAGGGCAATGAAAATGGTTGTGAGGCTGGGGGACATGACTGGTGAGGAGAGGCTGAGGGAACTGGGCTGACTGAGTCTGCAGAAGGGAAGACCGAGGGGACTGAATAGCAACCTTCACCTCCCTGCCGGGGGGCTGCAAAGAGGATGGAGCTGAGCTGTTCTCAGTGGTGGCAGATGACAGAACAAGGAGCAATGGGTTTAATTTGCAGCAAGGAAGGGTTAGGTTGAATATTAGAAAAAAAAATCCAAACCTCTCTTACTAGGAGGGTGGTGAAGCATTGGAACAGATTACCTAGGGAGGTGGTGGACTCTCCATCCTTGGAGGTGTTTAAGGCCTGACTTGACAAAGCCTTGGCTGAGATGATGTAGTTGGGGCTAGTCCAACCCCCTGCTCAAAGCAGGACTAGATGTGACCTCCTGAGGTACTGTCCAACCCTCATTTTCTATGATTTTATGTCGCTCTCCTATTTCACAGCCCTGCAGACTGTTTTTAGCTCTAGCCAAAAACGTTACTGTGAGTGGTCATATTCACCTGAGTGTAGAAATGACTGACAGTGGAGTCAGGAGACACTGTCCAGACACTCAAGAAGGCTAGGTTTTGTTTTCTGAATCTGAATAAAAGATGGACATTTAACTGTAGTGACTACAGGACTACTGAAATACCACCTTCAGAACCTTTTTGCCAATCTTCTTGTTTTTTAAACTTTATACATAAACTAATAAATTATTGGAAGGTATACCAGTTTGCATGTTTTTACTTTGATCTCACACTGAATAATACAGCTCTGATATTACACTGAACACCCCTGTGGCATATTAGGAAAGCATCTAGTTTCTGTTTCACTGGAAAAAATGTTCTATGTGAGGTATCTGCACCCCCCTTTTTAAAACCCTAGGTCCACCTATGCCCAGATCCATCAGGAACTGTCTGCAGCACAAACCCAGACCCTGGCAGGGCTCGCAGGCCACACTCCAGGTCAATGGAAACGGCACAGGGGGAGGGAGCAGCCTGGAGAGACGCTGCAGCATGGGACACGTGTGCTACTTTTGGTCAGTGCGCTGGGCAGACAGCAGCAGCTTACCTGCTTGCGCAGACGGTTCCCCCTCAGTGCATAGCCCTTGACGTACGATTTCTTCTTCAGGTTCAGGCGCACAAAGTTGCCGTCCTTCCTTGGGGGTGGCCTGGAAAGTGAGTGTGTCATGAGGAGAGGCCATGTGCATGGGGCTGACTGTATGATTCTATGACTGCACTGGCTACACCCAGGACAGGCCTCACTTCACTGCCCCCAGGACAGGGAAATGTCAGCAGCAAAGTAGGTACTCAGCCCTCCCTGCAGCCAGGGTCAGCTCAGTCTCCTGGTGACATTTGGCATCACACTCTTTCACAGGCAGAAGCAAAGGGGTAGGAACCAGTAATTCACTGAGGGATCCTCAGGACCTCAAGCAACAGCTGCCCTGGTTTGTAGAAGAGCCAGCTGGGGAACGGGGGAGAAGCAATTACCCTGCATGCTACCTTCCCTGCACTACCAGGCCCCCGTTAAGCGAACACACAGAGCGCTCCATGCAAGCTGCTGCGCGCAGTGCTTGGAGGATGGAAGGGGACAGGGCAGTGCTGATCTCCGCCTGCTGGCTCCAGCACATCCTGGGGGAAGTATTAAGGGCAGGGGGATTTGGCCTCGTTCGTGGCCACCGAGGGAGAACGGTGTGAAGGCAGGGGATGTTGGATGCTGAGGGTGGCTCTAGGCTCCATTGCTGGCCCCCGTGGGCTGCGCCCAGGCCACCCTGCTGCAGACAGGAGGGCAAGCCGGGGGGGTGGGGGGGGTGTACAACCCACCTACTGCCACAGCCTCTGGTGCTGGTTCGGTGCATGCCCTCCCCTTCAATCTCCCCCAGCAGGTTCTCAGCGGGCACCGCGTTGTCTCGACCCTGCACCGCTCCAGCATCCGCAGGCTGTCCGTCCTCGTCGGCGCTCGGCTCCGGCCTGCGGCTGGAGCCCCGCACTCTCCTCCTCACCGGGACAGGGTTATCCCCTGCTGCCGCCTTGGCCCGCTTGCGCTTTGGGGCTACAGCTTTGCCATCAGGGCTCACTGCATCCTGCGGCCTCTTCCTGCTGGTAGCTCTGACTTTCTGGGCCCGACTGGGCACGTCCTGTGGAGAAGGGGCTCTTTCCACCTCTGCCAGGCTGGTGCCAGCCTCCTCTTGCTCTGCTCCCTGCCCAGCACCTGATTCATTGCCCTGCTCCTTGGGGAGCTGTCCCAGGTCCCTTTCAGAGGCAGCAGGGCCAGAGTCCACCTTGCAGCTCCCCTGGGGGTCGTGTGTGGTCTGCTCATGCTCTGTGTCTGCCCTGCAGCCGTCTCCCCTGCAGCGATCCATGCCAGATCCCCGGCTGCTTCTGCTGTCTTGGGAAGGCTCACGTGGTTCCTGCTGCTTTCTGCTCCCCTGCGAGAAGCCTCCAAGAGGTGGGATGTTCTCATTGTCTAGGGGCTGGCTGCTAGCCCCAGGGGCTCGGTGTGGGAATGGGCTGTGCTGAGGCTGATCCCTGTTCTCACCCCCAGTGCTGTGAGCACAGTCCTCTTTCAGCCTCTCCTGGATGCCCTGACACCGATCGAGCCAGCCAGGGTCCAGGGAGCCCAGTCGCTGGGCCACGGTCTGCTTCAGCTGCTGGAATTTGTTCACTTGGGGGCTCGGATTCAGCCCTGCGGAGAGGATGGCAGGGGCCAGCCGTGAGAGTGTCGGCGGGAGCAGGAGGGCTCCCGGCTCGCCAGGCTCAGAGCTGCTGACACAATCCCCGCTGCTCTCTGACACTGGTGTCCCAGAGGGCTGTGGGGAGGCCCCTGCAACGCTGCCCCCCAAGCTCTTCTCCGACCGGGGCACAGCCAGCTTCTGCCAGGGCTTCCAGGGCTTCCACAAGGTCACAGGGCGCTCCTGGGGCCAGGAAGACATGGTGGTGAGTACCGGCCCTCACCCACCTGGGCACTGCTCTGCCTGCCCCACTCTGGCACATACAGCCTCCTCTGCCCCAAATGCAAGTGCCCCTTCTCAGGGCAGCTTCCCCTGCACCCAGAATTGAAGAAGCTGCTCCTTGCTGGCCATCAGCACTGCCAGCCAGCCAACCCGCTCCCTGGGACAAAGGCCAGCCCCATCCAATACCCTGACACACTGTCAGCCGGCACAGGAGCTACGGTGGAGAAAGGAGCTGTTCACCCTTTGAAACTTCCAGCCGGACAACAGCCACGCTGGCAGCTCTGGGCAACACTGCTTGAGTGCACCTGTGGCTCTCAGATGGGCTGTCTGCTGTGGCAGCTCAGCTCTCAGCGGCTGCTCCCAGCAAGAGCAGAGCATTTTTCCACAGCTGCCTGCCTCCAGGAACAATCAGCACCACGCAGCCACACTTCAAGCACCTGGCATGGGTGCATGTCCTGGCAGAACCCAACCCAACCATGGTGAATGAAGCACCCAGAGAGATCTTTCCTATGGGCACCAAGATGCAGCCACCTCTGAAGGGGAACACAGCACTGTTTTAAGGCCACAGCTAGCATGTAATGCTCCCTCATTATGACCTATGACATCCCTGCCCCAGCAACCTGACAGCAGCTCACTTCAGCCACTTCTGCTTTCAGGGCCACTAACAGCCTACCTAACCCCCTTCACAGCCTGCTAGAGCAGTCCCAGCTCTGTGGCCCACCACCCCTTCCCCAGACTTGTAGCGGCTCAACCCCCAGACCTTCAGGGCTGCTCCCAGGTTGGATTTGAGCTTCATCCCGAAGTACTGTGCTGATGCCTGCAGCGTGTTGCGGTCCTGGCGGCTCAGTGTGGGGGCCGTGCGGGCTCGGTTGAGGTGGGCGCCCCAGCAGCCTGAGGAGGGGGCCTAAAACAAAGAGAGAGTGGTTAGTTCCTAGTGCCTCTTCCTGTCCAAGCCAGGGTAATGTGGACATGGGCCCAGCCACATCCAGAAATGACAGGGCTGAAGGACCAGAGGGCACCTGCACATGGACATGTCAAATCCCAATAGCCATCAGGTCGTTCCAGTGGGCAATGTAGCCCCATCTGCTCACAGATGGAGACTGACAAGCCCTCAGACACATACCAATCTGCTACCCTCTTGCAGCTGCAGCCCAGAGGCCGAGATCTCAGCAGCTGTAAGCAGGCACAGACTGTTGCTGCCATTACTGCTTGGGCCCAACCTTGCCATGTATCCTCGGTCACCAGTGTCAACACAAGAGCTGAGCCCCCCCAGCCTCACAACTGCACAGCTCCCAGACAAGCCATGGCCAGAGGCTGGAGTCAGCCGAGCATCCCTGGGTTACCTGCTCCACAGCAGAGGCCTCCTTTGCTGCTGGCGGGCAACCTGCATTGGGTTCGAGGCCTGGCTGCTTTCTGGCTTGCTTTAGGGCTCTGTATTCCCTGTACAACGCTGTGGGAAAACACACATGGTTACAGCCAGGCTTCCAGAGGTAGCTGGGATAGGCACCACTGTCTCCAGAAAACCCAGGTAGGGATCTCAGCAGAGAATGGCTATATTCACTGACAACTTGTCCCTCTGTGTTGAACCGCTTCTGATCCTGCAGTAACAGCAGGTCATCAAGAGAATCCTCCTAGTTATCCCCTCTACCTGGGATCTCCTGAGCATATGTATATTAACAACCCTTTACCGTAGCAGGATGTTGGCCTTTCCCTGCAGCAGGTTCAGGCTCAATGTCTAGTGCTGTGTCAGGTAGATTTACTAAGAGGTTAGATTATGGATCTGCTTGAGACGGTCTGGACAGAGCTGACCCTGACTAGATGTGACCTCTGCAGGTTCTTTCCAGTCCCACTTCCCTATGACTTCATTATTCATCCATTATTTAATGACTGGAGATGCAGCTTGGAGCAGATGCAGAAATCAATGCAAAACCCTTAATGAGCGTAATTAAAGCTTCACATTCTGAAGCTGTCCCTTTACTTAACCTGACCCATGACAAATGCTCCTAGGCCAGCAGTTCTCAACCTTTTCAGACTCATGGGTCTCTCAGAAAACGCCAACTCTTATAGCTTTCACTTTTTTTTTTTTTACTCCAGAAAAATAACAGAGCAGTTTCTCCATTGCAAAGAACACAGGAAGACCCCAGTTATACACACGGGAGTGAGAGGCATGGCCTCTGAATCAGAATCTGGATCTTAAATGCTGGAGGCTGCAATGGAGAGAGGAACAGGGGAAAACCCTGGTCATTTCCAGGTCGCTCTCCCTTTCGGCTTTTGCTCTCTGCGACCGTGTGATGCAGGAGACTGACTGGGCAGGATGGAGCCCAATCCATTGCAGCTCTTACGTCTTATTTGAAATCTCTGGGCTCATCTTGTGACACGTGTTTGCACCCCTAACACTGTTAACACTGTGGCACCCTCCTGTACCCCTGAGAAGATCTCAAGGCATCTAAGGCACTTAGCTGAGAATCACTGCCCTAGAAGTTCAGTGGACAACCTGTGTGCGCCATTTGAGGCCTTAAGGATTTAGTCTGCCAGCAGAAAGCCGTTTCCCTGCTCACGTGCCCTGAATACACATTGCCTACATGCCTTAAGGGCCTTGTCCTGCAAGATGCCCTCAGCTCCCACACACTTCAAGGACAGGGGCAGTGAAAGCCAGCTGGCAAAGATGCAGGTGATGGGAGCCCAGCCCCTTCCACAATGGGGCCCTTGCCCCACCCCTGTCCCACTGTGCCCCAAGAGGATTCACGCCCGTTCCCCTCTGACCTGCGAGCAAGCTCCCACCCTTTCGGCACATGCCACATGCTTGGTTTGGAGCTTGTCCCCGCACCTTAATGGTTTGGGATGGGGAAGTCCCCAAGCCACAAACCTTCCCCATTCCCAAACCCTCCCCAGCAAGGAGACAGATGAACAAAGGCTGAACCAGCTTGAGCAGGAGATAAAAACCTATCACCCTCTCTCCCCTTTCCAGATGCCCATAGTCTAAATGACTGTTTTGACCTTGTCAACACAGAGCAACGCACCACCCACCCGAGGATCCAAGAGCCTTGGGCATAAATTAACATGAGATTTCCTCTGCAGTACATGGCAAGTGGCCCTACATGCAGACCCCCATTAATGAGCCCCCACCAGCCTCAGCACAGGGGTAGCTGGAGGTGCAAAACTCACACTTACCCTTGGTCTCTGCTGGAGCCATTTCAATGTCCTCCTGCAACAGAAACAGAGAGACATGAGGTCCAGGCAGAGAAGGGCATAGGCAGCAAGCTGCACCCCTGTGCACTCCCCTCGCCCACTCCTCCGGCCTGGACCCGCTCCCTGTGCTCCACCTTGTAGAGGGGACACGACAACAGCCTCCAACACTTGATGGGCTGCCAGAAAGAAGAGGGAAAGCACGTCGTCTCTCTTGCTGCAGAGAGAACACAGACCCATGGCTTGAAGTTGCAGCAAAACAGGTTTCGATTGGAGATCAGGAAACGCTTCTTCACTGTCAGAGGGACGGAGTAGAATAGATGCCCAGGGAAGGGGGGACTCTCCATCACTGGAGGTGTCAAGGAGAGGTTGGGCAGCCACTGGTGGGGGATGATCTAGGTGTAGTGATGCCTGTGCTCTGCTATAGGGCTTTGCTAAGGCTTTTGGGCTTAGCTGGCTGCCCTGCCCCCTATTTCTGCAATGTGTCAGGGGGGTTTTAAGCCTCCCCCCCGAGGCGCTGGGTGCTGCTGCCGCCCAGGCTGGGGCTGGGGCTGGGCTGTGCCAATGCTCCTGCTGGCACCAACCCCGCAGGGTCCTGGCTGGAGCGTCTTGCCCCCGCGCTCAGGCTCAGCCCCACTGCCGCCCAACTGCACTAAACCCACTCCTCCCAGGACAAGCTCTTTGCAATTGGGACTCGCTCCAGCACGTGCAGCCTAGGACAAAGCACCAAGCATATTTCAACAGGTGATCTGCCAACGCTAGCCCATTTAGCGCCTCACTTGGGGTCAGAGGTGCAGCAAGGGGCAGGACTCCAGGGGAAGTCACGTTAGCGGCTCTCACCACACACAGCAGAGGCGGAAGTGGGGTGCAGAATGACCCATAGACTTGCCCTAGACCAGGTGTCAGGGAAGCAAGGGAGGGCAACATGGACACAACTCCGGATGCCCCATGGTCTAGATCTGGCCTGCAAGGACCCCTGCAGCCCGGATCCAGCTCAGGGCACAGGGCGAGTTTGACACCCTCAGTTTAGATCACAGAGCGAGTCCACACAGGAGCGGAGATGAGCTCTCTGCCATTCCCGGTCCCCAGCCCCTGAGTGCTGGGCAGCAGAGCTTTGGGGCCTCTCTCACTGGATGCAGTTCTACTTTCTCAGCCTTTTTAGTTTGCAAGGAAAATGGGACAGGCCAATTCAATGCCACTTTTAATTAAGAGAGAGAGGACCCGACATAGATAGCAAACAAAAGTCCAGGCAGACAGATGCCCTTCAAGCCTCCAGTGGGTGCGAGGAAGGTTAACAAAGCTGCTTGGATGCCTTACGTGAAGAATGTACAAAAAGTGTCAAGGGCCAAGATGCACACACTGTGCCTCCCTGTCCTGCCAAGTGTCATGTGTCTGTCCTGGGTATGCCCAAGAGCCCTGAGACAGAGCACAATGATGGTACTGAGCAAACCCTGCTAACAGCCATGGGAGCAGGGCCAAGCCCAGCCACTCAGCCCTCTGCTTTGTTCAGGGCCAGTCATTAAATGAGAACTGCCCACAGGTCCCCGAGCAGCCAGCAGACAGTAACAAAGAGGTTTCGATCAGGGCCAGCTCAGGCCGGGTTAGAACCGGCAGCCTCCAGGGGACAGGCTGCCCCGCCATCTCTTTCCGAGTCAAGTCCTTCGAGGGCTTCCCCGTGCAGGAACAGCCCCACATGCACAGACCGTCCAGGGGGAACTTTCTTCAAGCTGCTCACTGCCGAGCCTGGTTTCTTCCCCCTCCAGCCAGTCTGTGTCATCTCCAGCTCCCCCCAAAGCCTTTGCAGCATTTTAAACGGCAGCTTGTCAGGACAGTTTGCTGCCCCCGTTCCCTCCCAGCCCGCAGAGCGGATCAGCCTCACTTGCTACAAATCCTCCATAGCATTTCTCAGCAGCAAGACACAGGACTGACCAGCTCGGGGGTCACAGGAGCTGTCGGGGTGAGCCGGAGCCACAACACGGCAGGCACAAGGCAAGCTGCAGCCAGCAGCCTCCGGGCCCAGACCGACAGCCACGACACATCACACGGGGCACGGAGCAAGCTCCTAGCACAGAGCCACTAAGAATGGTTTTATACAGCGTCGTGCAGGCAGCTGAAACCAGGGGACAAGCTAGAGCCACTAGTGGCCTGGGAACTGTGGCTGAAAGAAATTCCCAAAGCAGTGAAAACCTGCATCAATGGTGGAGTCTTAATTGAGGGGGACATCATTCGCCATGTCAGGCCAAAGTCAGTAGAAGGCGGGGGAGCTTCACACCTTATAGACCACCATCTCTCAACCTGTGCGTCAGGACTCAGAAGTGAGATGTAACAATATATGAAAGCATCACAAACAAACTTGAAAAATTGATCACATCTTGCACACATTTTTGGAAATAAAACAGATGCTGCTTGTGCCTCACCACATGCTAATAAACAGGGATCTGGGTTTTCCGTTTGCTGCCCTGCGCCAGGTCCTGCACACTAGGCCATGGAGGGCCAGGCTGCAGCCCTATGCCCACTGTGGGTGCATGAATCTGGGGGGAGGGGGCGAAAACATGCTCCCCCACACCCTACACCCCCCACCTCATACCCACAACCCACACACTGAGGGGCTGGGGCCTGTTTTCTACTTAAACTATTTACTGGGCTGGGACCGGCCATCAATGTTTACAAGTGGGTCCTGGCACAAAAAAAAGTTGAGAATTGCTGTTATAAGCTACCCAGAGTAGATATATATGCAGATATATAGTGCAAGCTTTCCGACGCGAGGTTCACTTCAACTGTATCTGGTGAACTGAACTTCAGCTTACAAAAGCTTTTTACTATTTCTGTAAGATATACTTATAAGATATCTTACAAAAGTACACACAGACAGACAAAATATTTCCACACACATGCACAGAATCAGAGAGAAGCCAGGCTGGGAGAGATCTCCAGCGGTCAAAACCAGTCCAACCCCTGCCTGAGGCAAGATCAGCCCTGTCCAAACCAGCCCAGAGAAACCATCATCTAAACTCTTGGTAAAACTATTGTCACTCCTGACACAACACCAGGCATCTCACCCAAGCCTGCCACAAGGAAAGCCCACGAGGTCAGAATGCTTTTAACACCCTGGATCCCTATTTGAAATATCTGGTTTTATCATATGAATCCTGTTTGCACACCTAACAGTACTACCAGCATGTTGCACCCTTGTAAGGCTCTTCAGGCACCCCAGGGTGCTGCAGCACCATGGTTGAGAATTGCTGGGATAAAACAATTGAAGGCACCAATACAGACTGGGGCCTAATCAGGCCACAGGACTCCAGAAAACGGCCTGGGGCTAGCACAGGCTGCAAGCCAAAAACAAGGCACCAGTGTGGTATTGCTGCCCCAATACACTATGGCAGACGCGGCTGCATGAACAGGAGCATCTCAGGGAAGTCGCAAGAAGTTTCTTCTGCTCTACTCAGCACTGGTCAGGCCTTGCCTCCGGCACCTCAAAGGAAGATGTGGACAACTTGGTACGAATCCAGTGCAGAGTAATAAGATGAAGAGAGGTCTACGAAACGGGACTTGGAAGGAAAGACTGAAAGAAATGGGAATACTCTGGAAACGAAAAGACGGAGGATGAATTGAAAACATGTCTCCTAATACAGGATTCTAGAGAAGTTATACTGGTATCTGTATATGTACAGGAGGGAGATCAATTGTTCTCTCTGTTCACAGGGAACAAGACAAGAAGCTTAGGGGCTGGACTCAATGATCTTCCAAAGTCCCTTCCAGCCCTAATGTCTAGGAAATCTATTAGTAATGAGCTTGAGTTACAAGAGGAGATTTTGGTTGGAGACCGGGAACAACTCAGAGGGGTTTGGTGCTGGAAAAGACTGAGAGAGGCGTGGAGTCTCCGCCACCAGAGGTTTGAAGTGCAGGTTGGACAGATGCTCGTCTGGGTGGTTTACTCGGGGATGATCCTGCCTGGGCGAGCCATGACCTCCGGGGGCCGGCCAGCCTGGCTCATCTACGATCCCGTGCAAGATGCAACCGGGGCTGAAGTTTGCCCTGCTTCTTCTCAGCCACAGGCTGGACCTTGGAGGTCGGTTTCTTTGAAAAGATGCATCTCATTTCTGCGGGCGGAGGAGAGGAGAGCATGGCGCTCTCAGGCAGATCAAAGCTGTTTGTAACCCACGTGTGGAGGAGACAAGTGTCCTCTGGGATCTGCACTGGATGACTTGACACAACCTCCCTTAGCAGGTGGTGAGTAGAGCAGGGAGGGCAAGAGCGTCGTTTCCAAAAGGGCTTCTCCTCTCCAGCCCACCAGACTGGTGTTTGCCACCCCCCGCCACCGACAGAAGAACCGAGGCGCCAGCCACCCGAACCCTCCAGCTCACACACTCATGCCTAGCGCGGTGCTGCGTTTCCCCTCTGCTGACACAGGGTTGCTCCTAGCACGTGCTATACAAATAGACTTTTTGCCTACTGCTTTTAATCTTATGTATTTTCACTTCTCGGCCTCTTGAAGGCTCAGACCAAGTGTTGTATTGCTCTGTAGGCTTGACATAAGTCCTCAACCTTTGTATGCTGTCTGTGGAAGGGAGCGAGCAAGAGCGTGTCTATGGAAAAGGAAAACATCAGCTGGCAACTGGCTGAAGAACGCAGACAGATAAAAGACCAAAACAAGAAGAATCTGGCCCAGAACAGCGAGAGAACAATGGCAATCGACCTTCAAGGAAGAACACAGCGATCACCCAGCAAAAGCCCAGAGTACCGCAGGGCTCGGTGCTTGGACCGATACTCTTTAATGTCTTCATCAGCGACTTGGATGAGGGGGTGAAATGTACTCTGTCCAAGTTTGCAGATGACACTAAGCTATGGGGCGAAGTAGACACGCCGGAGGGCAGGGAACAGCTG
>NW_017728907.1:26825911-26839362 GCF_001723895.1 Crocodylus porosus | reverse complement strand
CGGGGCGGGGCGGGGCCTGCGCAGCCGAGGGGCGGCGGAGCGCGCGGCGGGACTCGGTGAGGGGTGGGGCCTAGGAGTCCGGGACCCCCCCAGCCCAGAGGGAGCCCAGGAGTCCGAGCCCCTCCCAAAAACCCTGCATCTCAGTCACCCCGGACCCCCCAAAACCTGAAGGGGAGGGGGTCCGGGGTGACTTTACCGGCCTACCTTAAACTTAAAGGGAGGGGCGCATCCCCCCCAGTCACTCAGCGCGGCCCCCGGCCCTGCCCCGGGATCCGGGGGGGAGTCATGGGCGCTGCAGAGGCCGTGCCCCCGCTGCGGGGGGAGGGGACACCCCCAGTGCGACCAGTCTGAGCAGGGGGAAATCCCTTGCCGCCCCAGTGCAGCGTGGAGGGGAGCGGGGAAGACTCTCCAGCTGGGACCCTGCGGGGTTGGTGCCCCAGGAGCGCTTTCCCGGGCGCAGGCGGTGGCGTGCGGACAGCGGTGTCTCACCGGCGCTCCCCTTCTCTTGCAGAGGGAGCACCGGCCTGCAGCCCCAGCCATGCACTCCCTCGTGTTCCTCTGCGCCCAGAAGCTGGTGTCCCACCATGCCACCGCCCGCAGCGCCCTGGAAGTCCTGCCCACCGAGCTGTACCCCGTGCTTTTCAAGGCGGCCTTCCTGGACAAGCGCACGCTGGTGCTTCAGGACCTGGTGCAGACCTGGCCCTTCCCGGTGCTCAGCTTCCAGCGCCTGCTGCGCCACTGCCGGCACTGCGACCGTGCCCTGCTGCAGGAGAAGCCCAGCAAGCTGTGCGTGCAGACCGTCATCCTGGGCGTCGTGGCCTACCTCAGCGCCGCGCTGGAGGGCCGGAGCCATGGCTCCAGGTGCGTGGGATCGGGGCAGGGCCTGGCACATTCCTAGGCATATCCCAAGGGCTGCGACGGGGCTAGCACGAGCTCAGACAAGACAGCGCGTTGGGGCCCAAATGCAGCTGGGGGGAGAACTGTGGCCTGATGTGGCCTGGTGCATCAGCCAGTCCAGGCCCCTTGTCCAGTGAAGCTGGGGGCTCCTGTCCCCAGGGTGTGGGGGAGCCCCTTTCCCAGGTCCCATCTCAAAATGCCGCCTGCCTCCGTGGGGCAACATGTGCCAACTCGCCCCAGGTCCCAGAGCAGCATTGTTCCTGCCGCCTGTGTCCAGCGGAGAGGCGGCAGCTGACTGTTGCCTGTCGGATTTGTTACACTGTGCCCTGGAGCCCAGCCTGTCCTACTGGGATCTCCTCGAGCCAGGAGCTACGGAGGTTCAGGGACTAGGGGGCTGGCGTGGGGCACTGGCACGTTGCAGCTGGGCACAGGAAGGTCCTACAAGTGTTTTATCCTGCTGAGGAGGAGGAAAGTGAGATGGAGCCGGGGGCCACATCTCGGGCACAGTACCCCGGAGGTCGAGGCACTAGGCTGGATGTCGTCCTCTGGGTGATACGGGCATCACAGCCCCAACAGGAAAGGCGAGAAGAGACCTGGAGCAAGGGTGGGTCTCTAGAAGCCACTGAGACCCTTGTGGCTTTCCCTGTGTGCTCCGTCTGGGGACCCTCCAGCAGGCCCTGGGGGAATGACTAGATTAGGGACAGCAAATGACACCACAGTGGCTTCCAGATCTAGCTGGCAGCAGGTGGGGGAACACCAGTGCCACTCGCTGCCCTGCCAGACAACCACTGGGAATTGGGATCGTAGTGGTGGGGAAGGGGAGGGCGGTGTTCACCCATGGGTGCTGGCACAGCAGCTCTGGGACCCTCAGTGAGACCCCCGTGTGCCAGATCCCCAGGGGAGTCTGGCCAGAGAGAATCCCTGTGGGCCAATGCCCCACCTCTGCAGGCTACATCCAGCCCCCCTGAACCTCTTGATCTTCCGTTGCTCATGTCTCCGCTTGCTCTCGTCTCCCCCAGCCGGCAGCACTGCCTGCGGGTGCTGGACATGACCGGCCTGCAGGACGATGGTGCCGACCAGGGCTCCGAGAGCATGAGCCTGTGGTCGCGGACGGTGACGCTGGCCAAGGCCTGCATCGACGTGTCCAAGCAGCAGAGCAAGTGCACTCAGCGCACCTCCAAGCGGAGGAAGGGCCCCTACAGCAGCCCAGCAGCGCTGCCCCCACCACGCCTAGTCTCCGTGGAAGTCCGCGTGGACCTCTTTGTCAACAGCACCTCATACGGGGTCCTCAAGGACGCCTTGCAGGCCAATGCCCACAGTGCCCTGCGGCTCCGGTGCCGTGACTTCCGGGCCGAGGAGCTGTCCATCGCCAGCACCGTGGGGCTCCTGGAGTTCCTGGACCCGGCCAGCGTCAGACAGGTGGACCTGCGCTTCAACAACCTGGGGCTGTCAGGGCTGCGCGTGGTGCTGCCTCACATGGCCAAGTTCACCAACCTGGTGAGCCTCAAGCTGCCCTACAGCAACATTGATGTGCGGCGGCTCTCGGCTGGCATGGAGGGCAGCCTCCATTACTTCGCCACCCAGCTTGGCCGCCTCTCCTGCCTCAAGGAGCTCAACCTGGGCTCCTCCCGCCTCTCGGGGAGGCTGAGGCAGCTGCTGGGGTAAGTCACTGGCCAGGCGGAGGGGGTGGGAAGGGGGCCATGAGCTATTACACATGGCAGCCTCAGGGCATACCGGGACCCTCAGCCTCTTTGCACCTGAAAGCTTGGCCAGGTCCCGGCAGGGCTGTGCTGTTCTCCTGGCTACAGGCAGAAAGTTCCTCACCTTAATCAGGCACTTAAACATGGGTCCTTGCTTGGCCCCTGAGCTGTTTGTAGGGGGTTTTGCCTAGTAGTCAGGCCCCTGGGGGGATGGCTGGGGTCCAGGGCCTGGGCCAGTATTCAGGAGCCAAATGACCGTGTCTGGAAGGGAAGTCGGGGTTGGGGTGGGATCAGAGGCCAGGTTTCCTCTGCTTTAGGGAGTGGAGTCATACTCTCAGGATCAGGGAAGTGGATGCACAGGAGACCCGAGCTGAAGTCCAGGAGCAAGCAGGAATCAGGAGACTTGTCACAGCAGGCTGGGGCAGGGCTGATGGGATAAGTGGGGAGCCTGAGCTCCCAGCAGCTGCTGACTGAGCTGGTGCAGGGCTTGTCAGCTAGAGACCAGGGCAGCTGTGGCAGCTAGGCACTTAACCCCAGGTGGGCTGGGGTCCCCGACACATGGGTTGTCCTGCCCGGTTGACCTTGTCCCCTGCGGTCAGCAGGAATGGCTCGGAGCATGCCTGAGAGCTATTGTCTCTCCCCCGTTTACAGCAACCTGCAGGGCCCCTTGGAAAGCCTCGAGCTGGCCTTCTGCTGCCTTCTGCCCAGCGACTTGGCTTACCTGTCACAGAGCCTCCACACACCCGCCCTCAAGAAGCTGGACCTCAGTGGCAACAACCTGTCGGACGCACTGCTGCAGCCCTTCCAGCACCTGCTGCGGGAGGCGGCGGGCTCTTTGCTGCACCTGGACATCATGGAGTGCCGCCTGGCAGACACCCACCTGGAGGCGTTGCTGCCCATCCTGTGCTGCTGCACCCGGCTCCGCTACCTGGGCGTGTTTGGCAACCCACTGTCCACGCGCGGACTCAAAACCTTGCTGCTCCGCACAGGGGGACTCTCGGCCCTGCGGCTCGTTATCTACCCCTACCCTGTGGACTGTTACAGCGAGGACCTGCCTTGGCCGCCATCCTCCTCCAGCCTGCTCAACAGCTCGGTGGACGAGGAGAAGTTCTCGCAGGTGAGTGCTGAGCTGCAGCAGATGCTGCTCAGTGCAGACAGGGATGATGCCATCTGGACCACGAACCTCTGCCGCCACAACACCCTGGACTACTTCAACCTGTAGCTTCTTGTGGCAGAGGGGCTGTCGTGTGATGGCCCCCATGTCTGGCCACCCAAGACACGCAGCAATAACATGTTTTTATGCCATTTTCTAACCACTGCTGTCTCTCTTATGCCTGATGCGCTGGGAGGTTCTTCTGGCCCCTGCTCTGGTGCGTGGAGGGGAAGGCAGCCAGGCTTGTGGCCCCCTCAGTCTGTCCCATGGCAGATGGCACAGTTGCCATCCCATCTGCCTCTGCCTCCACCTCCTGTGTCCTCTCCACTGCCCTCAGGGAGGCCTCTGGCCCCTCACAAACCGACTAGCCCCACTCCAGAGTCTGGCTTTGTAGTCACCATCTAACCGCGCAGCATCCCCATGCCCCTGACAGCCTGCTTCTCCTGCCCACGCTTTCCCCATCTCTGCCCCTCTGCTGTCCTCATTCTCATTCCCCCAGGGCTGGAAGTCACTGTGCTCACCCAGTAACTAGCAACGAGGCCCTCTGGGCAGCTCAGCTCTGTCCCCTTTGCCTCCTGCATGGGGGGCATTCACACAGCTGTGCCCTTCCCCAGCCTTTGCCTCCCTGCTCCCCTCTGCCCCTGACATCTGCCTCTACACAGAGCTGGCTGAGGAGAGGAAGCAAAATCCCTTGAGTGCTGCCAAAGTTCAGTGCCTGCGAGCAGGTGGTAAACTGCAGGGTGGGTGGCTGCCTCAGGCCAGGGCTTACAGGCTCCGCAGAGGTGGATGCCTCTGCACAGCTCCCTGACATGCCTGGGGCTTCTTCCCAGCTCTCTCTGGGGTGGCTATGTGCTCCTGCCGGCTCCCCTCTGCCCAGAGCCAGCAGCTGCCAGGATCTTTCTCCACTGCGTCCTCCATCCAGAACTGTCTCAGCTCCTCCTGGCAGGGCTCAGCTGACGGGTTTCTCTGCACTTAGAACTAGAGCAGGGTCCAGGGGCTCCAGGCTGGATTCCCCCAAGAGCTGGGCAGCCACGTGGCAGAGCTGCGTACCCTTCCTGCCTGAGCTCGCAAGCCAGGCTAATGGACCAAAGCAGTGGGGAGGAAGGCAAGATGAGCAGCCGGGTGCTGGGATTAGGGAGGTCGAGGTGATGGCTCCAGCTGTCCAACAGTACAGGCGAGGCCGGGTGCAGGTGTAACCACTGCCGGGCTGGCTGGGATCCACCATCCAGCCAGCCCAGGGCCTGGCTCTGACTGGCCAGCACTAGATGCATCCCTGGAAGCCACCTTCCCCCTGTGGAGAGCACAGCAGGATGTTTAGCTTTCAACCCAGCACCAGCTGTTGGAGGTTCACAGGTGCTCAGGTCGGAAGGGACCTCAACAGATCGAGTCCGACCCCCCTGCCTAGGCAGGAAAAAGTGCTGGGGTCAGATGACTACTTTCATTCTCTGCAGGACAATGGGTCCCTCCGTTTGCTCCCTCTAAGCGGGGATGCTTGGAGCAGAGATGGAGCCCCAGGGCCTGGGCTCTTTGTGCCTGCCTTGAAGTCCCTTCTTTGCTTGTGGCTTGGAGAAGGGTCCCCCTGGGGCAGCAGGGTCACGGGAGGGCAGAGCCCAGGCTGGCTTTGGCCACTGGCAAGCACAGGAAGAAGCAGAGACTTGGGCTCAAAGGCGATGGGGTGCCAGGCCTGCTTCCCTATCCAGGTCCACCCTTGTGGGGGTAGGGAGGGCACCTGGGACTGAAAAGTTGCCTCTGAGGGTGCATGGGCCCAGTGTGAGGTGTTGATGCCAAGCCAGGTGCTCTGCGGGGTGGGTTAGCTGACAGGTGATGCCCTGCTCCTGGCTGGGCCATAGGGACGCATCCTCGGCCTGGCCAGCTCGCATCCCCTTGTCCTGCCACGCTGACCTCTCATCCACCTCCTCCCTTGCTGTCCATGCTACCTCTGCTCCAGGCCCATACAAAGCTCCTCTGCCAGCCTTGGGCACCACTGAGTGTTCATCTTTGCCGCTGTCCTGCCTCCCCCTGCTCTTATGAGATCAACCCAAGGGCTCTGACCTAAGCCACCAGCCCCCTGCTCACCCTGGGCTGTCCTTGCTGCATGTCTTTCCTGGAGTCCCAGAGCTGTGGGGCTGGAAGGGACCTACAGGGTCACATCTAGCCCAGCGCCTGCCTGAGGCAGAATCAGCCCTGTCCAAACCACCCTGGAGAAATAATCATCTAAACTTCATAAAACTACCGTCACCCCTGATGCCCCAGACATCATGCCTGAACCTGCCACACAAAGCAGGGGGACAATGGCAGCCAACATCCTGCTTATATGTAGTTGCTAACACATGCTCCAGAGCCCAGGCAGAGGCTATGCTCCTGCTGCAGAGAAAGGCAAAGCCCCATCTGTACCAAAAGTCTGCAGCCAGGAGTGCACAGGCAAGGGCCAAGGCATCAGGACCCCTCACACAGGAGGACTGTAGGGTGCTGCACTGGCAGCTGATGGTGTCCTGCTGGCTCTGGGGACTCGCTCTGTGCTGCTGTGGCTGTGGGTGCCTGGGCCACATGGCTTGTTCCATAGCTGCAGGTGTCCTTTTGTCCACAGGCTCTGCCAGCACCCACCCAAGGGGCATGCCCCCTCCAGCCACCAGCCCGGCTCTGTGTTGCTGGCCAAGCCGCCTTCACCCTGCTCTTTCCCAGAGCTGGATCCAGTGCCATGTAGCCAGGGGATGCCTAAGTGTCAAGCAGAGGGAGCAGCAATAGGCCAACCCCCTGCACGCAGCACATTGGGCTTGACTCCGCTGAGCCCCAGCAAGCAGCCGCTTCCCACCAGCACCTCCTCCCGCGAGGCTATGAAGTGAAGTCTCCCCAGCTGAACCTCACTGAAGCAGTCTTGCCACCAGCTACGGGGCACAGAGCATCCCTTGCCACCCCTTCAAGAGGCCACAGAAAAGCCACAATCCTACTGAGCCCAGAATCATAGAATCACAATGAGGGTGTGAAGGGACCTCAGGTCACATCCAGTCCAACCCCTGCTCAAAGCAGGACCAGCCCCAACTACATCATCCTAGGCAAGGCTTTGTCAAGCCAGGCCTACAAAACCTCCAAGGATGGAGACTCCACCACCTCTCCGGGTAGCCTGTTCCTGTGCT
The DNA here is from genome assembly GCF_001723895.1 of Crocodylus porosus. Taxonomy (NCBI): domain Eukaryota; kingdom Metazoa; phylum Chordata; order Crocodylia; family Crocodylidae; genus Crocodylus; species Crocodylus porosus. The sequence goes on along the minus strand of NW_017728907.1, from coordinate 26,832,478 downwards.
TTATCGCCCCTCCTTGGGAGAAAGTTTTTCCTAATATCCAACCTCAACTTCCCTTGCTGCAGCTTGAGCCCATTGCTCCTTGTCCTGTCATCTGCCCCCACTGAGACCAGCCCAGCTCCATCCTCTTTGCAGCCCCCCTGCAGGGAGGTGACGGCTGCTAGTCAATCCCCCTTGGTCTTCTCTTCTCCAGACTCAATCAGCCCAGGTCCCTCAGCCTCTCCTCACCAGTCCTGTCCCCCAGCCCCACAACCATTTCCATTGCCCTCCACTGGACTCTCTCCAATGTGTCCACATCTTTTCTGTAGTGGGGGGCCCACAGCTGGACACAGGACTCCAGATGTGGCCTCTCCAGTGCTGAACAGAGGGGAAGAATCACTGCCCTCCATCCACTGACAATGCTCCTACCAGTGCAGCCCAGGATGCTGGTAGCCTTCTTGGCAACAAGGGCACACTGCTGGCTTATACCCAGATTATTATCCCCTGTCCTCCCAGGTCCTTTTCTGCCAGCCCCTGCTCCCTTCCCTCTGCCCCTCTGGTTACCAGGCTTGCCCTCTCTAAACACAGGGACAGACACATGGCTGATCTCCCAGGGGCACCTGCCCAAGCCGCAGAGGAACAGTCCACAGCGTCTACCCTTGTCCAGGCAGCCATTCGTGCCTTGGCCCATCTTCCTTCTAGCCGGGCAGGAAGACCAACTATGTAGCCCCGCATACCCTCCCAATGGCTCCCTGCACATAGAGTTTCTTTGCCATCTGCAGCAGAGCCTGTCACTGGAACCCCCGGCCATGATCAGGACCATGCAAGTGCACCCTCCTGGCTTGGGAGAAGCCCTCAGGAAGCCAGAGCCCCCGATGCAGCTCAGGGGAGAACAGAGATTGGAGACGGGGCGTGTGAGGGCAACTCGTTTTTATTATCGTTGACTCAGCACCGCGGTCAGGCGAGCCAGTCCGGAGGCCAGGGTACCTCTTGCTGGATGGGGAGGGCGCAGCGCAGAGCTCTGTCCCTCCCGTGGCTAGCATCACTGCTTTTTTATAGCACCCACATACAGCCCCTAAGGTGGCTCTGGTCCAGCACCCAGCTTGGAGGCTGCTTTTGCAAAAGAAAGGAGTCTCAGTAACTTGACTTGAATCAGAGTAGCTGGGACAGGACCTGGAGCCCTGGCTGCTAGGCCTCTGCCCCAGGGCTACAAACACATCAGGCTGTGGCGTACAGGGCTGACACTCAGCACCACATCATTCTGCCTTAACCCTGGCATCTCTCTGACCAGGCCGTGAGCCCATGCGGGTGCTTGCAGCCACAAATGCACTTGGGAGTTCACAGTGGAGACGGCTGTGGGAACAGACCATTTACGTCTGCGTAGAAACAAACTGTGTCGCTCTCTCCAAACACCCTCCAGTTGTACACGACTCCTGCCTGGTACAGACCCAGCACCAAGACAGTCTCCCCAAAATGAGCCTTACTAGGCCCTGTGGGGGTGCCAAGAGGGACACCCTGGTCCCTCCTGAGGCCACGGCTCTCAGGGCCATAGGGGCTCTGCCAAGATGCTGTGCCCCACCTCACGGCACCCCTGAATGCAGAGACGTGGCCACAGCCCCAGATCAGCTGGGGGCTCCAGCTGGGGCTGGCAAGTGCATAGACCCTCTTCCTAGTAGGAAGCTCAGCTCATAGCAGCACTGGTGCCCTGTGGAGTGCCCCACCTAGGAGTGGTGGAGCTGTGACTGACTCTCTGCATCAGGAGTGAGCGCTGCACCTCAGGTTCATGGCAGAGCCCAGGCTGAGTGTCACAGGGGAGGCTGCTTTGGAACTGGGCCAGGGAATCCGACTGTGGTTCAGCCAGAGCAGAGCACCAGGGACCCCTGTCCCTGTGCCAAGATCCCAGAGGAGCTGGGCTGTCCCTCCCATGCCTGTTACAGCAGCCATGTGTCCGAGTGCTGAATGCAGTAGCATGACTGTAGCAGCAGGGCATTCAGCTCCTCGTAGGCATGGTCCCGCCAGTGTGGCAGCAACGCCTTGTTATTGAAGATGCGCAGGTTGGGCGTGCCGCTCCGCAGCAAGCCGTACAGGCAGGCCCAGCGGCTCTGCAGGGCCAGGCGTGTGCGCCGGTTCAGGATGATGCCCCGCACTGTCTTCTTGACCCGCAGGGCTCTCAGGGAAGGCAGGTCCAGGTGGCAGAACACAAGGCCACGGCTCTGTGACACGTCCAAATACTCCAGGGACCTGGACTCCAGCGAATAGGAGACGCCCAAGTCCTTGACTGGAACCAGCACATGAAAGATGAGGGTCCGCAGCTTGGGCAGGGCTTTGGTCAGCTCCTGCAGGATCTCAGGGCAAACCCCTTTGAAGCTCCAGAAGTACTTGAGCTCCAGTGTGTGCAGGTGCTGGAAGCGAGTCAGGACAGCGACGGAGTGGGCGGACCAGTCGAAGGGCAGCTTCATCTTGGCCAGCTTGGGTGCGCACTGCAGCAGTTTCTCCAGCAGACTCTGGAAGTGGTTGATCTGGTCCATTTTGGCCAGGCTGACCTGAGTCATGCTGCAGGTGCCAGGCGGGTAGAAGTCTGGGGGCTCCAGGTGAGTCAGGGTCCAGTTGAGCTCCAGGTCTCGCAGCTCCCCGCAGCAGACGCTGTCCAGGAAGCGCGAGAGGAACTCGGCCCACTTGGCCTTGTGGTCGCCCAGGTCGAAGCTGGCACGGAGGACCAGCAGGCTGGCGTTGCGGGAGACCAGGTGGTAGGCGTACTGGTGCACCCACTCCTTCCAGCGCTCGAACTCCCGGGCCGAGACCAGCATCACGTCCACGCCCGACTGCAGGGCCCCCAGCCTCATGAAGTCGGCCACGCGCCACAGCCCGGCCGTGCGGATCAGCTTGCTCCAGGCCTCGCACACCAGGGCTGCCGTGCACTTCTCCACCTCGGACAGGAAGGAGAAGACGTGCAGCTGGCAGTCCACCGGCAGCAGGTTGAAGGGGAAGTGGGCCGGGACTCTGGTCCTGCGGCCCGGCCTCGCCCGCCCGGGTGCCGCCGGCTGGCAGCGCCTCCTTCTCCGCGGCATCGTGCCGGAGCCGCCGCGGCCCCGCTCCGTCAGGTGCGGCCGGGGGGGCGCGGCGGGCCGCCACCTGGGAGAGTACGACAGCTCGTCACCGCGGCCCGGCCGGCGCCGCGCCGCTCTGGGGTGGGGGGCTCGGCGCCCCGGGCCTCCCCCACCACGGCACGGGGCCTCGTAGCCCCCATCCCCCGCGACCTCTCCCAACTCCCCAGCAGGACCCCTCCCCACGAAATCAGCCTCCACCATCACCTTCTCCCCGCACCGGCTCCGCCATTGTTAAAGGCACTTCCGGGTACCATCCTGTCGCCCGCTACTGCGTCATCACCCGGCGCCGCCGGCCTGGAGCAACAGAGCTAGCAGGCCGGCGGCGCCTCGGGCGGCTCCGGTGCGCACAGCATGCCCGGGGCCGCCCCCCCCCGCCCCGCGCACGTGCTGCCCGGGGGCTCCTGGCGAGGCCTGGCCCCCGCCCTGCGGGCCCTTGCCCGGCGCTGGAGGATGTGGGCGCAGTCGTAGCCGCGGGGGTTCCCAGGCTTTGCTCGTAGCCCCCCGCCTGCTTTCCGCTCCGCGTGTGGGGTTGGGCTGGGCTGCAGTGGGGCAGGACGGGATTTCCCCCGCTCGGACCGGTGCGGCTGGGGCACGGCCTGGGCCTGGGCGCTCAGCGCGTGTTGGGAAGGCTTTGTAGCAGCAGGGGCGGGTGCGAGGCCTGGTTGGTGGGGGTCGATGGGTCATCTTAAACAGAGTGCAGAGGAGGGATTACTGGTGGTTTGGACAGGGCTGATCCTGCCTTGGGCAGGGGCTGGGCTGGATGTGACCCTGCAGGCTCCTGCCAGGAGACGGCTGCACGGGGTGGTTTAGGATACTCGAGGTGCAGGCGCAACACGAGATGTCATTTGTTTTAACCGCTGCATAACGAAAGGTGCCAGGCCACCTGCCTCGTTAACGCCCGGGCTGGTGGGCTTGCACACAACGAACCTGGCTGAGCCTTTGCCCCTGCACCAAGCCTGGGGGCATCCCCCAAGACCAGGGTGGTGCCAGGGTCTCTTTCCAACTCCGCGGTCCCTGAGGCTTCGGCGCTGACAAGGAATCGGTAGTGCCCGACATGGGGACCCCGATAACGCGGGGCTCGTGGGCTCCAGCTGAGGCGTCGCGTGGGCCGGGACACTTTCCCCGCCCGGTTTTGGGATCTCTTTTGCTGCCTGGTGCCCCAGGCTGCCCCTGCCAGGTGTGGGGCTGGGGCACAGGGGCTGGGGGCTCAAAGCCCAGCTGGTGGGTCTCAGGGTGAGAAGGAGAACGGGGTCTCCTGCAAGGGCTCCCCCTGCACATTGTCTGGGGCCATGACGACATGGTCACTATGACATCACGGGTGACGTCACGGCTCCCGGGGCACTCCGAGCTGCACAGCAGAGGGGGCAGGTTCCAGGGCTCCTGCCTGCCACCTCCCAGCGCTGGGGGCCGATCTCCTCGGCATTGCCCGTATTCCTCCCTGCTCCGTGACCCCCCAGGCGAGCTGTCTGGTCCCCCGGGGCCGGCAGCCTGGGTGTCCTCCCGCACCCCACTCGTCTCTGCAGGTGATGCCCAGAGCCGGGGCTCGGCCCCAAGGAGCGTCCTCGAGGACAGAGAGCAGCCAAGCCAACATGGTCTCCTGGGACGAGGTGGGTGCAGCCCCTGGCGCTCCAGGCCACACAGAACAGGGTGGGGGAGCTCATGGGACACTAGGGGCAAGCCCCAGGATCGGGGCCCCTGTGCGAACAGGCCCCAGTGGACGTGAGGGCCAAGCCGGTGGCAGGGGCAGCTCAAAGAGCGCTGGCCCCTGGCACCCCAAGAACAGGGTCCCAGTCTCTGGGGCTGACCCGGGCTCTCCCTCACCAGCATGGAGGCTGCTAGGGAGGGCCCCTCGCCGTCGTGCTCTGGGCAGCCACGGCGCCAACTGAGCCTGGTGGACCCGCAGCCCGGGGCGGTGCAGGACGGGCCGCGGCCTCGTGTCCGCATCAGCCCTGGGCGCCTTCGCACCCATCGCCATGCCTCCTCCTTCGAGGACGTGCTGGTGGACGAGCTCGAGATGCTCCTGAACAATGCAGCCACCACCATCCAGGCTGCCTGGCGCGGGCACCGGGCCCGCCAGCAGCTCTGTGACCAGTACCACGCTGCCGTCACCATCCAGGTGGCCTGGAAGGACTTCCTCACCCGCCAGGGCCTGGTCCCGGGGGACTACGGTGCTGGGCAGGGGTCCCGGGACGATGCTCCTTGGCACGGGTACAGGATCCGGCAAGAGCTCAGCTGGTCTCGGCTGCAGCCCGAGGAGGACGCTTCGTGGCGGGGGTACCGGGCTGGACAGGAGTTGACCTGGACTAGGCCGGAGCCTGAGCCGGCTGCCCCTTGGCAGGGCAGCCAGGCCAGGAAGAAGCCCGTCTCCGCAAAGCCGGAGCCGGCCGCCCCTTGGCGGGGCTCCCGGTCTGGGAAGCAGCCGGCCCGCTGGCGGGAGTCCCAGGCTCAGGCCACATGCCAGCGGCCTGGGCCCAAGGCGGAGCCGGTGGCCCCGTGGCGGGGGTACTGGGCCAGGCCGCGGCTGGCGGAGGAGGCGGCAGCCGCCGCGGCGATCCAGGCTGGCTGGCGAGGCTACCAGGTGCGCAGCGAGATCCGCACCCAGCGCCAGGCGGCCACCATCATCCAGGCCCACTGGTGGGGCTACCTGACACGCCTGGCGCTGGCTGAGAAGCGCCGTGCCGCCCGCACCATCCAGGCGCACTGGCGCAGCTACCAGGCGCGCCGGGCGCTGGTCCGCTGGCACCGCGCCGCCACCATCCTGCAGGCCCACTGGCGGGGCTACCGGGCCAGGCAGGGCCGGTGGGGGCCAACCGTGCTGCGAGGCCAGCCCCGGGTCCCGCCCTACCCCGGGGGCTACGCCAGGCAGGTGCAGCGAGGCCGCCTCAGCTACGTGATGGGGGCCTCGGAGACGCCTCCCCCGGCCCGCCCCGTGCCCGGGGGGCACTCGCGCCCCCAGGCCCAGAGGCGGATGGACACGCGGCCTGGCCGGCCCCCGTCCTGGCCCTGCAAGGGTTGTGAGGAGCAGCCGCTGCGGCGGCCGGGGCTGGTGCAGAGAGTGGACACGGAGCCGTCCGTGTGCAAGCGGTGCCCGTGGTGTGGCCGGCGCGCCACCACCCGCGTGCTCCTGGGCACGGGCAAGGGGCTGGCCCGCGTCTCGGGCTCCAGCTCGGAGAGCAGCGACATGGGCGAGCAGGGGCCGCAGGCTGCGGCGCCCCTCCGCGGCGGCCACGGGACCCCGGGCACCGGATACCTGGCGGGCTCCTGCAGAGCCTGGCAAGCCAGGCGCAGCGCGTGCCGGCGAGCCCAGCTGGCCTCGGCATCCCCCTCCTCCCAAGGGTGCTACTGGAGCGCTGGCAGCCCCCCGGACGGCAGGCCGGTGCCTGGCGGCCGAGCCGACGCGTACCAGCAGGGCCGGACCCATTACCGCCCCGGCCTGCAGGCAGCCGCCTGGTACGGGGGCCCGAGCACCGCCCCGTGCCACTCC
>NW_017728907.1:26821029-26825811 GCF_001723895.1 Crocodylus porosus | reverse complement strand
GGAAGCGGTACCAGGACCTGATGCGGGCCGCCACGTGCATCCAGGCCTTCTGGCGGGGCTGGCAGGCGCGGCGCGCGCTGTGCCAGCACCACCCCACAGCCCTGCGCATCCAGTCCACCTTCCGCAGCCGCTGCACCCGCGTCTGCCTGGAGGAGGCCGGGCGTCCGGAGGGGGACGAGGAGCCCGACGACCGCTGGGGCCCCCCGCGGTACCGATAGGGCTTGGGGACACCCCGTCTGTTCCCAATAAAGCTGAGGCAACTGCAGCTCTCTGTTGTGTCGTGGGCACGAATGGGTCAGGATGTGCCCGCTGCCTGGCACAGCTACTACCTGCTCCTGGAGTCCCACCTCCCTCTGCCCCGGTGGGGGGCATCCCGGGGCCGGCAGACCTTGGGGCTCACACCTGCTGCCCTTCCACCCCCAAAAGGGACACGGCCCCTCGCTGGAGTGAGTCAGGGCCCCCGGACCCCAGGGGATGGGTCGCCCCCATACGGCACAGGACTGAAGCTGGCAGCGCTGGGCACTGCCACGGGTGAGTGTTTCTTGTCCTCGTGGGGCCTGGGCTGCCTCTGCCCCGTCTGGGAAACGTGCGGCCCCTGGGGGCAGGGGGACGGGGCAGTATCAGATGCCGGTGCTGGGACTGCCCACCGCCGGCCGGGCACAGAGCCAGGGACCCGGGGCCTCTAGGCGCCCATGGGACACCGAGAGCCGGGCTCGGGGGCGTGACCCCCACGAACAGGAGAGCTCAGTCCGGCGGAGGAGGCACCTCTCCTTCCCGAGATCTGTAGCAGCTTTAGCCGTGGCATGGTCCCTCGGCGAGGCCTGGGCACCGGGCCTCCCCGCCAGCCCCCGGGGGTGAACTGGCCCACAGCCACGGGCAGGACTGGGCTTCGGGGCTCCTGCCCTGCCTGGGGGTGGCTGGCAGGCAGGGAGCCGGGGCCGCAGGGATGGGGCCCCCAGCCCGGGACAGCGATGCCGCTTTATTTCTTTACTTAAAAGGAACAAAGGACGGGACCTGCTCAGCGCAGGTCGGCCTTGGGGGCACCTGCTGGGGGGAGTCACAGTGTCTCTCGCCGGCCAGGGCGGGAGTGGGTCCTGGAGGGGGGCTAGCTTTCCGGCCAGGGGGCCGGGGGCTGCCCAGCGCCCATTGCTGGTGATACCCGGGCTCGGCTGAAGTCAGGGAGGGGCAGAGCGCCAGGGACAGAGGTCAAAGGTCGGGGGCTCGGGCCCTCAGCAGTGGATCTCGTAGGCGATCTGTGGCTGGAACACCAGCCCCTGATTGACGAAGAGCTCGCCGGGCTCCTGCTCGCCCTCCTCCTCCTCAGCCCCCTCCGGCGTCTGGGTGGCCTGATCCTGCACGGGCTCCGGCAGCCCTGGGAAGGGCCCGCCCAGCGCCTCGGGGTCCTTGTAGGTGGCGAAGAGCGGCTTGCTGCGGTCGATGACGAACATCTCGTGGCCCCGTGCGTCCCGGTACTCCTCCAGCTGGGCGAAGGTGGTGGGCCCGTCCGAGTAGTCGTTGACGTAGAGGATGTTCTCCTCCTTCTTGGCCCGTTTCCGCTTGCGGTGCTTGCGGCCGATCATGGCCAGCAGCAGCAGGGCGACCAGGGCCAGCAGCGCGATGCCCACGGCGATGGCCGTCTGCGTGGCCACGCTCAGCGCCTGGAAGTCCATGCTCTCCAGGTCGTAGAGGGGCTCCTGGCTCACGTCCGTGCCCGGGGCCCCGCGCTGCTGCTGCTGCTGGTGCAGGGACAGGTTGACGGTGAGCTGGAAGAGCACGCGGGCTGTGCCGCCGGGGTTGGAGGCCTCGCACTCGTACGTGCCGGCGTGAGCCAGCGTGATGTTGCTGAGGAACAGCATCCCACTGCCCGTGTCCGAGTCCAGCGCCTGGCCCAGGCTGTGCTCGCTCAGCTCCACGCCCGGCGGCCGGGCCCGCGCCGGCCCCGCTTGTGCCCGTGCCACCTTGCGCCAGCTCACCAGCGGCTGCGGGTAGCCTGAGGCCTGGCAGGACACGTGCAGGTCGTCGCCCAGCCGGGCTGTGGCCTCCGCCGGCTGCACGTGCACGGCGGGTGGGATGCAGATGAGGCTGTTGCCCGAGACGTCCAGCAGGCTCTGGTGCGCCAGGCGCGGTGGCTCTGCACACACGATCTTCTTGTCCAGCGGACTCAGCAGGCGCCGGCCCTCCTCCTTCACCCACGCGCCCAGCCAGTGCAGGGCGCAGTCGCAGCGCCACGGGTTCTCTGCCAGCGGGAAAGAGCCTCAGCCCCTTGCCACGGAGCCCCCTTCCCCATGCTGCCTTGGGGACCCCCTTATCAACATCCCTACCCTCTCCCACTGACTGCAACCCCCAACTGGGCATGAACCTCCCCGGAGTCCTTCCAGGGTGCTGGGGGGATAGGGCAGGGCTATTCTGGCAGAGCTTCCTCAGCTGCCCCCACTCCACGGAGCCACGGTGCCCGCCGTGCCAGGGTATCGGAGGCTGTGTGCAGCCGGAGGACTCGCCCCCCAGCCTGGTGGCAGGGGCTGCTCGGGAGTTACCTGTGAGGCGCAGCACCTGCAGGCTGAGCAGGGGGTGCAGGGTGGCGTGGGTGACGGTGCGCAGGTTGTTCTTGCTGAGGTCCAGCAGCGCCAGTGAAGAGAGCCCGGCCAGTGCCCGCTCCGCCAGTGTCTCGATGCTATTCTCCTGCAGGTGCAGCTCCTGCAGCCTCTGAGGGGGGGAGGGACAGGCAGGTCAGCACACATGCATGCACACACGAGCACGTGACCACCTGCGTGTGTGCACGTGCAAGTGTATGCCATCAAGTGCAAGCACACAGGAGCAAATGCTGCAAAAGGCGCCAGCGCGGGCATGCAGCCATGCTCGGACAAGCCCTGACAGGTGACTGCATGTGGTGGGCAAGCACATGCAAATACATGTGAATGCACGGGGGCAAACGCTGCAACAGGCCCGTGTGCAGCCAGGCTCTGACACATGGCTGCACAGAGGTGCCCGCACGTACACCTGCCACATGAGCCACTGCATGAAGATCCCCATGCCCGCAGTACGCGCCACCACCAAAAACTTAGTGCATGTTATGTGTGTGCACCTGGCACAGCTGACACTCTCCGGCCCCTGGGCACACGTGCACACCCCCACACGTGCCCTCACGAGCACCTGTTACCTCCCCTCAAACCCTACCAGCCACGTCCTTCCCTGCAAAGAGCTAGGGCACCCCCTGGCCACGTTGCTGCGCAGCCCCTAACACCTCGAGCCCTGGGACAGTCGGGCAAGGTGCAGCCGGGGGAAACTGAGGCACCAGGCAGGGAAATGACTTTCCCAGCATCACAGCCAGTCACGGGAAGAAGCCAGGCGTCCAGCCTCGCCTGCCCACCCCTTCTCTTCCCGTCCCTTCCCCGGGGCAGGAGCCCGGACCGCTAGCACCCGCCTGGAGCCGGGGAGGTGAGAACGGGGCGCCCCGTTGCCCCGCGCTGACCTGCAGGTCGCAGAAGGTGCAGTCGAGGAGGCGCGTGATCTGGTTGCCGGCCAGGTAGAGCACGCGCAGGTGGTCGAGGCCCTGGAAGACGCTGGCCTGCAGCAGGTGGATGCGGTTGGCGTTGAGGGCCAGCTCCAGCAGCCGGTGCTGGGCGCGGAAGGCGCCGGGCTCCAGGGCCGAGACGCTGTTGTTCTGCAGGTAGAGGTACTGCAGCCCCCGCAGCCCCGCCAGGTCCTGCTGCCGGATCTGGGCCACGCCGTTGTCCTGCAGGAACACCGTCTGCGGGGAGCGGGGCAAGGGGGCATCAGGGCTGGGCCTGCCCCCCCCCAGCTCCGGGGGGCTGAGAGTTGCACTTGTACGCAGGACCTGAGGCAGCGCATCCAAGCGCAGCCACGACGCCCTGAGCCCGCCACCCCCTGCCGTGCCTCAGTTTCCCCCTGCAGGACACTGGGCGTGGGCGTACCTGTGTGGCGGGGGGGATGCCGGCGGGGATCTCCCGGAGGCCGAGCGAGCCGCACTCCACGGTCATGCTGTAGCAGCGGCAGGCGGCGGGGCAGCCCCGGGTGCCCCGCACCGCCAGGGCCAGCGCCAGGGCCAGGAGGATGGGGAGGAGGAGCGGGGGGGCAGGCATGGGGGCTGCCGGCGCCATCCTACACCAGCTGCCAAGAGAGAGACGGGCACGTGTGACCGACCACCTGTGGGGTGGGGAGTGCCACCGGGCATCAGTTACAACAAGCAAGGGGGTATGTGTGTGCACGCGTGCGCATGGGCGTACAGGTGTGTGCGCTCGCGTGTCTGCATGGGAATGTGGGCGTGTTGGGAAGAACGCTGCCCATGCAGGGGTTTGTGCCCACTGGTGTCAGGGAGGGGGCATGTACACACGTGAGCGTGCGTGATGTTGGGGGGCGGGGTGTGTGCATGTGCCCGGGGAGCCCGAACACACATGTAGCAGAGCATGTGTCCAGGCATGCATGCGTGCACACGGGCACGTGCGCCGTGTCTCCTTGTGTGCTGCCCCCGGCTCACCCGCAGGAGGTCCAGGCCCGCCCCGGGCTCGCGGCTCTGGGGGTGGGGTCGCAGGGGAGGGGGAGGATCAGGAAAGCACTTCGTGGGGAAACTGAGGCAGGGGCTTTTGGGGGCGGGGGAGTCCAGGGAGGACCTGGGTTCCAGCCCCACCCGCCCCTGCCAGCAGGCTCCGGGGCAGGACCCCAGGGCCCGGGGCGCCCGCCGCCTCTGCCACAGCCGCCCGTGGTGACCTTGGGCACGTCTCCCCGCCGGGCCGGGGCGGGCGCGCGGGGCTCAGCACCATGGAG
>NW_017728907.1:26811231-26820389 GCF_001723895.1 Crocodylus porosus | reverse complement strand
GCCTCACCAAGGCCGAGTACAGGGACACCCTGGGATTTGCTTGAGAATATCCTGGGATTTGCTTGCTTTCCTCTGCCCCACCCCACCCAGGGGTCTCTGCAGTGCCTGCAGCCCTCCGGGTCCCGGGAGAGCCGTCACCGGGCTCTGGCCCCAGGACTGGATGTGGCCCCGCAGCTCTCCACCACCCCACCTTGTGCTGGGGCCCCCACCCCCACTGTGGGGGAGCGCGCTGGGAAAGGGGAACCGAAGGGCCTTTTGCCCTGCAAAGCCCCCGGGCACCAGGCAGGACCTGTCCCCTCCCTTGGTGCCTGTTTCCGCCACATGGCTCAGGTGCCCCCCTGCCCCAGGGCTGTGGCTCCTAGAAGATGCCATCCCTTTGCTGGCTGGCCACAGCGTGGGATGCCGTAGGTACCCCCTGGCTCCTAGCCCTGGGCAGTAGTGGGGAGGGGATGGGGGTGCTGCCAGAACAGGCATCCACGCAAATCCACCTCCCTTATGCTGCTTGTTATCAGGTGTCGATGGAGAGATGCCGCCCGGGCAGGCAGCAATCCTGGGGGCATCTGGGCGCTTGAGCTTCCCTTCAGCCCACTGCAGTGGCCTTGTTCCCCTTCAGGAGCCAGGGTGGCATGTGCCAGTCAGGACGGAGCAGGGCCCACCCAGGGAGCCTGCCCCCCCCACCAGCATGGAGCAAGGGGAACACGGCTGGGTGGCGTTGCACCTCCCCGGCTGAACACCATGTGCCGGCAGGGGCAACTGAGGGGCAGCAGGGCAGGATGGGGCAGCAAGGGTGAGCGCCCAGATGGAGCCATCAGGGTGCACCCTGGCCCCTACGAACAGGCTGAGGGGCTGCAGGCTGTTCGTGCCCAGCTGGGGAAACAGCTTGGCAGCAGGTGAGACCAGCCCTGCTGGGCCTGGGCTGAGCAGCTGCAACAGCCCCGCACCACGAGCCTGGAGGGGCAGGACACTTCCTGGGTGCAAGCTGGGTTATCCGGCGCAGCTACAATACGGCAGAGCTCAGCAATCTGTGTGGAAGGCATTTTAAGCCCCTGGGCTAATCCCAGTCCAGCGCAGGCAGAGATAATCGCCCCGATACAGACAGGAGCGTGGCCCTGCCACAGCCTGGCTCACACGCATGCCGCCCCCCACCAGGAGGGCCCAACAGTGGACTGCTCTCCCCCAGGGCCTGGGACACAAGCACAGCACCCAGCAGCGAGTGCATGGGCCTGGGGGAGAGCGGTGTGCTGGGACTCCCCACTCTCCTGCCACAGGCAGTCCAGAGACCAGCCTGGAGCACACATCGCACCTGCGCCCGTTTCCTGGGAGGTGGATGGAGCCGGCAGTCCCTGCTCCAGGCCCAGGGCATGGCAGGCTGCCCCTTTCCAGCCAACACAGTCTCTGGGTTCATGCCGGGCATCAGGCACGGAGGATGGGCAGCAGCTCATTGGTGAGGGGGTGGCGCTCACCCTGCCAGCGGAAGTGGGTGGGGGGCTGCCCAGGGCCCTCACCGTACTCAAAGCAGGAACTCAGCTCGAATGCCAGCCCCGACTTCACCAGCCCCACGCCACCGGCCTTGGGGGGTGCTGGGTGGTAGAGGCGGCCATTCTCAGGGAGCATGGCCAGCTTGGTTGGCTCGAAGGCAACAGCCAGGCGGGACCCAGTGCCGCAGTAGGAGAGCAGCTGGCGCCCACCCGCATCCCGCAGGAGCTGAGTGAAGACGATGGGGCGGTCATCGCAGCGCACGTAGTTGCGCTCCCGGCCGCAGGGCGACAGGTAGGGGAAGGTGTCCTGGTACCGCCCGCTCCGGTTCATCTCCAGCTGCTTGAAGAAGAAGGCCAGGAACTTCTGGTCTGCAAGAGGAAGGAAGAGAGAGACTGGGGCTCAGTGCCAGGGAAGCAGCAGCCCCCGAGCAGGGAGCACTGTCCTGGCCTAGCAGCCCCTTCCTTTCCTGGGCATTCAGGCTCGACCGGGAGCCCAGTGAGTGAGGACGAAGCCCCATCTCATTACCAACCCGAGTCTCATGGTCTCCCCGGCGCCTGCTGGACCCTTCATGACCTCTGGCCTCGCGCCAGCCCTGCAGACAGGACCTCCAAGACAGGCCCTGCAGACAGGGGATGAGTGGGGGTGCGGTGTCTGAACCCCTGGGCACTGCAGTGCCCCTGGCTCTGCACGGTCCTGCTGGCAACGGGTCTCATAAATCAGCACCAGCTCCCAGATGCAGCCGATTGCTCTGGGCCTCGAGCCCCCCATCGTCTGCCTTCTCTTTGCCCCATGACGCGATTCCGGCCGAACATCTCCCTGCCAGCAGGCCTCTGGCAGAGCTGCCTCTGCCACCAAGCAGGACACATCCTGGCTCGCTCCAGGCCACGGGCCCTTGGGGAGAGGGGCAGCGCTGCAGAAAAACCGGACGTGATGCCTAGCTACTGGGGGCTGGGCAAGAACTTGCCCCCACAAGGAGCCCTTGGGTTGGCACAGAGACCTATGTGAGGCCAGTGGCTCTCCTCCAGCACAGGACCCTGGCCCTTCGCAAGCACAACAGCAGATTGTGGGCAGGGAAGGCTTCCCCACTCTGCTGTGCCAGGCTGCTTGGGCACAAAGGCACGTACCAGCTCCCTGCTCTTCCAAGGGCACCTACTCCTTGATGCCCACACCAGTTATTTTTGCATTAAAAGCCCACCCGCGCTGGAGCTGCAGCTTCTGCTGGCAGGGAGAGTTTTGGCCTAGGGCAATGAAGCATGCGCAAAGCACTTTCCAAATGATTATATAAAGCAGCGATGCTGGGTCTGCCTGCTGGAGCCAACCCGTGCCAGGGGGTGCAGGGCAAACCTGCCTCTCGCCTTGACAAGAAAGCAGCTGGCGGCAGCAAACTACCAGCTCGTTAGTTTATCCCTCCCACCTGGGCTCCCTTCTTCATTAGCTAATGGGGGATTTTGACCCTCCTTTCTTCTCTCCTTCATCAAGCTGCTTAGTGGCTCTGAGCAGTGGGAACGTGAGTGGGTGCGTTGTGGCCCAGCAGTCACACAGGCCACAGCGGAGGGAGGTGCCTGGTCACCTGCCCGCAGCTGCCTGTCAGCCGGCAAGGAGAGTGCTAAGCAGACAGGAGGCTTGGTGTCATTAGTGGACATGGAGCGGGCGAATACAAGTTATTAATAGCAAGAGCTGAAGCCACATAATCATGAGCATGAAATTAATATGCAAGAGGTGCTGCAGCTGCTGGGCCAGGGAGCTGGCAGCTAGGAACTGCAAATAGGTTTTAAAGGGGCCTGGCCCAGGCTGGAGGGAGATGGCCTGGAGAGGCTGCCCATTACATCCACGGGCCCAGAGCACTTGCTCAGTTGTGCCCTGGCCAGGTGTCCAAACAGGTCACAGCCTTGCACAGGTGGGAGGGGGGCACTTAGGGGCCACTGACTGTGGGTGCCAAGCAGGCAGCGCTGCTATCCCCCTCCGGCTCCTCCTCCTGCTACTTGCCTTAGTGAGAGCTGGTGCAAGCGCCGCTCCCAACACTGACTGAGGGGCTGTCTTAAGAGCCCTGGGTGCATTTACGTGAGCTCTTCACAGTGTTACCATACAGGGAAGGTGGGGGGAAGACATTAAACAAGCCCTGCCTGGGCCCCAGCACCCCTCTGGCAGGCTCCTGGTGCATGGGAAAGCTCCAGGCTCCGCAGCCCCAGCCCACAAGCTGTTCTCATGGGAAGGTAGAGCTCAACTGGGCCTGCGTCCAACCTGGACAGCTCGCCAGGCTCTCGGCCCCAATCAGCACATCCACCACCCTGCAGAAAGGTCGGGGGGCTGCTTCCACCTGATGGTGCCCTGTAATTCCTCCAAAGGTTCGGGGCTCCTCTTAATGGCAGCATGAAGCTGCATGGGCTAACAGTCAGGCTGCTGCACCGAGACCTGGAGTCAAGTCCCAGCTCTGCCACTGCCGCATTTGGAGACCTCAGCCAAATCCTTTCCCCTGTTCCGCCTGCCTTGCCCTCAGGGATAAGCCACTATTTCCTGCTGCAAACACTCACATCCCTCAGCTGACATGGAGCTTTTCAGCAATATGGGAATGCAAGCAAGCACCAGAGATGAGCACGGGATCTCCAGGATCTCAGAGCAGGCAGCAAAGGCCAGTGCTGGCAGGTGATGAACAGGCACTGGCAGATCTGGGTCACGAGTCAGGCTAACGAGAGCCTCCAAGCTCCCATTCATAACCTGCTCCATACAGAGGCACCACCCTCCTCAGCCATACAGATGCTTCGTGCTTACCTGGGGCCTTGCAAACACCACGACAAGGGGTGGGGGAAGGGTGTCTACTCTCTGGGGGCTAATGGATCAATCAGACACAGAGTCTGGACTGTGGGTCCTTGTGGCTCCCAACCCTGTGCTGCCATTCCCTGGGGGAGCTCAGCTCACCCCTGCCCAGCCCCCATGACACCAGGCAGCACATTGGCCACTGCTCTCTGAGTGGCTTTATTTGAAGACCCTGCTAGGAAATCTCCAGCTGGTGCAAGCACCGTCTACCACAGGTGTCTTGCAGCAGCCTGGCAGGTGCGGACAGCCTGCAGCCACCCCAGCGAGGCACTGCCTGGGAACCCCAACCACGCTCCCTACATACAAAGTGCCATGGACTGAGTCAGAGCCTAGGTCCACCTCACTAGTCTCCTGTGGCACAGAGTGGAGGCTGGGAGAATGACTGGGTCTGACCAGGGCATGTCCCCGTTCCTCTCTCTCTTGCAGCCTCCGGCTCTGAAGGTCTGATGCAGAGGCCGTGCCCCTCACCCCTGGACTCAACACTGACTGATGCCCCCTCCTCCAAGCACATGTCCCATCTCTCTTTTGAATGTGGTTGAACTCTCAGCTTCTACCACCTCCGGTGGCCACAAGTCCCAACCCTTAATGCCACACCGGGTAAAAAAGAACTTCCTGGTGTTTGTTTTAAACTGACAGCCAGCTTGTTTCGTGTTGCGACCCCTTGTTCTTGTCTAGTGAGAGAGAGTCAATAATCACAGAAAATGAGTGTGTGAAGAGACCTCAGGAGGTCACATCTAGTCCAAACCCCTGCTCAGAGCAGGACCAGCCCCAACTACATCATCCCAGCCAAGGCTTTGTCTGCCTGGGTCTTAAACACCTCCAAGGAGGGAGAGTCCCCAATCCCTTTGGGTAGCTTTACTACCCTCCTCATGAGAGAGTTTTTCCGAATATCCAACCTCCACTTCCCTTGCTGCAGCTTGAGCCCATTGCTCCTTGTCCTGTCATCTGCCCCCACTGAGACCAGCCCAGCTCCATCCTCTTTGCAGCCCCCCTGCAGGGAGGTGACGGCTGCTATTCAATCCCCCTCCATCTTCTCTTCTCCAGACTAAAGCAGCCCAGTTCCCTCAGCCTCCCCTCATAATAAATCCGTAGTGACGTTCTCTTTCCTACTGAGCGTGTTGTAAACCCTTCTTCTGTCCCTCTCAAGCATCTCTTTTCTAAACTGGCCTGGCCTTATTAGTCTTCTCGTGGGGAAGGCCCCCCATGCTGCTCATCAACCTTGTTGCCCTTCTTTGGACCTTCTCTCTCCTTTTGAAGGTGTGGGGACCAGAGTTGGGCACAACATTCACGGTGTGGACGCCCTGTGGGTTTATAAAGAGGCACTGGATACTTTCTGCTTTGTTCACAATTCACTTCTTTGCCATCCCTGACCTTGTGTTTGTTTTGACAGCTGCTGATCTGTTGTTTTTAGCCAATGACTTGCAGATTTCTTCCCTGGGTGCTAACAGCTAATGTACAGCCCACCAGCTTGTAGGAAGACCTGGGGCTATTTTTGTCCATGTGCATCACTTTACACTCATCCACACTGAATTTTATCTGCTGTCTCCCTCAATGGCAAGGCCACTAGCACTCACCACTGCCCCTTGCAGGCGAAAGATGGTGCTGCTCAGGGACTGGGCACTTCAGACACAATTGGCTCCCCTCCCCTTCCTACCAGACCCTGGCCCTCTGGAGGGGTCAGGGGTCTGCCAAGGGCTTAGCCACTGCCACAAATGCCTGGCAGTCTGCTGCAGAGCAACAGCAAAGAGTGCTGGGTCCCAGTAGGAACAAGGCCTCTTATGGGGGGACACACCTCATGTCAGCAGCTCAAGCCCAACCTAGCCTGTGCCCCCACCAGTGTGAAGGGGCTAAGTGAGGGCTGGCCAGAGCATGGCTCAGAGCCTCCCGATCCTAGCATGTTATGCTCCCTGAATGAAGCCTGAGCCTGGCTGGCAGCCAGAGTGATCACACACAGTGCTAGCAGGGTCTTGTGTAGTAGCGAGAAGCTCATGGGACTTAACATCTAAGGCCTGTCTCTGGGTTTCTAGAAAACCTCGCTGAGCTCTGGGCTCCACTTAGAGTTTAGCTGAGATTTACTGCAGGCTCTACTCGCCGAGTGCGATTATCGGGGGCGGGACAGATTAGTGGCAGCTGCTTCAAGGGAATGGGCTCCCCCAGGCCTGCTGTGCAGTGGGATACCTGACTCCCCCACACCAAGCAACGACATGGGGGAGGTCGTGCCTCAGCACCAAGCCATAGGAAAGCACTCCCTCCCCATGAGCTCCAAGCTGGTAAAGGGTTCCTGGCTTTGTCAGCGGCTGCTCCCATAACGCACCAGCTCAGCTGTCCGCAGTGATCCACCAGCCCTAATCCGAAACCCCTGATTAAGGATTACTGCAGCAGATGTGGCTCTTTAAAGCCAACCTACAAAGAGGGGATGAGTGCAGATCCGGAGGAAGATAAAACACTGACAAGAGGCTAAGTGAGGATTGCAGGCATCAGCTCCCAGCTTAGCCACACCAACCTGGACTTCTCCAAGTGGCTCTCACTCAGAGGCCCCCGGCTGGGGGTGTGTATAAGAGCCCAGCTCTTTCTGACCCTACAAAGAGACACACTTAGGAATGACCCAGCTCAGATGACGGCAGAAAGTGCTGACAAGTCAAAGAGTGAGAGCCCTGCAGACAGATTCCCGCCGAAAACCCTCCCCGGGGCAGCGGGGGCCTTGCACTTTGCAGCTGGTGGGGGAGCTGTCTCACCGTAGCTCAGAGCTGTCACTCATCAAGCTTCTGCCGCATGGACAGAACAGGGTTGCCCCCTTGCCAAGGGCGGGTAGCAGAGCACAGGCTTCACTGTAGTCTTCTGGCAGATGCTTGCATTGTGCATCAATGGCAGGACTGGCCACCTCCGCAGGCTGCAGCCACTGGGGAGCAACAGCACTGCTCCCTCAAGCAGGTGTGACCTGCTCTAGCCAGCAGTGGGCAGCAGGGGCCATGGACATTGCAAGAGAGCTGATGCCAGGGCACATGATCACAGGGGTCAGGGAGCCCCTGCCTCTCTTATTCGCAGGTGGGCTTTGGGGATGCGCAGGCTGCCCTTACAGCCACTCAGGGAGCACAGTCAAACACAAGGCACCCAGGGTTTAGTGTGCTCGTCTCCAGGACCCTCTCAGCCACAGGAGGAGCCCCCTGCCCAGCACTGGGTAACAGTGTGCTGGGCCCACCTGGTTAAGAGCATCAGGACAGGCCCTCTACCCCCACCCAGCTCACTCTCTCCCACCCCACTCAGGACCCCATCCATGGCACAGCACCATCCCAGGGCTGGTGTGTCCCACACTGGATCCATCTGCAGCACTGCACCTGAGCCCTTCTCAGGGAAACAGGGCCCCCCCTGCAGACCAGCACCCCCCAGGATGAATGGGGCTCAGAAGAGACACCCATGACGGTTCACTGTCCTGCGGCACCCCAGAAGGTCCTGTCCAAGCAGTGGCCTGACCCAGCACCTGCCCTGTGGCAGATGGTGGCAGCAGGGAGGCGGTGTTAAGCCTCCCTATAGGAAAAGGGACCCTGGCCATGGCAGAACCAGGAGGCAGCTTGAAGGGTCCGGATGGCAGCGAAGGAAGAACCTTACCTTTAAAGCAGGTGATGAAGTTCTTCACTTTGGCATCGTCCAGGAAAAGCTGCAAGGCAAGAGAGGGATGGTAAAGATCAATAGGTCCCACTTTCCCGTCAGCCTGGGGAGCCGGCAGGAGACCCAAAGGAGCCAAGTGTCTCCACTGAGAAGCCTGCAGCTGTGCCGTGCCCAAAGCCCAACCTGCTGGGATGATGGATGCATGATAGAGAGGAGGGAGCTGGCTCGGACTTGTGTCTGGCCCCTGCCCCGCCACCAGCATGCCCAGAACTGGGTGCAGGATCAACTGGGGAGCAACAGCCCCGCAACTCTGCTGCCTCTGACCATGATCCAGTGCCTGCCCTCACACAGACAGATGTCACGGTCCCTTATATACCCGCGGGGCTGCTGCAGATCGTTTCCAACCAGGGGCCCCAGGGAATGGGCAGTGCTTACCAGAACGAGGCCTAATTCCCAGCAATACCAAGCACCCGCTCGGCTCCCTGCAGCTGGGAGAGGCCACGCTTTGGTGGCAAAAGCCGCACAGCCTGCAACACCCAGGGCGGTCAGTGCTGCGGACCAAGCGCAGACGCTAGCTGCGCCTCCAAATCTCTCCTGAGATTCGTGAATTCAAGAAGAGCAGAACTATCAGGGAAGGCCGATGGGTTTGGGCGACACAAACAGCCTGAAGGGCAGGAATGGGCTATGGGGACGTCTGGATCCCCCACTCCCGCAGCGCCTGGCGGAAGGGGAGGGCGTGCAGTGGGTTTGGGGGGGCGGGGGCATAACCACAAAACCCGCCAGCGTCTGCTTCTGCCTGGCACTGAGCCTGCTAACAAGCCACGATCTCCATGAATCCGATCAAAGCCACCGCAAGGTTTGTCGCGGACGGCGGGACGACGACACTCGGGAACACGACGCCACGAGAAAGGTCAGTCTGGTGGGGGGCGTTTGCGTCTCCGTGGTTCTAGGAAAACCCCCAAACCCAGACCCGGAACGGGGCAAACCACCTCCGAACAGCAACAGCCGCGGCAGGCGCCACGGGGGGCTGCAAGGCCCAGACGGGGCCCTCAGTCGTCAGCACACTCCTGCCCGCAATATCCACGTCTCTCGACTTCCTTCCGCTTCACCACAACGATGTTGTTTTGTTTTTGTAACGGCGAGACCTGCCTGGGAACGACTCCCCCCCCTTGCCGGCCCCCAACTTCCCCTGCCCCAAGTGCGCTGGCCGGGCCGAGGCTGCGGGGCGGACCTGGCCTTGGTGGTCCACGTAGTAGAAG
>NW_017728907.1:26809769-26811131 GCF_001723895.1 Crocodylus porosus | reverse complement strand
GCCTCACCAAGGCTGAATACAGGGGGAGAAGGACATCCTGGGATTTGCTTGAGAAGCATCTATGGATGCAAGCCAGCGTTTTGGTTGCTTTATTAGCAGCAGCATCACATTGCAAGCTCATGTTCATCTTGTGGTAAGTGATGACCCCCAAGACTTTTTCTTGCGTAGTGCTAGCCAGCGTAGCACTGCCAAGCCTATATTAGGATGCGTGTGGATAGTTGCACCTTGATAAATAATTTTGAAGCTCTGTCTATATAATAAATCTTTATACATTTGTGTGCACATACTCGCATGTGTAGACATCAGAGGTGTGATAGGGCAGCCCAACACCTGCCATGTTGCTGGTGCTGGCAGTGGGCTGGCAGCCAGCAGTGGTGGCAGATATTTTTATGCCCTATGCAAAAGCAGTATCTAGGGCTACTGCCTTGATCACCTCACCATTTGATAGGCATACTCCATATTTCTTTAGGGCCTTCTACCTGCTGGTTTTGTAAGGTTTTCAAATATAATCACCTGTCTTAGCCTCTTTCATTTCTCTCTGTTTCATCACTTACATCTGGTGGTCTAGTTGTGATCTGTGCCCCTGTAACAGGGAGCCTAGGGGTCCAGTTACCTTAACAGAGAACCAGCAACAGGGAGATACTCAGGTGGGCAAGGCTACCTACTACAGGTGACAGGAGAACTAGTCGCCAGGGATTTATCGAGGAGTGCCTATGGCAGAGAGAGTTGTGCCAAAGCAGTACACTAAAGCTGAGCTTGCATGGGCAGCAGAGGGCCTACCACAGTGCTAGGTGCTCAGTAATAGTATTGCAAGGCAGAACCAAGCTACAGAAGACAAGGTAATGATACAGCAACTAGGCCAGCAGCAGGGAGTCCCCTTATTGGAAAGGGATGGGGCCTGGGAGACTCACAAACCCAGGGCTTGAGCCAGGTCAGGCAGTGTAGCCCTAGAAGCTGATGTGGAAGGACCTCTGCTGTAAGACAACAGGAGAGGGGTGACTGACTGAGACCCCACTAGGTCTGAGAACAGCAAGGAAAGAGCTGGAGGCTGGTAGAAGACTGAAACCCAGAAGGAAGGAAGAGCTTAGGAGACCGAAGAGAGACAAATTTCCTATGCTTTTCTGTTTGAGTTTTAACTGGTGGACCAGAAAAGGACTAAAGGGGAGGCTTGGAGGTCCCAACAGAGCCATACTAGGCATGTGAGGTCTGAGCCTGCTAAGGCAGGGCTCGGTGCTTGGACCGATACTCTTTAATGTCTTCATCAGCGACTTGGACGAGGGGGTGAAATGTACTCTGTCCAAGTTTGCAGATGACACTAAGCTATGGGGCGAAGTAGACACGCCGGAGGGCAGGGAACAGCTG
>NW_017728907.1:26760328-26809669 GCF_001723895.1 Crocodylus porosus | reverse complement strand
CAGGATGGAGTCTCCCACAACAAACACCTTTCGTTTTGTCTTGGGGAGAGCGGGGGCAGTAGCTGTGGTTGAGCCTGGGTTGCCTGCAGGAGCTGGCAACTGAGCAGGCTCTGCTGGGGCTGCAAGAGGTGCAAACATACATGTGTTAACATACTTTAGTTAATGTGTATTAAATCTACTACCTCCATTGTGTGGTACTAAGAAAATGTGCATTAACTAAAGAACTGGGGGCATTATAAACATACTTTTTGGTCCCGCAACACGTCAGAGATCCGCTGCTTGAGTCTGCTCCACATCCGAGCTGATGCGCACTGTGCTGCATTGTGTGCCGTTGTATAGGTGGTGAAATGCACATCAGCATGCAGAAAATGGCGGTGGTGCACTTTTGAACTAAAGTACCTACTATGTGTTTTAGTTCAAAAGCATGACACTGCCATTCTCTCAATGCTGACAGGTTTCATAGTTTCATAGTTAGTAGGGTTGGAAGGGACCTGAGCAGATCATCAAGTCCAACCCCCTGCCATGGCAGGAAAGAGTACTGAAGTCAAATGACCCCAGCCAGATGTTCATCCAGCCTCCTTTTAAAGACCTCCAGGGTAGGAGCCAGCCCCTCTTCGCTTGAAAGTTGGTTGCAGATCCTAGCTTTCCTGACAGTGAAGCGCCTCCTGATGTCTAATCTGAATTTACCCTCTGCCAGCTTGTGACCGTTATTTCTAGTCACTCCTGGTAGCACTCGGGGGAACAGGGACTTCCCCAGTGCCTGCTGGTCCCCCTTGACTAGTTTGTAACAGGCCACTAGATCCCCCCTCAGCTTTCTCTTATGGAGGCTGAACAGGTTCAGGTCCTGTAGCCTCTCCTCATAGGGCCTGCCCCGCTGCCCCCAGGTATTTCACTACTTTATACAATTGCAAGTGTCTCAGCACCAGGTGCTGTTCAAGGCATCCAGCACTGTGGCAGTTGCGTATGTAAAAATGCCCATGGTTCTTCAGTGATGCTTAATGCACATTACTGTATTTTAGTGTGCATTAAAGCATCACTAAACAAACATGCTACTTAATGCACACAAAATAGGGCAATGTGCATTAAAGCACATGTGTAGACATGCCCATGTATGCTTGAATTTGGATAGGGCAGGAGGGGGAATACTATAGGTAGTATTAAAATTTCAGGGATGGGAACCTTACAGATGAACTCATTAAGAAATGCATAAGCTTTAACAGACAACAGCCTATTCCGTCATCAAATTATGACAAAGTATGCTATGCATGATGCCATTCATAGCAACTGCAGACGTCATCAATTACCTACAAAAGCTTACGCATTTCTAAATGAGTTAAATCTCAAACGTTTTAGACTCAAGGCATCCTTCTGAAAATGCAAGCTGTTACTTTTCACTTGGCTTTTGACTACAGAAAAATAATAAAGCAATTCTTCCATTTTAAATAACTCGGACTATAACAGATCAGAATATTTTTAACACTGGAGTCCTATTTGAAATCGCTAGGGTTATCTTGTGAATCACTTTTCCCACATCTAACAATGCTAATGTTGCATGGCATCCCATAGCAACCATGAAAGGATCTTAAGGCACCCTAGGGTGAGGTGCCTGACACTCTGATCTATAAGGTCACCTTGTCCTGCCTTCTGCCTTAATTTCTAATAAGCCTGATAAAAGCTCATTAATGTCATAAAATCCACAGAGTTTTGTCTACAGTGCTGAGTACAACTCATGCTTAAATTGAGCACATGCTTGAATGCTTTGCTAAACTACAATCTGAGTGTTCAACCTTTTGCAGGTGAACCATCCTGTACTATAGGATGCATTACTACCACTATAAAAATGTACAGGAGACTATTAATACAACTCTAATTACTGTGGTACTTGTTTTTACTCAAAATGTGAGTTTTTAAATAAGACTTCTAATGAAATGTATAAATTAGATGAACCAAAAACCACCTGGACCAAATGTTCATATAAGGAGACTAATTAATTATGCTACCACTATAATTACCTACACGCCATATTTGAGGAACTAAGATCAACAATTAGAGATCTGAAACCCAGTATTTAGGTGTCTAAATACTCTTGACAATCTAGCCCTGGGTGAGTAAAGTGCCTAACTAGATGTCTAATAGTCAAAAGTTCTAAGCACCTGTAGCTCCTATTAAGTTCAGTGACCATTAGGCCACTTATATATTTGCAGATATCTACATTTATATTTAGGAGCCTAATTTCAGGAATTTGGGGTTAAAACAGAACCCATTTCTGCCCTCAAGTGTTTTGTTCGTATATATGAAATGCAGTAAAAGTGTACTAAGTTATGTTGGCTTTTGGTGTGCAGAATTTGCTACTTTGTAGTTTTGATATGGAATCACCAGGAGACTATTATATTGGAAAATGTTGCAAATGCAAGCGCACAGGAATTTATTAAATTAAACAAATGGTCATATGATAAGAGGATATAAACTGGGTTGGCTGATGTAAGAAGCTGTCAGCTGCACTGTAGATCATCAAGGTTGATGAGAATGTTATTGGATTACTTAGTTTATCGTCTTTAAAAGAGTTATGTAGTTAGTCACTGCCTGGATGGAAAAATTGTAAATGAATGCAGTTCAGTTTCACTGATCCTCACAGCTTTGTTAAGAACAATGAATTATTCCAAGCAATTACATCTGATTTCAAGGGATGCTATTAGGTTAAATGTCAAATGGTAAAAGAAAATTTTCCCTGTCTAACCAGTTGATATCTTACGGTTCTAGCCATCAGATGATCATTTGTGATTGTGCACAAACATTATCAATTACACATTTATTTTATCTGTGCAAACCAATTTTTTATGTTAACCAATGCAAACCCTGGAACACTGGAGTTATGTGCTCCTGACAGCCTATTCCCATCTTAAGTTGGGCTGCCATATTCTGCACCAGCTATATAGCTTGTGGATGATCTCCAATAATAGTCCTACACAGAGCTCATTGCAGTAATCTACCTTAAAGGTTGCAAAGGCATGGATGGTGGTGGAGAGATCTGAATCTGAAAGAAAGGGTGGCCTTCTTTTCAGTAGATGGGGTTGGTGAAAGGTACTCCTAATCACTGCTGCCACTTGAATATCCAGGTGCAGCTGAGGATATTAACCTGAGGCTGTGAAACTGTGTGACAATGGGAGACTGAACCTCATTAATTAATGTGTCCCAATCCCACACTCTACTGCTGAAGTCAAGTGGTCTACCCATCACCATCACCTCTGTATCTCTGGATTTAGTTTCAGTTGGTTTACCTGCATACAATCCTCAACTTTAGCTGGGCACGGGGAAAAGACAGAGATTTCAGGGCCTAGGTCAGACAAGAAAGAGAGGTACAGCTGGGTGTTATCAGCATATTGACAGCACCTCACTCCAAATCCCTTCACAGTCTAATCAAGCAGCTTCATATGCCCATTGAACAGAAGGGGCAATGAGATAGAGCCCTGGGAGATCCCACAGCAAAGGTCCTGAAGATGACAATACTCACCCATCACCACCCTCTGGGACCTATCTACTGGTAAAGAGTGGAAGCAATTTAGAGCAGCCCCTTAAATACCCACCAGGTCATGCAAATATACCAGGTCATGCAAATATTTTATCAGTACTTCATGATAAATCTACCTAAGGCTGTTAAAAGGTCTAGTAAGATCAGCAGAGTACTATTTCCCTTATTGATTTCCAGGGGAAAATCATCGAACAAGGCCACCAGCTCAGTCTTTGTGCAATATCCAGAATGAAAGTCAGACTGACATGAGTCTAGGAATCCAGTGGCATCCAGATACACCTGGACCTGGTGGGTAACCACTTATTCAATAACTTCTGCAGACAGTGAAGGTTGGAGGCAGGATAAAAACTGTCTAGGACAGGTAGCAGGAGAGTGTTGCATGTGCAGCAGGGAGAGATCTGGGCTGCTCACATGGCAAGAGACACTGTTTTTTCTGGGCTGTACACATGGCCAGTAAAGAAGTGGTGCTGCTTGTGTAGTGGAGGAGGGGACTGGCTGTTCACACTGTCAAAGCAGTAGAGGAGAGCCAGCTGCTTGCATTGCCCACATAGTTGCGGGGAAGTCAGGTTGTTTGTGCAACTGAGGGAGATAGGGAGGGAACCCACAGAATGTGCAACCTGGGGAATTGCAGTGTGTGGGGTGTTTGTTCTACCCCCACTGTTCAGAAGTTAGACATTCTTGATCTAGACCATTGTTTGCTACTTGCATCTCCACTGCAAGAATGATTCTTTAGCTAGAGAAATCAAAGCAAGAGTTGTTCAGCTAAGGCTTGGTGTATATATTTATTTTAGGGATGAAGATGGATTTTTGCAATGGCAAGTTTCTGTAAAAAATGTAAATTTTGTGTCTAAGCTGAAAGATAGAGTTGGGCATTGCTGTTGCAGCATAGATTGCAACTCTAGGACACAATCAGCATACACAGTAAGAACATGTGAAAAAACAGGAGCTTCCTTTGTTGAACAATCAAACTTTCAACAGCCGGATGGTGTGTCTTAAAAAGAAAATATTTTGCTGTCCTAGCGCAATACAGCAAAAAAATGAATAAATTAATCATAGACATGCACATTACATTCAAACTTTATGCTTTCTCTTCATCGGGGTTCTCAAAAGTCTTCAGAATGTTGGTTACATATTAACCAGACACTGTCCTGTAGGCACCCCGTTACCTCTCAGCTCCATGTTCTTGGGGAACCCTGACACAGGATGCAGACTGTCTGACTCACAAAGAATTCCCCCTCCCCCAAACAGAAACTGATTCAGATGCAGTGAGAGACACACCTAAAACCCTCCAGACAAGGGTGACAAGAGTGAAACAACTGCGCTAGGTCTCATTTGTATCTGAGATGGAACCAGTCGACCATTCATTTACATGAGAGATGGAGAACAGAAAGCCTGAAGCAGAGATCGCAGTGAATTCGGGGATCAGAGAAGCAGGGGAGCACTGCATGATGGGGAATCTGTGCTCCAAATGCTAATCAATCCACACACTCAGCTCAGCATTTATCAGACCAGTTCTAATCTGGATTTACAAAGGACTTACACACACACACACCCCCCTCTAAGCAGAAATAAAGTTTAATAGGCATCCTGGGTGGTACATTCCTCGGTCTCACTGTAGGAGGCCTATTTAAACTTAATTGGCTAAAACTCAGTTGCCAGGTTAGGGAATGCTGAGGCAAGACACCGAGTCAGAGGCGGTGTGGGCAACGTTTGAACAGTGGTAAAGGGTTCATCACAGCATCCAGCCTGTTGGAGCCCTGACCACAAGTGTTGTCATACTTTTCCCGGGACGACTGGTGGAAGTTCTCCCCTCCCAAAGGTTATAAACACTCCCATAATTGCCTTAAGTCTGTTAAAAGACTATAGTAAGATCTGGAAAAGTCATGCTAAGCTGAGGCTTGTTCAGAACAAGTAAAAATCCCAAATCCTGATGCTGCAAGCTATCGTTTCTGAGGAAACCAGGAGATATCCCATCAGTATATCTGCTTTCCATAGGAATTTCAAGCTGGCTCCTAAGTATCTGGTTACTCCCTAACCTTATGTGTTTCCTGAATATTAATCACTTTCCCGAGATGTTCCAAACCAGATAACCCCTTGTCAATAGAAAAGACCATTTGATTTACACTATTGAGAATGTTTGAAAGAAGCTGAACTGAGGGTATAGAAATCTGTAAAAAGCAGCATTGTGTGTGCTGACACCACCTGCTTTCTTCTTGAGAGGCTGAAGGAGGCAGATCATCTCCCTTCAAGGATCATGCTGAGAACTTTAACCTGTCAGCTTTGCAACCTGAGTGCCTTGGACTGGTGAGATCCCAGCTCTCTCTCTTTTCTCTTTCCTCTCTAAGCATAGATTTCTGAACCGGAACTGTATTAATTAAGCTTCAGCTAAGTTTCCCCAAATACTTAGTGAAACCAGGGTAACACTGTGATTGTTTGTGTTTGTTTTCCTTTGCATGTCTATTACTACTAGTGCCATTATATATTTCATCTACTTAGTAATAAATAACTTTTATAGTCAAATTGGTGATAACTGGGTATATTTTTCCTTCTCTACTTCTCTTTCCCCACTTGCTCTGCAGCAATGCTTCCTTTACATAAGCTAACGATCCCTGTGAAGCCCCAAAAAATACTATGGGGTCTGCTCATCAAGAAGCTAAAAGATTGGGATGTGCTGAGTTTGAAACACATAAGGGGATCAGCTTGTACAGGCTGATTGACCCAGTTTGGTTCAGACCTGCCTAATGAACTGAATGCTGGCCCATGAGGGTGTCATCTGGACACCCAGCCAGATTCAGAGGTATTCTGTTTAACTGTGTGCTTGTGTCTGACTGTAGTTTATTGTTGCTCTGATGAACTGATTGGAATATGAGCCTGTCCATGCTGATCAACCCAGCTGGGTCAGGTGTGTCACATTAATCTGTGTGTGCTTGTGTGTATGACTGATTTGGTGACTGGAGGAACGCAGCCCCACTGAAACCGAGTCCTGCAAGATAGCTCCACTGGGGGTGAGGGCTTGCAGAAGGGAGACATACAACTCCATATAGAAACACAAGTAGCACATTAATAGAATTACCAAGACCCTAGAAACGTATCCCAAATAAATGAGCACACCCCAAAGTAATGGGCAAATCAGGTGACACCCCATGTGCAACACCAGAAATCACCTCCTCTGCATTTTGTGACCACATGACATCCCTATAGTAACTGCAAGAATTGCTTACAAGAAAAAAGATTACTGGGAAGGAATTTAATATTTTTCTAGACCAGGGGTGCTCAACTCCTAGTCCATGGGCAGCTCTGGTGTCATGTCATCTGGTCTGCAGGGCTCTCCATGGATCTGTGGACAGCCCCATGGACCATGGTCCTGAATGCTAGAATAGGCATGCAGGGCAGCACAGGTCTCAATCTTGGCTTACAGAGACCAGGCAGAATAGCTCAGGGCCCCCCAGTCTGATCCTGGCTGTGTAGAGGTAGCATGGGGCTCCAGAGCCTGATCCTGCATAGGTGATGAGGGGGTGAAATGTACTCTGTCCAAGTTTGCAGATGACACTAAGCTATGGGGCGAAGTAGACACGCTGGAGGGCAGGGAACAGCTGCAAGCAGACCTGGACAGGTTAGACAAGTGGGCAGAAAACAACAGAATGCAGTTCAACAAGGAGAAATGCAAAGTGCTGCATCTAGGGAGGAAAAATGTCCAACACACCTACAGCCTAGGAAATGACCTGCTCGGTAGCACGGAAGTGGAAGGGGATCTTGGAGTCCTAGTGGACTCCAAGATGAACATGAGTCGGCAGTGTGACGAAACCATCAGAAAAGCCAATGGCACTTTATCGTGCATCAGCAGATGCATGACAAATAGGTCCAAGGAGGTGATACTTCCCCTCTATCGGGCGCTGGTCAGACCGCAGCTGGAGTACTGCGTGCAATTCTGGGCGCCGCACTTCAAGAAGGATGCGGATAACCTGGAGAGGCTCCAGAGAAGGGCCACTCGTATGGTTAAGGGCCTGCAGGCCAAGCCCTACGAGGAGAGACTAGAGAAACTGGACCTTTTCAGCCTCCGCAAGAGAAGGTTGAGAGGCGACCTGGTGGCTGCCTATAAGTTCATCAGGGGGGCACAGAAGGGAATTGGTGAGTATATATTCACCAAGGCCCCCCCGGGGGTTACAAGAAATAATGGCCACAAGCTAGAAGAGAGCAGATTTAGATTGGATATTAGGAGGAACTTCTTCACAGTTCGAGTGGCCAAGGTCTGGAACGGGCTCCCAAGGGAGGTGGTGCTCTCCCCTACCCTGGGGGTATTCAAGAGAAGGTTGGATGTGTATCTAGCTGGGGTAATGTAGGCCCAGCACTCTTTCCTGCTTATGCAGGGGGTCGGACTCGATGATCCATTGAGGTCCCTTCCGACCCTAGCATCTATGAATCTATGAATAGGTGTGGGAAGCGCAGGTTCCCACAACCGAATCCTGGTACAGGGGCTGAGTGGAAGCAGCACAAATCTGAGGTCCAAAAGTGTGAACACTGACCTAGTTGCTTTGAATGTGATTTATTTGAAAAAAGTAGGTGAGCTAGTAGTTTGTAACCACCTTGTTTTTTGGATCAGAACAATAGCAAATGTTTCCTGAATTCCTAATGATTCACATAGACTTTTTTTTTTGCCAGAAAGTCATGCTTTTAGTGGGAGGGGATTAGGGGCCTTCAAAATACCTAACTGAAGCAAAAAAGAGAATATCCATAATGTGCATATAGGTTCCTCCACATCCCTGACTTTTTTTTCCCCAAAATTCCCTCTCTGAGGACCACTTTTTTTTAAATCAACTCAGTCACTTAAAAACCTTAAAATTTGTCCTATGCACCTTATTTTCCTAGCTACAAATGTTGAGTAGCTCTCGCTCTCAGTGCAGACCCCATCAATAAAGAAAATGACAGCTAGTTTGTAAGGATGCAACAGATGAAAATTACTGACTGTTATTCCTCTGCTGCTGAAACAATATGCTGAAGTTTATTCTATGATGAACATGAAAGAACACCAGTAGATTTCTCCTGCTGTACTTCAGAGCTGCTGTGGAGTAGCTGCTGCAAACCTGGACTATTCTGTTCTTGGCAGCATCCTTGTAGTCCCAGTAAAACTTATCTTCTAATTCTACTACTTCTTTTGGATCTGGTCTTCACAAGATGTTACCACACACAGATTTTTGTCAAGCTGAGGAATGATTCAGCTGAAGCAAGTTTTCAAGAGATGGCAGAAAAGAAAAAACAGCATCTCTCTTACTGCTCCATGCAGCTAACATCCCTTTTGAATTTTGACCTAAGGGTAGTTCCAGGTGAAATATTATAGCAATCTGATGAGTCTCAAAAATTCTCATTAACTCTGATCTCAATGGGGGAAAAATAGGGTAGCACCTGGATTTTACTAAAGATACTACTTTGGAATTTGTTTATCTTTTAGTAGAAGAAAGAACCAATAACATGAAAAAGTTGACTTTCTCTCACTACTCCAGAACAGAGCCAATATATGCTTCCAAAATTAACCTCATTCCTGGGCCTGGACTTTATGAAGAAACTTTTGGTAATAAAGCTTCAGTTCTAGGTCCATGCTACTCCTAAGGACTGGTTCTCCTCCTTGATGACTGTCTGCCTCAGTTGCAGTCCAGATGGAGTTAATAAATGATGAGTCACTCCTCCTTTAATTAATCTACAGGGATCCATCAGCATTTACTTACAAGTTCTCAACACTGCTTCCCCCACAAATACAAGAGGGTCAACAGGAAGGACCTGTCCCCTTCTAACTGGAGGAGGAGGTTAAGTGAGCAGGAAGCATGAGGGATAGAAAAAGGAAGGTAGGAAAAGACTTGTAAGGGTGCTGACAAATGTGAAAAAAATGCTTTACTAGAAGAAGAAGCAGGTTAGTTTGAGTTGGCTCTCTAGCATCTATATAGATTGGCTGCTTCAGCAGGGCTTTTTGGTGCTTTTATCTAAAGCTGATTCAATCAGCTATTATATAAAAGCACTAGAAAGCCCTGCTGAAGCACATGATCTATACAGACATTGGGTGAACTGGGTCAAACTAACATAATGCCTCTTCTGGTGCGGGGGCTTTCTGAGCTGAAAGTAAAATGCTGGGGGGAGGGGTTTTGGGGGGGGTCACATCTGTAAGTAGTAGGGCTGTGCAAAACTTTGGGTCCTGACTTGATTCAGAGGAGATTCAGCCTGATTCAGCAGCTGAATCTTCCAATCAAAATTGAGTCAGGGGACCAATTAAAAAGTCCAAATCGATTCAAAGCTCCCCGAGTTGTTTCAAAAAAGATTCAGAGAACTTAGACTCAGGCAGCCCCCACTGGATGCAGCAGGGAGCTGGACCTGGACTCCATGCTGATAAATAGGGGATGGGGGGGAGGACACAACGGGGGGACCCCTGCCCACTCTCCCAGCCCCTCCCCCCATGGATGCCCCACTTGCTTCAGTTCCTGGCTCTTTTTTTTTTTTTAAAAAAAGCCTGAACTCACCTGCTGCTGCCCAGTTTGGTGGGGGGGAGGGTGGTGATTCCCTGCTGCCCCCTACTGTCCCATTCATGATAGATTCCTATTTGATATCTCTGGGTTTCTCTTGTGAATCATATGTAGGTATTTCTACACCTTACCAGTATTTGTGCGGGCAGCCAGAGATAAGTAAACTGGGGGGAAAGGGGCTGATAAAATCAGTGGAGACAGGAGGGGGCTCTGGTGGGTCTTTGAGGTTAGAGCGGTGGGTTTATGGAAGAAACTGCTCAGTTTTGGGAGAGTTGGTAGTCAGGGAGGTTAAAACAACACAGCCTCAGGGCTGTGGCAAGTGGCTGGGCTTTTCTAGCTTCAGGGCTGTCTTGTAAATGTGTGCAGGTAGTTGTTAGGACAGGTTAACCCATTTTAGATCAGGTTAACTTAGGCCTAAAGCTTCTGAGGTGAACTAACTTTAGGTTGGGTGTTCCATTTTTCATTTTGACTTAAGTCCTATGACTACTTGCATGGTCAGCCATTTAGATTGCCCTAAAGTCAGTTAGAACAATCTAAATGAAATGGTTATAGGTACCTTAGTACCTACAATTGTTTTCAGTTAAGAAAACAAATTAAAACAAAAGCAGGTTTATCCATGAAGAATGTTTTCTAGCGGGTCTAATTAATAGAATTTTCCAGTCATATACTCAAAGTTATTCCTATCAATAGCATGCATTAAATATGTATTATACAAGTTAGAATATATATGTGTATTAACAAGGTATCCAGGTTGTAGCTGTGTTGGTCTAGAGGCAAAAGGAATAAATATTTGTGGTAGAGGTGATATCTTTTATTAGACCAACTAGATTTTTGAATTTTTTTGCAAAAATCAAATTGGTCTAATAAAAGATATCATCTCTACCATGAGTTCTGATTCCTTTTGTATTAAAAAGGATGGCTTATAAAATGGCATCAAACCAAATGCAGAAAGGAAACAAATGCAAATAAATACAAAACAACCCTGAAACAAATGAGACTGCATGCTTTTTAATTCATTGTTTAATATAGCGTAGAATAAAAGTATTCATTTGAATAGAGCTGTGAAAATTTTGCAGGTGAATCATTTTTTTGCCGAGGAAAAAAGCAGCATTTTTGGGTAGATAGTTCGTCTGTTGCAAAGAACTCGGAGGATGTGTCTACATGTGCTATTAACGCACTGAAAGCTTACTGCACTGCAAGTAAACTTTCCCAGGCTTTGGCTCTGGGAGGTGGGGGAGCTGTCCTGCCTCCAAGGCAGCTGCCTCCCACCCTACAACCCTGCCCTGGGCAGCTGCCTGCTGCCCAACCCCCACTTTAAGATTGAAACTGGGGCGGGGACATTGAAATCAGAGATCAGAGCAGGAGGCAAGGGACAGTGTCCCAGCCCCAGCTCTGATTGGCCAACCAGAGTGGAGGGATCAGAAGCAGGCAGCTGCTTGAGAGAACGGACAATTCTCCTGCCCCCTGCTGCCTGGGCTGACCAAGAGCAATTTTTTTTGCAGTCAGTTATCTACCCATGAGATACTACACAGTAGCTACTGCATTGTAAATCTATTATCTGTATTTGCAGGTAGTAGCAAACTATGTGTTAGACTATTTTACCATTCAGTCATCGCTGTGCACGGTTACACAGTGACACTTTACTGTGCAGTAGATTAGTCCAGTGTGTAGTAAAGTGTCTCATGTAGACCTGCCCAGAAAAACCACAACAGGTCAAAATTCTTTTGACATGATGGATTCTTATTTGATATCTCTGGGTTTATCTTGTGAATCATATGTAGGTATTTTTACACCTAACATGCTAATATTGTGCAGCATCTTGTCACTCTTAAAAGGATCTGTGGGCTAGTGGGGGGGTTCCACGTTCCAATAGCCTTGGTCCCTTTATTTGCCTTAACCCCTACCTCTTCACCCTCCTGCCCCCTCCCCCGTGGGAGATGCCATTTCTGCAGGGAGTTGAACTAAACGACTTTGGAGGTCCCTTCCAACCCTACTTCTCCATGGTTCTATGAGATATATTGATGCAGTCAGCAGCCAGGCGTCCCCTACCACAGTGTCTTTTGCCAGATTCAATGTTGTGATGTCAATGAGAATCAGTGGCTCTATGTGGTGGGGCTGGGCAGTGGTGTCACCTGCCACAGATATCTACAAGATTGTTTCTGTGTTCAGCTTCTAGCTATTGGCCATGCCAACACCTCCCCCCTTGCAGCTGGGGTATCCCTCCATGGGGTATAGGTGTGAAGCTGATGAGTGTACTGGTACTGCTAAGATGTGACCTCTATGCTGCCCAAGTTGCAAACCTTTCCAGTTAGGCTTCTGTGGGTCCATCTACACATGCATTAATGTGCTGTTGCATTAAGTTTAGTACCTCTAATATGAGGTACTACATAAATGCACAGTAATTGGTGCTAATGCACAGTAGCAATGGTGTACAGTCTTTTTCTGATGCTTAATGTGCAGTAGACTAATTCTACTGCACCTTAGCATAGGTTTTGCCATGACACACTAAAGTTCAGTAGAACTAGTCTACTGCATATTAAGCATCTCGCGTAGGTGTGCCCTGTTGAAAACAACCCCACTGCAGACCTGGGACCTGCCAATTCTCCATGCTCTGTTCCTACAGGGCTTTTCTCTTTAACAGAAGTGCAATAAATAACTGTTTTTATAGCACTTGTATATTTTTAAAAAATGCTGACACAACAGGGAAGTCCTTACAGCACTTTTGAAGATAAAAATGAACTGGATGAAAACGGACAGGGTTGTTCAGTTTTCTAAGATGTGAAATAGTGCTAGAGGCAGTGAGCACCCCACGAAAAAGCCTAAGAAGCAAAAAATATATATAATCAGTGTTGCACTAGTGACAAAAATATTGACATACAGAAGAACTTGTGAGTATTTCAAGCTCCGCAGGGGCTATGGATGAATTCTGTATCGCAGTGGAAACCTGGAAAGGGAATGTAGCAATCATTCGTCACAATCAGGTTATTTGGTTATTATCCCTCATTCTTCCCTGGGTGATGTTAGCAGTGACATACTAGAATTAGGAATCAATATTTTATATTGTAATAAACCATCCATAATTCCAGTTTTGTATGAGAAGAAGCATTTTAGCAGTGCATAAAAAAGGCTCATTACTGAAGTAGCAGAGAACAAATTCAAGATGGTGACCAATATTAACTTAAGCTCCAGTCTTGCTCAAATAATTCTAGGTAGAAGCCTTTTGGTAAACCCAGAGAAATACTTTCACTAACTGCAAACTTTCCCAAGCATTTAATTACAAATATCACTGCTGTTTATGCATAAATGAAAATTAAATTGGAATAAAACAAAAGGTCAAAAAGGTAGTTTCCCCCCGCCCCCAACCATGGCTGGAATGATCTGAAAACTAGGTTGATTAATTGAAGGTCATGTTTTAGGGATTACCACTGTTGAGAATTAAGTAATGAAACTGCTTGCATAGCAAATTGCTGTAAAAGAACATTTATATGGTTTAATTTTACTTTGATTACTTGGTGACATTGTAATTTTTTTTATTTGTAATTAATATTTACATGCATTATTTGTCTTTGTTATATGATGTCCATCACCAGGGTCAATGCTGAGCTCCTCTTACTCTTCTCCCACACAATCCCAGAAGGCATGGGGGTTAAATTTTTAAATGCTAAAATAGAGCAGTAATCCTTATTTGCTCTGAATGCAAAGTTTATAGTTAGCTTCTGTGGAAATAACTCCATAAACTTGAAATTATGTCTCTAAGTACAAGAGTTTTGGATTTTACACATCAGTTCTATGGGAAAACATTCCTTTTCCCTGCCTGCCCCCGCACATGCTCTCTCCCTTTTGAGTGTGGCATTTACCCACTACACCCAAATCCAAGATGGATTTACTGCATCAATTTAATGATCATTAGAGAGGCATATTCTTTTTTGGACAGCCTTAGAATATATTCTGTTTTATATCGATATCAGTTTGATTGTGGACAGTGGTTCCCACAGTGAGTTAAATACATTTAAAACAATGTTAAACTCGTATCTTTTATGAGCATATACTGCGTCCCTAAAAGGTGCAAATAAAGAACAAAAAACCAATGATATCATAAAGTACTCCTTTTGTTGTATATTGGTACACAAGAAAAATAATTGTTTATTTACAAATTGGAAAAAATATAGCTGTGTTTTACACTTAGAGATGTCAGCATATGGTAAAACAAATGGCAGTTAATAAAGGCTTCTCTTCTGGATATGCAAGTAGAATCATAGTCCTGACTCTATTCTTATTACAGTTAATGGCAAAATTGCCACTGTTGTGAAAGAGAGCAGGATTGGTACTTCCTTTATCATTGCATACTATGGACTACTATGCCTTTCATTTCACTGTTGCAACCGTACTATGGCTTATGGTGCAGTACCAGGTACACTTGAAGCCAAAATTTAGCCCAATATCTGTATTTATTTCCATTAGTTTACAGCAACATAAAACAAAGACTATTAAGCTTACTAAATTCTGAGCACAGGAGCCGATACCACCAAATCTGGATGCCTAAAGTTAGGGACCTGAAAAGAAGTGGCCTATTTTAAAACCAATAATACCCCATGGGTCTCAGATTTTGATAGGATAGCATTGAGGAGCCAAATGTTTGGGCCCAACTGTAATAAATCTGATCTGAAAAACAATCCAATCAAAAATACTAAGATGTGCATTAAAAGAACAACACAGTTATCTTCTCCCGTAATATCTTTTGAAAAGGGTAGAGTTAAACTACAGCAAAAGCAAGATTTGAAATCAACAGTCAGTGGCATAGCTAGAGATGGGTAAGTGGCGAACCAGTCCTAGGCACTAATTTAGAGGGATGCCAGAATGGTGGCCTCTAGGGCATCTGTGCTAGGGTGGTGGCCAGGACAGGTTAGACCAGGGATGGACAAAGTCCAACCTGCGGGCTGGATTGGGCCTGTAGTAGACTTCATCTCCCAGAAGTGCCTGTGGCAGCAGCTCTTTCTGACTGCTGTTGCTGGACCCGGCCCTTCTGTCCAGGCACCCTGGCCTGCCCATCCCATATTCACTACTGGACCCATATGGGCAGGGTGCACAGCCAGGCAGCTGGGATGGGGCCACAGCTGGGATTGAGTTGGGTGGGCAGGGCTGGGGATGGCCCAGGGCAGAGCCGTGATCCATTGCCCCCATCCCATGGCCCTGTGATTAAGCACAGGTTTTGCAGGCAGGGTCATGCAGGGAGAGCTCTGCCACAGCTCTGTGCTGTCACTGCATCAAGATCCTGGCCCTGGAGCAGCTCCCTGCCCAGCTGCAGGTTCTGCCCATGCAGCTGCTGCCCAGCTGGTCTCTCTCCATGGAGACCCCAGGAGTACAGGAAATGGGGTCGGGCTGCCAGCTAGATCTGCCATTTTGCCTACCCCTGGGTTAGACTAGTTCCCCATTTCCCCCTCCTGCTTACTTTCTCTCTCAATGTCCTTCCTTGCTCTCTGGCAGAGTTTTGCCCCAAGCATAAAACCTGCTAGTTATACCTCTGGCCCCAGTGAAGTCAAGATTTCCATTGACTTTAAATAGGTTCAGAATTTCACCCAAGGAACAGGTATCAGTTCCTTCCACTGAAGGACACAGAGGACCTCCCAGTGAATGCTTTATACCTCATTGGCTTAGAACTTCAATGGACTTGTACTGTACCAGAATTAATTTCTTTGGAGCTGTACCACTCATTACCAGTCTTTACAGTTTCTGCAGCTACAACACCAGCATTTGTTTACTGCACAGCTACAGAGTACAGTCAGCTGGTTTGTTGAAAAAATCTGGTGAGTAATTAAAAATCTGGTCTTTTCATATCAGTAGCTTTACTTTGATGCCTTGCCTAACCATTGTCTAAGAAAGAGCACTCAATACAGGATGTGCATTGGGTACTACTTACACATTTCAACTACCCTGGCAAACTCTCCTAAACTTGCATAGTTTTTTCTATGAGCTACAGTAAAATTTTAAAGATATCAGCATGTAAAAAATTCTACCTTTGTAGGCTCAGCGGCTCAGCTCCACTTTTGTGACCAGCGTCCTTGACAGTTTGCAGCAGAGGAGGGTATGACTTGCTGGCTGGATTGCAACTGAGGACAGATAGTTCTGGAGTAGGATTTGGGTTTCTGCATTATGATGACCCTTACAGAAATAGCCTGGACAGGTAATAGGATTAACATAAGGGAATTAGTAAATTCTCTGCATTAGTCTGGACCAATGACATTGTAGGCTTAACAAGGATTTAAAGGTTTTAATACATAGATATAATTTGGAATGAAAAAAACAACCCAGCCTAAAGAAGAGATACAGATGGCACCTCAATATTGTGGTGATAGGCATGTTATAAATAATACTTAAGATATACAGGTGCCTAATAGACACGTACCACTACAAGGGAACGACTTCCTTTACAACATTGATTAGGTTATAAATAGATTTGATATGATCGCTGATCACTTTGTATAAGTAAGATGAAGCTATTAGCAGAAATTCTGCTAACTTTTATAAAAACAGTGCAGTAATATATACCTACCTGTTATTTTAAAAAAACCAAACAGAACTTTAAGACCCAGCAAAAGAGAGAAATGCTACCATATATCAAATGAAAATATAATCTCCTATGTGATATAAATGTAGTGTGAAATGTAGAATAGCTTTAAATGAACACGCAGAATACTATATTTGACCTTTAGGATTCTTAGCCTGTTGGGCCCAACACTCCTATGCACATCTCGGAGATATTATGAACAGACATTCAATTTCCATGCTGAGAATTTCCTGTACCATGAAAAATAGGGTGAGAGGGGGCTGTATAGCCATTCCAGCTCCTTAGCTTGGGAATGGCACAGCCGCCTCAATGATAAGCTCTTTACACAGCAGCCCTCTATTGCCTCCTGGCTAGATGGCCACCATCTGTGGAGTTTGATCGTTGACAACCTGTCTAAGCATCAGTGGCCAATAACAGCCACTCACCCTGCAGGACTGGTAGGGCAAGGCAAATTGCTCTCCTGGCCCCCTCCTCCACTACGTTTGGACATTCCTGCTGTCCCTTGAATAGTCCCTGAGTTCAAGGGGTGATGGAAATTGGCACTGCTGCTTTAACCATGCTGAAGACAGCTATGACTCTTAAGTGCCTGCAGTAGTAGGGTCTCACAAGACTCCCTGACAGCTCACTGCTGGTTGGGCTATCAGGGAACCAGCTGCTTTTCCTTCCTCCTCCCTTGAAGAGAGGAAGATAGAGTACGTGACTATGGTATCCTGGGAACATCCATCCCACTACATGAAACTGTACTGGTGTTACCACATGGTGGTACTCTCTGACAAAGTGGCTGGTTGAAAGCTAACAGATCGTAACAGAATCACTGTGGTTTTTTTTTTTTTTTGCCATAAACTTCTTGAACGTCTGTACACTCACCTTTTATGCCAGAAAAAGGATGACTTTCCCAGCACAGATGTACCCCCCATCTATGGCCAGTGTCTCTCCTATGCATAGTTTATGCAAAGATCAGTCACTATTGCAAATCTTGTGCAGGGAAAATACAGATTTCTGTCTCTGTGCATCCTTGAAAATGCATAATAACTCAGAGATGGAAAAAGAAGTTCCTTATACCATGGTTCCTTATATCCTTGTTACCAAATACTGGGAAAAGTTTCCTCCAGCTCCACTACTGGGAAAAGTTTCCTACCCCAGTCCAGGGCTGTGGCTTACTTGTGAATACTCACTCACTGTATTTCAGGCATGTTCAAAAACAGTTTAGAAAATGATGAATAAGTTTATGTTTAGCCAGAAGACCCATATATTTGAGGCCTAATCAGCTGGACATGTGAAACAGATTGATTTCTTTATAGTGTTCAGCTTTAAAGGTCCAAAACAGTCTGAGTTGGATTTTGTTAAATTTTAGCAAGCAACTTAACAATAGCAAGCCCTGTAGAAACATTGTTGCAAACTCCATTTCTGCAGTAGATGTTTCTGATAGCCATAAGATTCCCTTCCACACTTGGTATTTTGATGCATCACAAGTGGAATGATTTCAAGAGGCCTTTTTTCACCAGATTGCTCAGTGTAAACACGTTGAGTAGCAAGACATAATATAATTTTGTTAATGTTTGCTCAGAATAAACTGATCTAAGTATTTAAAGCAAACTGAATTTTTTGTGTGATATGCACCATTTAATTCTATTGACTCAGCTTTAATCTTTGGGCACAATAAAACCAAACTTCTCTTCTTCAATCTCATATTCCCTTTCCAATATCTGCAGCTAAAGTTCATTGTTGCTGCACTTCCCTCTCTGCTTCTCTTTCTGCTTTCTCCCTTTGTTTCTAGTCTGCTCTCCATTTTTTTTCTAAAACCAAAAAGCTGTAAGTAGTAATGCTGCCTGTGACAGCAGCAACATGTAGGCCCCAGAGCAAGCAAATGGGCTCCACTTCTCTTCAAATTTACTCGGTGTGGAAGGGAACATTGATGCTACCAGGAAGTTGGGGCTGTTTGTAGTGGTCCCATGATTCCCTTCTCTTTTGTATGAGTTTATAAATTTGAACCAATACCTCAATATACGATACATAGGAAATTAAATAATATCTCAAACTCAGAAGGATGTGTAACCCCTTTGTACTGCAGAAGGGAACTTTTCAAAATGCACCTTGGGAAGGTCAGAGAGACCCTCTTGAGCATTCCTTTACTGGGGAAATGGTAGTTGGCACTGCGGCTGAGGGAAATGAGCAGCATTGTAGCAACCAAGTTGGAGGGTTAATTATTTGTTACCCATTTGTTATAGCATTTATTGTAGTAAAAGATATACTTGTCCTTAAATTTGTCTCTATGAATAATAATGAATAAAAAAGTCCAAGTATCCCACACTAGGTGCTGCTGACTTATTTATATGTATATATAATATGCTTTCTTCCTTTTCCTAGATTTTTTTTTTTTTTTTTTTGGCAGGGTGGGTGGGGATGCATCTGAAAGGATTATATGCTATATTAAGTGCACAATCCTTTTAGGGTCACTGTGTTATTGTTTTCCATTGTTACTGACTTTTTGTTTACCACTACTTGGTAAAGATCAGTTTTCAAACAGTACATTACATGTACTGCCTTCTTAAAAGAAAATAAATGCTTTTTATGAGAGCAGAACTGGTATAGCTAGGCCATCAGGTAGACAAGGAGGATTTGGGGCAGACAAGGTTAAAGCTACTGAGTCCCTGATCCCCAAATACAGCAGCACTTTTAAAGCTCAGTAAGCTACTCAAGTCCTCCCTACACCTTGTTAATTAGGAAATAAATTCTGTCATGTGATGCTTCATCATATGGGATAGAGGTAGCTTTGTATAACAGAATGATGCATTTTAGAGAGTGGCTAATTTGATTTGTTTCTGGGATGCTAACATTGAATAGGTTTATTCTTAGTCATAGAAGGAATGTCTAGCTATTAATTTTAGGAAAGATCCCACCCACACTTGTTTGGGAAGTCCTTTACCATTAGGACAGATCACAAAACATAAACTTTTGTAGCAGTCTGTGCTGCAGTGGCACAGGCAACAGCAGAAGAGTCTGTTACATTAGATTCTCTGGCACTCAGTACCTTTCCCCCTGCTCCACTCTCAGACATCTCTGCCCAAGGCACCAAAATTTTTACTTACACTTCTAGAAATCACTGTGTTCAAATCTTTGTGGGAAGCAGCCTTTATTTTCCCCACAAGGATGAAATCAAATCCTGCATGGTAGCATAACTAACTCTGGGCAGTAGCCCTGGCACTATGGTGGGAGTGGAGGTATGAATATAGCAGCTACTGCTACAACCACACAGTTGCCATATGCCAGAAGGCACTGTGCCTCCACATCAGGGGTAGGCAATTATTTCAGGCGGAGGGCCGCTTACTGAGTTTTAGCAAGCCATCAAGGGCTACATGGGTAGCCCTGCCCCTCGACAGGTGCTCCACCCCTGGTTGCCATCTTGGGACCAGAAATCCTGCCATGTGGCCCCTGACCTTTGCCACCAGAAGTTCCTCCCCTTGGTCCCTGGAATTACTCCTTTCAGCAAAGTGTTTTGCCATCTCCAAACCAAAAAAATACCAAATTATATTCTAAAAATCAAATGTACTACAACATTCATTATTTTCATTTAAAGAAAACTATTTTACCCTGATTTATATGTGTTTGTGTAGTGTACATAGAAGTGATGGTATAATAGCTCAAAATGAAGTCTTACTTTTGTATAATGTGGGAGGGTGTGGGTGGAAGGGTGGGCATAGGTTTGTGGGTATGTGGGGTATGGTGGAATGTGCATGTGTGGGATTTGTTGGGGGGGGATGGGTATGGGGGGTGGGGGTGGCTGGGGAGGGTTATGGCTTGTGTGGAGGGGGAGGGTTTGTCCCTCCCCTCTCCCCCTGTGGCAGGCAGAGCCTCCGCCAGCTCTTCTGCAAGCCCGAGCTCCACGCTTCTGCTACTCTTGTCTCCAGGGCAGTGGTGCAGGCCCCAAGCTCCCACTCACTGCCACTTGCCCCCTGTCTGCCACTGCTATTCTTCTCCTGTTGCTTCCCTCTCCCCCCAGCCACTCAGAACTATGTGTCAGGTGCTCCTGCAGTCCTGGTGCTGCAGCTGGGAATCGCATGGTGCTGGAGT
This sequence comes from Crocodylus porosus, assembly GCF_001723895.1. NCBI lineage: Eukaryota > Metazoa > Chordata > Crocodylia > Crocodylidae > Crocodylus > Crocodylus porosus. The sequence goes on along the minus strand of NW_017728907.1, from coordinate 26,788,998 downwards.
GCAGTGAGTGGGCAGTGGAGAAATGGCTGCAGCAGGCAGTGGGGAAGGGATAGCTCGGTGGGAGCTCAGGGCCTGTGCTGGGGGCAGTGCTGGCAGGGCTGAGAATGAGACAGCAGGGGTGCAGGGTCTGGGCTGCCAAGGGCTGTATAGAGCTGGGCTGTGCTGCTCAAGCAGAGAGTGGAAGCAGCCCTGCTCTGTAGAGCCCCTGGCAGCCCAGCCCCACACTCATGCTGCCTTGCTTTGGGCCTGGGGCACTGGTGCCTTGCTTTGGACCTGGGGCACTCCTGCTCAGCTGTTGCTGCTCTCTAAGATCACAGGAGCTGGCCCAGCCCTGAGGACCGGGGCAATTGACTACAGTTCTTCCCTGCTTCCATCCCCCTGCTTCTTACCTGTATTTCCCTTGGCTCGGGGGCAGGAACTTTCCCACGCCAGAAGCCTCCAGAAGCCCCTGTTGGCAGAGGCTTCTGCTGTGGCTTGGGGTGGAGGGGGGGGGGCGGAATGGAGCCAGACTTGCTGCTGCGGCTGTTTAGTTCTGCCACCAGCTCCTCCTGGGTCCTACTGCCCCTGGTTTCTGTCATCTTTGACAGGCAGCCAGGGGCAGATGAACATTAATTTTCTAATATTTTTAGGGGCCCCACAGGCCAGATGGAATGGCCTGGTGGGCTGGATCCACTGTGATTTAAACATTTTTAATCACAGTAGATGTAGGTTTGAAATTATTAGAAGTGTGGCAAAATCCTCAGATATATGGATATATGAAGCCACTTGTGAAAATGCCCAAGACAGATCTTTGTCACACACAAATTTCAAGTAATGTTTGTCATGTATAATGCGCAGCACTTAAAATACTTTACTTTTTGGCAATGACCATCTCATAGAACTAAAGCCAGAAGATTTTCTTCTGGCCAATAGTATCAACAAAATTACCAGAGAAGAAACCAAGTAAGGTGGGTCCTTGTCTGTAAAGATGACCCCACCTATTTCAGAGAGGCCTATTGTGTGAAAAGGAGAAAAACCCCAAGGTATTTAAAAGACTATGTTTAAGCTATAAATTGAGAGAAGGGATGTCATAATGTGGTTATCATTGGACTATCTGAATTATTCAGTTGATTTATGGATTGGAGCCATGCTCCAGCTCTTATTTTGTGTTTATTCAGGGTGAAGGCTTTTCCCACTCTGTTCTTAATTAAGACAGCACGTTCCAGACTGAAGACTGTCTGTTGAACTGAGAGGTCCCTTTACGAAACTATTCCTACATGATTACAGTGGATAAGAACTGATGTGGCCTAAGCTGTTTTAAGCAGTTCAAGTCCTATGCCCCCATGGAAATAAGGAAGGCTAAAGTGCAATTGAAGTTACAGCTAGCAAGGGTTACAAAGGGTAACTAGAGTTTTTACAAGTATGTTAGCAACAAGAGAATGATCAGGGAAAGTGTGGGTCCCTTAGTAAAAAGGGGGGTGCAACCTAGTGACAGAGGATGTCATTAAGTACTGCAGCCTTTTATGCATTTTTACCTCAGTCTTCAAGCAAGGTCAGCTCCTAAACTACTGCACCTGACAGCAGTCTGGGGAGAAGTTGAACCACCAACAGTGATGAAAGAACAGGTTGGGGACTATTTAGAAAATCTGGACATGTACAGGTCAATGGGGCTGGAAGTAATGCACCTGAGGGTGCTGAGAGAGTTAGCCACTGTGAATTCAGAGCTGCTGGCCATTATCTTTGAAAACTCATGGCAATGGGGAGAGGTTCTAGATGACTGGATAAGGGCAAATATAGTGCCCATCTTTAAGAAAGGAGAGAAGGATGATCTGGGGAATTACAGATTGGTCAGCCACACCTCAGGCCCTGGAAAAATCATGGAGTGAGTCCTCAAGGAATCTATTTCTAAGCACTTGGAAGAGAAGAAGGTGGTTAGGAACAGTCAGTATGGACTCACCAAAGGGAAGTCATGCCTGGACAACCTGATTGCCTTCTGTGATGAGATGACTGGCTCTGTGGAGAACAGTCCATGTGATGTACCTTGATTTTAGCAAGGCTTTTGACATGGTCTCCAATAACATTCTCACAAGCAAGGTAAGGAAGTCTGTGTTGAATGAATAGATTGCAAAGTGTATAAAAAAACCCCAAAAAACTGACTGGATTCTAGGGCTTAGAGTACTCAGAGTGAGTTAAAGTAGGATAGTAACCAATGGCTTAATGTCTATTTGGCAGCTGGTGCCAACTGGAGTGCCCCAAGGTTTGGTTATGGGGCTGGTTTTGTTTCAATCTTCAACAACAACCTGGAAGTTGGGTTAGAGTGCACCCTCAGCAAGTTTGCACATGGCACCAAGCTAGGGGAGTAGTAGATGCACTGGAGGGGTAGGGTTAGGATTCAGAAAGACCTAGACAAATTGGAGGACTGAACCAAAAGAAATCTCATGAGGTTCAATAAGGACAAGTGCAAAGTCTTGCACTTAGGATGGAACAATTCCATGCATTGGTGCAGGCTGAGGACTGACTGGCTAAGCAGAAGCTCTGCAGTAAAGGACTAGGGGTTATAGTGGACAATAAGCTGAATATAAACCAACAGCATGCCCTTGTTGTAAAGGCGGCTAGTAACATACTGGGTTACATTAATAGGACTGTTGCCAACAGATCAAGGGAAGTGATTCTTCTGTATTTGGCATTGGTGAGGTGACATCTGGAGTACTGTGTCCAGCTTTGGGTCCCCCCACTACAGAAAGGATGTGGACAAATTGGAGACACGACGGAGAGAATGTCCAGTGCAGGGCAATGCAAATGGTTAGGAGGTTGGGGCATAAGACTTATGAGGCAAAGCTGAGGGAACTGGGCTTATAGGGTGTGTCCAGAGAAGCATGGTCATGCAGTATGTGGCACCGCAAACACCTTTGCAGTGCTACAGACTGCACAGTCCAGTGTTCTCTGTGCTACTAGGGCCTGAGTGTGCACTACTCTGTATTTTTTTTTTTGGGGGGGGGGGGTTGTTTTTTTTTTGTTTTTTTGTTTTTTGGGGTTTTTTGTTTTTGACCCCTTGATATCCAGCAAGGTGGACTGCTGCTAGTTGTCTCTGGAGACCCAAACTTTCATGCACATCTGGACATGCCCATTTAGTTTGGCGAAGGGAAGACTGAAGGTGGGCTTTAATAGCAACCTTCAACTCTCTGAAGGGTAGTTCCAAAGAGCAGTAGGAGTGTAGTAAAACACGGGAACAGGTTACCCAGAGAGCTTGTGGAATCTGCATCCTTGGAAGTTTTTAAGATCTAGTTAGACAAAGGCTTGGCTGGGATGCTCACCTCACCTATAGTTGGGTGAGGTATAGATGGTCTTGCTTTGAGCAGGGGGTTGGACTAGATGACTTCCTGAGGTCCCTTCTAACCTGAACTTTCTCTGATTCTATCATTTTTTACCTAGGCTTAGGTGTCTAAATTTTACATAAAATGCAATATCTGGATTTGGACCTAAGCAAGGGACCTTGTCTTATTAAATTTTGTCCAGGCTTTATAACTGAAGTCCTCAGAATCATTCATCTTTTTCTAAGTAATTGGCCCCTAAGTATAATATAGGGACTAGCTACAAAACCCTACCATGTACTAATTAATAATCTTTATTGCAGGGTTGCTGTCTTATAGGAATCTTTTTTTTTTTTTTTTTTCCACCCAGCATGTCTTTCTTGGGTTGGTCCTTCAAATTGGGCAGTCATATAGCTGACACTCTACTGTGGCTATTTTGTAACTGGCTGTAGTCTGTTTTGCCGTTCTCTTTTCTACTTCGTAAGTGTTCTCAATTCTGCATTTTTGTCTGGTTTTCCTTTCTTATTTCTCAGAACAAAATATACCTCAGAATTCCATTAAAACACACCCTTAATATCAGCGAGTAAAACTGTATCCTCCCTGTTAGGAAGGTGTAATATGCATGGCATGTTTGCAGAATCACATTTGTTAGAAGAACTGATTTTTAATGTGTACTTTTTAATGGTCACTTTCCTGTTTATGAAGAGGTAGTTTTTACATAAAATTTTTGGTTGCCTATTATTTTAGTTGTCTGTAATAACCATTGTTTATTTCAACAAGGGCGGATTAAAAGTTGTCATATAATCTGATATTAAGCAAACCAGAAAAGTTCAGTGTGTTCCTGTGCTTGTCATTTGCTTAAGATGAGGAGCAAACAGAACACTGTAGTTCCTTATGTCTCAGTCCACTGCAGAGCCGCACTGTTTTGTTCCATTATGGTATTTTGGTGCTTCAGGGCAGAGACTGCCATAGAAACTTTGGGTGGGCCTGTGAAACATATTTTTAAAACTAAATTTGCCAGAATGGTGAGGGGAATGCCAGCAGAGGCAGCATCACCTGTTCTCCCTAGGGGCTCAGTACCAGTTGCACCAAAAAGAGTGACTCAAACTCACAGGGATTATTACTGTGTTACATCATGAGCTCTGAATACTTTTATTTCTCTTTTATCCTGAAATATTTCTGGTTAGAAGTAGACCTGTTCTAGTGAGATACATTATCACTTCTAAAGTTTCTGGTTTATTTTAATAATTCTTTTCTTCAATTTTGATGGGTTGATTTTAGAGAAATAGTTAGCTGTGGTAGTCTGAAGTCAGGCAAAAAACAGGGTGTAGTCCATTTAGTTATAGACTAACTAAATCAGATATGCATAAGTTTTTTGTGAGTCCAAGCTAACTTCATAGGATAGATAATTTTATACAAGTTGCAGGGCTTTTCCCTCAGTGGTGGGCAAAATATGGCCCATGGGCCGGATCCAGCCCGCTATTTGATCCTATCTGGCCTGCATAAGGTGGCATGGACAGTGTTTCCAGCTCTGGCTTCTGGTTGTGCTGCAGGGGATGCTGGGTGGAAGCAGCCTAGCCTAGATGCTGGGTACCACATGGTGGCCTGGGAGATGGAGTCTTGCCCACCCCTAGGACATGATGGGATGCTAGGCAGAAGCAGCCCTCCCCACTTGCCTAGCATGTACAGTAGCAGCTGTAGCTGGAGCTGCTGCCTAACAGCAGAGGTTGCCTGAGCATGCTTGCCTGGGGCCTGCCATGTGGTGCCAGGCAGGCAGGGCTGCTTCAATCTCCTGCAGCACTCTGGAGATGCAGTTCAGCCCCACAGGCCCTGGGTGAGCTGCGCTCCGTCCCTGGCCTCTGTGGGGAGTGCAAGTATGTGTGCTTACATGTGTGCATGATGCTCAGCAGCTCATCAAAATGCATCAAGTAGTCCTTCAATCCAAGTAATTGCCTACTCCTGTTATAAACTAACTAAATAGGTAAGTTTTTTGTGAGCCTGAGCTCACTTCATGGGGTGGATGATTTTATACATTGTTGCTTCCTAGAAAATATTTGCCATTACACATATTGCCTGTAGAGGGCAATGTTTGCCTTTGCACAGTCTTTCATTAACATTGTAATTGTGTAGCTGCCAAGAACTGTAATATTCAGCTGCTGAATATTTTACTGACCAATTGCTGCCACTACCCATCACTTCTTGATAGCAATGTTCTTCATCTTCCCACCCTTTGGGGTAAGTGGGTTGGCATCTCTTGTCACTGGAACAGGCTGCTTCTTGTCTGATGACAAGGCTTTGTACCTGTTAACAACTTTCAGACTTCACCTTCCTAAGTATCCAAGTCTTCTTTGTCCTCCATTGCCTTCTATGGCTTCCCTTTTTCCATGGTGTTGGAGGACTCATTGTGTATCCACTTGATGAAGACCTTATATTCATAGAAGCTTCTGAGCCTAGCCACCTCCTCCTACAACGCCCTTCCATGGTTCCTGAGAGAAACCACCAGGGAGCACCTCTTACACAGCAAATACTCCCCCATCTGGCTGTCTGTGGCAGGGCATGCAGGCTATAGCTCCCACGAAGCCAGACTAGGACCTAGGTGGCTGAAGGCCAAGTGAGCTTCACTGGAGGTCACCACAGCTGCCTCTGGGGCTCAGTCCTGTCACACCTTGTCTTTTTTATGAACATACATAAAAATTACATTTATATCACATACTGTAATATGTATGGGGGATGTCTACACATGCACATTTACTATGCAGTATGGGCGCATGTCTACATGTGCACACCTGAACCGCACGGTAAATATAGTGACTTGTGTCAACTTGAGCATCATGCAGGTATCGAATTTACGCCCAATTGGTTACTGTGCAGTAATGTACGTGTAGATGCCTTACTGAGCAGTAGCACTGTGTGTGTGGACTGACTTGGGATTAACTTCAGTCCCAAGTCGGTCCACACACAATGTTAATGTGCTTTAATGCCTGCAAATGTAGATGCTGGGCTATTCCTGCTTACCGCAGAGTAAATTTAAGCCGGTGTAAATGCGTGCATAGACATACTCACAGATAAGAAAATGACAGATCTGAACCCAGCTTCATTTGAATGTAAATAGAAATTAAACATCACAGGAGTAAATCTTATTTAATAGAACACGGATGCTCAACCCCTCGTCTGTAAACTAGAACTGGCTCCCGGCTCTCTGTGGGGTGCCCTGCAAGATCATGTGGGAACCAACCCTTTAAAGCTTGCTCCTCGTTCATTAGTTATTAATGAATAAGGGAATGGGCCTGGCAGGAGCTCTAGGTACATGGGGAGAGGCAGCATGATTTGGGTAGGGCACGTGGGGATGGTCCTGGGGCCTACTTGCCTGTGAGGCCCAGAAGGGCAGGAGGCCATGGCCATCAAGGGGCTAGGCTGCCCTCTGCTGATACTCACCAGGTGGGCTGCGGGGAGCTGCTTTCTGCCCTGGGTTGGGCATGCAATCCAAATTTAAATTGATAGAAACAGACAAAAATTGGTAAAAACCGAAAGAAATGCTTCAAAATAAGTATTGATATTAGCTGTCAAAATGATTTAAAAAACAAAATAAAAATTTAAATTGAATTTTGCTAAGCCTAGATATGATCCTTGGCCTAAAGAGCTGACAACCAAATCTGAAAGAAACCATGAGTGTAACAATAAGAAGGAATGTGCGGAGGAGGAAGGGAAGGGTTGTGGTAATAAGGTAATGTACTTGCAGAGTTTAATTGTATAGTTTGAGGTTGATTTTCCTTTCTTTTGTAAATGTATAAATTAGTAGCCCCTCATTGGCACTCCACGTGGCTGTCATCAGTTTGCTGGTATTTGAAGTCCACACTTTAAGCATGGTCCTGTTGTTAAGCATCTTTTAGTTTGCCTATTTTAAAGAAAATTTACACTGGTCATGGTTAGTAAAATGCAGTATTTAATGGCTCACGCAGATTTTGGGACATTCTTTGAACAATGCTGTTTTTACATTTATTTTTAATAATTGGCTATGTTTGGGATTAGAACCTGGCATTCATACAAATCAACTGGGCATGAGAATGTTGTATTCTGCAAGTTATCACCTTTCTGTCACAGTTAGAGCACACTGCTCTTGTTGGCTTTTAAAACATACAGGGAATCAGATAAGAGAAATATTTCTATACTGAATAGTAGTGACTGGATGGGGAGGGAATGAAATAAGATAAAATGGGGAAAGATTAGGGAAGCAGAAATGACTGAGGCTTAGCTGTAGACTTCAAATGTGGGGCTGAAGGAAGTTATTCACAGTTACTGATATAATACAGTACGTCACAGACTTGGATCTGAATCACTTTGCTGGGATAATTTTGATTATGTTCGGAAATAAACTGGCAATACACATAGGTATTTCTAAACATATAATCATAGAATTATTTCATTATTTCTTTAAGAAGGATCTTCTAGTGGGTCATCAATTCTATCCCACTGCGTCATGGAAGGATTTTGTTTTCCTCAAAGCCATTTTTACTCCTGTGCCAAGTCTAGCACTGGATGTGTCCAGTTGAGATGATTCCACAGTCTTCATCAGCAGTTTATTCCACTGGCCAACATTCTTAGAAATAAAACATTTGCAACTGAAAATGTGGTTACTCACATTTTCTCTGAAAAAAATGACTGTAAAACCGGCATTGTGGGGCCCCGTATTTATTGTGGTGCAGTGATGACTGGATTATTTTTCTTTGTATATATGTAAAATTGAAGCTTTTTCTAAAGGAAAATCTGTCTGGGAGCTGTAAGTCAGTGAGATTTGTGTTGGCTCTGATCTTATTAACAATTTTATAGGTCACATCCTGCTCTCGTGGATCCTTATGGAGCCCTGCTGACTGCAGAGAAGGCAGAATCTGGCTCCCTGAATTAAATTCAGGCTGTCCTATTTAGTCCAAATTTAAACTGTGAAAAAAGAAAGCCTCCACACATGCACAATACTAGTTATGCATGTATATATGTAGTTTTTGTGTTTATAAATTTGCTTGATTTATATGCAAACAAAATTACATAACAATCATTAGCAACACGCACATTCTTGGGTGCTACATAATTACCATTTTATTTCCCCATTTGTCCTACAGGACATGAGATAGAAAGTAGAATGAAAGGTACTTAAATCAGACTGGGTAAACTGGTGAAATCATTGTTTTTAGTTGAATTTTACCCTCGGTTCTACTTACGAATACTTTGAATGGTCAGTGGCTTTCTGGCCAACTCCTTTGTCCTGTGGTTGTTTTTCATAACCATTCTCAAAATAATTTCTGGGAATTTATTCTTGTGTATTAGTTCCCTTGGGCAATTTGTTTACTGGGTTTAATATACAAAATTCAATCCTTTGTGATGGAGCTAAATAGATCACATGGCATTTTCCCCCCTGCTTGGCTATCATAATATTCCTGCCAGTAGGGAACATGAGGGGCATAAACACAGGCTAGACCTATACCAGAGGCTTCTGTTGCGTATCAGAATCGGGGGTGGGACATATGTATCCATGTGTGTCATCCAGTCACACGTGGATGTGTGACAGTCAAATTAACAAAACTGAATTCTGAGCAACAATAACTTTGCTTATGATAATTATTTGCTACAAAATGCAGCTCTGTTATATGGCTAGAGGCACATTGCCCATACACCATACTAGTTTATACTACAAATGCTCTTGGCTTAGATACAAGACAAGCAAAATCAGATAAATGTCCAAGAAATATTGTTGTAGCATCTGTACTAAATTTTCTTTTCTAACAAGAAGACATGTTATAAGATAGTATAGGCTTCCTAATCTTTCCCCATTTTATCTTATTTCATTCCCATTAAAGTCCTTCATGCTACAATATTTGGGCTACATACATGGCAGGGTAAAGTCTGCCACTTTAAAAATAATTGCTTGAACTTATTAAAAACAACAATCAGGGAATACTTCTTTTAGTCTTTGGTTTCGGAAAAGCTTGTTTGCAAAATCTAAATTGACTCCTTTCAGGGATTCATTCTGTATATAAGAAGTGGGAATCAAACAAGTTGCCTGAAGTAAAATATATTAGCATGCCTCTGTGTAAAGGCCCATTGAAGTCAATGGAGTTAATCTCAAAACATTTACATTACTGGATTGATTGCATAACCAGAGTCTGAAGATAGAATATTTTTCCTTTAGGGAATAAAAAATAAATAAAATTATATAATTACAATTAAAGGATTATTACCGATGTTGATAATAATACACACTGAGTTGACTAATTGCTAAGATTAGAATGACTGAATCATGTAATCCTGATAATAGTTGAGCCTATTGTATGACTCTGAGGTGGGAAGCATCATAGCGATCCTATTATACTTAACACAGCTATATTATTAGCTGTATTTTTTTTTAATTCAAAATTGAAAGACTAGAAGTTCAACTGTGATCTGAATGGATGGGTTTCAGGGAAAACCTCCAGATTATGCCACTATATCAAATGGCTTTAGCCTCATTAATTTACACAGGAAAAATCCTGGGTTTTTTTATGTTTGCTGTTTACACAAGAAAAATATTTTCCAAATATTAGACACTGTTTCAAACTTAGGTGGGGAAGTGTTCGGACAGTTTCATATACTGAATTCTGATATTGCATGCGTCACAAGAGAAGTCATTTTTTAACAAGATGGCTGCCACCAGCAGAAGACACAGAAGTGCCTTTTAGGTTAAAAACATTTGTAGCATATTCTTTGCCTGGGGCAACTGGTGCCTCCTGAGTCTGCATTTCCGGTGACACTTCCAGTTTCGTGACTGGTGCCTCCAGGGGTTGCACCCCCTACACGTCTTACAGTGCCTGAGAATTTAGTCCTCTATTTTCAACTTATGCTTAGCATGTGGTTCTTCTTTCCTTGTTGGTTGTTGCAAGGACGGGATGTTTGTTTGCTTGGTTGCAAGGGAAGAAATGTATTTGCTTTCATGGTGTGAGTGGGATTTTTTTTGTTTGTTTGGGGTTTTTTGGTCACTGCTGACAAATCCTTTCCTTGGGATGAGCAAATTAGAAGGAGAGAAACCAAGTCTAATCTCAACTATTGTCTACTACTGCTGAGATGTTTTCTTCTACAGAGAATGTGTGTGTGTGTATATGTGTATATATAGTCATTTTATACTTGCATATAAATATCTTACAACTGTGGAAAACATGGTTCATCTTGAGCAATGAATTTTAACTTCAACATCCCTATAAGACACATGTATATTTTCATACCCATTTTACTAGTGTGATAACAATATGCCACAATTTGTTCAGAATCTGGGATAGACTTTAGGCCTACAAAATCCTGCAGCTAAACCAATAATATCTCCCCACCACCTCCCCCTGCCTGTTTTACCATTTGGAGGATGCAACTTGCCTCCACTCATTTCATTGGGTGTTTTGTAATTGATTACCTCGATAACATTTGTGAAGCACACTTAATCTCTGCTTTTCCTCTATCAGTGACAGTATGTCTGTAAAGCTTTTAAGCTCCATGAGCAGGAAATACAAAACCTACAGTTGAGCAGTCAAGTGTTACAAGTACTGGTTTTCACTTTATATTATTTACAGAGAGTGCACATCCTACACGTACACATTTACTGCACAGTTACAAAAATTACTGCTCAGTACAGGTGTGCCGCTACTTGCATCATGCAGGTATCAAATTTATGCCCAATTAGTTACTATGCAGTAATGCACATGTAGGCACCTTACTGTAAAGTAACACTGTGTGCAGACTGACTTGAGACTTAAGTTAGTCCTCAGTCAGTCCACGCCTGGCGTTAATGCACTTTAATGCCTGCATGTGTAGATGCCTATTTCCACTTACTGCGCAGTAATTTACTGTGTAGTAAATTTTAAGCCAATGTAAATGCATGTGCAGACATGCCCAGAATGTGCTAGAGCGCTGTCAAAATGCAATATCATGTGGTCATCACTGGAATGGGCCCTGAAGACTCGCAGAATTTTAGTTTCCATGTTTGATACTGCTATCAAAATTAAAATCTTATTTGAGGCAATTCCTTTAACTAATAAACAGGGATCCTGGTTTTCTCTGTTTAAAAAGTACCAAATTGTCTGATATTTACCGCCCCCGTTACATTTTTTATGTAATTAAAATGAAACACCACTACATAGGTATCAGTTATATCAATACAACATTGTGTTCATTTACAATTTTAAAGCCATTTGCAAGCCTGCCAGTACCTCAAACATTACAATTAAATACATTCTAAGTACCTACAGATTTTGGTGTTTGATTTGTGTGGTTTTTTTTTATTTTTTTTTGTCATGGAAAATCAGAGCTCTCCCTGGCCCCTGCACTCACCAGGATGTGGGTCCAGCTGCAGCTACCCCCTGACCCTGCACTTTGGTGCTGAGCAGCCTTGATATGCTGGTGCCCCTCACTCCCAAGCCACAGCCTCTTTTCCCGCCCCCCCCCTGCTGCTGACCCTCACTCCTGACCCTCAGCCCCTGCCTACCCTGCACTCCCTCCCTCCCAGCTGCAGCTCCCCCCTGTTATGGCTGCCCCTACATTCCCCTCCCCCCATTTTGTGGCATTGAGCAGCCCAGCCCCTGCCCATGCCAGTGCTTTTCACTCCAAAGCCACAGCTCCCTCCACCCCAGCCCTGCCAGTGCCTCCGTGTGTCCCTTGTTTTGCCATCCCCCAGCCAAAGGAAGCCTGGTAGCAGGCAGGGCAGACAGAAGGGAGGAGGTTAGGTGGAGGAGGATGGGAGGAGGAGTGGGATGGGGACATAGTAGGGACCACCCATGGAACGAGGTGAAGTCTGCTCTGGCTGCTTTTTAACCCCCTTTTAGCCAACCAGGGACCACCCATTGCCCCCATGCAGGTCCCTGCCTTATTACTCCTGCCCTGATGTTCCTGGGTACTCACCATCCAAATGGTTCCAGATGGCAGCAGAGGGTACAGTGTGGCTTGTCCCAGTGGAGTGGGACTGCCCCTGATGGCTATGGGCACACTGCAGCTCCCACTATCCCCTGCTTGCTGCTCAGGGTCACTGGCACTTGGCCCTGCTGCAGATCCTGGAACTACTGTCAGGATGCAGTGTGCTAGCTCAGCCTGGCCTGTGCAATAGTGGCCCCAATCTCTTTGACATGGCTCCTGCCTCCCAGTATTGCCAACTGGAACCATCTGGGTGGTAAGCAGTGATCACCCAGGAGCAGTGGGACAGGGGTGGCAGGGTGGGGGGACTACAGTGGACTGGGGACTCATGTGAGGGCAGTGGGCAGAAGGCAGCCATCCCCATCTGGCAAGGGCTGAAAGGCAGCCGTGTCCCACTCCCATTCCTCCTCCTTCTCTTCTCTCTCCCTCCTCCATCTAGCTTGCCTGTCACCAGGCTTCCTTTCCCCTACCTCCTTCCCAGCAGGGCCAATCAGTGGGCCCCAAAACCCATAAAATCAGGCCCGGGCCTGCACAGAGGCCAGGAAATTGCTCACTGACTCATTCCCAACCTGCAGGTGTGGGTTGAAAGGATTGTTTCTTGTATACATTTTTACCCTGGGTTTGTGTATTCATGTAATAGTGCTTTTCATTACTTTTAAACTCTCATGCAACCTGTATTCTATTCAATCTGGTTTCTGTAAATAAAAGCCTGTCACATGAGACAGGACAAAGGAATATGCTTTAATACTATACCAACTAGGCTGGAATTTTCAAAAGAGTGTGTGAGAGTTTACTATTTCCCTCCCACTGAAATTCATTGCCCTTTGAGTGCTTAACTTAATAGTCTGCTTTGGAAAGTTCCAGTTTTACTATTTAAATGACTTGCTTCAGTGTAGGATCTTTGAGTTCATTTCCTTGTAGAATCAGGACATTTCAGAGAACTGTTAACGAGTATATCAGAGAATGATGTTGCAACAATCGTGTAGGTAGTATCTCTAATTTCCTAAATGAGAAAAATATCTTCAGATAAATCTTGTTGAGACACACACCAAAGTACACACTGTGAGGGAGCAGGCAAATATTTCAAAACTTGCTACTCCCTATGTGGGGTGCTTTGACTAAGGCAATAGTATCTGGGTGGGGGATGTATTCTATTGGAACAGTTTGTTCCCCTGGATGGTTAAGTTAACAAGCGGAGAAATTTCATTCTGTGTATTGGCTACCTTCACACTTGTGATCAAAGGGCTTCTCAAATGCATATCAGCTAAACTAAGGTATAGCTTGATACCATGTGCTGATTGAAGAAAAGTAAGTGGTACATCACCCACAATATTAAGTTATACCAAAGTTATTAATCAGGAGAAAAATTAAGTTAGTGGTTTACATGAAATACCTAGCGCAGAGTTTCTCAGTCTTTTTTCTAAGTTTGGATTCCTCACAGCTACTTCATTACCCTCCCATCTACCTGTAGTTTCTCTGTCATATAAAAAAAAAAAAAAGGAAAGGGCAACCTTCTTACCCCTGTTTGCTACCTCCAGTTTGGGAACCCATGACACACGGGCTTTAAATCTTCTGGCTGTATATCGTCGAGATCCTCACTGCTGCAGTTTTGGAGTATTAGAATATGGTCTCTACTTATCATTTAACTTTATGGAAGGGGTCTTGTAGATGTGGAAAGGAAATGATGCACTCTTTCTTCAATAAATGTTACAGATAAATTAAAACCAGAGTGACCAATAAGTCCACAGGAAAAAGGGTCAGACTCTTAAAGATGAAAAACCGGAATGGGGTAATATAGGAAACAATAAAATGAGGTTGTAAAGTGATTAAAATGCAGTAAAATCCAATAAACTTCCAAGGGTGGTGATCGTTAAGTAAGAGGCTTGTAAATGAATATCAAAAGAACAGCTGTGGAAAAAGTAAGGCACATAATACAAACAGCCAACTTATTGATGAAAGACAAAAGAAAAACTAAAAGAAAAGACATGCCTGTGACATTTTATTCTTTGGAAATTTGAGAATTTTGTAGAAAATAACAAAGAGAGGCACATCATTATTAACACCCCTCCTCCCAAATATAGATGCAATAGTTAAAAATGCAGTATTTTCCAAAAACACTTCGTATTCATATTGGCTAGGGGGCTCAGAAGAAAGATTCTACATGATGCAGAATGTACCCAACTCCTCTCAACTTCAATGGAAGACAAAATTTGCATTGGTTTTTGCCCTGGACACCTAGAATTTTCAGGAGGAGCCCTATATTTCCTCATATCTCAAGGCTATTTCTTTTTAGTATATGTTTGTCACTGGGGAAAATAAGTCTTGGGGCATACTGGTGACAGAATGGTTTCCTTCCTCCTGTAATTAAATGCTTATTGGCTAGCTATAAAATCATGTGCAACTAAGCTGAAATTGAGAAATGTAATGCAAGTTAGCTCATAAAGGAAACCTTGCTTATTTACAATGTCTTCAATGTGTTTGGCCACTTTCATGCAGAAAATGTGTATAAGTTAGTAATATTATCTTTCTTACAATATTGTTTTTACATTTAGCATGCAGGCTACCGTCAAGACCCACAACACAGGTCCTAGTGTTTGGTAGTTCTTTCGGGTAGCTGACCATAGAAGGACCTCTAAAATGGAACGGGGATCCTTTAGGGATATATGGCCAGTGTAACCATTCCCACAAAACTTCCTTCCAGGGGCCAGTGTAGAAATATGACCAGGATTTTATTTTATCCAGGAAACATCTGCTTTTTGTAATAATCTTGAATGAGATTGGGAGCCATTTGTAGCTGGTATAAATTTTATTGGGATGTCATGTTTTATGCTCAAGGGACAGAACCTCTGTACTAGAGTTTACAGAGATAGCGATGGCTTAAAGCTGCTGTTCCCCGAGTTTCACTTTGTGCACTCAGCCAGGGACTTGAATCAATGAATGTTCAACTTCCTTTTTACATGTTCAGTTTGTCTTTTATAATTAATAAGAACAAAATAGCAGAAAGGGAGACCCTATTCTTAGTAGTCATTCTCCAATACTTTGTGACCTTCATCTAAACCTGTTGAATATATCTCAGAACTTTGTTTAAAACAATAACTGTGATAAACTGTTTGGTATTGGAATAAATGAACCATGACTGTTTCGCTATTTTAAATATGAACCGTCCAGCACTATATTTTTGTTTCTTGCTGTGGTAGGGAAAGATTAAGGAAGTAGTAACTAGAGATAATAACCAGTTCTAACCTTTTAGTGTACACAATTACATTTCAGCAGGTTGTTCCAAAATAAATATTTAAAGAATAAGAAAATCCCCCAAAATTAAAGCAGATGGCAAGCTTCCTAAGACTCTGCTTCATAGTTCACAGGACTGGGTAATGAAAGCTCTCAGCTATGAAGAGCTGGAGTACAGCATGTTATCAAAAGATGAAAGATAATTGCTAGGCGAAAATCGCAACATGGGCTGGGACTCATGCCTTCCATGTTAATACCCAGACTTCAGGAAATCAGACTTCATGTGCAATTGTATAAGGGCTGGGTGGAAATCCATTAAACCACACTCCCCTCCTCTCCGCTCCCCAAAATATCAAATGCCAGACATACTTTCCCTTGTTTCTTTGTACCGCATATATTGACCACTAGTAAAAAAAGTAAGTACCTAGGATAGTTGTACAGTCATGTCTACGTGGCTTGTCTGCCTCACAGTAATGTATCATTCTGCAGTTACTAATTGATGGCATGCGGACAAGAGCAGGCCGGCCACGTCGGTACAAAGTTCTGTGCGGCTTTTGTCTCTGCTGCTTTTCAGGGATTTGTGAACTCTTGCAAAATACAAGAAGTACAGGCTTCCTGTTATGGGAATAACTCCATTCTAATTTTTCTATAATACTTGCATGTGAATATTGGGCAACACAAATAATTTTAGTAGAGATCATTGATATAATATTCCAGTTATCATGTGCTTTCCAATGGGCATGTCTACACATTCATTAATGCACTATAATTATGTGCCATAATTGGTGCTGCTGCACATTAGTGCAGATGAACACTTTTTATGTGAAGCTTAATGACCATTAATCTACTGCGCTTTAGTGCATTAGTACAGTTTTTTTTGCCAGCCATGCCAATATGCAGTAGAATTAGCATTAAGTGTCTTGTGTAGATGCACCCAATAAAGACACTTTCCCAGGGGTAGTTTGTAAAAAGAATAATAATTTTAGAGGCGTTAACACTTGGTCCATAGAAAATAGAAATGTCTGTTTTTGTTTGCCTCCACCTACTGACTGCCATGACTTCTGTCTGTGAAGGAAGAGAAACACTTACATGCTTAAAACATGTAATTTGTCTTTTTTCTTTTTGTTGATCATAAGCTCAGTCCTTTAGTTGGCTGTGTGAGTGGTGCAAAATAGAATAACTTCAATAAAAGAGGCATTTCAATTTTTCCCTATCTCAATCCAACATTTTTAAAAGGCTTCCTGAAGAAATGCTATGACATTCTGACCAGTTCGTCTAAGATGCAAATTATTTCCCATTTCTGTTGTTTTAGGCCATTTTGAACCTTTGTATTTTATACTAAAATACTAGCAGTTGTTTTAGAGGAAAAAGTTGTGTAGATTCTTGATCACAGCAGTACTTTGCCCCAGCACTTTTCTATTTGTTATTTGAACTGTGCAGAATCTCTGTGTATGACTGAGTGAATAATGGAATTTTTGGTTCAGTGACCAAACTGAAACATTGGGAAAAATACTGATTTTGAGTTGAAGCAAAAACTATTAATATTAATATTTATAATAAAACATTAATATTAAATCCAAACTTTAAAAAAACCTAAATAGTCATAATTATAGTTGTATAAGGAAGAATTCTATTGTTAAATGTCATGAAATGAAACAACTTCTCATGCTTTTGTTAAGTGGTTTTGCATTTTGAAGAAGGTTGAATTAATGTGATTTTCTTTTTATTTTCAGTTCAACAGTATTCCTAGGTAGTTTTCAGCTATATTTGCTTTTGTGTCGGTGGCAGGGCGGGGCCTAGGGGTGCCATGAACTCCCCTAGCACCCCCTACCGTGCCAAGTTGGTGTCAATGCACCCTCACCATCTCGTCCACCACGTCTTTGGTGTTATTAGTGTTTAAGGGAGGCTGCCTTTTTATCTTCTTTGCCCTGAGATGTCCTAGTCTGTGCCCTGCCTTCAGTGATTCGGTACCCTAAAGCCTTAGGGGCTACGCGTGGCTCCTACCTCCCCTGTACCACGCCTCAAGCCTCGCAGATGTACCGGATGTTGTATGGCCAATCCCTTGCCACGCCCTCGTGGGCTGCTATTGCCCGTACCCTCACAGGTTGCCTGGGCTTGTCTCACTTGCCTGCGCCCTCACGGACGCTCTCTGGCCTCCTCCGCAGTTGCCGCCCGCCCTGGGACCTTACCTCACGATCCTGCCCACACTGGGGCCAGGGTCAATACACCCCTAAAACTCTGCGCTCTCTCTGGTGCCGGGGTCTCCACGCTACCGTGGAGCCCCTGAGGCCTCCTCCAACCCCTAATAGCCTCACTGTCACAGGAGCACTGAGGTGCTCTGTGCCTTAAGTAAAGGAAATAAGGAGAGCCGCCAATCAATGGGGCAGCTCAGGTGCTGGTTGCTGTGGCAACCAGGCAGGTCATGTGGCCAGAAGGGGGCAGCGCTAGGCCTTTATAAACAGCCCGGGCCGGAGCCTAGAGAGCAGTTCCCCTCTGGCAGCCACAGCTCTGCAGGAGAGCTGAGCAGCAGAGTCAATGGAAGTGGTTTGACTGGCTGCAATGATGCAAGGGGAGAGAGAGAGCCCAGGCAGACGTATGGGTGAGAGTCCAGCATTGAGTGGAGTTGGCATTATGAGCTCGGGCGCTTATGTTATGTTGTAGCTGGCTGGCTGACTCTTTTACTTATGGTTACGCCGGAGGACCGGGTGAGGCTGTAGGGGTGAGAGGAGGCCTCACAGGGACTCCCCAGTAGCTTGGGGGTTCCCGGTGCCCAGTGGGGGGGCACAGCGAGCAGTGCCACAGGGGCACAGTGTGCTGAGTGCCACAGAGGTGCTCAGCGTGGCTACGAAAGGCGTGGCCCGAGGTGCGGGAAGCATGGCTTAGACCCCAGAGGTGGTGAGGGAGCGCAGTGCAGGCCACAGAGGGGGCAAGGACACGCAGGAGGCATGGCATGAGTGCAGGAAGTGCGGCTTAGACCACAGAGGTGGTGAGGAAGCGTGGGGAGCGCAGTGCAGGCCACAGAGGAGGCACAGCATGAGCGCGGGGAAGCCCCCAGAGAGGGGGCGACAGGCCCTAGGCGGGCCACGTACTATACCAAGCCACCCCAAGGCAGGTGGCATGTATCATTGACAGGCATCCAAGGCAGGTGCGGGCCAAGGAGTGTTCCAGAGGGCATCTGCAGCAACAGGGGAGCCCAAGGAACCAGAGGGGTCAGGTAAGGCTCCGGCCTCCTGAGCCTACCGGGACACACTAAATTGGACCGTCATCATTGGCAGGATCCAGCAGGGGCCAGGTAAGGCTTAGGCCGCCTGAGCCTAATCGGAAGATCACTATTGACAGGACTCGGAAGAGGCGCTGGTTGCGGGTTTAAGGGGCGCCAGAGAAGTGGGGCTGGTTGCGGGTTTAAGCCCAGGGGCGCCAGAGAAGGGGCGTTGGGACAGGCCAGCACAGGGGGCGCCAGGTAGGGCGCAGAAGGTCACGGACCAGACAACATCCAGGAAGAGCTGCAAGGCTTGGGGCGTGCTACAGGGGAGGTAGGAGGCACGCACTGCCCATAAGGCTGGGGTGAGGGCACCCCATTTGGAACGGAGGTAATACCAGCGTGGTGTCATAGGTGCAAGTAGGCAGCCTCCCATACTGAACCTAAGATCAAAGATGTGGCGGGCGAATCGAGGGTGCTGGATTGCCTAATTGACACGGCAGGGGGTGCTAGCAAGTACACGGCCACTCGTAGGTTCCCGCTCCGTGACACTCACCCGGTCCTCCGGTGTAACCACAAACAACAAACGTAATAACACAAGCCAATCAGCGGTAACTCAAAACTAAGCCTCCTGGCTAAATCTTTCTCTAAACCACGCACCATGTCGCACCCCTAACTAGTGATTTGTACCTCCAGGCCTTTCTCTTTTTACCCTCTCAGGGCCAAGCTCTTTTCCTTGGCCTAACAGTGCCCCTTCGGTCCAGCTACCGGTTGGGAGAGGGCGGGAGAGAGAGTACCCACAGCCTCCTGTCTGTGTTTTATGGTGGTCATCCCTGCCCCTTCCAGTCAGCTGACCTACCAGGTGCCGGCTTTTAGTTCTTCCTGGTTGCCCCTAGCAACCAGCACCTGAGCCCATACTGCTGCTTTTCAATAGCAGGCACCTTAGTGCCCTGCTACAGTGTCTTAATGAGATGTGTCACAGCAATTGTAAAAAGGATCCTTTAGACTTTCAAAATAACACCTGAAGAACTCTAAAATGACCAGGTATGCTGAACTTCATGACTTCTTGCGAGTTAAGTTTAAATGCTTATCTTCAGCTGAGAAGTACTATTGTTGCATGTTATTTCCAAGTACATTGAAATGTCTGGTTCATCTACACATGACATTAACATGACACAATAAACGCCAGAGCAGTTTGAGTTGAAGTCAGCTGCTCCTGGGTGCAGCACCTACATGTGTGCCTGGGACAGCAGCACTTTGAGCTGGGGCAGAGCAGCCCTGGGCTGGCAGGAGGCTGTGGCAGGGGGCAGCCTCAGACTCTGGGTGGTGGTGTCGGGTGGCAAAAAGGCTGGCTGAGGCATGAGAGTACTGAAGTGTGGAGCTGTGCAGCAGGCAGCCCCTGTACTTCAGCACCCTCTTGCTCTAGCCAGCACTTGTCACCATCTACACATGTGTTTCATCATACTTAATTACTCCACCATAAGATAGAACTGTCCCTGACAGTACTGGCTTATGGCAGAGTTCATTTAATTTTCTGTGCCTTAATACCAGTGCACATGTAGACAGTAAGCTAATTTGTTAGTTCTGCAGTAAAAGAGTCATTTAAATGCACCCTCTGCAGAGCAAATATTGAGAGCATACGTTGAAACTAGTGGAAAAATAGCTGCCTAGGAGTCGTAGCATTAAAAATTAGATTAGCATTAACTTGCTTGAGTGGTCTGAAGTTACAAGCCACACTGTGAAGATGTTTTCTGTACACACATTGAATGAAAAACATAGTTGTTAGTTATGTGAATGACTAGATATTTGGCAGTTTTGTAAGAATTGGTTGAAGAGTTGCTATTGTAACTCTTCATACAATAAAGGTGGTATCTGTATTGTCCTTTCATTCTAGAAATAGTTATCCTGTGATGTACAAGCAGATGCTAAATATGTTTGACAGCTGTCATGTGCTGCATGGGATTCGGAAATAGCTCAGGCAATGGACATTCAAAGGGTTTTGTTGGGGTGGTGCCATAACTTTGCCTAGAAAGGCATTTCTCTTAAATGTCCATCTTTCATAGTGACCATGAAAATAATGGTGTAAATAGAATATGGACCAGAATCGCAGCTCTTTAAGTTTGGATGGCTATCTTTATTTGGCACCTCTCTGTGGCCCCTCCATATCTAACTGGACAGTGCAAAATTTCTCAACTGTGAGTTTGTAACTGCAGCGTCTTAGTAGGCTAAGCTACCTGGCTGTCCCGCTAGTATCTGTAAAAGCACTGTGTCCAACATCAGTTAATGAGACCCTGAAGGCAGAAGTTGATCTTGTCTGAATGTCTAGAAAAAGCTTTTTCTGTGGCCAAGAGGTGACTTCTTCATCAACTATCTATTACTTTATCCTTTTCTTATCCAAGTTTTCCAACCACGTACATCTGTATGGTTTTTGGTTTTTCGTGGAATAATGGAAGTCATAGCCTTTATGAATGTGTCACAGTCTCTTTCTGTAACAGATGTTTTTTAAATAACTATCTTGACTGAAAATAATGATGGGGCAACACTACGATGTCTTGTTTCCATGGATCATTAAAAGGAGGTTTTACTTGAATGTATTGAATTGTAGGGTGATGTATAAAAGTGTCCAAGGATTAGCAAAGACCTCATTTGAGCAAATTAATTGCTAATCTTGAAAAAATGTGAATTGGAAGAGATTTCACTGAACCTTCTAACTTTAAGATATTATGTGGCTGAAATCTGGAGAGGCAAGACAAAGTGGACAGGCTCTCCCTGGTAGTAATTAATAAGGCAGTTTAGGAATTAGAACATCTTCACACATTTTCAAATAAACCAGTTTTGCTTCTCTCCTTCATGGAAGAAGTGAATTTTTCCTCCTTGTTTGAGGCGTTGTCTCAGTAAATGGTTTACTGGTGTTCATCTGCCTCACTGCTTCCAGGCTGCTGCTCTTCTGGCCCAGAGAGCAACAGCAGCAGGAGAGGCCAGGCAGGCAAGTTAATCCCTCCCTACCTGCTTCCTGGGACAGACAGCACAGGTTGCCACAAGTAAGCAGGGGAAGGTGGGAAAGGGGAGGGGACAGCGAACAGGGATATGGGGTGCCAGGGAAGGTGTGTGTGGGCGGAAGTGGGCCTGATCTGGGCCAGTAGGGGTAGAGGGCAGGTGGGGTCTTTACACCAAGGTGTAGGCTAGCCTGCTACACCTTAATTTAACATGAGCCAGGTAACACAAATCGGATAATCCTGCCCTGGTGTTGTATAACTTTGAGCCACTTAAGGGGTGCTTAAGATTTGGTTTCAGGTGTGGAAAATCCAGGGTTTAAGAGCTCCAGAAGCCACCCCAAATTGCCTTGTAAACAAGCTCTGAGGCTTGAGGCAGAGAATCAGGTTATCTTGGTTGGAAAATGTAACAGACTCATAAACCTCTGCATGCAATTTGGTTATTATAAGGGGAACTTGACTGCAGGGAAAATCTCCCTTTACTTCCTCAGCCTGGAAGTACTCTTCTGGTTATAGATTCATAGATGTTAGGGCCAGAAGGGACCTCAACAGATCATCAAGTCTGACCCCCTGCCTGGGCAGGGAAGAGTGCTGGGGTCAGATGGCCCCAGCCAGATGCCTATCCAGCCAAAAGCACAACTCTACCAGGACTCAAACCCAGAACCTTTGAATCCCTTCACCCTCTAGAGGTCCAATGCACTATCCATTGCACCACGGAGCTACCTCTGTTATTTTAATATGTGTTTTATTAAGGCTAGAACAGTGTTCTTCATTATCCTCTCTCTGTCCCATCAAGTGAAGAAGTCTAGGACTGGAAGAAACAGCATCTTTCTAATAGGGATGTTACTATAGGAAATGATTTGTATAGCTTCCATTGAGCTAAACTCTTCAGGGGGGAAAAAAAATGATGAGTAGCTTCTGATCCTTCTGTTAGCTTAAGCAAAATTTTAATTTCCAAAATAATAGTTTTCAAAAGAACCAAGTCCATTTGCCACTGCTTGGTTAGCTTGTCTTCTAAGACCTTTTTTACACTATGAATATACTGCATGGCTAGCAATGGCTACTGTAAATTGACTTGGTCTCCTGTTGTTTCTTCCAGTCTGAATTAGATTAAGCGGCAGTTATGCAAGTCATGGGCACTTCAGGTGTGATGGATATGTAGGAAAGGCCAAAGTCCAGAAACTGAACTTTAGAGATCATGTTAGGTCTTTATGTTTTTCTTAGTGCTTAACATTCTGAATTTCTGACCTGACTCACCCCACTTTGAAACTTATAATCATCTACTTTCTGTAAAAGAAGTGCACAGAGGAAGTACTTGGCCTCTGTTAGCCTTTGTTTCTAAATGTATATATGTGAAAGCCCCTCTGAGGTCCTTGACTGGCAGTTCACTTTTAGCCTCCTTTAACATTATTTCTGTAACATAATTTATTTTCTATCTAATCTTCTTAATTTATACCCATATACTTAAGGACCTACCAAAATCATGAGTTGGTGGATTTTGCAGATTCCATGAAATCCAGCATTGCCCATGAAATCCAGGCAATGCCCTTGAAATCCACAAAATCCATGGGTAAGAAAAAAACTTATGAGGCAGAAGAGGCTGGCTTCTTAGAGGTAGCCAGCATTCTCCGCATGCTGTGGCAGCCAGGCAGGAAAGGGAAGGGGGGATGGGGGCTTCTTGCTCAAAGGCCAGCAGGCAAGATGGCTGCTGCCCCTGCCTCTCACCACTGATTGGCTGCAAGGGCTGCCTGTCATGTGGCCCTGCCCTTCTCCAGCAATTGCTGGTCGGGGAGGGCTGCATGATGGAAAGCCCTTGTAGTCAATCTGCTGTGAGGAGTGGGACCACATGATAGGTAGCATCCCGCAGCCAATCAGCGGTGAGGAGCAGGGCCACTGGGGATCCTGGGCCAATCAGAGGGGTGTGTGTGTGTGTGTGGGGGGGGAATCTGCTGTGCTCAGCCCATGAAATGGCTGCCTGTGTTCTGCCTGTTAAACTGGGGGGCAACCCCTGCCAGTTAGGTAGGTCCCTTCTATATGACGCTTCAACTTTGTCAAATCTATCACAGAGCACCACTAAAATACCACTGTAGGCTGCAAAGCTTGGCAACGTTTGAACTAAAATTTGGGAATGCTTAAGGGTTTGGGTTTAAGCCCCTCTTCAAACCTTATCATAAGCTGAGGAGAATACTTTTATGTGAGTTTCTACAGGAGGCTGCTATGGAGCACTTCTAAATAATACCTGCAAAAATAGAATAGACTAGTCAGGACAAGAATATTTTAATTGAATAGCAGCAAAGACAAATCTAAGGAGCATATAGACTTTCAGTAACTGACTGGCCAAGGTGACTCAGTTTTCACCATAACCCATCTCCCAGTTTGATTATTTGTTGAATAATATATACTTAATGCCTACCAAATGATTATCATGTTGTTTAATAGCATTGTCACGTTATTATAGTTTTGTGCACAGATTACAAATAGGAATGCTTCTGCCCCACAGCTAATTCCTTTGTTTTCCAGCCAAAACAAGCATGTAAAACATTCTGAACCATTCCTGCAGCCTATATTCATGCAAACTTCATGTTCACTCAGATATCCACCTGGCATTAGTGATACCTTTTCAGCAGGTAAAGACCTTCAAAATCTTCATTTTTGTGCATTGATGAACTCTGGATTTAGAATTGTTCCCCTCACAATTGCTACATTACAGCAATCTTATCAGTCACTTATGTTCTTATTTATTCATAGAGTATGTAACTGCTATTATCCTTTGACTTGTGTATATTTACTAAATAAAGTAAATTATGGAATAATCCGTCCTCATGTAGTAGCCTCATTGATTTCAGCTGTTCACTTTTTTAAGGGTTGGAAGATTTAATTGTTTGTTTCCCTAAAAGCTGATTGGGGAAAAAAGGGGCTCTTATTCTCAGCATTACACTTTAACCAATCAAAGACTAGAGTCAGTACATAGACTCTTTTAAATATTTTTTCAACAACCCCTTCCCACTCATCAAATGAAGCAAATATTACTATTTCTGATAGATGTCAAAAGCCTACCTTTTATACACTTGGCAACATTTGTATAGTTTGTTATAAACTGAGCACATATTAGTTTACTGTATTTATCTGAATCCAAGATGATTTTGAATTTAAGACAACCCCCCAAAAATTAGATTCCAGACATGGAAAATTTATAATTGTTAGAGTTTTCCATGTATAGAACCTAATTATTAGAGTCATCTTAAATTCACCATCCCCATCGCTGCAGTGGAGAAAGCAGTGACGGGGGTAGGTGGTAAAAGAGTAAGTAGCTTGCCCTCTGCTCTCTGCCCCTCCTGCAGTTCCTGTCCTCTCTGTGACTGCACCCCTCATCACCTGTGCCCACTGCCATCTGCACCCCTAGTAGCCTCTTCCTCCACCTGCAGCCTCTACTTCCCTGTCTAGCCCACCACCTGCTCCGCATAGCCTCAGCCCTCTCTAGCCTCTGCCACTCTCCCCTACCCTCCACAGCCTCTGTCTCCTCTAGCCGTGTGCTGTAAGTTGCAGGTCTGGTCCCATTCCAGCCTGGGACGTGGGGCACATTGTAGCTCTAACACCAGCTGTATCCTGCAGGAGCTCTGGGCCTGACCTCCATCTGCTCCCTCCATACAAGTGCTATTGAGGGAGAAGAGGCTGTGGAGGACAGGTAGAGTGGGGGGCCACTGGATACTGTAGCTCTGACCTTGAGTCTAGCTTAAAGCTGGAGTCTGAGCTGCAGCTGTTGCCCTCACCTCCCCTTCCTTGAGTACCTTGTACTCAAATCCAAGACAAAGGGGTTTTTTTGCCCATGAGGGGAAAAAACCCTTGCTTTTTATTTGAATAAATACCGTATATTAATGTTAAAAGTGCTTCATTGCTTTATTTTAAAGTTATATTATCATAATGTTAGATATTCCAGGACAAGAAATATTATCAAGTTGATTGCAATTCTTCCAATTTTGGAGTTTTAGGGTTTATTTCTGGCAAGGGTTAAAACTTCATTCTCAATGAGAAACTAAGTTGTTGGTCTAGTAATACTCAGTTAGTCTAATAAGAGAGATCACATCTACTCAAAGAACCTTGTCTGCCTATGTCCTTAGACCAACATCTACTTAACCTTGTCTTTGAGAACCTACAACCAAAAACCCAGCATTCTTGATGAGGGAAATTAACTGAAATCTTTATTTTTAGTGAACTGTAGAGCTTATTAGGATTTTAAAATGTTTTAAAGTCCTTAAGTTTTATAAACCCAATTAGAAATGTTTTAAAGGCAGATTTTCTGTGAAGTTATTGTCCAGTTCTTGTTTGTTAAACCTTCTGCTAGAGCTATACCATATCAGTTAGGTCCCGAATTTTCTACCCTATAGTGACAGTTTAAGATCAAATGTGTTAAGAAATTTCTGTAAGCAAAACACCCACATTGGCCACTTCCAGGGACAAGAAGATTATATTAGATCAAGCATTATATTAGAAAATTTGTGCATACCAGTTGATGCTATTTCCTCTGTCTGATATCAGGGTTATCCAGGCTGAGATTCAGCTAGCCAGCAAAAGGCTTCCTGTAAATATCAACAGGCCATAAAGAGGATTACAGAATGCATAAGCTTTTTCTTGGTTCCTTGTGCAAAGCTGAATTTCAGTCTGTTTCAAATCTGAGTACACAATTTTAAAACATTCTTATTCTTGAAGTGAACAAGAAATACAAGAAATGAACTACTTCAAGGGAGGTTCTTGGATGATTTGAACTTACTTGTATTAAACAATCCTGCCTTCTATGAGCAGGACACCCACTTTATCAACTCTGAGCTTAGCTCATTTAATCTACTCTGCCATCCTATTTTTAAATGATAATTCTGCATCCTTAGTTTCCCCTTCCATGAAAACTCTCAACAGGAGTTTTTGGAAGCCTATACTTAATCCTTTCCAGTACCAGTAGATGGTGCTGACTGGCTATCTGCTACCCAAACAACAGCTGCGCCTACTTAGACTCACATGATCTGGCAATAGAGGCCAAGATAAAAAAGCGGACATTGCGAGGGAGGACTTGCTTAACTGAAGGCAGAAAACCAAATTTTCTGTTACAGCATATTAAGTCAAAATAGACCTTTAAAAAGTGCTGTGGGTGGCAGAAGGACAAGTACACTTAACAGAGACAGAGAGTAAGTAGTTTATGGCTGATGGTTCTTTTAGAGCTGAAAGCATAAAGTACCCAAGTCACTTGCTCAGTTCTACAAGTGTGTATGCATGAAAAGATACAAATGAAAGCTCTTAGTAAAGTTTATCCATTATATACACTCTACAAAATAGGTATCAGAGGTCTTTGGGAGCTGAGGATACTTAAGCCAAGAAAATCAATGTGGGAGCAAATTACTAAGGTGAGAGTGGCTGTGATTGGAAGCCTGTAGATGAGATGGTAAGGGTATAATATCAGCATGTGGTCAATGAGCATATTTTAGGAAAACAGCAAATGGTGCATAAAAACCAAGCAACTTCATTAAAGTTAATCATGAAAGAGACTGCATTTCACAGAATTAAGGCTATCGAAATAAAGACACTAGCTAAACCACTGCTTCCAAACTTGGGAGGGTTGTCAGCATATAGGAAACCACCTTATGAAAACGCTGTTAGCATATTTTATTTTTTGTGAAGAAAGGGAATTCAAATGGGGGAAGAGAAACTGCAACTGAGACATTTAAAAATTGGCAGTGTGGGCCTTTTTGCTGGGAGGTGAAGGGCTTGAAACTGGAATTAAAAGGCAGGCAAATAATAGCATGGTTTATCAAAAAAAATTGGAATTGATTCCACTGACTTTTTTCACAGAAAAAATCCATGTTTAGCATCTCTAAAATTAGACTCTACATAGCTGGCTTTTGTATGTCTGAGTCTATTCTCTGTTATACACTGGCAAGGCTGCACCTGGAGTACTGTGTCCTGTTTTGGGTCTCCCACAGTAAAAAGAATGTGGATCATTGGAAAGTGTCCAGCAGAGGGCAACAAAATGGTTTGGGGGCTGGGTTACATAACTTGCAAGGAGAGGCTGAGGGACCTGGGTTTATTTAGTTTGGAGAAGAGAAGACAGAGGGGATTTGATAGCAGCCTTCAACTACCTGAAGAATGGTTCCAAAAAGGATGGTGCTGGACTGTTCCTTACACACAAACTGGTTTAAGTGATAAGAAACTGGTTTAAACCTGTAACAGAACAGACATTCAGTGCACATAAACCAGTCTGAAAATGGCCAGAATTGGTTTGAGATAAACCTGGTCGAATGTAATATCAGACTGAACTGATTTGGCTAAACTGGTTTGTGCAATGTCTGCCCCAGACCCCCTTGCTGGTTTAAGTTAAAGCAGAGACCCCCAGCATCCCTGCACACTCTCTGGGATGGGCTTTGCTTCAGAGAGCTGGGCTGGCCCCTTCCTTCTGCTCTCTAGCTGGAACAGGGGTGGGGCATGGCCTGACGCTGGCCTGCCATGGCCCCCGAGGCAAATTGCTCCTTCTGTCCCCTCTTTCCCCCCACCCCCGCTGGCAAACCCTGTGGACCCTCAAAGCTTTCCTGTAGCCAGGAAAAGATGGAGTTAATTCCTCCCTCTGTCCAGCTTGCCTGCAGCCAGGGAGGGAGTTAATTCCATAGCAGTCTGGAGCAGCAGGGGAGAGAGGCAAGACCTGCACCTGTGAGCCCAGGCAAAGACCTGATACCCATCACACATGTGCTGGAGATGGAGTTAAGGGAACCTGCAGACATCTGGCTGAAAGTTGCAGACCAAAGAATGAGCTACATTTACATTATAAAGCAGAACCTGTAAAAACCTAAACAAGGAAGCGATCCTCAGTGCACAAGCTAAATCTATTCCAACATGGAGGAAAGGCAGCAAGGAGGCACAGCAGCCCCCCTGGCTCTCCAGAGACCTAGCGGACCTACTGTGGCTAAAAAGGATGGAGGACGGGATTCACCTCCAAGGAGGATTACTCCGCGCTGGTCCGGTCCTGCAGGGACCAAACCGGGAAAGCCAAGGCTGCAA
>NW_017728907.1:26755659-26760317 GCF_001723895.1 Crocodylus porosus | reverse complement strand
TGGGCAGGGGGCTGGACTCGATGATCTCCTGAGGTCCCTTCCAGCCCTAATGTCTATGAAATCTATGAAAGCCTTTCTGAAT
Source organism: Crocodylus porosus (assembly GCF_001723895.1). Lineage (NCBI taxonomy): Eukaryota > Metazoa > Chordata > Crocodylia > Crocodylidae > Crocodylus > Crocodylus porosus. The sequence goes on along the minus strand of NW_017728907.1, from coordinate 26,760,235 downwards.
GCCTGGGTGTAAGGAGACACCTGCTCTCAGGGTTAGTAAGATTTATGCAAGCCTTTCTCTTGTCTTCCTGATCTACATTTAAGTTAGACTAAGTTGTGTATGCTACGTTTCACTGGTCTGTATCTTAGTTTAGGTGAAGATTTTTGGTAGTTCCCTGTTGTATGCTTTGCAAATTGCTGTGTTCAATACATGCTTGCTTCAGAAAGAGGACTTTTTTCCCCCTCCCCACTCCTCAGTCTGGCATCAGCTCTCCTCTTCCCCACCTCCCCGCAAGCTGTTGTCTAGCATTCTATGTGTTGTGCTAGCCCAGCTGGTGCCTGGCCATGTCTCCTCCGCTGCAGCAGGGAGGGGTGAGAACCCTGGAAGTCATCTCTCTTTCCTCCCCTTTGGCAGTGGCTGGCAGGCATGCCCTGGAGTCCCCCACCCACAGCTTCTGGCTTGAGACAGTGTAGACACGTGCTTGCATATCCTAATTTAGCAGAAAATGTCTGTCCAGTTATTAGTCAGTTTAAGCTGCACAGTTTAGACTAACTTGCAAAGAATGAATCAATTCAGGGTAAGGCTTTTTGAATGTCTGTAGCCCTAGAGAAGTAGTGGAACCTCCATGCTTGGAGGTTTTTAAGGCCTGACTTGACAAAGCCCTGGCTGGAATGCTTTGAGCAGGGGGTTGGTCCCTTCCAGCCAGAACTTTCTGTGATTCAGAAGGAAAACTCTGATGGATTGTTCTTAGACTTTCATCTGGGAGTTCAATGTACTCTGCCAGGAAAAACGAGAAGTTTATCCAAGAAATTTTTCAGACTGGGATTCCATTGTTGACGTACTGTAGTCTGGGGAGAACGTGTGCTTAGTAACTTGTATCCATGTTTTTATCATTGTTTTGGCAGTCCATTTCCTGTTTTATAGATGTAGATGCAATGATGCTGCTAGAGACAACACTGGAAGGAAAAAAAGAATGAAGTGTGTCTGTGAATTGTATCCTAAATTACTTCTCCTACATTTATTTTGTAAACAATCATATGGGAGTCAGCCAATGAACTGACAGTACATTAAAATTTGGTTTCCCTTGCTAGACCAGATTACTGCATTTCTTAATATATTTCTTAAACGTGTCAGTGCTTATCATTCCAGTTATCTGCTGTACTGTAGTGCTCTTCCCCATGATTGTTTCTTTGACACATCAAGAGCTATAGCATACCTCGTAAAAGTGGAGGCAGGTACATTTTTTAGAGTCTTTGAGTTGAAAAGGTTGCACTGGGTGTTTTTTGTTTGTTTGTTTGGGTTTGTTTTTTTTTTTAAAGAAACAAACCTCATGGAAATTTAAAATGTTTTTTTTTTGTGATTGTGACGTTCTAGTAAGGGTCTACTCTACCGTGAGGGAAAGAATGCAGCAAAGACTCTTCAGCTTATAAAGTTACAAGAAGGAATACTTTTCTCTTTGAAACAATTACACTTAAGAAAAGTATGTCACTGTATATGACAAAATTTAGAAATCCCAAAGGGAACTAAAAGTTATACTATATGTATTATGAAATTTTGAGCATGGGTGGGCAATTATTAAGGACCATAGAGCCATATGGGGAGTTTTGCTGAGCTGTTGTGGCCTGGGTAAGCACCTCCCACCCCCTCCAACTGCTCACTCAAATTTCCTATGTGGGATGAGGCCCTGGGTAGGCAGGGATCAGTGTTTGGGACCAGGATGGATTGGTGAGGCTGAGATCAATGGGTGGGATCTTGGGGTGGTGACAGCATGGGGTTAGGGCCCAGGACAGAGCTATGATTTGCTCCCTGCACATCTGTGACATGCATCGGTTCTGCAGGCAGGAGCATGCAGGGCAGATCACAGCTCGGCCCCAGCCCTTTATCCTGCTATCACCGTTTCAGGATCCTGAACCTGGCCCTGGACTGAGCTCCCTGCTAGCTGTGGCCCCAACCTGTTCTCCTGGCTGTTCACTCTGCTTGTGCAGCTTATGGCCAGTCTCCATAGAGAACCTGGGATCATGGCGTGGTGACAGTGTGGGGCTGGGGCATAGACATGATCCACATGCCCCTTCCTGTAGAACTGGGACTCTGCCCCAGCCCCAGCTCTATGCTGTCACTGCCCCATGATCTCGGGCATTGGTGATGCATGCACCTGCTATGCAGATGTACATGCACCCCCTGAGTGTGGCGGTGTACCCCCTATGCAGGCAGTCACTGCTCGCCACTCCCTCTTGCCACCGACACTGCTGGTGGCATCTGTGCGTGGTCTGTCCCAGGTGCTGTTATTGACCTGTGCTGTCACCACTCCAGCATCCTGGGGTGTCCCCAGTCCCACTGACTTATCTCACTCCTGGAAGCCATTACCCACCAGCCCGCAGATCCATCCCAGCACCTTGATTGAGTGCCCTGACTATGTGGGTCCTGCCTCCAGTAGTGGATATGGAACAGATGGGCCGGGGTGCCTGAGCAGTGGAGCTGGGTCTGGCAGTGCCAGCTGGAAGGAGCTGGGGCTTTTGAGAAATGGAGTCCAGCCACCACACTGCACCAGCCCTGTTGTCTCTCTGGGGGTGGTGGGACAAGCCATACATGCCAGGGCACAGGCTGTCCCCTGCACTGGCCCAAGCAGGACTGAGGAACCCACTGTGGGCCAGACAAAATCCCTCAACAGGTCAGATCTGGACCATGGGCTTTATTTTTCCCACCTCTGCGTTAAAGCCTCACCTTTCAGATTCCCATACACTAAGTGAAAGGGTCACAGTGGTACAAAAGTTCCTATAGTGCTCTATATGCAGCTGCAGAAAAATTCCTCAGGTGCAAGCACTGTGGAAGACAGCTAACTATATAGTTAGGTTTGACTAAATGCCAATCTGTGTGGACTGTCAGCAGGGGGTTTAAATCAGGCCAAAAAAGGTGGACCCTATCTAAATTAGTTCACATCAATAGACTGAAGTTACCTGTGTCCTGTGACACTGAGGAAAGTGGATGCCTATGATGTATACATTTTATTCTTGGTTTCATATTTCTTAAATGAAATATTAAACAATGGGATGTTTGAGGAGGGGTAGAACTTTTGTTTCTCAAATGGTGATACCTTGTTAAGATGGTTTGGAATCACTAGTTCTCACTTGCTTCCAGCTCTTAGTAATGCCTCCATGTGCTGCAACTTGGGCAACCACTTTTGGAAATGGGCTGAACTTAGTAAGGGGGAACAGCTCTCATAATTAAGAACTGTCCTCTGGTCATCACAAATGGCAGAATAGGATATTTGCCAATGGCAAAGCTGGCAAACGATGATGTCAATGACAATTACTGTCTTATGGATTGTCTTGGTAGAGGTGAAGGCTAAGTGAATAAACCTTAAAAGAAAACCCAGAGTGGAGCCCCTAAAGTGGTTAAGCATTATTCAGTCTTCTTTCTGGCAGTTCTACAACTGTTTTGGCCCCAAATTTTATTGGTTCTACCTTTTTAGTGTATAAGTCAGCAAAGTCAAAAGGGTGATTCTGACACAAATGCCAAGGTTTTTGTGCCCTGGTGAGGTTACTCCAGCTTTGCCAATGAATTGAAACAAACAGGAAGCCACCATGAAGCGGGACCTATGTTGCTTTGAGATGGACAGTGGTCAATAATGAGAGAGAGAAGATGTGTCAGAGGCAGGTAAGACTCAGTGCAAGCTCAACTGAGTTTGTATGTGCAACTTGCTGGAGGGTCTGCTTGTTGCTTATTGAACACAGCCCAGGGGCAGGCAGTTATTTTGGGTGGAGGGCCACTTTCGGTGGAGTTTTAAGAATCCATTGAGGGCCACATGGGTAGCCCCACCTCTTGACAGGTGCCCTGCCCCCTGGTTACCATCTTGGGACTGGAAGTTCCGACTCCAAACCCCTTACCTTTGCCAACAGAAGTCTCTCCCCTTGTGCCCAGAATTACTCTTTTCAGCAAGGGGTTTTGCCATCTCTGAGCCAGAAAACTACCAAATTATATTCTAAAAATCAAACGTACTACAACATTTTATTATTTTCATTAAAAAAATATTTCTGTCAATTTACATGTGTTTGTGTAGTGTACGTAGAAGTGACAGTATATTAGCTTAAAATGAAGTCTTACTCTGGCATTTTGGGGGGTGGAGGTAGGGAGGTGGGTATAAGTTTGTGGGTATGGTGGGGGGATTTGTGGGGGCGTGGATAGCTGTGTGGGTGTGGTAGTGTGGGGGGTATGGGTTTTGTGGGGGCTGAGTGTGTAGGGGGAGGGTGGCTTGCTTGGAAGGGGAGGGTTTGCCCACAGCCTGCCCACCCTCCCCTGCAGCAGGCAGAGCTCCCACCAGGAATTCTGCAAGCTTGGGCTCTGAGCTCCTGCCACTCCTGTCCCCGGGGCTCTGGCATGGGCCCCATGCTCCCATTAGTTGTCACTTGCCCCCTTCTGCCACTGCTACTTCTCAAGCAGGGAGAGAAGGGAGCCAGATTGTTTCCATAGAGCCCCTGCTGGTTCTGGCCCATGTGGGCCCTACACTTCTGCCCAGCTGTTGCTGTACTCTGTATGCCCGCTTGCTGCCCCTTTTCCCCTGCCTGCTGCAGCCATTTTCCCCACTCTTGCCTGCCACTCT
>NW_017728907.1:26751386-26754919 GCF_001723895.1 Crocodylus porosus | reverse complement strand
TGAGACTGTACCCATGACTGGGCCACAGGTATAGACAGCTATACCCTGTACAGGAGAGATCAAGTGGACAAAAGGAAAGGGGGTGTAGCTCTCTATGTCAAGGAGAGCTACGCATCCCTGCAAGCCAAAATTGATGCCCAGGGTGGATGACTGGAGACCTTCTGGGTTAAAATCCATGGGGAACACGGCACAGGGGATACAATGGTGGGAGTCTACTACAGACTTCCCTCCGAGAATCAAGAGCTTGACCAGGAGTTCACCAGGGAATTGGCTGAGACCACATGCTCCCAGTCCATGGTTGTCATGGGAGACTTCAACTACTCAGACATTTCATGGGAAAAGTGCTTGGCCAGATCCGAGTGGTCATAAAGCTTCCTTACATGTGTGGATGAGCTCTATCTGATGCAAGAAGTCTATAGGCCAATGAGAGGTGAAGTGCTGCTCAATCTGGTACTGGCAACCAGGGACAACCTAATTAGCAACCTAATGATTGAAGGGAAGCTGGGTGACAGTGACCAGGAAGTGATCGTCTTCACCATCTGCCAAAAAGGTGACAAGTCAGTCAGCAACGCAGAAGTCCTCATCTTCAGAAAAGCTGACTTTGACAAGCTCAAGAAGTTTGTCGGTGAGGCCCTAAGGGACCATAACCCCAAGGGGAGAGGAATCCGGAAGAGTGGTTGCTCCTCAAGGGAGCAATCCTAGATGCACAAGCTAAGTGTATTCCATCTCGGAGGAAAGGCAGCAAAAGGGCACAACGGCCTCCTTGGCTCAGGAAGGAACAAGTGGACAGCCCGCGTCTAAAAAGAAAGACCTACAAAAGATGGAGGACAGGATCCACCTACAAGGGGGAATATTTTGCACTGGTTCTGGCCTGCAGGGAGTGAACCAGGAAAGCCAAGGCTGTGGTGGAACTCCACCTGGCTACAAGTATCAAGGACAATATTAAAGTCCTTTTTTAGATATATGGGGAGCCAGAGGAAAAGCAAGGGCAACATTGGACCCCTGCTAAACCAGATGGAACAACTGACACCCAGGAAAAAGCCAACCTATTAAGTGGGTACTTTGCATTGGTCATTCATCAGTCCCTTGGGACACCCATGCCCATTATGGGACAGGGAGGCCTGGGTGAGGGAGATTCCTTGCCCTCCATCAATGGTGACCTCATGAAGGAACACCTTGAGAGGCTGGACAACTTAAGTCAGCCAGCTGTGACAATCTACATCCCAGGGTACTCAAGGAGCTGGCTAGCATCATAGCTCAGCCCCATGCACAGATCTTCGAGATCTCCTGGCACTCTGGTGAAGTGCCCAAAGATTGGAAGAAGGCCAACGTGGTGCCTATCTTCAAGAAAGGGAGGAAAGTGGATCTGGCAAACTAGGCCCATCAGCCTGACTTCCTGGAGAAGGTCGTAGAGAAGATTATCAAAGAGACCATTCTTAATGGACTGGCCAATGGCAACATCCTGAGGGATACCCAGCATGGATGTGTTGTGGGTAGGTCTTGCTTGACCAATCTTATTTCCTTTAATACCAGGTGACCTATCAGCTTGATAAGGGAGAAGAGATTGATGTCATATATCTGGACTTTAAAAAGCCTTCAATCTGGTATCCCGTGATCACCTCTTGGCAAAACTGGCCAACTGCAGCCTTGGGTCCGTGATGATCTGCTGGCTGGGTAATTGGCTCTGTGGTCGGACCCAGAGGGTGGTAATTGACGGAAATCAATCATCATGGTGTCCTGTGACCAGTGGGGTCCCTCAAGGAGGCTCTGTCCTTGGATGTATTTTGTTCAACCTCTTCATTAATGATGCAGACATTTGGTGTCAGAAGCAGACTGGCCAAGTTTGCTGATGATACCAAACTTTGGGGAAAAGCATCCACTCCTGAGGACAGGAGGCGAATCCAGGCTGACTTAGACAGGCTCAAGGAAATGGGCAGATGAGAACCTGATGGTGTTTAACACTGAAAAATGCAAGGTTCTCCACCTTGGGAGGAAAAGCCTGCATCATCCGTATAGGCTCAGCAGTGCTACGCTGGCTAGCACTATGGAAGAAAGGGACTTGAGGGTCATCATTGACCACAAGATGAACATGAGCCTGGAATGTGATGCTGCAGCTAGTAAAGCAACCAAAATGCTGGCTTGCTTCACAAGCAAAGCCCAGGACATCATTATCCTGTTGTATTCGGCCTTGATGAGGCCACAGCTGGGGTACTGTGTCCAGTTTTGGGCTCCACAGTTCAAAAAGAATGTGGAGAAGCTTGAGAGAGTCCAGAGAAGAGCCATGCGCATGATCAGAGGTCAGAAAAAGAACACTTATGACGAGAGGCTGAGAGCTATGGGACTCTTCAGCCTGGAAAAGTGCAGGCTCAGGGGCAATCTAATGGCTACCTATAAGTTTATAAGGGACATCCACCAGGATCTGGGGGAACATTTGTTCACCAGAACACCCCAAGGGACAACAAGGTCTAACAGTTAGGAGGTGGTTAAAGCTACTTTGAATGCCTTCAAGAGAAATTTGAATGATTACCTTGCTGGGATCCTATGACCCCAGCTGACTTCCTGCCCCTGGGGCAGGGGGCTGGACTCGATCTTCCAAGGTCCCTTCCAGACTTAATGTCTATGAAATCTATAACATCTATGGAAGGGGCTGGTGGGAGCAGTGGGGCAGGCTGGACTTGCTGTTGTGGCTGTTTAGTTCTGTTGCTGGCTCCCCCTGTGTCTTACTGCCCCTGGCCACTGTCATTTTTGATAGGGAGCTAGGGGTAGTTTAATATTAATTTTCTAATTTTTTTAGGGGCCTCAAGCCATATAGAATGGCCTGGCAGGCTAGATCTGGCCTGTGGGCTGTATTTTGCCCATCCCTGACTCAGTCACTCAAGAAGCTATGGTGATACCCACAAAGGAGCATTCCAAATCCACCAAAGAAGCAATCTCCACGGGCTCCTGAGACCTGAAGTCTGCCAATGAGTGAATTAATATTTCTCAAAATAATGGTACTGCAAAGGTCTCATTTTGTTCTAACTTGAACACCAGTAGCATAACTAGAGTGGGGAATCAAAGCAATAGCCCCAGGTTTCAATTTAGAAACAATGATTCTCATAACATTTGATATGTCCTCCTTATTGCCATCCTGGTCCCAGCCCTCTGGCACTCAGTACTTTCATTTCCTGCTTTCTGCTTAGCATGTGAAAATCGCTAGTTACCTTTCTGTTGAACTCCATTGACTTCAGTGGAATATTATGGGCACAGATCAGTGGTTCTTATCCCTTTTGGACTTGAGGCACCCCTCACTGGTCTTTAGTCAACCCTCTGCAACTTTTCTAATTGTCTTTAGGCAACCCTCTCCACCCAATTTCAAAAACTAGTTTATATATTACAGTGTTTCTCCCTTGCAGAGAAACTAGGAAGAGGGGATAGGGGATCTGTCGCGGGGCACTCCCACGCCCCACTCCTAAGGAGATGCCCCAGGAAGGGGAGAGGTGTAACAGGGCACCAGGGTGCCTGCTACTAGCAGGAGGAATAGGGCTGCTGAA
>NW_017728907.1:26707906-26750041 GCF_001723895.1 Crocodylus porosus | reverse complement strand
CTCGCGGGGCCATCCGTGACAGGATCCTTTAGGCAGAGACAAGCCTGAGACTGTATTTATATACTTAGTTTGTCTGTTTTAACTCCTTGTATCTTGCTTATTTCCTCACACTTTGCAGAATCCTTCAAGGGATCTGGTGAGACCCCTTAGTGTTTCCAGCAACCTGGGGTATCACAAGAGCATTCTGGTTCTGGCATTAGGGTTACATTCAGTATTGTGAACTACCATTAGGTTTAGAATCAGGACTTTACCGATACCAAGAGCTTTGGTTGAATTTCTGTTCAGGACTGAATTTCTTTTTTTGGATGTCTATATCAAATGTCCTTGTATGTTCCATGAATGGCACATTGTGTAGTATGTAATATTCTTCTGAAAATGTCTTGTAACTTTCTGTGCAGGCTAATATTAGTTCTTACTTTAAAGTTATTTTAAATAGCACATACCTGAACATGCAGCTGTCCTGTTTTGAAAATTCAGTAAATTTACTTTTTAAAAACTTTAGACTTTTGTTCAGTTTAGGTAGTAATACTACATCTGTAAGTGGAATGATTTTTTTTCTAGCTGTCTGAAAGGAAATGTACATATTTTTACATGTATAGAAGTGATATAAATAGATGGTAATGCACCAAAGTGGATTTTTGACACTATGGGTGCTGACGGAAGTGATATTTTTGACACTACGGGTGCTGATGGAAGTCACATTTGTCGCATGATGGGAGTGTTGAAAGTGCTCTACAGCCATGCCCTAACAGAAAGCACTCTGCACAGAAAGCACACTTGAAAAAGTGCCCAGTCACATGACAAATTTAATCCTCATGTAACGAGGGTTCAGATGAAGGCACTGCGAAGTAGAGTGACTTGGTTAACTTCTGTTTGTCCCTACGTGTGATCAGGGCTGGGCCAATGCAGCCTGGCCCCAGCCCTGGTGCTGCCTGCAAGAAGGAAGAGGGAGAAAGGAGGGGGCAGAAGCTGTTAGCTGTGCAAACCCCAGCCTGCAATGCCCTGTCTTCGCTTCTTCCTGCTCGTATCCTGCAGACGGCACTGGAGCTGGGGAGGGGCTAGGGGTGAGGCTGCTCCTTCTGGATTGGCTCCAAAGTGGATCTTGATCTTCCACCTCCCTCACCCAACAACAAAGTGTTGGGCTGGGGGGGTGGGAACAGTAGGTCTAACTCATGGCATTTTCTGGGAAGTTCCATGAATTACAACAGGGAGCTACACATTTGTTACTGCTGTATTTGGGCATTTTTATACATGCAGGTGCTGCAGTGCTGGGCACTTCGACAAGCGGCTGGTGCTGTGTCGCTTAGAGCTGCATAAATGGCAAAATATGTGACAGTGCTGAGAAAATGGCATGCTTTTGAACTAAAATGCATTGGAGGTGTTTTATTTGAAAAGCGCACCATTGCCACTTTCTGTACATTGATGCTCATTTTGCCGCTTATACAAGTGTATGTGGCACAGCGCAGTTCATATCAGCTCATGTGTGGAGCAGACTTGGTTAGTTGAGTCTGCTGCAAAGTGGCGGATCTGTGGTGCATTGTGGGACAAAAACATATATGTATAAGGGTATTATGTGATCAGACATGGTACGTGCCTGAGAGCTTGTAGAATATTTTGTTGTAGAAATGAAAGAAACATTTAGACTGCCTGTAGAATCACCCTCCTGTTTGTTCAGCTTGTGAAAAAAGAAAAAGGCATGTCTCGGAAGTCACATGCAAGAGGATATTAGATCATTCTGACTCTTACCAATTTTTTTTTTTTTTTTTTTTTGTTGCTTTTCTTTTCAAAAGATTAAGCAATGAGTTGCATAAATAGGGAAGTTTACTTTCTACTCACGCTAACTTTCCCTTTGGATTTTCTTACTTTGTGTAAGATTCAGCTTGAATGATTCAGGACCTGCTCCTTTGTTTTAGAACTGTTTAAAGGGAGGAGGCTGGCTGAGTAGTGTCTGCTGCCCTCTTGTAAAATAGGTAAAAAGTTCATACTTTTAGTTTCTAAATAGAATATGCACCTATCCTCCTGGTTCAGCAGCAAATTACAGAGGCAAGCTATGAATTCTCCAGAAAGAGCTGAAAGCAGCTGCTTCTAGTGCTACATGCAACTGTTACATTAGCAAGTAAAATTCAACTCACCTTATTCAGTGGCTTTTGCTGATCTCTTTGGGGGCAGAGGAGAGGAGGAAATGGGGAGTGTGTGTGTGTGTGTGTGTGTGTGTGTGTGTGTGTGTGTGTATGTATACATAATCACTAGAGTAAGCCCTCTCACTTACAAATCGTATTTTGGGGATGTGAATGTATAGGCTTAGGGAAGACTCAATTCCCAACTAAGACACTTGAGCTTTGATCTCCGTTTGGGTAGATCACTACACCTGTAGCCTCAGGATCTTAGGGTGTGTGTAGATGAAACGGGCCCTAAATTGAAGTGGTGGGTTTTAAAAAACACCACTTCAATTTAGGACTGATTATTAAACCCCCATGTCGTGCACATACCCCGCTGACTTACCTGTCTCTCCGGTGGGGAGGGAGAGTTGCTGACAGGTGGAGCAGTCCCTGGGCTGTGGTGGGGCCTGGTGCTTCCCCTCAGGCAGTACCCATCTACAGGCACCTGGCTCGGATAGTCTGGGGGAGCACTGCAGCCAAGGGTGGGGGAGCATCGGGCTCCTGAGCAGCTCAAGTAGGCAGGCAAGCTTGGGAGTGGGGGGAGGTGGGGAGATCAGGCTCACCGCTTTTCTTGGATGGTGCCTGCCTTCCTGGGCTGCCTGCAGGGCTTCCTGTAGAGCCTGGTGCTTCACTCTGACTGCAGGAGCAACAAACTAAAACCCTTTGAATGAGTTTGTTTGCTGCGCCCTAAGTCACTTAAGGCACATTACGCTGCTGAATTTCCTACAGAGGCTGGAATTAATGCGCAATATGCTGCTGAAGCGTGCAAGCACCAACACCATTAAAGTGGTGCAAATATTATACTGAATCAGGGTAACATGCTAAAAACATTTTTATAACCCACTGTAAATAATGTACTTTTTGAGTTTAATAAAGTAGTTATATATAAATAAAAGCCACCAAGGATTTATAAAAGGCCTGACATATTTCTTGAACTATGAAAAATGTGAAATCTACTAAAAGATTTTTAGATGATGATTTTAAACCTGGATAGTACATAATTTACAGTGGGTTATAAAAATGTTTTTAGCATGCTACCCTGATTCAAAAATTCCACAAATGAAATATGCTAATATATATGGTATTGCAAATGCCTGCTTACTTATTATTATATCATAAAATGATCATTCGTTAGATGTTGAAATAATTGACACAGGGTACATCTACATGAGATGCTGACTGTGCAGTAGCATCACATGACACGAAGCATGATGTGACGCTACTGCACAGTAGTAACGATCTACTGCACAGTCAGCAGCACCTAAAACCCATTCCGCGACGCTACTGCACGGTAACTTCAGTTACTGCATAGTCATTTAGTAGTTGTGTATATCTTTTCTGATACTGAGAAGTATCTAGTTCTGTTTTTCAAGAAGTTCTATTCCATTTTTTATGGCTCTGACCTTCCTAATTGTGGCTAGAAAAGGGAAGAAACAAAATAATGTGAGAAATTTTCAGTCTGCTGTGATATTTTTGTGTAGTAAAAAACAGACAATTCAGCACTCTCTCAGGAAGGGCTTTTCCCAGTGAGAACTGGATAGGTTCAGAAAATAATCAGAATAATTTTTGTGTAAATAGGCCAATTCATTAAGGTTCTGCGAGACGTGAAGTTTAAGCCAAGTAACTTAATATTTTTACCTATTTATTTTTTCATGGGCCTTTTTTTCCTCTCAGAAAGCTATTTATGGGGTTGAAATATCATGGGAGCTTTAAATTTTATTTTGTGGTATTTCAGTCACTTGGGACAGAAATACTAAAGATCAGATCTCCTGTTACGACATATTTGAAAAAGCTCTGGGAAAAATTGTTTTACTCTATATGCCCTTTACTTTGCTGTAGCCACCAGGAAACTCATACAACTCACCATTCATACAACCCTCCTGTTGATCATATGAGGTCAGAAGTAGCAAACAAGTCAGAAGCTGAGTAAGATGGGTACTGCTCTGGAAGGAAGCAGACTCTAAGTTTTTAGCTGAGAATTTTGTTCCCAAGGAGGGAGAAACTTCCCCACTGCTCTCTATCCAATGACTATTAAAGGCAAAATTCACCTTCAAAAGGAGTGCTGTAGAGGGGACTGGATAATGCCTGACCTGTAGCTTGGTGGCTAGTGTACTGTGCCAAGAAGTCAAGATTTATTTTTTTTTTTAAACCCCCTCTGAGTATTGGGGGGGGGGGCGTGTCCTAGAACCTGACTGTCCCTCTTCCAGGGCAAGTACCATAACCAATAAGCTACTGGGGTTAAAATATGGGAGACCGCCCATTTTTTCAGGACATGCTTTCAAATATGCGTATCCCTAGCCTGTTTTGCCACTGTGTGACCTACTTCACATGCTTAGCTTGTAAGGATGCTTGTCTCCACACTGCACAGGTAATGGAATTGCAAGCTAGCATAAGTGCCAGAAATGCCATGTAAAGCTAGGTAACTGCCATTTCAACTTGTAAAGTGAAATGAAATTCTGCTGTTGGTGCTTATCAGAAGTTCAGCATTTACCATGTATTAAACATGTAAGGTCTCCAATCATATGACTATCTGCATCTTTCTTAGTCCCCTGAAATATTAAACACCCCCCCCACAAACGAACCAAAAAAAGCAGACCTCAAGAACATGAACACAAACACAAGAAACATAACTGCAAATACAAGAGCTCATGAATGTCCCTGCAACCAGTGCCTTGAGGTTTGTCCTTGGCTATATTAAGTTCACAGCCTCACCTCTCTCCCTACTTCCTAACCGTACCCTCACAGTACTCCACTCTGGCTTCCTTTGCACAGCACATAATTACGCTTGTTGTTGTTGGAATGACTACAGTACAGGAGAAAAAATACCCATAGAGTACTGTAATTCTGAATAGGTCAGCTGGTCTTTTGGAGAAAAACTACACAGCACTGCCTGGTTCTGAAAAGAACCTCTATTTCAAGACTTCACAATTATATAAAGGACTTTCCTTTTTCCTAATGATCTGAAACACTACAGGACTTTTTGCTGATGATTTGAAATGCTGTCAGAGCCTGCTGCTCTTCCTTAATGGGGAACATCAGACTTCTGCCCTTGATGGTGGCTTCTGGGCTGAGCACTACATCATTTCACAATTTTTGGTAATATTCTGTGAAGGCAGGGAGTGTGGTCAATTGTGAGAGAGGATGTGGTTTCAGGAGGGGAGCTGAATAATTGAGAAAACATGAACGCGCTCAGGGCTTGTGATCAACATTCAAGATTCAGGGTGGTCTACAACTCTCCTCTGGGATTGCACTTCTGATCCACAGGTGCTTTTCTAATAGTGACATTTTAGAGCAGGGGTGGGCACGATGGACTACCCAGCCAGCAGTTGGACTCCATTTTCCAGCAGCCTCTGTCCGCATGATGGGCCGGTCTCCATGGAGACTCCATCTGCAGCATGTGCAGCAGAGCAGGATAGAGGGCTGCTCTGGAGCCACTGGGATTTTGCAAAGGGGACAGCTTACTCCAGAGCCAGGGCAGAGCTGCGATCTGTAGCCTGCATGCTCTGAGCAGGGGACTGTGGCTCTGCCCCATAGAGGTGTGCAAAGCAGGTCCTATTCAATTTGGATTCGGCCTGAATTGGGAACAGTAATTCAATTCATTGATTCAGATCACTGTCCCTGATTTGATTTGACTCAATCCGAATCTGAAGATTCGATGCTGATTTGGAGAATCAGCGATTCAGACATAGACACAGCTTTAAAAGGTTTTTCTACATACCTTCAGGTACCAGCATGGCTTGTGAACGCTACAATGCTGGGGTGGATGGAGCAGCCCATAGGAGTGTGGGAGGGTCCTCCACATGCTCGGCAATGAACCTAAAGTGGACTGGAAGTACTTCCAGGTCCACCAGGGAGTGCACTGGGGGCCATCCCCCCGCACTCTCCCTACCTTGGTGATTGCATGAAGGGGGGCCCTGGGTGTAGCCCCAGGCTGAGGAGGCACCAGTTGCTGAGCTAGAGGGGTGCAGGGGGATCCCCCATGCACTCTCCGGTGGACCTGGAAGTGGCCCGGAAGTACTTCTGGTCCACTTGCGGGTCTGCTGTGGAGCATGCTGGGGACTGCCCCGTGCTCCTGTGGGATGCTCCATCTGCCCCACTGTCTCAGCATTCATGAGCCACCTGGTACCTTGAGGTATGTAGAAAAAACATTTAAAGCTGGGACTACATCCAAATTCTCAAATTTTTCAGAATCGATTTGGAGGGTTCAGATTTGATTCGGAGAGAATAAATGGGTCATTGGATTTGATTTGGATTCAGAGATTCGGCCACTGAATTGGATCGAATCTCTGCCGAATTGAACTGGGGACTGAAGCTTCACACAGCTCTACTGCTCTGGCTCTTTGCAGCGGTGAGAGCCTGGTCTGGCATAGGGGCAGGGCTGCAACCCTCTGCTTGTGCACCCCTGCCCAGAGCATGCAGGCTACAGATAGCAGCTCTTCCCTGTGCATGGCTATTTATTTATTTTATAAATAAAATAATGAGTTTATTTTGAGTTTGTTTACTTTATAAATAACATGTTTCAAAGTGTCTCATTTGTGTCATAGATTATGTGTCACACAGTTTCATTACTGTATGAATCATGAAACAATGTAGAAGTACAAAAAATGAACAGAAGCAACAACAGTTTCTTTGAAATTTTAAAAATCTTTAGGTTCCAGATAGTATTGAAAAGCAAACTTTAAAATTTTTAAATGTTCTACAAAATAAATTTTCAGTTCAGACCTGCTCTACTTATAATAAATATTAATGGAAGAATTGATAGAAACTTTACATTTTGTTTCTGAAAAGCCTGATTCTGGAATCTATTATTCGAATTTAATGCTTGCTTGATAGGGCTGCTTATGTGTATAAAATTTCCAAAACTAAGCCCCATGGCCATGAACACAAGTGACGCATTGCACTGTAGGTACATAGAAAACGTTCTACAACCATAACCAAACAGATAGTCAGGATTTCATAGATCTTGTAGACATTAGGGCTGGAAGGGACCTTGTAAGATTATTGGGTCCAGCCTTCTGCCCAAGGGGCAATAAGTCAGATAGGGTCAAAGGATCCCAGCAAGATAAACATCCAAATGTTCTTGAAAGTGTCCAGAGTAGGTGCTTGCAGGGGGAAGCCTGTTTCAGGCCTTGGGGGCTCGGACAATAAAGAAGTTTTTCCTTATGTCCGACCTAAAACGGTTTTGCAGGAGTTTGTGACCATTGAACCTTGTCATTCCCTGGGGTGCTCTGGTGAACAGGTGTTCCCCCACATCCTGATGCATACCCCTTATGTACTTATAGGCTATCAACAAGTCACCCCTGAGCTTGTGCTTCTCCAGGCTGAAAAGTTTCAAAGCTTGCAGCATTTCTTCATAAGGCCTGTTCTCTTGCCCTCTGATCATGTGCACAGCTCTTCTCTGGACTCTTTCAAGCTTCTCCATGTCCTTTCTAAATTGGGGAGCCCAAAATTGGATGTAGTACTCCAGCTGTGGCTTCGCTGAGGCTGAGTACAGAGGGAGGATGACATCCTGGGTCTTACTTGAGAAGCATTGGTAGATGCAAGTCAGAGTTTTGTTCACTTTGCCAGCTGAGGTATTGCATTGGTGGCTCATATTCATCTTGTGGTCAATCATGACCCCCAAGTCTCTTTCAGTCATGGTGCTAGTGAGTGTAGCATTGCCAAGTCTATAAGTGTGATGTGGGTTTTTATTCCTGAGTTGGAGCACCTTGCATGTCATCATACTGAATGCCATCAGGTTTTCATCCATCCACCTTGCAAGCCTATTGAGGTTGGCCTGGATCACCAGCCTATCCTCAAGTGTGGACACTCTTTAAATGACCCATTTATTCACTCCAAAATGATTTCAGATGTGTCTGATGCAGTAAGAAGCTGCTTACACTCAGAAGTATTTTGTAATGTCCTAATGCTAACAGTGTCTTGTTCAAACCAAGTTTGTTTGCCTGAGACTTAGGTTAGTTCTCATATCTAAGCAAAAACTCTTTGGACTTGCCTAGCTCATTCAAAAATCACTTTCTGTCAAAAAGGGATAAAGCCTTAAATATGAGATTTCAGTCTAGGTTCATGGGGGGGGAATGTCTGCATTACAGTCTTGGATCTGACCCTCACCTGGGGGAGGGGAGGTCCATACACCTGCCCCACTCTCCAGTCAGGGTTAAACCCCCCCACGCCTGACCAAAATTCCCTGTTGTCTTTCCCCTTCCATTTTGAAAACCAGCAACATGCTGGCAGGTGTGTATTTTGTTCACTACTGAGCTAAGCTACACTGCTTACAGAAAACTGCATAATTTAGATTAATTTCTCCTTGCACTTTCTGAACATCTGTACCTGGCCTTAAAGAATTTGCAGTTATGTTTCTAGCAATGTCAGCAAAATGCAAATTTTGGCCCACTAATAGGGATTTCTTTAAATAAGAAACTCAATTTTCTGGCAAAAGGAGAAAAAAGTTTTATAAAGCTTAAGGCATCAGATCAGGGACAGAAACCAGATACCTTTGGAGATTAATAAAAAAGCTTGAAAAATGTAGTTCATATCTTGAATGATAAAACTGGGTATCCAGTATAAACAGTTCAAAGCTATTCCTAACATGAATATTAATGTTTGTTGAACAAATTTAGTTACTTAAAAGGCAGGTGAAAGGGATATCTGTTAACAGATACTTCACTGAATTGTCTACATTTATTCTAGACAGGAACCTATTTGGTCATAAGATTTCTTTTTTGAAATGAATTAAGTTTCTGAGAGAGCGTGAGTGCACTGCACTGGAAAACAGTACTTCATTTTGCAACAGCCTGAGATAAAAATGATGCATATTTGAAGTCGTCACCTTGTTTCACACCTTGTGAACTGGGGGACCCCAAGCCTCCAAATGTGCTGCTAAAAAAAACTGTTTTACAGGAGGAAGCTTAACTGATTCCCATTTTCTGTGAAACACATTTGTAGGAGAATGCATTTCTCCTCTTGATCGGAAGAACACACAAACTTCTTTTGCAATGGATCTAGTCCCAATTATTTTGTCAAAGGTGCAGGACTTTGCACTTGTCCTTGAATATTGAAAGATTGGAGTTGTTTTGCATAACAAGCTTGCTGAATAGTGCCTGTTCTAGTGATATGGGGACTAGTGCACTGAGAGCTGGACTGAGTTAATCAGTTCGCTTCACCTATATGTCAGTAGGTACCTTTAGTGATGGTAATGACTAGCAGTCAGAATCAAACTAATGACCATTAGTATTGGCAGAAGATTCCCTATTTTTCATATGTTCAAAATTAATTTTAGATGCCATAACAATCTGTGACATTTAATATATAAAAATTACTGGTAAATGACTTCATCCTTGTACCAAGTTGCATTTCTGCATATGTGACTAATGGAGGTTGTATAGACTCTACAGAAAGGTTAAAGTAGTCATTTAAACAAGTTCAAATATACTTCTTTTCCCAGGACGCACACTAGTTATTTCAGGAGACTTTTACATACTACTCTGTCATTTATTGTCATAATATATGTTTTCATTTTGGCTTAAACTGCAAAGTCAAATAGGCAACTGCAACTGGATAAAGGTCTCTTTCTTACGGCTGCCAGTACTCTCTAAAAGGGGTTGTCAGCTCTCTCTCTCTCAGGCTAGTTTCATTGTTCAGGATTTTAGCTAGAGCCAATAAAAGGTTATACTTGTGTAGGGTGTGCTGGCATCTTGGAAGTATCCATCAAGAAACTGAACTCTGTTAGTGTTATAAAAATTAGATCCATTGAATTACAAAAAAGGGGAAAAACAGAAAGCAAAAAATATCAATGAATGTTATGATGCATTTCATTTTATATGCTTGCATTTCTGAATGCTTAATGGAATAATATGATTAAAATAACAGCTACAGCTAAGACTGACCTTCCTCCTTCACTCCCTCTCAGCAAAAGTCCTGGCTGGGCTTGCCCTCTGCCTGTTCTGCTATGTACCTTTTAGCTGAAGTGAAAGCTGCCTTCCCTGTGGCTGCGCTTGCTGCCCTGGAGGACCACCTCCTCTCCAATGGCAGCTGGCTAGACAGACTGTCCCCATTCTAACCTATTTCTCGAGCTGTGGACAACGATGAAAGTGGCAGACCCAGTACCCTGTTATCCTTCCCCATGCTCAGTGAGAACAGTAGTGGGATCCGCTTTGAGATCCTGTCTGGGAAGGCACTGTACATATGGACAGTCAAAGTACATCATGCCTGTGTGTTTGCTGCCCACCCTGACAACATGCAAATGATGCCTAGTGGTAACAAAACCAGAGCAAACCTGTCTAGCCTGGTGCACCCTGTACAAGGTATCCATCACTCACAGAACTGGTGGTCTCCAGTGGTGGCTGTTACCTAGGGCCCTGGCCACAGGCACTTTTGGCCACTGCTTAATGACATCAGTGACCTCCCATTTCTATAAGGAGGTGGAGGAGATTCTTGTCTATATCTTCCTGGATTTCCCTCTATGTGCCCTCAGCAACCTCTCTGACACATTGGGCTTGGACTTTTTCAAGACTGTACATCTTCTTTATTCTGTACTGAGTGACTACGGGGAACGTGATCTGCCTGGCCAATTTCCTGCTGGACCAAGCCAAGATGGCAATTCTGAAACATTGGCTCACAGGAGCTAGCTCTGATGATGTCTTCCTATTCCTCTGTTTCTTGGTGTGAGTGCATGCCACATTTGAATTTGGACACTTAAAACAAAATGTGGACCAGTTTGACATGCTGGGCCATTGAGAAGGCACTCTGAAAAGTGGAAGATAGACAGCTGGTCCTCAGTGTATAACCTTATGGAGGAGATTGCAGGAGAGGGGATTTAGTCTCTGATGCTATGGTGCTTTTGTTCCTGACAAGTGTTACCTTTGTAAAAAATATATATATTTTTTTATAGTAAAGATTTAAAAAGTCTTCCTCTCTTTCTTTCTTTCTTTGGGAAACTTCAGGTAGTTCTAAATTCACCAGCTAACTATAGACCTAAGAATGGCAATGTATTTATAGCCAAAGCACTTCTTGCTGGCATTTTTGTTTTGGCAATTTTTGTTGACAGGCCATTTAACAGTAGCATGCAACTTGTATCTGGCTGCGTTTGCTCTACCCCTATATCACAGCTCCCACTAGTCAGCAGTATTACTCCCTTGACATGTGCCATGAGCAGCAATGCCTCCACCTTCCCTGCAGCACTGAACTAGACCGTAATGACTGCCTAGATCAGCACATCTGCTCAGACCCTCCAGTTGAGCAGCACTGTCACAGGGCACTTGGGTGCCCTGCACCTAAAAGCAGAAATGGCTCAGGAGAGACCCCTAGTGGTGAGAAGGTCACCAGGGCAGCACAGGTGCTGGTTGTTAGGGGAACCAAGGGAATCAGCTGACAGGAAGGGGAAGGGCTTGGCCCCTTCTTAAACCCAAGCATGAGGCCAGGAGGGCAGTTCCCCTCCAGTGGCCAAGGAGGGGGGAGCTCAGCCCGTGCAGAGAGAAAGGAGAAGATAGATTGCAGGAGCATCCCCTGGTTGCCGCTATGAGTTGGAGTATTTTCCCGGTAGGGATAGAACGTGGTTTTGACCGGATGGTTTAGTTTGTTATAGCCCAGGGGCTTAGTGTTTTGTGTTTACTGTTTTACTGGAGGACCAGATGAGGCTATTAGAGGTTGGAGGAAGTCTCATAGGAGCGCCACGGTAAGTCATCTTATTAAAATGTGTGTTTGTAATCATTTGTGTATGATGTAAATTAAGTATTGCTACATGGCTTTTCAAGAGTGGCCACTACAGATGGTAGGTAAAGTGTGTCTTTTGATGAAACACCCTTGATTTTTAATTCACGCTTTTCAGAGTTTAGTTGTTACGTGTTGTAAAATATACATATAAGCTCAGGTACATATTATATCTAAAAACAGCATAAGAATGTGACCTTTGGCTCTTGCTTATGTAAGAGACGGGAAGGCTGAAAGCTAGACCTTATTCCCAGATTCTAATACATAACAGAATTTATTTGATAAAAACAATATCCTAACTCTTTTGCAACTACTTCCCTTGGGGAATGGAGATTAACAAGAAGGATAGATAGAGCATAATATAACAATTAACTTGATTTCCAGTATAAAAATTTGAAAAAAATCTATTAAAAATTGTTCTGCTTTCAGAGTCTATTTTTACCAGGTGTGGATTTGATCTCTATAGGTACTGGTTTAATATGCATGCAGCACTTTGAAAAATGTAATGTCAAATCAAATGTTATTCCTGTTTCCTTTCTCTCAAGTTAATCTTGCATGAAAAGCTATATTTTTTTTTTTTTTTTTAGGGAGTTCAGGTGTTAAATTCCCTATCTGTCCTTCCTGTGCTACAACACACATCACGTGAAGACCTACTGTTGCAAGTTGGGAAGGGAATATAATATCATCAGTAGCTGGCTCTTGCATGGTGCTTTTTAATTAGATCTCCATTAATGGATCTCATAGTCACAAGGAAGGTCTGTATTCCCATGTAGCAGATAGGGAAACTGAAGAATTAAGAGGGAAAGTGACTTGCCCAAGGTCAAACATGGCATAATCAGGTTTTCAGTGTCCTGATCCAGTGCTATGCCCATTAGATCACAATGGACAATTTTTGCTTGTACTTATGAGTGAGGTGGATTTGGATCTGTATGCCATTGCTCAGCACCAAGAAGTCTTGTCAGTGCTAGGTGTTTCTTGAACCAAGGTGGAGGAGATCTCATGGACTCTTAATATGGCATAACTGTATCTGATAACTCCATTGTTCTAACCAGTTGCCTGAAGAGCAATTGGCTGCCCCCCTCTTTGTCACAAATCTGGGCTCTTTTTTATTTGCGCTAACTCTGGCATGGGAAGCATCAAAGCTGTCTTCAGATGCTGTGGGCTTCTGTGGGCAGGGTAGTTAACACAGATGCAGTGCTGTGTGTATGCTATTTTGCTGCTTCCCATGATAACATATGTAAAGGGAAAGGACAGGATCAGACCGTGAGGGGATTAGGTTATGTGATTGCTGGTCTGGGAGACCACAGGATTAGAAATGTCGAGGACTACTGTCTTGAATCCAAAACAGAATATTTCAGTTTGGGGGATAAACAAAGCTTTTTTTTTTTTTTTTTTTTTTTTACTTGAAACATTTTGGCTACTTTGATTCACTGAAATTCATAATAGCTTTGTTCTGAGTAATTTCAAAACAAAAGTTTTCTTCTTGTTCAGAATTGCCAGCAAATTAAACCAATTATTCTAACAGCTTTAATACAGGAGTGTTGAATGTGGCCTACATTATCTGGCCCATGGTGCTGCCCTTGGTTCTGAATTGATCTGGATTAGCTCAGTAGGCAGGGCCTGGGATGCATGCTACATGCAGCACCCATCCTGGCCTCTCTGGGAGCCACACCACACATAATGCCTGCCCTAGGAATGCCTGAATACATACTGCACATAGTGCTTGCACCAATTGGGCTGGGGCCCATTCACAAGTACTACATGCAGCGTTGAACACGGAGCAGCTGAAGTAGACTCTGAGGGCTAAGTAGATTCTGGACTAATTGCTAGGGGCACATCATGGGTCCTATGGAAACTGGGACAGGTGCTCTGTGTGGTCTGGGACAGGTGTTACATGCAGTGTGGATCCTGGAGCAGCTGTAGTGGGAGTTGAAAGCACTGGACCCAGCATAGGGCGTGAGGTCCAGGGTCCATAAACCTGTTGACCTAATCTTGCCCGTGGACCAGCTGTGTGTCATATAGTCTGCAGGACAAAGTGAGTTTGGTACCCCTGTTCTAATCATATGGGAAGCATGTCATGAATTGTTGTAACAATGGAAAAGGCAGGGCAGTGTGGCATTGCTTCCTGCAGGTCCATTTATAGCATTTGACAAAATAAGCTGTTGTTACAAAACCTTGTGTGTCTTTGAATTAATTAATCTCTAAGGTGCCACTCTGCCCTGCCTTTTGCCTGATTTCAAACTAACACAAGTAATTATCTCTCTCTGTTCTAATAATGGTTAGAGCTGAATTAGGAGCTGGGGAGCCAGAGCTCAAATCTGAAGCAATACGGTATCTCACCCCATACTGGTGAACAATTAAGAGGCTGTGACTTGAATGATTATACAGTCTGGTGGGTGGCAAATTAGCTAAAGGGTCATACCTGGAAGGACGTGGACAGTGGGGTCCCGCAGGGCTCAGTGCTTGGACTGATACTCTTCAATGTCTTCATCAGTGATTTGGATGAAGGAGTGAAATGTACTCTGTCCAAGTTTGCGGATGATACAAAACTGTGGGGAGAAGTTGACACACAGGAGGGCAGGGAACAACTACAGGCAGACCAGGACAGGTTGGACAAATGGGCAGAAAACAATGGAATGCAATTTAACAAGGAAAAATGCAAAGTGCTGCACCTAGGGAGGACAAATGTCCAGCAAACCTACTGCCTAGGAAATAACCTGCTCGGTAGCATGGAAGCAGAAAGGGATCTCGGAGTCCTAGTGGACTCCAAGATGAACATGAGTTGTCAGTGTGACGAAGTCATCAGCAAAGCTAACTGCACTTTATCATGCATCAGCAGATACATGACAAACAGAACCAAGGGGGTGATACTTCCCCTCTATCAGGTGCTGGTCAGACCACAGTTGGAATACTGTGTGTAGTTTTGGGTGCCACACTTCAAGAAGGATGTGGATAACCTGGAGAGGGTCCAGAGGAGGGCCACTCATATGGTTAAGGGCTTGCAGGCCAAGCTCTATGAGGAGACACTAGGGCACCTGGACCTCTTCAGCCTCTGCAAGAGAAGGTTGAGAGGCGACCTTGTGGCTGCTTATAAATTCATCATGGGGGCACAGAAGGGAATTGGTGAGGCTCTGCTCACCAAGGCACCCCTAGGGGGTCACAAGAAATAATGGCATAAGCTAGCAGAGAGCAGATTTAGACTGGACATTAGGAAGAACTTCTTCACAGTTAGAGTGGCTGAAATCTGGAATGGTGTTCTCCCCTACCCTGGGGGTCATCAAGAAGAGGTTAGATAGGGATCTGGCTGGGGTCATCTGACCCCAGCACTCTTTCCTGCCTATGCAGGGGGTTGGACTCGATGATCTATTGAGGTCCCTTCTGACCCTAACATTTATGAATCTATGAAAATTCATTTTTTGTGGTCTAATAGCATTGCACTGTAGACTGTGAAGCTTCATGCTACAATTGATTAGCTTATTGCACAGTTAAAGCACATGTGTAGGTGCATGTACAGTGAACAGACACTTGCCAAAAATCTAGTCAACCCTTTTATGGAAACTGAGTAAGTGGCATGCTCATATAGGCCCTGGATCTCATTCAGGACATGACATAGACAGGTTACATCATGGGCATGTCTTCATTAGGTTCCTGGAAGCTACACTAGCTCATCATAGGGTAGGACATGAGGTGAAATCTGAGATTTGAAATGAAGTAGAGCAAGGGCTTCAGTCCAGATTACATGATGCAGGGAGACCTTGTGCAAAGTCTATGTATCATTTTACTGCATAACAAAAATAAATTCTGAACCCTCAAAATGTTTCTTGAGACAAAAGCTTTACTTTAAAACCTGACAGTTATTGTATTTGTGCTCACTCAGACTCTGACTTTGTACTTCATTACTTGGTACAAAGGTGGATTTATTGAAGTAACTAATTTGCATGTGTAAATTTTAAGCAATATCCTTCTTTAACTTCCACTTCTGAATCTCAGAATTGCTCAATTCTGAATTGCAATTACCCATAGTCATTGCCTGAAAAAAGCTGTTTAATTCCCACAATAGTCAGAAGCTGAATTTCTAAGGGTATTTTTCAAAAAGCAAGTGGAATTAAAAAGCTTTAAAAATAATAACTCCAACCCCACCAAAAAACCCCCTTTTCTAGCTTTGGTTTATACTAAAAAAAACTGGTGAAAAATCATCATCTCATTTTTTCCCTCTCTGAAACATTTAAAAGAAACCAGATATAGCTGTTCAATGTATTTAAGGACAAACATTATCATGTTAATGGGATACTACCATCTTCGTAGATATGAGGTCATTTGGAGATGGTATTTTGTTTTGTTTTTTCCCCATCTCTGTTCTATATTAGGAAAAGTTTAAAAACATGAACTAAATAGCATTCCCCCCAAATATACAGAACTTCTGCTGACCTCACAGGTTTATAGAAAATCCCTTTTTATATGTGAGACATTGTTTAGCTTAACTCAAACTAGTTTAACTGGATACAGTATTAAATAAATTATACAAAGTAAGTGTCTCATCATCTACACAGACTGAAGAAAAATATACCTAAGGAAGTATTATTAAATATGCAAGGATAAGACCAGTATATGATTCATGTTATAAAGCTATATATGGATGTACATCTATTATTAAATATGAGCCTGGAGATTTCATTCCGAAGTCTCAGATCTTATGGGTAGCACAGGCCACTTGGCCTTGAAAGAAGATAGACATAAAATTATTTAAAAGAATACCAGTTGATGGCCACATTATTCTAGATATGCTAGATGGATTTCTCAGTACTGCATGACTGAGGTATTTAGAGAATCAGATATGACAGTTATGTCAAAGGGCAGACTGTGATACAGCTTAAGAGGCAGAAGCCTTTGTCTAACTGTCTGTTTTCTCCTCTAATAGGCCTGACTGAAAAGTCCTTAAGGCTAAGCATGCTAGGAAATGAGCTTTGGTTACTTGAATTTCATAAACACAAAATTAGCCAGATTTAAGCTGGGTTGTTTCCTCTTCATGTACCCTATGCCAGAATAGAGAATCTACTGCCTGGAATCTTATGTCCTAATTTTTAAAGCACCATTCAATGGCATACAATCCTCATAGAAGTGAATCTAATCAAGCTGTTGCAAATATACTTAAACTCTTGGGATGGCTTAAACTGCGTACTTGTAGAAATAATTGAAACCTATACCTTTTCTTTACCTTTTCCTGGAAAGCCTTGACTTAGTACAATCCCAGTTTTTACCTTGGGCACATAGCAGCAATGTGGGACAGGTTATTGCTACATATCTGTGATGACTAGCAGTGGCAGCAGACCTACAGAATATCCAGAGAGACTCGCTTAGCAAGTTGTCCAGCTTCATTTAGTGTTAAAAGTTGGAGCAGTTTTGCTACATTTGTATCATTCCTGGTTTGTCTACATTGTTCTAATACTGAGTAAAAGCAACAGCTGCTGCCCTTTTGTTTGTTTCATTTTTCAAGCTACTTTAAATGCACGTGCCCGTACCCATAGGCATCACTGTGTCTGAGAGTTTACCATGCCTAATTGCAGCTGGTCAGTAACTAACCAGGTTGGTAGTATCAATTCATTATGGGGCTTTTAGGATGGAAGTATGTGCAAATGTCAAGAATATACTGTCCCCTTTGGTTATAAAGGCTAGACAATGGCGAGGAGGTTATTAATAGGTGAGCCCATTCACCTGAGAAGGATGTTATTAATTGGGAACCCATTAATAGTTTGGTTCCCAAATTGTATTGAGGCCGCTTACAGACTTCATGTATCTATTTTTTGCCCACCACATACCAGGCAACAGAATTTACTGGAAGAAAGAGGCACTGTTTCCTGGTGCTGTAAAACTTACTCAATGACTTTGCAAAGTTCACTAATATCAACAGCCTTTCTTTCAGCTTTCCTTTTTTATGATTCTGTGCATCAGTTTCCTAGATTTTAAGTGCTAGAGCCAAAGTGGCCACGGCACAGTACTTGTGGCTCTTTGGAAATTGGTTGAAGCCCTGCCCACATCTCCCCAGGGTGGCTCTGGGGGACAGTGCAGCCTGGCACATCCCACTGCTCTGGCTTTCCCCATGGGGAGCATGCCCTGAGCTGGTCCTCCTTCCTCTCTCTCCCTCTGGAACTGCTGACTCGGGCACCAGCACTCTTGAACTTTGGTGGAGGATTGGATGCGGCTCCCAGAGTGAGTAACTTTGGCCCCCCTGTGCTAGAGGCTGAAAGTGAGAAAGTAACAGTGGGAAAAAATTCTGGGCATACCCAGTTCATTCTCCCTTTCAGCATTCACTTTCTGGTACTGTGTAACATAGGACAATGGGCAAGACAGACCTATGGTCTGACCCACTAATTGGTTGTTCTTCTGTTTTTATATACTGCAGTTGTAGGGTGGGTCAGAAGCCTACCTGTTGCTGTGTATTTGCATATTCAGAGAAAAAAATGTCTACCATTTTGAGCAATGTGGATATTAGGGTGGATTTTTAAATCTTAAGTAGTTCGGAGAGTCTAGACCAACATGTTGCCACTCTGAAATCCTTGAAACGGTCTTGGTGGCACTAACTTGACTTCTCTGATTGCACTCCCTCTCCTTCCTTTGTTCAGATATACTCACCCCAGATTACCCAGTAATTCAGTTGTTAGAGTATTGTGAGGAAAGAAATGTCTGTGGGCCTGGAGAGAGTTAGCACAAGTCTTATGCACCCCTTCCATGCTTAGCATACTGAAAGTATACTTTTATGCTGCCCTGCTCTCCAAGGATAAATTTCATTCAGCGTGCCTAGAGATGGCGCAAACTTTTAGTGTTCTTGAATATCTGCCATGCCTGAAGCTTCCCACACTGGCTGCATGTACAGGAGCAGTCATTTTAGTACTTGCTTAATCAAGTACTTAATTCTTCTGATATGCTCATAACAATAAAGAACAAAGGAACAGCTAAGACTCTGAAAATAAATCTACAAACAAGATGCCTGGATGAGAAACGTACTATTAATTTTTCCCTTCAAATTACTGTATTTTAACTATATTGTTACACCCATTTGGAAAAGGAAGCTTTGCTTCCTGAAAACCTTGCTTCCATTTACACAAAGCTATTAGAAACTGACTATTATTTGTTGCCATAGAAATGCATGATGTCTGACACTGTAAATAGTTTCAGATGTCCTGGCTACTTGGAAGAATAACCTTTTTATGTAAAGGGTGCTAGAGCAAGCAGCTTATCTAGAACAGTGGTAGCCAATTTTTTTTCATGCTTTGGACTTAATTTGTGACATGCTTGCAATTGTGTCAGCTTGTTAGTTGCACTGCATCTCATTGCCATAGCAACACTGAATTCAGTGACACTTACCTCTGTAGCTTCTGTGGGGCCAAATCCTCAAACCAGCACTGACCCCTAAGTCTTGCCCCCACCCTGACTGGCAGGGACAAGGATCAGAGCAGCAATCTGCCATGGTTAAACACATCAGCTGCCTGTGCCACTTGTGCTTAGCCATTGCTAATCTTGATCAAGGACTGTTTGAGTTGGTCTAATAAAAGATATCAGATTTGCCCAAATAACCTTGTCTGCCTAAGTAAGTGCAGATAACAGTTAAATTTTGTGATGAGGAAAGAGTGTAGGGGAGGTATTTACAAATGTATACATGGACAAATGCTGAAGAAACTTCTCATAGGGATAGGTTTAGCTATAAAGTCACATCCTAGCTGTGGTCATTCAAAGAAAAAGATCTATGTGATGTGTATTCAGTGCAGAGGCTGCATGACTTCAGCAGAAGTAGTCCCATGACTAAATGATGGGTGGCCCAATGATACTTTTTGTTTGTTTTGGAAAGCGAGCTGAGACAAAGCAGGCTTTCCCCTCTCATATGCCTCAGATGTGGATGTGTAGACAGTGTCAATATTGTTTTCCTCTCTGACGTCAGTTAAGGACAATAAGGAGATGAACAGAGTTGGGAGGGGAGGAGGAAAAGGACAACTGCTGATGGGGGGGGGGGGAATATTTTGAAAAGAAAAATATTTGTTTTCCTGCTTCTGATAGCCTCATAGTCTGAGTAAATGCAGATAGTCTGAGTAACTGAATAATTCATAGATATGACCCTTTTCCTTAGATTGTTCATTCTTATTTATCCAAGTCACCATTAGCCCAAGATAAGCTTTCCTTTAGTTTATTTTCAGCACATAACAGTTCCAAAACCAATGATTTTTTTTCCTATGACAGGCTGTTCTCATTGTCATTTTATTATTAGTTCTAATCGTGATTAGTTTTTCCTTTTTTTAAAGTGGGGAAGAGAGGAGAGCACCACCTCCCGTGGAAGCCCATTCCAAATTTTGGCCACCCTTATCATGAAGAACATGGTGGGGAAGTCTGCAGAGTCACTGCCAGCATTGTACTTACATTGGAGATGAAGGTGGAACTTCACCAAATGTTTGCTTTTTTTTTGAGGGTGATGTTTTGATGGGAAAGTATTCTTATGTTCTTATTCTCCATAACTCCATTTTTTAGGGTAACACTCTTTGTTGAGCATTGCGCTGCCCCACGCCGCTGCACCAGGTCCAACCCCGCTCCACTCCCCCTGCTGCTCCAGGTCCAGCCCCACTCCACCTCTCTTCCCCAATGCTTTGGGTCTGGCCTTGCTCCACCTCCTTTCCCCACCCCGCATCCTTCTAGCCCACTGCCACCACCAGCTCTTTGCCAGCTGTTCTGGGGGACATCGGGGCAGGGTGTTGCCACCATGATCCCCCCACTTTGTCCTCAGACAGGACACTGTGGGGAAGCCCCAGTGCTTGGGCAGTTGGGGCATGTTTGCCACTGCCATAGACTTCCCCAGCAGTGGTGCAAACTTGGGTACATGCAGCCTGGTCGTGCAACCAGTTGCCTCCTCTCAGCAGTGCATGGGCAGTTGCCCAGAAGTATTACAGACAGACTTACCAAACCTTTTATTATATTAGAATTAATGGATATTCATAGAACAAACAAAAATTCCTCAGTCCCATTTAAATTGCATGTGAATCTGAGATTAATCATGAAATATTTAAAATTATTGGAGAATCCAAGTTCAGTGCATCTTAAAGGTGCATGGCAGCTTAGCAAATTGTAGATAAGAAATGTGATAATTGCTTCAGAAATCACTAAGAAAAGGTAGCATACCCAGACCAAAGAAAAGAAAGAAAAAACTCCACATGGAATGGGAGGATTTGAGATCTAATAATATGTTATTCCATGCAGATGTCTGTAATGTTATTGCTCAATAATGATGATTACTGTCAAGATTGTGAGAACCATGGTTAATGTGGGAGGAACAGAGACTTGATACATTTTTAAAGAGACCATGCATTTATGAGCTAGAGCATTACATGTGTTGGACATGTGTTGCCCAATACAAATCTACTCACACAGAAAATTATTCACACCAACTGTTATTCCAGTTTACAGAGAAATAGGGCCAAGATATTTTATAATACTGGCTTTAAGTAAGTCCAGGTTCACTCTTTGGGGACGTCTCAAGTTACAAGAAAAACCTTGCTCAGTAAGGCATTTTCCTGGATTACAGGTTAGTCTTTGATTTAGTGGAAATGCAGCTAATTGTTAGTAGAGGTGGCATTCTTCTGGAAATCCCAACAAGTATTAAAAGTTCTTGAAAACCATGCAAAGGGCTTCTATAAAACTTATCATTTTCTTAAAAAAACCAACAGAACACACAGATTTTAGTGAAGCAAAAATCACTTGGGAGGTTTTGACTTTCAAGCAAAGAGCAGAAGAGAGAGAGATAACAATAAATTTATGTGCTATGTATCAGTCAACCTGGGAAAAGCTGATCACCCATCTAGAAAATTAAAAAGAATGAACTTTTCTAAGACTTTTAGTAGTGGGCCCTTTTAAATGCATGTTTAACCATTGAGGTAGGGGGTTATGAGGGAAATATACCTTCCTGTTCACTGTATTGTGCCTGTCCTGTGGCTAGACAGCTTTAGTTTGCAGTGTGGTTGACTGACTGTGATTTGTTTTGTTTGGTTTTTTTGGGTTTTTTTAATTGAAAGATGGCATTTGAGAGTAAAAGCCATAAAAGAAAAAAATTCTATGTTTCTGTTTGTGCTGCTGAGGAAATCCCAAAAGAATGCTGCCAGATTTCTGTTAAACCCCCTGTCCCAAAATTCTAACCCTATATGTCTGTTTATCTTATTTAAGTATAAAGTAATCATGGGAAGATCCAGAGGGGATGCAGTGGAGCAGGCACACCTCTTTCAGAGCATGCTCTAGGACACCAGCCTGGGATTTTTTTAAAGTCCCCAGTAAAGGTAAGAATCCCCTTCTCTTGTCACCTCTTTCATTCACTTTTATGCTCAGGAGCATCTCATGTCTCCTCCCCTCCCACTGCCCCCAGCTGACGTATATGCGTGTGTGTGGGGGGGGGAGGACTGGTTTCCAGTGCTGCTGCTCCTGCCTCACTCCATCTAGGCTGCACAGGGAGCCAAACTCAGTCAGGGGCAGGGGCAGGGGCAGCAGCAGGTGGGTCTTCCCAACTGCCCCCATCACTGAGAGAGCAGGTGCAGGGAGGGGGAATCTTCTCCAGCTGGGGACAGCAGCAGCAATCTGGGTCCCTGTACAGCCACTCCCCCTAGCCTGGGCTGGAGCAGGAGCTGCCAGACAGCATATAGAAGGTAGGTCAAGAAGTGCAAGTAGAAAGGCTGAGGAGGGGAAAATGTGAAGAGTGGAGGTGCCACCAAGCATGAAGAGAAATTAAAGGGTGTCAAGACTGGAGGTGTGGGGGAAGAGATTGTTACTTGATTCAGGGGCTTCCTCCTGGCTACTGCTCCCCTGGCGTAATTTCCCCGATTTACAGGGCTCTGGGGGCTGGGCTTAGCAGTCTGGAGGCTCGGGTAGCTTTTCCTTGATCCTCCCTATCAGAGGTCATGAGCTCCTGAGGGATAGGTGCATCAGTGAGGTGAACAGAAGGGTCTGGCAATGGTGCCATCACAAAGGGTTTGGCTTCTTTGACCACACTCTGCACTTCAGTGAGAGGTTGCAGACTGTTGGAAAGGAATAGCCTCTATGTCACCTGGAAAGGAAAGAAGCTCTTCTCGGCCAGAATGGCTGACCTACTTTACAGAGCTTTAAACTAAGATTGCTGGGGGATGGGTGGTCAATCAACTGTTCTAGCCCAGGTCATGCCAGTCAAGGCAGTAACAGCTTAGGTAGCCCAAGGGAACCCACTCTGAGAGCCCAAGGAAAGGTTACATCCCATCACATATGGAAGCCTAGGACTGTCCATGGTAGACTCAACTGCCTGTACCAGAAGCTTGGGTAACAAGCAAAAGGAGCTGGCCCTTCTCCTGACTGATAATGATTATAACCTCATAGGGATAATGGAGACCTGGAGGGGACTCCTATGACTGGTCAATAAGTATAGAAGACCCTCTACAGGAGTAATCATGTTGGGAAGAGGGGTGGGGGTGTAGCTCCCCATGTCAAGAAGCAGTACACTTCCCCTCAAATGGAATTCATTAATCATGGAGGGTGTCTTAAGACCCTCTGGGCTAAATTACGGGGGGAACATGGGGAAGGGGATATACTCATAGGGTCTATTACAGACCTCCTAACCAAGAACTGGATCTTGAATTCAATAGGGAACTGGCCGATGCCACACATTTCTGATGTATGATTGTCATGGGAGACCTCAACCTCCCTATCATGTTGTGGGATGAGCACGTGGCCAGGTCTGACCAGTTGCATAACTTCTTTGCCTGCATTGATGAGCTGTACCTAATGCCAAGAGGTCTACGGACCAACTAGGGGAGAGGCGCTGCTGAATTTTGTTCTGGCCAAAGGGGATGATCTGGTGAGTGATCTGAGGACCAAGGGCAAGCTTGGTGACAGCAACCATGATCTGATTACTTTCTCTGTCCAACACAGGGTGGGAAAATCCCTCAGCAAAACAGAAATACTCAACTTTGGGAAGGCTGACTTCCACAAACTCAGGAGACTGGTCACTCAGATCCTAAGGGGCCATGTCCCTCTAGGAAAGGGAGTCCGTAAGTAATGGTTATTTCTAAAGAACTCAATCCTCAAAGTGCAAGGGAAGTCTATCTCATCCCACAGGAAATGCAGTCAGAGGGCAGGGAAGCCCCCTTGGCTCAACAGGGAACTTCTGTGTCTTCTGAAACAAAAAAGAGAACCCTATACCAGATGTAAAACTGGAATCATCACCAAGGAGGACTACTCAGCACTAGCCCTTACCTATAGGGAGCAGTTCAGAAAAGCCAAGGCAGCAACTGAACTCAGGTTAGCCGCTGGAATCAAGGATGACAACAAGTTGTTCTTCAGATATGTGGGAAGTTGGAGGAAGAACAAAAACAACATTGGCTCCCTGTGAGATCCAATGGGGCAGCTGATATCTGATGCCCAAGAAAAGGCCCATCTTCTAAACAATTACTTTGCATCAGTTTTTCACCTGCCCAAGGGGTCATGCTGTCAGACAGGATGCAAAGAAACCAGGGCACAGGAGATGGGCCCACAATTGACATAGATCAAATGAGAGAACACCTCAAGAGTCTTGGGGCCCATAAGTCTGTGGCCCGGATAGATTACACCCAAGAGGCTTAAAAGAGCTGGTGGACATCATAGTATGCCCTATGGCTAAGATATTTGGAAGCTTGTGGCACTTGGGTGATGTACCAGAAGACTGGAAAAGAGCCAACAAGGTCCCAATCTTCAAGAAAGGGAAGAAAGAAGATGCAGGGAATTACAGACCTGTCAGTCTGACATCCATCCCTGGAAAGATCTTGGAGAAAATTATCAAGGGATCCATCTGCAACAGGCTAATGGAAGGCAACCTACTGAATGCCAGCCAACATGGTTTTATTATTGGAAGGTCTTGCCTGATCAACCTCATCTCCTTCCAGTGGCAAGGCATAGGGGGTGCACCCCCCAACAGGCCGGGCTCCCAGCTTAGGCAATGGGCAAGGGGGGCAGGTAGGAGTACCAGTGCCCACCCATGAGTGCTGGCTGGGGAGTGGGAGCACCGCATGTAGCACCACAGTCACTTCTGGGAGTGCTGTAGCTGCTTCCCAGTCAGTGAATTTTGCTGCGGAGGCAGCAATATTGGCTGTGGACCCCCCTTCTGGTCAGCGAGACTGGCCATGGGAGGACCATCCCCCGGTCACTCACTGGTCACTGGAGGAGGCATGTGCCCCTCTGATTAAGGTGGCACCAGTCACCCATGTCTCCTATGACCAGGTGACACGTTGCCTGGACAAGGAAGATGAGATTGATGTAATTTTTCTAGACTTTGAGAAGGCCTTTTACTTGATCTCCTATGATGTCCTCATGACCAAGTTGGGGAATTGTGGCCTCGACCATCTCACAGTTTGATGGCTGGCGAACTGGCTCCGGGGTCGGACCCAAAGGGTACTAGTTGTTGGGAACAAATTTAACATGGCACAAGGTTACCCCCAGGGCTCAGTGCTTGTGTCAGTACTCTTCAATAACTTCATTAATGACCTGGATTTGAGTGTCAGATGTGGACTGGCAAAGTTTGCAGAGGACACTAAACTATGGGAGAAGGCAGTCATGCTGGAGGACAGGCTGAGGATACAGGTCAACTTGGACATGCTTGCAAGAGGGGGAAGACCTAAACCTGATGGTATTCAATGTAAAGAAATGCAGGGTACTCCACCTCGGGAGGAAAAAAAGTCAGCAACATACTGATAGGCTCAGCAGTGCTATGCTCACTAGCATCACAATTGAAAGGGACTTGATTGATCCCAAAATGAACATGAGCCCCCAGTGTGATGCCGTGGCCAGCAGAGCAACCAAACTCTGACATGCATCCACTGATGTATCTTGAGCAAAACCAGGGATGCCATCTCACTCTATTCAGTCTTAGTGAGGCCTCAGTTGGAGTAGGGCATCCAGTTTTGGGTCCCCCACTTCAGGAGGGATGTGGATAAACTTGAGAGTCCAGAGGAGAGCCACACATATGATCAAAGGCCAAGAAAGCAAGCCTTATGAGGGGAGGCTGAGGGACATGGGACTCTTCAGCCTGGCAAAGAGAAGGCTCAGAGGACGACTTGGTGGCTGCCTATAAGTGTATAAAGGGGGGTGAATCAGGATCTGGGAGAACAGTTGTTCACCAGGGCTCCCCAACTAGGATAATTGGGTCTAATGGCCACAAACTTCTAGAAGGCCAATTCAGACTCGATATAATGAAAATTTCTTTACAGTCCGAAAGTCCAAAATCTGGAACAGACTCCCTCCTAAAGGTGTTGCAAGCACCTAGTCTGGACTCATTCAAAAGGCATTTAGATGTTGATCTTGCTGGTATCATCTTATCCCTGCAGGCTTCCTTCCTTTGGCAGGGGGGCTGGACCCAATCTCACAAGGTCCCTTCCAGCCTCTAATGTCTATGAAATGTATGGAGGGAGGGTAAATGAGTTCTGGAGCATGGTGGATCTGATCTGGGGGACCAAGGGGGCAGCAGGCCAACCCAGGCTGGTGGTGGTGGGGGAAGTAAATGGGAATCTGGGAGGTGGAGCATGGCAAGTCCAATCTGGAGGGAGTAGGCAAGGGAGCAGCTGGTCAGTCCAGGCTAGTGGGGAGATGACAGCTCAATCCAAGGGGGACATGCCAGCTAGTCAACTTGCAGGGCACAGAAGAGTCTAGGATTGGGGTCTGGAGGAGGGGAGGGGAAAAAGGTAGGTGGTCAGACCAGGTCCCCATGAGCTGAGGCTTCTTTCCTGCAGCAGAGGCAGTAGCTCCCCCAAAAGCACTTTTCCTCACTGTTCCCACCTCTCATTCACCTCAGGAAGCTGATCAGCACCCCTTACTCCTCAGTCCCAATTTGTTATAAACATGAGACCTTCTTAAATGTACTTCTTCTTCATGTCTTAAAAATTCTCTCTCTTTCTTTTTTTATTTGTACTTTTTATTTTATCCTTCAGTGCCAAACTTCCTTCCAGACAGATGCCTGTCCTAGTTCACTTTCCTTGGAGTGGTAACTCACAGCTGTAGCTCCTAGTCAGGCCCCTGATCCCAAGCCCTCTAGACCACATAAACCAGTATAAGTGATTAGAAACTAGTTTAGATATGTACCAACTGAAATTCAGTGCATGTAAGCCACTTTCAAAATGGCTGAAACTCATTTAAGATAAATCTGGATGGATGTAGTATCAGACTTAACTGATTTTAGGTTAAATTGATTTATTGAACTTGTCCCAGATTCCCTCCAGATTCAAGTTAAATTGAAATGGATGCTTTGCCTCCCCCACCCCCCCATCTCCTCCTGCCCCTTGCAGGGTGGGAAGACTAGCCTTGGCCCAAGCCATTTGCTCCAGCCCAGCAGGGAGGCATGCTTTAGTACCCTCTGACTTCTGGCCTTGGACATCGCAGACATGTGGCTGCATTTCCAAAATCATAAGTGAATGTCTGTTCACCTGTTTATTGGGTCAATGTATGCAGTTTAAACTAACCCGTGAAGACTAAATTGATTCACCCTCGGGCTTTTTGATGTTCTGTACTTACCCCTGGTGACAAGTCACAGCTGTGCAGGTAGGGGACAGTCAGAGAAGTGTAGCCCAGGTGGTACATGGCTGATATCCTCTCTTCAGTTGAAGGAATGTTAGGGGGTGTGAGCATTCTGTGGGAGCATGACTGCCTAGCTTTAGGCCAGCTCAGTTCCTTCCCCTACAGAGCAGAGCAGACACCCAGTGATATTTAACTATTTACAAATTTACTTTTATGCTACAGTGTCAATAAGTTTAACACTCACACTTTACAAATGTAAGTTTACAAAAAGACAGCAACTTTTATTAAATGTAAACCCAGGCAATCTCAGCTGAGTATGGCAAATGGAGGGACTATATTAGTGTAGGCCTTGACCCTCTGTGTTCTTCCAGTTGATGTATAGCCCCTACCCTCAGGAGGCCCTCCAGGTGGCAGGCAAGGGAACAATTGACAATAAAACATAGGTCAACAGATGAAACCTGGCAAGGATAAAACAATAATCTGAACATACATAAATGAGATGACATTTAATAAGATTCAATACATAAGGATAACAACCACAAGGAAAGCAAATTTTGAATAAGGGATGCTCTAGCACAGTGTTTATCAACCCATGGTACGCTTATCCCTGGGGGTACATGAGATATAGGCAGGGGGTACGTGGGTGCTGCATTTTGGTCTTTGCCTGCTTGGGCCAGAAGTTCTGGCCACCACCCCTCCTGCCATGTCCGGTGTGCCAGGACTTTCACTCCCCAGTGTCAGTGTGCCAGGGGATAGGGAGGGAGACCCCACACAGGTTGCTTTGCTCTTGGCTGCAATGGAAAACGTGGGACTCGGCTCATGGCGGTGAAACCAGAAGTGCCACAGTGGGCCCAGCAGCCAGCCTGCCACAGAGGCTTTTGGCCTTAAGGTTTGTCTGCTCCAAACTCAAATTACCATTAACACTGATTAATATTTGAGCATCATGAACTTCAGTGTATAATAAGGCTCTTCTTTGTTTTGGACAGATGATACCTACACCAGTTTAACTTACACCAGAGGAGTTTTAATCCTTTGTTCTTTTAGTGTTAATTCTCCACTGGATTTATTGACATTATCGCAGTTTAAAGATTTGCATCATGGGCACAGACATTAGGTTTTTTGTTTTTGTTTTTAAATTTACGTTTGCAAGCACCCATTGACAAAAACTAAATAACCCACCCAAGAAAACCTGGCACTTTAAACTCATTGCATTTCTGCACCAAGCCTTGTGTATGCCCCAAAAAAGGCATTGCATTACTTCAACCCAGTTCTGCAGCATTTGTAAAGTTTAGGTGCATTCATGTGGCATTTTTGGGGCTTTTATCTAATAGCTGGTTGAATCAGCTTTACATAAAAGTGCCAAAAAGCCCTGCTGAAGGACCCAATCATTATAGATGTTGCAGAACCAGGTTGAAGTAATGCGCTGCTTCTTCCAGTATAGACACTAGGAAAAAAAAAAAGCCTGCAAGTAGCCTCAGCTGTGGCTCCTGGGTGCTAAGCACTTGCTATTTTTTTTTTTCAGTGGGTGCTTGAGCCCGAGAGGACCCAGGGAGTTGGTACCTATGGCTTGCATGTCTTGCCCGCTACATTTTCACACCACTTTAAATGTGTTAAATGTCTGGGGACTACACTTGAGCTTCTGTCCTCATGTATTGTCCGGGTGGTATTTGTTCTCCCAGAGTTTCATAATCACCAAGTAAAATAATTTGGGGATGAATTATCTCCAAGTTCGTGATTTTTTTAAAAAAAAATTTTTTTTTAATGATAAAATATTAAATTTAAAAGAGAAGTAAACCTAGATGCTTCCTGGGTGTGTCTACACATGCAATTAATGCACATTAAGGTTACTGTGAAGTACTTTAAGGCATGTTAACATTTGGGCAGGAACATGTCTACATGTGCTTCTGTTGGGTGCAGTTTTGTGCAGGGATACTCCATCCCTTTTCTGCCCCTCTGCAGCAGCCAGGGGGCATGGGGTTAGGTGGGGGGAAGAAGGTGTTCCACTTTGGGGGCAGCTGCCTGCCAGCCCTGCACAGACCAGGAATTGCCCTGATTTACATGGGGCTGGGCAGGAACTGTGCCACTTATGGGGCAGCTCCTGACCAGCTCCATGCCAAGGGGAACTTGCTGAGCTCAGCATGGGACTGGCCGGTGGCTTCCTGGGGACAGGGACAGCTCCCCCCTACATAGGAGGACTGTCTTCCTCCTCACTAGGATTACACGCTGTGTCTAAGTGCCCAAAATGGCAGGTATGCAACTGAAAACTGTCTTTTGGGCACATCAAGTGAAATGGGATTCTGCCTTAAACCTCATTTCTACTGTCAGCCCTATTCATGTGGTAGCCTTGCATTGATGCAGTTTCATTCCAAGGCATCAGAATGCAATCAGTATACATCATAATGCTGGACAATATCACTAAGTACAGAAAAGGGAACTGAAGCAATCAGATGTGGTTCTTAAGGTGCATCTTTAAGATATGTTGGATGAGACACACTTCAAATGAAAATATTTTGTTAAGAGCAGGCTGCAGGAGGAAGCTGATGATTAACATCAGAAGGAGAAAGTTGGAGTTTCTCAGACATGCTATGAGGAAAGAGGAAGTTGAAAGGCTGGTTGTAACTGGAAAGATTGATGGAAGGAGAGATTGTGGAGGACAGAGGTTGACTTATGTCAAGAGTCTATCTAAATGGATGACTGTATCCACACTGGAAATTCTGCACGCCTCAAAGGGAAGAGATATCATAGAAGTAGGGTTGGAAAGACCATGGTCACCAAAGTCCTGTTTGGATATGGTACTTAGAGAGAGAGAGAGAGCCTTGCACTCCCGTGGGTGACTACATCATTAGCAGGTATCCTGGTTTTCTCTGATTAAAAAAAAAAATCCCAAATTTTCTGATTTAAAAAAACCAAACAAAAACAAATCCACATTTTTTCCATGATTTAAATGAAATATGTATAAATGGTGTTTCCTTTTAATCATGGAAAAAATGTGGATTGCCTGCTCAGTGGCACCAGCATCGGAGTTACCAGTTCACTTTCTTGATGCATCCTTCCCTTCTGGGACTGCGGCCTGCAACAGGGAGCACAGAAGAAAAGACTACCTGGGCTTCCAACCCCTTGAGCCCAGCCCCTAGAGCCTTGTAGTCACTTATGAGCCAGTCTGGAGTACTCCTGGTTGTGTCATTAGTTCCCACATTGATAAGGGGCATAGGGTAGTAGTCAGAGGGTGGGACAAGCCTGGGGATCCTCTCTGCTACATCTCTCTGCACCCTCTGGGAGGCAGCAGACCTCATGGGCTAGGGGGTCTGGATGGCAGGTGGGTCCTTCAGTGCCCCTCAGGAGGGAGTCCCCAACCACTGCCACTCTACACCTCCTGGAGCCAAGCTCTGCCCAGGACAGCCCACACTACACTTCTGCCCAATAGCTCCAGCCCTGGCCCCAACCAACACACACAGATTCCTGGGAGGCACACTGGCCAAGTTTAAATGGTCATGATTCTTCCTGATCTGTGTTGAGGATCTCTTCCTAACTCAGGAGTGCATGGACCAACTAGAGGTGATGCTCTGATAGACTTGGTCCTGGCCAAAGGAGATGACCCGGTGACTGACTTAAATAGGGAAGTCTGGGTGACAAGTGACCATGAAACCATCATGTTCACTGTCTGATGTAAGGCAAATAGGATAGAAGGATTGAAATCTTGGACTTCAAAAATGCCAATTTCAACAAGCTTAGGTCACTAGTAGGGCAAGTGCTGCAGGACCAGGGACTGAAGGTGAAAGGTGTGAATGAAGAGTGGTTGTTCCTTAGGACATAACCCTTGAAGCACAAAGGAAGTCCTTTCCCATGCAGATAAAAGGTAACAGAAGAGCTGGGAAGCCCCCTTGGCTAAACAGGGAAATCACTGTCCTCTTAAGCAAGAGGTTTATAAACAATGGAAGCTTGGAGTGGGCCCCAAGGAGGACTATTTTATGATGGCTCACATTTGCAGGGAACAGATAAGACAGGCTAAAGCAGTGACCAAACTTAGATTAGCAATGGGAATCAGTGACAAGAAGTCCTTCTTTAGGTACATAGAGAACAGGAGGAAAACAAATGGGAGTGTGGGGCCACTGCTCAACAACTCAGAGCTGGTTACAGGCACCCAGGAGAAAGCTGAAGTCCTGAATGATTACTTCACCTTGGTCTTTCACTGGACCAAGGGGATAACCACACCAGGTAGAGTAGGGGATGAGCATGGTTGGAATAATAGCCTTCCTACTGCTGCTGTAGAATTGGTGTATGACCAATTAATTAGACGTATACAAGTCAGAAGGACCAGATCATCTTCATCCAAGAGTGCTGAAGGAGCTGGCTAAAGTCATTGCAGAACCCCTGGCAAAAGTCTTTCACAACTTGTGGCACTCTGGAGAAGTCCCTGAGGACTGGAAGAGAGACAACGTTGTGCCCATGCACAGGAAGGGCAGGAGGGAGGGAGGACCCGGGTAACTATAGGCCAATCAGCCTAACTTCCATTCTAGGGAAAATCCTAGAAAAGTTCATCAGGGGTCTAGCTGCAGTAAGCTTGCAGAAGGTAAGATTCTGAATGACAGTCATAATGTCTTCTTCACAGGGAGGTCTTGCCTTACCAACCTCATCTCCTCCTTTGACCAGATAAATCACCACCTGGACACGAGAGAGCAGGTTGACATTGTATACCTAGACTTCCAAAAAGCCTTTGATCTAGTATCCCATGATGTCCTTGTGAGCAAATTGGAGGATTGTGGGCTTATCTCTGAGACAGTCAGGTGGGTGAGAAACTGGCTGCAGGATAGGACCCAGAGAGTCATAGTGAACAAATTTGTATCATCCTGGTGAGAAGTGGGCAGCACTGTCCCGCAGGGGTTGGTGCTCAGTCTAGTTCTTTTCAACATCT
Organism: Crocodylus porosus; assembly: GCF_001723895.1. Lineage (NCBI taxonomy): Eukaryota > Metazoa > Chordata > Crocodylia > Crocodylidae > Crocodylus > Crocodylus porosus. The sequence goes on along the minus strand of NW_017728907.1, from coordinate 26,717,734 downwards.
TTATTAACTATTTGGATGTGGGGGTGAAGATCTCTCTGGCCAACTTCATAGATGGCACCAAGTTATGGGGAAGAAGCATGGTCACGCTTGAAGATAGGCTACAGTTACAGGCAGGCCTAGACAGGCTAGCAAGCTGGGTGAATTGGAACCAGATGAAGTTCAATGTCGAGAAATGTAAAGTGCTCCACCTCAGGACGAGCAACTCCCAACACGCCTAAAGGCTTGGTGGCACCAAACTGACTGGCACCACGGATGGAAGGGACCTGGGGGTAATAATAAACCACACTATGAATATGAGCCAGTAGAGCAATGCTGTAGCCAGTAGGGCAAATAATACTCTGGCATGCATCAATCGATGCATCTCCAGCTAAACCAAGGAGCTGATTCTTCCACTCTACTTAGCATTGGTGAGACTGCAGCTGGAGTGCTGCATCCAGTTTTGGGCACCATGCTTTAACAAGGATGTGGACAAGCTTGAGAGAGTCCAAAGAAGAGCCACCCATATGATCTTAAAATGGTCTTAAAATGCATGCCATACAAGGAAAGGCTGAGGGATCTGGGACACTTCAGCTGAAGGAAAAGAAGGCTGAGAGGGGACCTGGTAGTAGCTTACCACTACACTAGGGGAGTACATCAAGGGCTTGGTGAGCAACTGTTCACCAGAGCACCTGAGGGGAAGACCAGGAGTAATGGTCAGAAACTCCTGGAAGATCAATTCAGGCTCAACATTAGGAAAAAGTTCTTCACAGTCAGGGTTTCCAGATTGTGGAATGAACTCCCTTCAGAGTGGTGGCAGGGCACGGGGGGAGTGTATTCCCCCAGATCGGGGCAGGCAGTGGGGTGGAGTGGGTGGCAGAGTGGAGGCTATGATGGCGCATAGCCCTCCTATAGGCCCTGCTGCTCACCTGGAGTGCAGCTCAGCACAATCCCGGCCCTGCCCACCCTGATCTGGGGCCACACATTTCCCCCATGCCATCCTGCTGCTCACTCAGCTGGGGCAGGTTGGGCATGGGATGGAGCCATGGTTTATCAGGGGAGAGCGGGTCCTGCCACTGTTCACCACCTGTCTATAGGCAGTGCAGAGGCCCCGTCCCATGCCTGCCCCACCCCAGCTGAGTGAGTGGTGGGAGGGCATAGCATCTGCACCCAGCACAGCCTGATACCATCCCAGCCCTGCCCGCCCTACCCTGCCCCATGCAGTTCCAGGGGCACATGCACCCCCTATGCCCTCCCAGACAAGCAGCAGGAGCTGCCAGACAAGCAACTTACCCCAGCCCCTCCTTTACCATGATCTGCCCCCACCACACCCTTTCCCTTCCCCCTCCCCTTCCACCACACCAGACTTACCAGCTGGACACAGCTGTATCCAGCATCGTAAAGGAACCAATCCCCCATTTATAACATTGTTCCTATGGGAAAATTGGTTCCAAGTTAGGATGTTTCATAGTTGGTAGGGTTGGAAGAGACCTAAGCAGATCATCTAGTCCGACCCCCTGCCATGGGTAGGAAAGGATGCTGGGGTAAAATGACCCCTGCTAGGTGGCTGTCTAGCCTCCTTTTGAAGATTCCCCAGAGTAGGAGTGAGCACCACTTCCCTTGGAAGTTGGTTCCAGCTCCTAGCCACCCTGACTGTGAAGTAGTGCCTCCTAATATGTAGCTTGAATCTACTCTCAGTCAATTTATGGCCATTGTTCCTTGTTGCCCCCAGTAGTGCTCAGGGGAACAGGGACTCTCCCGTTGCCTGCTGGTCTCCCTTGGGAAGTTTATAGGTGGCCACCAGATCCCCTCTCAGTCTTCTTTTGTGGAGGCTGAACAGGATCAGGTCCTACAGCCTCTCCTTATAAGGCCTGCCCTGCTGCCCCCTAATTATGAGAGTGGCCCTCCTCTAGACCCTCTCAATGCTGTCCACATCCCTCCTGAAGTGCGGCACCCAGAACTGGATGCAGTACTCCAACTGCGGCCTGACCAATGTTGCACAGAGGGGAAGGATCACTTCCTTGGACCTGCTTGTGATGCATCTATGAATGCATGACAATGTGCAGTTAGCCTTCCTGACCGTGTCCTCATATTGGGGGCCCATGTTTATCTTGGAATCAACAGTGATTCCAAGATCTTTCTTTGCCTCTGTGCTGACGAGAAGGGAGTTCCGCAGCCTGTAGGTATGCTGTTTCACTTTAAGATGTGGTTTTCAGGAAGTCTGCATCGTAAGTCTGAGGACTGCTTGTATTTTTTATTGGACCAACTATATAGAGCTGTTAATTTATCTCCCAACTATACAGTTGGTCTTATAAAAGATCTTATAAAAAAAATTTAGCCCCTAGAGAAAGATAGGCATGTGGGGGATTTACATAATAAGCAGCAAAGAGAACTGTACAAAATAACTTCAGATGTTGGGCCTAGGAACAAAAATTCATAATTTTACTGGACACTAAATCTCATTGACAACACAGACACAATGGTTGCATGACCCATAGTCTAACAGGTATCTCTTTGAACCTTTCAGTACTTCACAGTCCTTCTGAATGGTGTTGTTGTTTTACATTATTAGTTTCTTTTCACATTAGCTTCTTCTGTTTTGAAGAGAATTCTACTAACTTCTCTTCCTTCCTAGTTTATAGCCTTCTTCCTCTTAAGTGCCTTTTTTCATATATGGATTTAAACACAATACATTATTTTATCTGGTGTTTAGCTAGGCTTCACTTGATTCTTTCCCAGGACTGAAGAAGGCCACTTTGTTTCCAGAAGTTTACCTAATATCCCTTCCAACTATATAGTTGGTACAATAAAACATACCACCAAAACCTTGCTTCTCACATATTCCCTGGACAATCACAGCTACCACACTGCAACTCTACTGCAGCAAAATCTGAGCAATTCAGGAAACATCCATGTGAATGCAAAGATCCAATTGTAGGATAAAGGCTTAAAAAGTAACTTAATTTGAATGTATTTTATAATAACTTCGTGGAATACATGACTGCAAGTAGTATAAATATTCAAAATTTCCCATTTATGTGTCTTTGTTATGTGGAAAACATTCACTTACCGTTTCTGACCTTGTCTTGTATTTAGACCTCTTTTTAATAGTAGAAATATTCACTTACCTTTTCTGACCTTGTCGTGTACTTAGACCTCTTTTTAATAGTATAAATATTTTTCATCTTCTGTAACGTCTGCAATTGCTAAGTACTTATTTTTAATGAAAATCACTGGCATACGAACCAATTTTAATGAGCCCATTGTTTATTAACTTTAAACTTCCCTCATACACAGCCAAAAATGACTTAATGGGTGCACCTACATGTGCAATTCATTTGAAGCAGTAAACTCCAGATCAGTTTGAGCCAGAGTAAACTACTTTCAGGCCCATCTTCTACACATGCACCGGGGACAGCACCCCATAGTTTCATTAGTCTCTATTGTAGCCTAAATTTAAGGGGGTAGTAAATGCTAAGTATGGAAGCTCTAGGGCATTGGGGATTAGAGACATAATTTTCAAATGGCTAAAGTTGCTGCAAGGCCTAACCAAGCTTAGGTGAATGAACTTAGTTATGTAATATCTGTGAAAGGAGCCTATTTTATAAACAAGTTATTTCACACAGGTATTCTGGAACCATTTAGGACATTTTAAGGAAGAAATTCAGAAAGTGAAAGGTCTAACCAAGTTTAGCATAAAGATGTGAATGAATTTAGGCTCTTTTTACAGAAATTACATGACTAAGGTATTTCACATAGGCATTCTGGAACCATTTAGGACATTTTAAGGAAGAAATTTGGAAAGTGAAAGGCCTGCATCTGCTTTAAAAAAAGCTTCATGCATGGTATAGAGCCTTATATTAGGAGATTATAGCAGTTTATTTTAAGAAAGCACTGAATGGTTTTAGTTGGATTAGGGCCTTTGTGCTGGGAGCTGTACAAACAGGAGTGAGGGTAAGTAATTACCAAGCTAAGGTAATTAGTGGGTATATATCAAATTCCAAGATTAAACTGATACAGGCTAGAGTTAAAGGATCAAATACTTTCTTAACCAAGTAAGGGAGATAGGTTGACACATTATTAAAGGCTCTCTGGGTAGGAGGTACTAGGTGTTTGAAATGTGTTATCTTTATAAACTGTTGAAAAAACAACTTTTGCCTTAAATGACTCAAAATAATGTGACTACATGACACAGACTATGAATAAGCCACATTCACTTGGTTTCCTTTGCCAGGGACTCCAGAGAACTAAATCAGATTAAATCAGAGGTGGGCAATTATTTCGGCCAGAGAGCCGCTTAGGGAGTTTTGGTGAGTGAGCACCTCCAACCTTGTAACAGGTCACCAAAATTTCCTAAGTGGCTCTCCAGTCCAAATAATTTCCCACTTATTTAAGGGCAGAGAGGTGATTAGACAAAAGTTAGAGGAACCTAACCTTTGCTTCCTCCTTCTCCCTGCACTCTCTCCTCCGCCCCAAGTCCTCAGTATGCAGTTGGGTCAGGCTGGTGCAGCACTGTGTTCCTGTGCACTGTCTTGAGCCATGTGGGTGCAGCTGAAGCAGCTCCTGCATGACTTGGGCATGTGCCAGGGACTCAGGGTGGTGGAGGGTGTACAGGGAAAGGTGTGTGTGTGGGTGGGGGGACATAGTGTAGCAAAATCCTGACTGGGCCCAGATAACCCATGGTTCCTGGCCCCTTCCTCCTGCACTCCATCCACCACTCTGAGACCCCAGAATGTGGCTAAGGCTGGGCTAGTGCCACACTGTTTCGAAGTGGCTCACATGAACACAGCATGGCACTGTGTTAGTGTTGCGTGCACCCCTACCAGGCCTCAGCCCACCAGAGCTTAGATAACTTGTAGCTCCTACCCCTTTTCCCCCTGCATCTCCTCCCCCATCAGTGGGGAGAACCTTACCTGAGCTTCAACTCCCAGGGTATGGGCTGCAAATGGCTGCAGGGTTGGAACTGTGCACAGACAACATCACCAGGCAGATGACTGCCTAGGAGCTCAGTGCCCCCTGCCTTGGTGCATACATCAGGGGGTAGGGGCAGGACATGGTGGGTTGGGCTGGGAAGGGAAGTGACTGCTGCTGCTGCAGCTGGCTCGCATGGGGAAGGGAGAAGAGTGAGAAGTACCAAAAGCCAGGGCAGGTGCAGGCTAGATAGAATCATTTGGTGGACTGGATCTGGCCCATGGCCTATATTTTGCCCAGCCCTGGATTAAGGAGCCCTGTGCAAGTATGTGTTGTTCTTGTAGTGTCATAGATATATCCTGCAAAATATCCATTTTAAGGAACTTGCATATTTGGCACTGAATGTCATTGTGTCATGATTTTGTCATGTTGACAGTGCCATAAGTATATTTTGCAGTATCAAAATCATACACACAAGTAATCCTCATTTACAGTTGCAAAGCAATTGTGTACACATTTGGAATGGCATAAGACATATGTAGAAATTTAGTTATGAAGAAATGCCAGTAAAGAAATGTTATGTCCTAGGGAACTGATCGGATATCATAGTAACTGAAAACCCTCCTCATTTCTACAAAATAATATAGTTAGAGGAACAAAAATAATGAACATGTAGCAATACATTATTTTTTGATTATCTTCTCTATGCCTTCATATCTATCTTGATGGATAATGGTCTATCTGCCATATCTTCCCCTCAGTCCTCCCATAGTAGAATTTTTTTTTTTATTGTTTTACCCATGAGGTGAACTTGTTCTTTTTCCTGCCTGCTGAACCCAATGCTATATTCTTTTTGGCTTTGTCCATTCAGTCAGAAATACTTTTAAGCCTGCCATATTTTGGTTTAGCCATAGGGTAATTTTAAAAAAACAAAAAACCTCCATGTGACTTAGGAATCTATTACCCCCTTTCAGCAGGAGTGCAGGCACTCAAAAGGCATAATTTCCATTGCCTCCCAATGAGTTGAGTTGCAGTGACTTAATGAGGGAAAAGTAATTGTCCACCTGTTTTTTCTTACTTGGCAGTAAATGAAAATAGCTTACCATTGAATGAAATAGGGCTAAGTTGAATCTACATATATAAATAAAGTATCTTACCATTAAAGAACATCCAAACTCTACATCACTGTTTTTTTTCTCTGCTCTAATTTCAACCAGAGAGGCTTTCGATATCTGCTATTTTTGGCATTGAATGGCTAGTGGTATTGTAGATGGCTGTTCCCCACTTGACTTTGTTGCCAGGACTGGGCACTTCTGTCAGTTATTGGGACCAGACAGCTTGACTTCTGCTCCCTCTTACTCCAGCCTCCAACTCATTCACCACATCTTGATCTTTTGAGGATAAAGGGAGGATCCTTAGTTATTTATATTTGACACTCATGGGTATCTTGATTTGCTGGTCCTTGGGGCTCCTCCTCTCCTTACACCCTGTCCATGCACCAACCAGACCTTACAAGGTTGCCAAGCCGCTGGTCATCTGGTGGAAGGATGATGCAGCTATTGGGTCACTCAATTAGTCATGCTTATAGTCCTGACTGGTTGATAAATCTCCTCAGGGTCCATTGAAAATCTGGGTTTGTGCCACCCTTGCATGACCACACTCCTTGTGAACTGTAGCACTGCTACTAACTCTTGGTAATCTATGGTATGGGGACAACTGGCTAGGCAGTCCATGCCTGAGCTCTGCATAGGGTACCTGGGGTCTTTCCTCTCTTGGCCCCTCCTGCTGATGGTGACTCCTTTGCTGGCTCTAGAGCTTGCTGGTAATGTGTGCCCCTTTTTTCTCAGTCCTCTAGGGGTTTACCTGCCTGGGCTTAACGATTCAGCCTCCCAATACAATTCTTTTAGCTCTCAGTATCAGCAACTGGTGGGGCCAGTCTGGTATGCCTTGAACTCAAATACCACAAGGACTTCTGAACTCAAAACATTAACATGTCCCTCCTTCCATTCTCAGAACAAACTCATAGTCTGCTTGTGGTGTTACTGAGGAAAGTGAATCACTCTGGGGCAGGGATGGGCAAAATACAGCCCATGGGCTGGATGGCCTGCCAGGCAATTCTATCCAGCCCGCACGGCCCCTAAAAAAAAAATTAGAAAATCAATATTTATCTGTCCCTGCCTCGTGTCAAAGATGACAGGAGCCAGGGGCAGTAGGCCCCAGGGCAAGCCACGGCAGGATCCTGCAACAGCAGGGCTCACCTGGCCCTGCCCCACCAGCAGGAAACCCCTGCTTAGCATGGGCTTCTGGTTTGGAACCATGGGGACGTTTGTGCCTATGCGTGAGTGGGAAATTTGGTTAAAAATGGGCAGGGGAAAGGGAGGACCATGGGTGATCACCCCAGCCATCAGGGCCAAGCTAGCTCCTGCTGCATCCCATGGTCTGGCCATGCAGCTGGGAGCCATGTTGCACAGAGTGGCTTGTGGGTGGGTAGGAAAGTGGGGAAAGCAGCAGTGGGGAGGGAGAGGGAATAGAAGTGAGCAGAACATGGGGCCTGTGCCAGTGTCCTGGGACCAGCGCTGGTGGGGCCCAGAGTGGGGCAGTAGGAGCGCAGGGCATGGGCTGGCAAGGGTCCATGGAACTGGGCTGCCAGCAGGGGGAGTGGGGACCTGGCTGATGGCTTGGTGGCTTTGGGCTGGGTGCAGTGCACCTTGGCCTCCCAGTCCTTCCTGATGCATGAGGCGGAGCAGTCAGACACAGATCATAGCTACCACCACCAGGATCACAATAGTTAAGGAAAATGTGCTGTTTCAGAACCTGGGTCCAGGTTTTGCTTGTAATTTAATGCTCAAAGGAGGGAACCAGGAAGTTAGAAGTTGTATATGCTCTTCTTTCACATACTCACTGTTGTCTTGGGGAAACTCCACCAGCCTCTGTTCCATAAGTTTTTACCACTGCAAAGAACCCTTACTTGCCAATACTGGTTTCAGAATGGGTGTTTGTAAAGTACGTTTGAGACCATTGCTTATTTACCGCTGTACTTCTATGGCTACAGAGGATGTTGTTGACTGCTTTTGAGAGTATGAGATCCAGATTTCCAGTCTTGAATTACAGTTACTAGGAAGTCTTTTGGTTCTCAGAAGCCAGCTGGCACTGCTATGGGAAATGTGTTTTTGATTCCATCCCCTGGCTGGCCTTCATTTAACCGTGTCCAAAATAAAGACTGTGTTCCTTTTTAGAATCCACCTATTTACAAAGCTAGCTCATATCTTTTCAGACAGGTCCAGCTGCTTGTTTCTGAAGATATTGGTTCTTCTTAGAGAGTGCTTGTACATGCGATGGAAGTTTAGTTCTCTCTAAATTGAAATGGTGGGTTTTTAAAAACCCACCATTTCCACTGTTTCAATTTAGGGAGAACTAAACTGAACTAAACCTCCGATGCATGTACACTACTGTGAGTTGGGATGGGATCTGGTACAAATGTTTATTATGGCCCTATAACCTACAGCGCTGAAATCTGATATTACATCCATCCACAGTTATCTTAAGTGGGATCCACCATTTTTACAGTGCTCTATGTGCCCTGACTGTTAGTTTGGTTATAGCTATAGAGCACTTTCTGTGTGCCTACCCTGCAATAAGTGTAATTTCTAGGAGTCCACTGGTAGAGATTTTGGGGTCCGATACCAATAGCTGATACTTAAGGAGGCATATTGGCCAATACTGATCTGATTTCCGATACAGCTTCCTCCAGCTGGTAATTCTTGTGTGGTGGAATCAGAACGGGGAGGGAAGAAGCACAGGGAGGGCAGCTCAACATCACCCACGGTGAGGGAGGGTACACAGGGGCAGGTGCTGCCCAGGAGGGGCATGGTGAGGATGGAGCTGTGGCTCGTGGAGGGGGAGGCTCCCACCACTGCTTGCACCTCAGGAGGGAACAGGGAGGGCTATGCCCCCAGCATCTGTGCAAGGTAGAGTGGGGTGGGCTGCAGCTGGAGCAGGCACTGGCAGCACTGGGAGAATGTTGCATCCACCCCAAATTTTGCTGCCGCTCCAATCCCAGCACCACTGCTGCCAGCTGTCTGCTCTGGCTCAATGCCCCACCTTCAGCCACACATTGGGAAAAGCCAGGGCAGCACTGGGAGCTGAGCTGTGGCAAAATCTGGCGTGGATGGAGCTTCCAGCCAGTGCCCACTCTGAGTCCAGTCCCTGCTGAGAAGAGGCCCCTGCAGCCCTGGCTGCAACCCACCCCGCCCCATGCAGATCTGGGGGTACACCCCCCCGTGCCCTCCTGGGGGTGCAAGCACTGGTAGTAACTGCCCCCCTTTGGGTGACTCATGCCTCCCAAGTCTGGGGGGCACCCAATTGGTGACCGGGGGGGTTCCCCAGTGGCTGACTGCTGAGCCTGAAATCACCAACAGTGAAACTGGAAGTGCACTTCCGCCGGCACTTCCAGTTTCATGGCTGGCATTTCCAGGGGGTGCACATGAACTCCCTCTGCATTGCCAATGTCCCCCCCACAAGGAGCTGTGACTCTGTCCCATGCCTCACCCTGTCCCCTCCCTCACCACAGGGGGCATTGATCTACCCCTCCCATGCACCTTCCTTCCCCCCTCCCCTTCCACCTCAATGGACTGACCAGCTGGAGGCACCTCTCCTTGCTGCTGGCTCTGCTCCTGGCTGCCTGAGTGTTGTGCTGCAGCTGCTCACAGCACAAGCACTTATTGGCCAAATTATCAACCCTTTTGGGCCAATATCTGATGAAGCAAATTTTCTTTATAGTACTGATCCTATATTGAGCTGATGTTTTGGTGCACCAGTAATAATTTCCCTATCTGGCCTCTGTTTATGGTCCATACCTTGGTGAACTACATTAACTCAGGTGGCCATTTTTAATGTGTTCTACAAGGAGGATTACTCCGCGCTGGTCCGGTCCTGCAGGGA
>NW_017728907.1:26679093-26707806 GCF_001723895.1 Crocodylus porosus | reverse complement strand
CCCCTAAGCTCCCTTAATGTCTATATGAACCCTAATTTGCACTGACCATTAATCAGACCAACTGGTGTACTGTTCAAGGACAAAAAAACATTTTGAGCCCTCACCCTGAACATAGATTTGAGTTATTTTCTGCATCACTTTTGGAATCTGGAAACTACCTGTTAGTGTTGGCTTTCCAGAATACATAAACCCCAGCAGTCTGCATATCAGAAATTACAGCAACAAAATCCTATCTGAGAGAAAACTCCATACACCTCAGAACACCCACCATTTTGTTTGTATCTTGTGATTATAAGTTTTTATAAATGTTTACCTGTGGTATTGTGAAAGTATCTTAAAGGGACCCGATTCTCAGAACATTGAATGCTCTAACTGAGAATTTTTCAGCATTTCACTTTTTGGCTGAGTGCTAGCTGGGAGAAATGTGTCTTCAGCCTTTATCAAAATATTTTGTGTGGGTTTTTTATGAGAGATGACCCTAAAAGCTGTTAGGTGAGAATACCAGGAAGTCAAGGGCTAAATAGAATTATATTTCCCATATCTATTGAAAACAAATGGCATCCAATTTCCTCATGACTCTTCAAAAAACGTAGCCCCAGGTTTAGTACAAATTGAACCCCTTTCACCATAGCAGAGGTGGTATCTAGAGGTATCTATAGATACCCATTGTACTAGCTGTTGCTTCCATAGATCCTTAAGAGAAAAACCTGAGGAATTCCTTGTAACAGTTGAGCACTGTGGAACTTGCAAGGTTTGTTCAGTTCTTGGATTCTTTAAATCCATGTCTACACTGTAGTCTTGCCATCAGAACTTTTGCCTGTCTAGGATGGATGACATTGTCATTAGAGCACCTTAACTTTTGGCTAATGCTGCATGTACATCCTGGCCGACATCCTGAGGGACCATGGCTATGATGTGACGGTCAATGTGCTCATCGTGGGAATGCTCAGAGCCTGGGACCCCAGCAACCAGAGCATCCTGCGTGCGTGCGACATCTCCCACCGCTACGCCAAGCTGATGCGCTGCTTCATGGTGTCCGACACCATTGGTTGGTCCCGCGACATCTATGTGAAACACATCATGGGCCACCGCCAGTACTCCAACCCCACCAGACGAACTGCCACCAGACTGGACCCAGAGGGGACCACCTGAACACCCCCTCTGCACCAGATGGACCTTCACTTTGAGAGGATTCTTTAGCAACGGACGACCCCACTCCACCTGAAGAGGACCCCAGTGATGAGACTCTAAATGGACTGAGACGCTTTCTTCGAACCACTTCTTCCACCATTGCAGACCATTGTAATGGGTTTGTATCTATCTTCCATCTCTCTCAGCATCGCGAACCCCCTCCCTCCACCCCTAGGCTTAGTTGGCTAACATTGTATCTCCTGTAACCTAGTTGCGTTCCCTTTCTCACCCCCATCCCTCTAATGTTAGTTCCTTGCTCGGGCAATCTGTATTTCCTTATCGGCTATGTCATCTTTTTTGGATTCACAATCCTAAACATCTACTAATGAAAGTCAACTGAGAGAGGCTGTACTGGGAAGAGGCATGGTGCACATTGGTAAGAATGAATGGCTTAAACCTGCTGGTTTTGCCGTGTCAAAGGAACACATTCACATAAGCATTTTACTGCATGTTAGCTGAGACCATCTGTAATCTGGCTGGATTTTGCCAGTTTACATTAAAATTTGAGTCTGGTTACATGCAAAATAGCTCATATTCTGCTGACAAAACTTAATAAAGTAGGCCAGTCCTGTGATTTTTTTACTGTTCTGGGATTGTGTTGATGTGAGGCTCTTCTATAAGGAACTGAACTGAGACCCAACCAACTATCCGGAATCTGACAAAAAATACTTTCAGGACTGATGGGTTTAAATTGCTGACTTAAAGGCGATCAGTTCTATATTCTATTATCAGTTTTGTAAGCCATCCAGCTGTTTTCTCTGCTCCTTACATTTTCTTTAAAAGCACTTTTATATTGTTTAAGATTTTTTAATTGGGAAAACACGTCTCCCTATTTAAATATAGCACTGAGTAAGCTGAGCAGGACTAGACCCAGGAATATTTGATGACTGGGTCTCAGACTCTAGATTCAGACACCCCTCTGCTGCTATGCTCTGTTGCACATGCATCTTACCTGATGAATACATCCCTTAGACAGGTCTGATGTCAGTTTCTGGTAAAAGGGAGAAATAGGATGAATGATTCACAAGGTGAAAATGAATCAGATATAACAGTAAGAGTTGTTGGAAGTGCTTTTTAAAATTTAGACCTTTATTATAGGCAATAAAGAAACAGACCTGGAAAGTCTGTTTCATGATCCATCATACTCCAGACTTTGAAACAGTTTGGCACGCCAACATCCCTATTTATTAGTCATTTAGTATTTGTTTTAACTTTAAGTTATACTAAACATTTTTTTATAACACACACCAAAATTGAATGTTTCTCTGGCAGGGAAAACAGGAATTTGCATAGAGTTGGTAGACAGTAATGTATATGAAACCAAAGTAAGAGAGAAATGTATATGAAACCAAACAAAAGGAATTGCTGTGGATTACTGTACTGTCTGTTTTTGAAGGTTTATGGGGGAAATATTTATAGTGTGGTATTACATAGATTTCAACAAAAATCAGGACACTACTGTGCTATATGTGCTATATGTCTTTTCTGGCAACAAGCATTTGGATTGCTATGCTTCTATGGATATTTGTACTACAATGAAAGAAGAAAGAAAGTGTCATGCTGCTGTCTGATCGCAGCACAAGGGACCATAATGGCGGGGTTAGAAGGGCTGATTTAGCTCTCTATGGGACTGTTAACGTGAGTCCAGCTCACGTCGCCTGAAGAGACTGGAGGTGAGGTGATAGTCATTGAGACGGAGAGTAGTTGAAGGTAGAGATTTATTTACTCACAGTGAGCGTTAAGGAGAGAAACAAGATGCAGAGAGGTAGACTGCTAATCATGTCGGGCCGGCAATGAAGCGGGGTTCATTGGTTGCTAATCTCGAATGGGAGGCAGAAGCTAGGTGATCAGGCTAGCGTCCCTTGTGATAATCAAAGTGGGTGATGAATGACCTTGCCTGGGTGCAGCTGTGCGCTCCCTTATCACTCAGGTGACGCACTTAATGGTGAGCTGGCTGTTTTCACCTATCACCTCTCAGGGTTCTGTGTCCCGGCCTTATTTGGCGTTACAGACTAGCTGACCTCACCTATGTTGGTGATGCTCTGATAATGAAAGTAGTGGTATGGCAGTGTTTGTTTTACCCTTTTGTGATGGTTGCGGAGAAGACGGGCGGGGCTTGCCATCTTGGTGCCTTACGCATTGATGCCACCATTATGGTGTGCGTGTGACATGCCCCCTTGCACAAGGCAGCAAGGGTTGACTGTATCTACACCATAGCATCATATTCACTTTCGTTATATGCTGCTTGTATGGCCTCATAGCTATTTTGGTCAGCACTGGGTAAGCATGTATATACAAAAGCAGATAGGTGAATCAGGCGTGACTTTAGCCATTGTAAGAAAAAACAGAACAAACAACAAATGGCAATACCTATCGTGCAAATAAGCAGGGCGGTTAGCTCTAGTTTCTTCAAGTGTCTGAGGCCGAACATGTCGAGCCAGCTGAACATCCAATTGAGGTTTGACCCTACGTTGCGAGCTTGGCGTGTGAGGTTGACAGCGACGTCTATTCCTTCTAAAACATCGGTGAGGTTGAAACTGTCAACATGGAATCTCAGGCAACAGTCCGCAAAGTTCTCATGTGGGTTAAGGGACAGGCGAGGGGCAGAGTTGTTGTAGATGCCTCCTATGGTTTGACATAATCCCCCCATTGTCACCAGGAGGTAGTCAAGGCCTAAGCGATTAAGGTACACAGCGTGTTGTAGGTCTTTAATAGCAGTCCCAATATGCTGGAAACCTGTCTGGGTGGAGTTTCCGAACATTTCAAAAGCTTGGTTGAGATACACAAGCTTCGTGAGTGCTAAGGGGGTTCCAGCTTGGGAAAATGGTTCCCAGCCACTCAAGATGTGACATCTCCCCCCAGACATTTGGTTGCCTGGCGTACTCTTTTCTGCATAGAAAGAAGAGTGGGGGGACCCTATGGCTGTAGTAACTAATGTCCACTGACTTTTTGACTTTTTTGGGATTGAAAGGTAAGCTAGGTGAGTATCGAGTTTGTACCATATCCAACCGGGTGGTAACTTTTGATTGTGCTTTCTGGAACCTGGCAGGACTTGGCAGTTGCCTGTTATTGCTGATTGTCCTTTTTTGGTTTCTGGGTAGATCATCCTTCGTGTGTATCGCGTACAGAAGTTTCCAAACTGCATTTCTGAAACGAGGGTACTATTAACTTTGAGACCATCAGACAACAGACTAATACTGCACGACTGATGGGCGGAATAACACGCAGATAACATAACTCGGATTCCATTGGGTAGCCGATGTTCTGGTTGACTTGCGGCAGTAGCAACCCAAACAGTCAGGTTAATGAACAGTTGACGGTATGAGCGGTTCGCAGCTGGGTAAAATTGCAGGATAGCGGCAGCAATTGTTGTTGTACAGGTGATTCTACTGGAGAATGTGGAATTGGTAAGCTGAAAGATAGGGAGTCCCCCTCCCATGTAGTTGAGAGAGCCTAACTGGATTCCATTTAGCGACTCCGGGCGGGCTACGGGACATTTGGCTGAGTTTGCCCATTCCTCTGTGTCAGTGGAATTTAGAATGACGGGGTTAAAGAAAAGCGTTAGGTCTGTGGACCCCCTTGGAGCTTGGATACAGGCAACGAAGGTCCCGTTATGTTGAATCATGTTGCCCGCACTATTGGACGAGAGGAACGCATTACTCTCGAACTCTGGTTTTTCCTGCAAAACAAGAAGCTATGACAATTGTTTTTCTCCGCAACTTAGCCAGTTGTGATGATTTAAAATACGGGCCGTAGAGCCATTGCACCAGTACGTATTGGGGTAAGTAGCAGGCTCAAGAACAGTGGCCTCTAGTGGGGTCGAGGGTTGGGGCCCCTCGGGGATTGTAAGCCACACAAGATCTCCCTTAGCATACACAGGTTTCCAGGTGGGTGGTGGCATAAGGGGCTTTACCGTCCAGTGTGGTTTGTCAGAATTGAGGTTCGTTAAAACCTCGGGGAGGCGTTTCTCCCACCCCTTATAACTACCCCCTCCAGTTGTGCGGAGCACCTGTTTGAGCAGCCCTATGGCCCTTTTGACCACACCGTTGCTCTCAGGGTGGTACTGTAGGTGCATGTGGAGCACAATGCTGTGTGCCGAGGCAAACTGGTCTAGCAGTTTAATAGTGAACGGGGGGCCTCCGTCAGTTTGGATTTCGGTTAGCTCTCCCCACCACTGGATGATTTGCTGAAGGGCACCTTGCACATCCTTGGCTGTAGTGCGCCTGAGGAGAACACACGCTATGTTGTGGGTCCCGAGGTCAACAGCTACTACACCCTTTAGGTGGCTCTTTGCACCCGGGAGGGGGCCGACGAGGTCAACTTGCCAAGTTTTTCGAGGGCTAAAGTGCGATGAGTCAAACGCTTTCTTCTCATGGCACTTGGAGGCGGTGGGTTTATTGGCCTGACAGGCCACACACTGAGGGGTAGCGGCTACCCACTGATAGGTTTGTACTTTTGTTGGTTCGCCTCCTAAACGGCATCACTGTCGTTGGGCGTTTGCTGTTCCTGGGTGCCCCTAGAACTCATGTAGCCATTGAATGAGGTGATCAGATGAGGTCGGGCTCTGCTGGAGAACACTGGCTGGGGCAGCTTGGAGCTTTTTGTCCAAGTGTGCATGAATGGGGTCCATATTGGGGTGGTGAGATTGGGTGTGCTTGATCAAAGGATCAGGGCTTTCAACTAGGTTGAGGATGGCAGCCCACAGCGGGACATGTGCGGTGGGAGTTCCGCCACCAGTACACATTTTGTAGATGTATTCAGAGTCAATGGCAATGATGCATGGTTGTCGTCTTGGGTTATGGGCGGTTGAAATGTGTTGAAGTACACACAGGACCCCCTTAGCTCTAGCACTTGGGCATTGGTGTCTTAGTCTACGTGTTGGATCTCCATCCAGTCGCATGCTTGACACGTCACTCCATACTTCTGTGAGTCCTTTGTAGATCCATCTGAGGCCAGCCGCGCTGGTTGGGTGGTTCCATACAGGAAGATAGGTGGTTACTGGGTGAGGGTCCTCCTTAAACTGCCAGTGGCTCCACCTTGCATGGGTTTCGTTGACTAACTTGGCCCAGGTCGTTAAGAGTCCATTGAAGCAAAAGGAGGGCCTGTTTGGGTCAAGTGCTGGGATGGTTTCTGCACTCGGGCCGAGAATCACCCCTTGTTGCGCCAAGAAGGGTTCCACAAGTCAGACGGCTAGACAAGCTAGGCCTAATCCGTACTGGTGCTGTTCACTAGCAATGGCTGTGAAGTTGTAGTACACTGGGTAACCTTCGGCGTTGTACACCACCAGGGACAGTTGATCATCCGACCACGTGTACTTGATCTGCAGCGTTTCGGATGGGGAGAAACCGTGAAGTGTTGGTGGGTTGCAGAAAAACTTGAGGAGCTCGTCAAACTTCTTTTCATCTGACCTGTCCCAGAAACAGGGACGCCAGGAGTTGCCGCGCATTTTCTTCTGGAGGTGTTGGATGAAGGGGTGTAGATGTGAAGGGATGAAGTGGCGGACCCACATCAGCTGGCCTAGGAGTTCTTGAAAGTGTTTCTTTGTCATAAGTCATCGCTCCCTCCAACAAGATATTTGGTCCGGTTTTTCAATCGAAATTCCTTCAGAGGTAAATGTGATTCCCAGAAAGGTGAACTGTTGGCCAGGTCTTTTTATGGACTTTTTCATGTTGAGAGCGTGGGAGACTCACTCAGTTGTTTCTTGCACAGCAGTAGAGTCGGGGGCCATTATGAGGATGTCATCTATGTAAGAGTGAATCTGCACAGAGTTTGGAGGGACCACGCTCTTTAGGACCAGGCTTAATGCCCCCGTCGCTGCTGCGGGGGAGTTTCGGTAGCCTTGAGGGCATACTTTCCACTTGTACATAACTCCGTCGATGCACATGTTAAGGAGGCCTTCATCGTCTGTTAAGGGGACAGAAAAGAACATGTCCTTTAAGTCGATGGTGCAGGCCCACGATTGCGAGTGCCAGCGTAAGTCGTGTAGTAACTGGCTGATGGACATCGCCGCCAGGGTGGCAAGTGGTTTGATGTGACTGTTTGCCACTCGCTAGTCCACAACAAGCCTGGCTTGGGAGGGGTCCAATTGCTTAGCGATGCCCCATCCCGGAGACAGGTATTTAGATAGAGTAATTATTTCTAGCCAGCCTTGTGTGAGAAGAGATTTCAGCAGTTTGTCTAGGCTGGCTTTTAAGGGCCCTTTTGTTGGAATAGGGCAAAATTTCCAAGGATTTGAATGAAGTGGCTTCGGCCGATGTGCTGGGGCATTTACAGTGAATGAGATTGGCGATTATTCTTCTGTGGGGAGTGCTTGCATTACAGGTCCTTGGAGGTGTAGATGTCGTATTCCGTTCGCTCCCAGCAGTACTTGACTCCCCAGGACGGCTCGCAAAAGTTTGGCCACTGCTCTGAGTGGCTTAAATGGTGAAACTAATACTTTGACCACCAAAACACTTTCAGTCGCATTTAGTCCCTGAACAAAGATGGTTGCTCCTGTGTGCACGTGAGGTAAGGGGGGGGTGATGACATTGACTTGCGTGCCCGTGTCGAGAAGCATGTGATGTGGAGTGGGGTATGGTCTTTGGTTCAGTTGGGTGGTGATACCATAGGGGAGCATACAGCCGCTTGTCTCCAGGTCGGGCTTCAGAGCTCGTGGCCGCTGCTCGTTTTTTGGATGCATCGCTCTTTCTCTTAGGCCGCCTCTGTTGTCGTCATCCCAATGGAATCCTAGGGCTGATGCGAGCTTCTCTTGGGTGTCTTCATCTAGGTGGTGTATCTGCTGCTTGCTCATCCCTCCTTGGTTTAGGAGGAACCCAAACATGGCCCGCTTTCTTGGCATCTGGTGCGGTGGTCCTTGGGGCTCGTGTTCCCGGCCCTGGTGCTGGGTGTGGTTGTGTGGGCGGTCGTGTAAACTGTGGTCACAGTTATCCGTATAGGCAGCCATTACAGACAGTGTGAGCCCGCTCGATGGGGGGTCCGCTGGCAGTTTGTGGATAGCCTCTGGGACGCTACTGACTGGCTGTCCACAGAAAGTATGAAGCCACAGATGGGAAGTGGGATCGTTGGGCCAGTAGAGGTCACAGGCGGTGGTGACCCCTGCCATGAGTATTGGGACTGAACCCGGGTCACTAAGGTACCGGTGGGGGTGCACTCCGTGCGCTTGGGCATTCGTGAGTTGCCCCCTTGGATTTATGATCAGGTCCCAATGGTAGTTACTGAAACCTATGATGTAGTTGGCTAATGAGTCCCGTCCCCGGCTTGCTGTAGACTGGGGCCCCTCATGGACCATATGTGGTGTCATTGATAGTGCCATGATCACCAACGCTGGGAGGGGTATGGGCCAATCATGATTATGGACCGCAGCATTCACTCCCCCCAGTCCGGACGTCCAGCTGGGACTGTGTAACATCATGGTGGTTTCTTCTAGATCGACTCAGTCATAACCGTGGTCTATAATCATCTGGCCCAGCCAGACTAGTGGTGATTCCCCTGGATGGTGTGTGGTGAAAGTGATTAAGTCACAGATCTCTGCCCGGGACCTGCTTTGCCAGGAGGTCGTCATTACTGGGTGCCCGTCTAACCTGACCACGACCTTAGTGGTGCTGTTTGGGAGGGCTGTGACAGGTTGCGGCAAGTCTGGCGGGGGAGGTAGTTCCGGGTAGAGGCTAGGTGGAGCCCCTTTTGATGGCTCTACGTCCTGGACCCCGTATGGTGGAGGTGGGGTGGATGGTGCGGGAGGTGCGGCCTCGGGTGACTGTGCCTTCTTTGCCGGAGGCACTTCCTCTTTTTCTGTATCTCCGGCTTGCTGTACTGCTGCACAAAACTGACTCGAGATCGGAATATGAGTGCACAGCATTTACAAAGTGTTGGTAGAGGATACCTAGACACTTAGGTTTATCCCAGGTCAGACCAGTCCATTTGTCCGCGGCTTTTCTGTGAGTCTCCAGGTCACTGATAAGATCCCCGGCCATTTCGTGCCCCCTTGAACGTTCTTTTACAGGAGGGCAATGGAAATTATCAACTGGTATGGGAGCTTCTAGATCTTTTAGATGTCGCAGACCTCTGGCCCATGTCTGCACGGGGGTGGAGTCTCCCGTCCCATACCCCTTAACTTTCTTCAAGGACACAGTGTGCCCCTCATCATTTGGGTGGAACAGGGTTTTTGGGTCTGATAGTAGGCAGCCGAGAGCAGCTGGTGACCCCTCGAAGGCCCATTTCTTTTGACCCTTCTTTTAAAGACAAGTACCCTCGGCAGTCTTTTGGGGTGGGGCTTGCACAGTGGTAACTCATATGCACCCAAAGTTCTGTATCATTATCGGTGGTACGGCAGCCCCGACCTCAGGAGCAGACAGCAACCAGCAGATCCGTGAATCCTGTTCAAGACGCCATGTCATGCTGCTTTCCAATCGCAGTGCAAGGGACCAGAATGGCAGGGTTAGAAGGGCTGATTAGGTCTCTATGGGACGGTTAACGTGAGTCCAGCTCACGCTGCCCGAAGAGACTGGAGGTGAGGTGATAGTCACGGAGATGGAGAGTAGTTGAAGGTAGAGGTTTATTTACTCACAGGGAGCATTGAGGAGAGAAACGAGATGCAGAGAAGTAGACTGCTAATCATGTCGGGCCGGCAATGAAGTGGGGTTCAGCAGTTGCTAATTGCGAATGGGAGGCAGAAGCTAGGTGATCAGGCTAGCGTCCCTTGTGATAATCAAAGCGGGTGATGAATGACCTCGCCTGGGTGCGGCTGTGCGCTCCCTTATATTACTCAGGTGACACGTTCTACGGTGAGCTGGCTGTTTTCACCTATCACCTCTCAGGGTTCTGTGTCCTGGCCTTATTTGGCGTTACAGACTAGCTGACCTCACCTATGTTGGTGATACTTTGATAACGAAAGTAGTGGTATGGCAGCATTTGTTTTACCCTTTTGCAATGGTTGCGGGGAAGAAGGGCGGGGCTTGCCATCTTGGTGCCTCGCGCATCGATGCCACCATTATGGTGTGCGTGTGACAGAAATACCTTATACAAGCCAAACAAACAGATGTCCATGTCCCTTGTTGCAACACAAATGCCCTGGCTGCAACATTTATGGCTGCAACATAGGTGGTTTAAAACAGTGCTGCAGATGCCTGTTTGCTTTATGGTGAGAGTATGGGGAGCCTGGAGCTGCCTGTACTCTCCAGTCATCCCGGGCAAGCACTACCGGGGCTTCAGGGGCCTGATCATGCATTCCCCAGGAATTCCCATTTCCAGAGCTTGCAGCATGTTCCCCTGAAGCCCTGTGAGTATGTGCCCAGGTTGTCCCATTTGTAGAAGTGCACCCAGGAATCTTCCAGCAGGGGATTCTTTGGATGCATATTACACTGCTACATCCAATTCAGGGTGTGCCTCTACAAATTGGGGAATCTCAAGTTTCCTATTTGCAGATGTGTACCTCAGGAATCCTTTGGCATGGGATTCTTCTGGTATATGTATCATGCTATTGTGCTCTGACTTGGAAAAATACTTGGGAAACATTCTCCTGTTTCCAGAGATGCACCCCAGATTGGGGCACAGCAGTGCAATAAACACACCTGGGGAACCTCCTGCTGGGGGATTCCTGGGGCACATGCATTTAAGTAGGGATCCTGTGGTTCCCCCATTTGCCGGTGTCCATTAGGACTGGGCCCTTGATGCCCTGGGACTGACAGGGGCTCAGGTGATATCTGTGACATTGGGATACCAAGCGATGTCTGTGCTGCCTAGTGAAGCAGAACAGCTGTGCCAGGACAGTTCATTTGACAAGTCTGTTTTGAGAGGCAGGGCTAGAATCTGAGAAGTTTGGAATCCATTTATTTTTAAAGACTGTTTCTTTTTCTGTAGTAAGATATGTTCAAAACTCCAGGGATCTCTGGACCATGGAAAAGTCAACAAAGTGACTTTCTTGTGAAAGTTCCTTTCTTCTTCTTATTGCCAATGAACTCAATACCTTCCCCTGTCCCTGTAAGAAATATTAATTTCAAGCAATTTAGACAGACGCTCTTCCAACAGTTTCTCATCTTGCTTCAGTCTTTGTTCCTTGGATAGAACTCTACTCTTACAAAGTGTATTGCATTTAATCAGCTACTTGCTCTGAGAAATGATAGTTACTAAAGGTGATAATAGATTTTATATCTTCATTTTAAACTGATTAGCTTTTTCATTCTGCTTCCTTCTTGCCCTCATTATTCTTCTTTTATTCAGAGACTTGGACTTCTCCAGAAAGGTCATATAGGATACATCCCTGTGAGCACATACCTGCAAGGGCTCATGTTTCCCACATGACAAATATCAGCAGCACATACTTGTGTCGCTGTTCTTTGTCCCAGGGCACATCTCTGCACATATGCTCTGGTGCATGGCACCAGGACCCAGGTGGGATAGTGAAGGCATAGGTGGTGGCCCCAGTAGCCTTACCTGTGGTCCTGGGGGCTTCCTGAGGCAGCAGCAGCACTGAGCCTTCTGCTTGGAGCCTGGTTGGCAGCTAGAGCATTTCTCTGACTAGCCAGGCTCTGGTTTCTGTTGGCACATGCTATTGGAATGTGCACTGTGACACTTTTTTTTTAGTGGTATTTTTTTTTTTAGCACCTGGGGATCTCTCAGTGCCAACCTCCCCGCCCCCCACCCCCCACTGTGCTGCAAATTAGCGCAGAATATGGGTATGTGTGTGCCATGTGTGGTTTGTGGCACCTCAAATGGCTTTGAGGACTGCAAACTGCATATGCATACTCATAGGGACACACACATATAGTCTTGAGATTAACTTGTATAGGGAGGCTTTCTTTTAGCATGCTTTGAATTTGGACATTGCTTTCTTCTTCCTCTTTGTGTCCTCAGAGAGTACTGTTCTCTCCTTAAATGCTTGGATTATATGAAGTCTCTGTCCAAAGCCTTAAGAACTGTTTTAATTTATTATTGCATATTTTGCTTGCAGTTATGTTGTGCGGGTCAGGCTAAAAGTAAGCTTGGGAATGATCGTTGGGTTTTTGTTTCCTTTTTTCTTTTCAAGGAACATCTGAAGCTTGTGACTGCCAATGAAGGCTCTGTTTATTACAATGGTATGGAACAAGTTCACCATTCCTGAATGGCAACACTAGGTGCAAGGCATAAAAAATAAACTAAGTAAAAAAGTGAGTAGGGTTCATGCTTTTCATTAAGTTTCTATGTATAAGGTGTTTAAAAATGCTGAATCAATTATTATAGGTTGATATAGGTCTCAGTAGATCACAAGTATGCTTATAATCATTATAAGACCTGCCACTAATACATTCATAATAATTTATAGGCCCTGAGGGCTATGTTTTAAAAATATCTAGGTGTCCATTTCCCATGGGTGTTAGACTTAGCTCCTTTAAAACAGAGACCTTTCTATTCATGTTTGTAATATGCTGTCTAACACCAGTTGCTTCAGAAATGATTTTTAAGCAGGAAGAACGGTCAGGTGTGCAATAGATATTGCAAACAACTTGGCTAACTGTCAGCTTCTGAGAATTAGATAACAATGGATGACCTTTTACAAATATGCATGTTGAGTCATAGGGAATTGGGTGAGGGACTGATGGAGTTGGGTACACATCTACACAACCCCGTAAAGTTCTAGCCTGTGGTAGGTACAGACCCCAGTGAGTCTGTAACAAAGGAGAAACAATCCTGGTAAGTAGGTAACTTTATTCTTCTCCCTTTCCCAGTCCTTCAGTACCATATCAAGCTCAGCTGTAGTATACAGGTGAAACTTGTTGGCTTTGCATTTACAGAAAACACATATCAGTGCTTACTTATTCACCTGTTGAAATGGACTTTCATTTAGTGAGCTAGGCAGTAACTTCCCAAATTTAGGAAATCTGATTTTGCTTATTCTGGGTGAATGCGTTCAGTGTTATCTACTAAGGACCCATTCAATCTGGTAGAACTGAATTAGCACCTTGTGAGACTCATGGAAAGAGAAATACTTTTAAGAAGTTTCCTGTCCCTTCTCTTAGCTGTGAAGGGTTCAAACAGCCATTTACCATACCCAGTCTACTTTCACATGAACATAGACCAGAAGCGGTGTGTGGGAACCATGTGGGAAAGCTGGTATAAGTAACTCAGTGTCGGGGAACGGGTGGGTGGGATTGTGCGGGGGCTAGCAGGTCAATGGCGGGGGCTGGTGGATTCACAGGGGAGTGCTGTCTGTAGTGGAGTTGTGGAGCTAAACATTTCCCAGTTATGGTTGTGGGGGAGGGGTATGAAGTGTGCAGCCCTGGGGCTGGGGTAAGTGGCTTGACTTTCTCAGCTCTGGGGCTGTACTCCGAATGCATACAGGAATTCAATAAATTGGGTTAACCCATTCCCAATCTAAGTTAGTCCACCTCCAGAGGTGAACTAATTTAGATCAGGCCCACTATTTTGGGGACAGTTTAAACTCCCCTGAAGAAGTTGCACAGATAAGCAGTTAGGTCATGTAATGGCTGTACATACCCTAGGTGCAGAAACTGAGAACACAACATTTTTATTACAGTGTAAATTTATTTTACTCCGGAGTCTGCAAATCCTGCTGCACAATGATCACCTCAATCAAAGCTATAATCAAAACTATGCTGAGACATGATAAGCCAGGAGTGGGCAAAATGAACCCCGTGGACCGGATGCGGCCCGCCAGGCTATTCTATGCAGCCTATGGGGCCCCAAAGAAATTTAGAAAATTAATATTTATCTACCCTTTGCTGCCTGTCATGTGGCCCTTGATGACTTGCCAAAACTCAGGAAGTGGCCCTCCACCTGAAATAATTGCCCACCCCTGTGATAAGCATTATAAAATGTCTGTATCAGGGCCATCGCTGACAATCATGTCTGTGAATGTTGATGGGCTTTCAGCTGTTAAACAAGGAATTCTTGCCAAACTGTGTACTGATCATGATTGCCAAGCACTATGCCTTCAAGTGACACACTGAGGGACAGATGATAACTGCCCGAGAGATCAGGGAAAAAGCTTGCCATCGAGAGCACATGAACAATAAGGCAATGTAATCTTCATTAAATCTGACCTCATCATCAACACAATAGCTATGACTGATTATGAAAATATTGAAATTCTAACAATGGATACCTGAGAAATTTAAATCTACAGCCCATCACCCTTAGCCACGGTAAAATGCAAGTGATCATTAGCAGTTTTAATAGTCATAGCATCAACTGGGGATACAACCACAACCCATGAAGATGGGAAACAGACTGAAGTGTAGGCAGAGGCACATCAACTGCTCATCTGTGAATCAATTATTTTAATAGTAGCTGCCGAAAAGGGGGCTAGAACTCCAATATAGCTAGATTGTGTAACAAAAGCAAAGTGGAACCTATTCGCCATTCACAACACAGATTGATCATCTTACAAATCAAATGAGTCATAATACCAATCTTAGAACCCCTCTGATGCTGCTTCAACTCCAAGAAGTCAAAGTGGAATGATTTCATCAAACACCTTGACACCATTGCAGTACACATCAAACCAACATCAAAAAATTATGAGCAGTTTGTAAAACCATTATTCAGCAGCTCAAAAAGACACACCTCAGGAGGCTGTAAACCAAACTGAGTGCATCTACGCAGCCAGGACTTGTGGTGGCCCATTGTCCAGCACACCTGGGATGATGAACAGTAGCTGGATGCCTTCTGCATAACTCAGGCCACCTTCTGGGACCTCATGGAGTTCCAGCCCCACCTGAAGTGGAAGGACACTGGCATGTGGCTGCTCCTCCCTGTAGACACTCGGCTGACCCTCACCCTGCTCGTTGGCCACACCCACCAGGCTGCAGTACATCAGCCACCTGTTTGGCATGGGCAAGACCATTGTCAGGGAGGCCATCCTAGAGGTGTGCATGCATGACCCCCTGGTGGTGGTGGCAGGGTTCTGTGCCCTGGGATTCCCCCAGTGCACTGGGGCTCTGGATGGGACCCACATCCTTGTCACCTGCCTGCCCCACAGAGACCAGCCCTACTACAGTCAGAGGGGCTTTCATTCTGTGGTGCTCCAGTCCTTTGTGGACCATTGTGGGGCCTTTATACATGTAGGTACCCATGACACCCACATCTTCCAGAACTCCAGTAATGCCTGGTGGAGAGTGGCCACTTTGCACTGGGGGTGCCAGACCTGCTAGGCACTGTGGCTGTCTTGCCCCTGGTCATTGGGGATCCTGCCTATCTGCTCTTACCTTGGCTCATGCGGCCCTACATCAGCCACTTGAATCCCCACTAGGCCCACTTCAACTGCTGCCTGGATCACACCTGCCTGGGTGGAGTGGACCTGCTTTGTCCACAAGGCCTTCACCTTTATGCAGCACTGCTGTGCCAACTGGTTATGCCTGTATTCCTGCATCTGGCCTGACAGGTCCTCATAGATGTGGGCATTGAAGTGTCCACCCCCTGATGCTGCACCTCCATCTAGCCTCACAATGCCATGAGGTTGCCAGTCTCCTTGGACCAGCTGGGACCCCAGGTGGAGCAGTCGCACAGTAACGCAAAAAATCTTCTCTGCCTGCCCCTCACCTGCACAACTGTAACTTGTCATTAGAGGCTGTGTGAACAGGGGCAGGACTAGGAGCATCACGAAAGACAGTATTGCTGCTCCTGCCAGGTAGAGTGAATGCTGCACCCCCCATGCCTCCTGTCATCCCTCAGACTAGGTCTGCTCACAGCTTTAGCAAGCCAGTCCAAGGCAGCAGGGGGCGGGGGGAGGTGTACTGTCTCCCCACCACTGCTCACACTGGCTTTTCTCTTGGCTCAGCTCCCAGGAGCTGAGCCAGCTAGTCTGAGTGATGGTGGAAGTGGGGGGGGCACACTGCCTCCTCACTGCCACCCACATTGGTTCTGTTTCTGGCTCTGCTCCTGCCCCTGCTTCTCTGATGTCACTCATACCAGCTCTGCTCCTGGCTGTGCTGCTGGGAGCCAACCTGGGAGCAGAGCCAATGGGAGCAGAGCCAATGTGAGCAGAGGCACGGAGGTGGTTCCCCCTTCTCTCCCCACCCCCCAACTGTTAGCTTTGTGCCCAGCTTGGTGTGGGTTGGGGCAATGGGTACTGAAGGTAAAAGGATCAGAGCTTCCCAAGTTACTATCCCAAATAAACCAGGTGTCCCAGAGAGATTTCAAAAGACCCAGAGGAGGGTCCACTCTACTTCCCTGCCTTTTACCCCACCACAGATGTTCACAGCCTCCTGGTGGCAGCGAAATGCACACCATAGAAGTCTGGGCAATGTTTTTTGTTTTGCTGAGTGTTTGTTTGCTCACTTGCATCTGCTTTATCTGACCTCACTCATCCCACAATTTGTGCTCCTCTTGAGCTATCCCTTCTTCCATTATACTCTTCTTCTTCACAGCTCTTCTTCTGCCAGTCTCATCCACTTCCTTTTCTTTCCTCATTTCCATTTCTTTCCCTTCATTATTACCTTTCACCCTTTCTCCCCGATGTCATTGTGCTCCCCTTAACTTGCACCTCCTGCTTACTTTATCCCTGCCACCTAAATAGAATCCTCCCCCCAAATTAATAAAATAAATAAATAAATAGTGGAACTAATAAGATCATGACCCATCTTTTCTCTGACTACCTTGCTGGGAATATCCACCCTTCTCCACATCCTTGTCTGTGTTTTGTCTTTGCAGAGGATAAGCTGTTCAAAGGAGTGACTACAGTTTGCTCTTTACAGTGCAATGAAAACCTGTTCCTGGCCGAGACCTCTGGGCAGTATGACAACATAAATAATAATAATTAATGGAGCACATCACACACGGAAGAAGCAGGAGAACTGACGACATGGAGCTGACTTTTGGGAGCATATACAGCTATTAAGGTAAGGTGGTTACAGAGACGTCTACTGTAATTGCGGAAGGCATTAACTGCTTAAGACTGCCATTAAATTCCACAAGTTATCCATTAACATGCAAGAAATTATTGTAGCTGTTAAAAGGGAAGAATTCTACGCATAAGTTAGTTTAATAAATGATAGCCACAGATTGAAGTAAACAGCTAGGATCTGATGCTTATAGGGTGTGAGTTCATGTTGTGCCGATGAAGGACAGCAATGTTGATTTGCATGATGTTGATGTTCAAAATACAATACTGTATGTCCCATATACTCTTAGGTTAAAGTATCAAGCCTGGGGAATGTGTATTTTTGGGTTTCCTCCTGTGTACTGGCATGTCTAGTTGTCACTACTAAATGTGTCTTTGTCAATTTAAAGAACAGAGCAAGCTACAGAGGAGATAAATGATTAGTGAAAGCAAGGGCTGAAGCCTAGCAGTCATGTGTACTCTGCATAGCATCTGTTGGGGATCCCGGACATAGCAGAGGGGGATGGGGAGATATTTGGGAGGCAGAACTATGAGAGTTTCTTTGGCATCCCTAAGAAGTGGAGTTTGGGCAGGGCAGCTAGAGAAGATGGGAGGACAGAGTGAGTAGATCTGGTATAAAATTGAATGTTGGTGTTCTACTTCTTGCTCTGACGAGATGCTCATTCAGAAACTGCACAGAGCTCAAGAACCTGATAGGCCTCTGCTGAGTTTTAAGAGATCAGCAGTTTTGTTCAGCTGAAGTGACTAGGACTCAAGTATGGAATAAGGCAAGGTCCACAGAGGGGAAGAAGGAGTGACTCCTAAAACAAGGTGGTCTGCCACCCAGATGGTCAAAGAGTTAATTTTTCAAAAGTGGGGCCCACCGATACCTGACATGGTGTTGTTCATAGGAGATCATGAGAAGATACAGGGTTGAGGAGAATGGTGAAATTCCCAGAGGAGGAGCTAATGGACTGTTCCTGTAAGGAGACCCTAAAAAGAGATACTTAGAGGAAAAAGCCTTGTCAGAGCCTCACAGATATTGTAAAACCCCAGTGAGTAGGAAAGGTCCCACTAGTCACCTCAGTTTCAGGGGGACTCAAGTAGAGAAAAGGGGAGGAAAAGGTACCCACCAAGACAGTGGGTGAGCAGGAGCCAGCAGGGTTCAAAATACACTTTGACTCTGTGGGGGTGGGGGATCCACAAAAAATTGAACTAGTTCATTGATTAATAAGTCCAACTAAGTGAAGGAGAAATCCCATCAGAGACCTCCCCATGTTATGGTTTTCAAATCTTACAGGGGGGGCTCTCATTTCTTATGGGGGGCTCAGCTCCCCCTTAATTTGCAACCTGGGAGACATAGGTTGCAGTACTGGTGCCACTGGCAACAAGAAAGGAGGAGACAACTGAGCTGAAATTAACTGAAACTCATTGAAGTGTCACAATAATCTACAGTGAGAAATAGGGCTCTGTGAGCTATGTAAACATGAGAATCTAAACTTATTTTTTTTTTTTGCATCTACTCATGGCAACTAATACATTTCATTTTTCATATCTTCATAATATATCTTATCCTGGCCAGCCTGGCAGCACTCTCACCCGTGCTTGTGGTGAGAATCATTTTATTTTCTGAATGTCCTTGGACAAACACAACAGTATGTTTGATTGCCCTTTTTCCTGGCACCCATTTCTTGTGGATTCACACTGATGTATAGTTTAAACCTTTCCCAGCTGTCCTGTCAATTAGTTATCAAGCCATTGACATTTGCTCTTTGAGCATGATGATCGAAGCAGTTAGTTCATTAGTTTAATCTAGACTGCATAAATGCTTATTCGTTATTTTCTGTTTCATAATATATTTTTCATAATATGAAGCCATTCCAGTAAATCATTGCCAGTGAAATAGCACAAAAATTCTATGACAAGTATTTGAAGTTATTCAAATATATCAAGAAGTAAGCTGCTATTTTTTGATTACTAAAAATATGGCTACACAGTGCTGTAGATGCTCTATAGCAATTTACACTACACAAAAAAGGCAGCAAAACTAAATTAATTATGCAAAAAGGAATTCTATCAGCCCACCACCTTCAAAAAGACCTTCTTTTCAAGCCCTTGATTGCTGTAGGAGGCATATCCTTAGTCTACCCCAAAATCCTCATGAAACAGTTGTATTTTGCAGTGTACTGAAGGAAGACTAACCAAGTTTGGCCTCTTTCACACCAAGGTGAGTACTAGGGAAGGGAGCAAGTCTCAGAACCCTCATAGACAAATACCTGCGCACCATATTCTCTGGGGCTTGGCACCCTCCACTCCTGCTCTCTACTGCTCAACAGCATCTCTGCCCAGGGCACTGAAATAGCTAGTGACGCCTCTGCTGTTTGGTGCTTAATGATGCCTGTTGATTTTTATGCTACTTAACTAATAAAATAATGAAATGGCTTTTCTTTCCACTTTGCTCCATTGCACATGCAGTGTGGAAGGCACTGAACAATATGTGCCCTTTGTTTCTAGGAAGGTACGTGAAACTTTGCAAAGTGTTTGCAGTTGAAGAATTTCAGTCTAAAAATTCATGGACTTAAAATATGGTTATTGGGACACAGGAATTACTGATATTAAAATAAACATTTTCTGAACAAAGGCTCTTCCTGTTTTGATTACAGATGTATTTGCAGATGAAATTATGAGAAGTATTTGCAAGGAAATGTTGTCTGGCAATAGTTCTTAAGAGGAAATCATCTTCTTCACTAAAGAAGAGGAAGCTGGGTAGTTTTAAATATATATTCATTGAGTCCTCTTGTAAGAACTTGAATGTCTCATAAGACAATCTTCTCCTCTGTAGATACAAAGTGAATGCTCATTTGCTGCCCTCGGAATAGGACCAGTGTTCCAGGATGGCCATGATGTCCTTTGGTGGCCTCTTGGCTCCTGACCTGCTCTAGTTGTAGGTACCCTCCCTTCACTCCCTCCTGCCATACCTTAATGTTCTTAGAGAATTTTGAAAAGGAAGGCTGTCCCAGGGCCCTAGAGCAAGCTCTACATTGGCCTTCTGCCACTGCATTGCTCAAAGTCTGATGGACTCACTGAAGGCCTTACACTTAGTTGGCCCTCTAGGCCTGTACATGCACCCAGGGCACCTGTTTCCTTATGAGCTAATCATGGCCTCTCACCACCCCTTATAGCCATGCCCATACCTCACAGGTACTAATGATTAATCGATTCAGTGGGCCCTTGGCCCCTACTCTCATTCCACATTTCTCCTGGCATCTATGCCCTTGTCAGTTACTGCCCCTCTGGGCTGCTGGGCCCCTGGCTCTAATTTCTTCCCCTCTTGGGCTGTGGGTCCCTGAACCTGGCTTTGCCTCTCTCAACATTGGACCTTTGGCCCTGTCTCTGCCCTTTCCAGGGCTCTGGATTCCTGACCCCTGCCTCCATGTCCTTTTCTTTCTGCATCTCCTACGCTAGGCCTCTGGCCTTTCTTTCTGCCCCTCTTGGGCTATATTGCAGCTTGCATCCTGCCTCCAGCAGGTTCAAGCCTCACTGTCTCTGTGGCACTACTGGGACCTCCTGACCTCCCCTACTTCCCCAAACCGAGTCCACTAGTCTAAACCACAAAACAAAACAAAACATGAGCACTCTGGCTGTAACATCAAGTCCTCAGCTCACTGGCTGCATACCAAAATCACCTTCATCCTGAGTCCCTGCACCCTGCAAGGCCTCAGTTTCTTACTCTCCAGGTCCCATTTTTATCCAGATCTCAGTTATTATTGCAGCTATTGCCCACTCCTTGCAGAGCTCTTTTGTCTATGGCTTCCCAAGCCAGACTGACTGCCCTGGTTCAGGTCCTAGCTTATATATCACTCAAGCCCTGCCCACTTCTGGTCAGGTGGCTTGGTAGCCTTGGCATAGCTGCCCCCCTCTCCTAGATTCATAGAAGCTAGAGTCAGAAGGGACCTCAAGTCATTGAGTCCAACCCCCTGCCTAGGCAGGAAAGAGTGCTGGGGTCAGATGACCCCAGCCAGATGCCTATCCAGCCTGCTTTTAAAGACCCCCAAGGTAGGGGAGAGCACCACCTCCCTTGGAAGCCCATTCCAAATTTTGGCCACTCTTACCGTGAAGAAGTTTTTCCTGATATAATTCTCAGTCTCCTCTGCCTCGTTCTCCTAGGCACCCTTGTTATTGCTACCCTGACTCCTACAGCAATGACTGTATTGCTTCTGTGAGCTCTGACCTATTATACTATTGCTGTGCAATTTGTACAGCAATAGGCACTCGTAGCTTCTGGTCTCTGGCTACCTATTCTTTTGCAGCTAACTTTTATTTGGCTGCCTGAACACTGTTTACTGCTATTTTTCCTTAAAGCAACAGGAACCGTAGGCTCCCTGTTACATCCCTAATTTTACATATTTTAATTAAAGTATTCTTATAATGACACCTGTTTTCTCAAAAGATCTAACTATAATTGCGCATACCATCAGGCTCAGTTATATCTGCCATATTTATTTACAATATAAGATTAGCATCATATTTTCAGAAGTGCTAAAGAGATGTAAGAATCAAGTCTTATTGATTTGTGCTGCCAAGCCATAGTCATTTCCAAAATATCAAATCTTCTTATCATATCTGCAGTTGGCTTTGCTGATATAGAAGAGAAAACTTCAACCTTCAGATCTACTTTCTGTTGTTATGAATTTTGCTCAAAACAAAGCCAAATCAGGTTTTAGAAGGTAGAAAAGATTCATGAGGAACAAGCCAAAATCCAAAAAGGTAGTCAGGTGGTGGCTTTAAGAAGTGGGATTTTTTTCCCCATTTAAATGACTCATCAGATGTGTATCCAGCCTATGCTCACACACTGAATTACTTTCAAAGTCAAGTTTCATCATTTACACTTTTTTTTAGCCAATAGAATCTGGTTGCATCATAAAAGGTAAAGTCAGTCACAAAGCATAGTTGTCTAGTCCATGAGCAATATAGGTGGAAATCTGCTGCTTATGCCTTTATCCTTGCATGTACAGTGAAAGGAATGGAATTGCTGAGGAGGGAGAGGATGGTTAATAAGTGGAGGAAAAATATGCACAAAATTCATTAACAGATTAATAATCAGGTTTCTTCTAGTCTTTTATGGTTTCATTAAAATGAATAAACCAAATATTTTATGGAATAGACCATTAAACTCAAGTGAACATCAAATATTTTACTAGAAAATAGCTATCATTATGTGATTTTTTTTTTTTTTTTGGTGTTCATTTGGTAACTGTTCCTATCAGGGAAAAATAAACCTCACTACCATAACTTATACTTCTTTGGCAATTTTGGACAGATTCTCAGGTCTCAAAAATGAAGTTTAAAACATGTTCTAACTTCTCACCCATACTGCTAACATGATGTGAACCCATCTGTATAGGAAGAACATAGATAAATGTATCTTAATACACCTTCACATTCTGAGGAAACTGTTGATTATAGGAAGTATGGTTATTATTGCTGTATTTTGGCAAAGTAGTTGATAATTCGTTTGTCCAAAAGCATTAAAAATATCTAGTATAATTAACTACGTTTTTTTGTTTTGTTTTGTTTTGCTTTCAGGATAGCATCTTCCTATGTTTGAGAGGTTAGGGTTCCTGCTGACAGTATGTCCCCAGGAAGCCTAGGAAATAAAAATATCTCCTTCCTCTTCAACCCTTCTCAAACGCCGCGCCCCCCCACCCCCACCAAATAAATTCCCTTCAGGCTGTGTGAGTATTAGCCAGTTTTACAGCAGTAATGAGTAAGTACAAGGACGGAATTCCAAGCCCTGCCCTTGTAAAGACTGTTAATAGATTTGAAAGGTAGGGCACTGAAGCTTCATGCCTCCAGGAGGGGAATACTGGAGTGAAATGGTAGGTTTGAAGGACACTTTAATGTGCTGTAGGATAGCCATGTTTAAAGAATTGTGCCAAGAATCCCAGCCCTGCATGCTACAACCGGCTGTATTTTGGAAACACATTTATGTTCAATTAGCTACCAAGATACAAGCAACAAGTATATTGCGTGTATTCCCCTTTCAGGGGACACTCAGGAAAGGAGTGATGGGGTATGGAGTCTATAAGTTTATTGCTAGGAAATAATTTAGAAAATAAACAAAACAGTTCCTTTCCTCAAAGTATTCAGTTGCTTTGAGTAATCAGCTGAAAACTGGCTTTGAGAGTATAACTTTGAGCATTAACAAATACCTGTTTGCATTTCTAAGAATGTACATAAGAACTGGCATTTACTGGATCAAACCATAGATCCATTATAGCCATTATCCTGTATCACACAGTGGCAGAGAGTGGATGCTGAACAGGAGAGTGAACAGGGTGATTTGGGTTTTTCCCTTGTTTCTCTCCCATTTGCAGCCTCCAGCATTAATGTCCAAGAGGTTTTGATTCAGAGGCGATGCTCCTAACACCTGTGTTCAATAGCTACTGATGCACCTTTCCTCCAAGGATTTATCCAATCCCTGTTTAAAGATGGTTAAACTGGCATCTTCCACAATATCCTATGTCAATGAGTAATTACACACTGTGTGAAAAATAACTTTCTTTTGGTAGTTTTAAACTTACTACTGTATTTCACGGTGTATAGGTTGACATAGTATATAGACTGACCCCAGTTTTTCAATGCAAAATATCAGGATTTAGAGAGGCCCAGTGTATAAGTTGGCCTGCATTTTATTCAGAATCAATAACAAAGAGTAATTGGCATGATTGGCACAATCAGAACTGGTTGCCATGGGTCATGTGCAATTATCAGTCAGCGCAGAGTGGGAGCAATGAAACAAACAATTTCCACCATGAATAACACCATCAGTGGCAATTAGCATTAGCAATTGCACACCAAAATGACAGACTGCAGAACTGTTGTTAGTACCAAGAGCAAAGTTGATCACTCTGGTCGTGAATTTGGCATTGTATTTCATTTGTTTCGGCAGCATCTTGAGTACTGGTCAGTACCCTAAGTTTGGTCTTCACTAAAATAGTGCTGGTAATTAGTGTGACTGTCCCTCCTGTAATTAATGGTGTTGCTCTTCCTTCAATTAGTGCAGTTAAGACAACCATGTCTCATGCGTTCGCTAAGGTAATGGTCTGTCAGCAGCAATTTTTTTGAAGCGGCATGATATATAAGTCAAGTTTGTTTTTTAAGACACCAAAATTGGGCTTCAAAACCTGACTTACACACCCTAAAATATGGTACCTATTACTTTAATTTTATCACCTCTACTTCTGATATTGTGAGAGATACTAAATAATAAACCCCTATTTACTTTCTCTTCACAACTTAAAATTTAGTTGACCCTTATCATATGCCTGCTGCCCTCCTCCTCCCCTCACCCTGTCACAGTGTCTCATTTCTAAACTGAACAGGCCTAGCCTCTTTAGTCTTTCCTCATATGGAAGCATCTCCATGCTACTAATTAACTTTGGTTCCCTTTTCTATACCTTCTTTAGTTCTTCCATAACTTTCTTGAGTTATGGTGACCAAAACTGTGGGATGGTGTTCAAAATGTGGATGAACCATGGATTTATAAAGGATCATAATGATATTTTCTGTTTTATTTATAATTCCCTTTTTAATATTTCATAACACATCCTTTGCCTTTTTGATGGCTGCTGAGCACTGAGCTGATGTTTTTGGCAAACTGTCTACATTAACTCCCAATTTTGTCTCCTATGTGGTAATGGAGAGCTAATGTAGAGCCCATTATAGTGTAGCTATAGTTTGAGATATTATTGGCCATGTGCAACATTTTACACTTATTTACACTGAATTGTATCTGCTGTTTAGTTGCCCATTTACTCGATGCAGCAAGATCCTTATGTAGTGCCTCACAGATCATTCTGTAGTGCGCCTTGGTTTTTACCACTTTGAATTATTTGTGTAATCCACAAATTTGGCACTTCTCTATTCACCCCCTTTTCTACATCATTTATGAGTATATTAAAAAGAATGAACACAGATCCCTGGGGGATCCCACTGTTTTTTTTTCATCCTGAAAACTGATGATTTATATTCACTCTTTTTGTTTTCTATCCTTAAACAAATTTCTAATCCATGAGTGGACTTTTCCTCTAATCCCGTGAGTACCTAACTTCATTAATAATTTTTGATGGGGGGCCCTGTGGAAGTACAGATATACTGTGTCAATTGGATCACCCTGAGCCACCTGCTTATTGACACCCTCAAAGAATCCTAAAAGGTTGGTGAGGTTTGACAAAATCATGCTGATTCCTCCCCAGCAAATCATGTCCATCCATGTGCTGATTTATTATTATTTTTTTTTTCTACCAGTTTTCCAGGAACAGAGTTAAACACACTGGCCTATAGTTCCCTGGGTCCCCTCTGGAGCCTTTTTTAAACATTGGAGCCACATTGGCAACCCTCCAGTCCTCTGCTACTGAAGCCATTCTTAGTGCTGGTTGACATACTACAGTTGGGAGCTCAGCAATTTCTTATCTGAACTTCTTCAGGACCCGAGGGTGAATGCTGTCAGGCCTTGGTGATTTCTTACTGTTCAGTTTATCAATTTCCTTTATGACCTCATTCGCTGAAACCTTAATTTGGGTCAGTTCCACAGACTTGTCCCTGCTGAGAGAATATACCTAACATCTTCTACAGTGAAGAAAGATGCAAAGAATGCATTTAATTTTTCAGTAATAGCTCTGTCCTCTTTTAACACTCCTTTAACACCTTGATCATCCAAAGGTGAATCTGACTCTCTAGCAGGTCTTTGGCTTCTAATATACTTAAAGAAATTAGATTTATGAAGAGCTAAATAGGCATAGCTTGATAATAACATCAGCACACAAATTTTAGAAAGGTGCAAATACTAAGCAGGGCAAGAAGTATATAGAGTTTGCACGAAGGTGTATAATTAAGAAGCAATGATAAGAGGTGAGGAAACGAAAAAATAGCTTGAAAAGCAATAAAAGGCTTAATAATGAAATCTCTCAGACAATGGAATGGTATCCCAACAGAAATAGTGGTAATCTCATAATTTTATCTATTTGAATTCTAAGCACTAAAAATACAAATAATGACCTATATGACATAACTTGTTTCTCTGCTTTATTTTACATTTTCTAAGTGGTTCTACAATAAGGAAGGAAAGAAAAATGAATTATGTTGGGTATACATATGGAAAAGGATGCACAACACATAACAATTAGCTTTGGTCCCTGATTTGATTTGGCAGAGATTCAGTCTGATTTGGTGACCGAATCTTCAAATCCAAATTGAATCAAAGGACCCTTTAATCTCTCTGAATTGAATTGGAATCCTCCAAATCGATTCAGAGAGATTTGGAAAGATTTGAAGATTTGGACATAGAGACAGCTGTAATGTTTTTTCTACATACCTCTAGGTAGCAGGGGCTCATGAATGCTGTGATGCTGGGGCACATGGAGTGTCCCACAGAAGTATGGGGGGCTCCCCAGCGTGCTCAGCAGCAGACCTGGAAGTATACCAGAAGCACTTCCAGAGAGCCCAGTGCCAGGGTGTGAGCTGCAAGGGCCAGAGGCCCAGTAATAAGAGGAGTTTGTGGGCTAGTGCCTCGAAGCTGTGCCCAACATAGTGGGTTCAGGCTAGAAGGCCTAGGTATATCAAAGAGGCGGAGTCCGAGTAGGCCAAGGCCCCAGTAGAGCATAACAACAATGTAACACCCGTGAGGCATGGGGGATGGTTGGAGCCATGCAATTGGCTGATAAGGCCTGAGATATCTCATGCAGTGCTGTGCTGAACAGAGGCTTGGCAAAGGGCATACAGATCAGAGAGTTTGAATAAGGCTCAGAGAACCAAGACTAAGCGAAGCCTCCTGAGTTATTTTTCCATCAAAGACATGGCACAAAAGATAAGAAGATGCCCTCAGGGCAGAGCTTGCACAGTCACAGAGCTTTCAGGAGCATCACAGCCACCCCTGGGGATCCTGCTCTGTGACACTCTGCACTACCACATGTATAAATGCTGACTTTGCTGGCTGGAGCACCCTCATGCCTCAGCCAGCCCTTCTGCAGCATATTAAGCTGGTTGGAGCAGCCCTGGGCTGGCAGGCCAGCCCTTGGGCCCCTGTCAGCCAGGGTTGCTCCAACACAGATCAACATGCTGCAGTCCCAGGCACACATTCAAACAGTGTGCCCAGGAGTAAAAAACACCAGTGTAATAAGTGCCAGAGTTTATTTCTTCATCTTAGTGGCACATATTATTAGCATGCTCATTAAAATCATATGTAGACACACCCACTGGGAGCATCTACATGTGGGTTTTACTGAGAAGTAGATTAATTTGCTGCACAGTGAAAGCATCACCATCTGCATATGCAGCAGTATTAGGTCACAGTAAACTAATTAACTCTGCCATAAGATTGTAATGTTGGAGACTGTCTCTGATAGTACAATCTTAGAGTGAAATAAATAACTTCAAGTAAATGCACCTTTGGATGTTGATCACACAATTTATTCCTGGCCAACCCAGACAGCAGGTAGCCAGACTTCTGCCTGATGCCTATGTACATGACTCTGTATTTGTGGCACCCTCATGCCCCAGCCAGGCACTCCACCACCCAACACTACCACCTGGAGCCTGAGGCTGATCCCCCATGTGTCCTGCCAGCCTGGGCCTGTTCTACCCTGGCTTATATTGCTGCTGTCCTGGGTGCATGTGTAGATGCTAGGCCCAGGAGCAGTAAACTGCTCCAGAGTTTATTGCTTCACATTAATTGCACATGTTAATGCACTCACTAGCACATGGAAGAACTAGCATTTCACAGCTGAATAAACTAAATATAATTTAGTCTTCATTATTAACTTTGATAGGCACATAGCAACTCCCATTTTGTTTGTTAAGCAGAATCAATGAATTGTCTAGGTAACTGAAATACACTTTTGGAAGCTTATCAAGTCTTGTAAATTTTCATTACATGGTTCTTACAGACTCAGTATGCAAATTGGTACTAATGCTGTCACGTTTTACTTTGTCTTGAGAGCATTACTATTCTCTAGCCCTGAGGTAAAATAGAACATTTGACATATTAGCAATCTTTAATAGTTTGTTTTTACCTCAAAGCTTCATTCTATCTCAGAACATCAGTCACCCACTATCTGAAGTCAGGGGATCCCAGCAGCAGATTTTCAGATGCATTATTAGCAATAAAGCATCACAATTCTATCCTAAAGCCAATAGGAAAGACTTTTATATTAGCTTGTAAAGGAATGCTTATAGAAATAAGATGGCACATGTTGCTGTATAATATTAATTAGTTTCCTGGTGTTCCTTGTAGTGTAACGTGGACTTCCTGCCCCACCCTTCTCCCATTTTGTCCTAGGTAGTTGCTATGAAAGTATATTCCCCAAAGGTAGAGAGAAAGGGTGTAGCATCTTTAATTCTCATCCATAGGAAAGTTTATCACAAATACAGTAAAATGCAGAAAATGAATAGGCGTTAAAAGTTACCTGTCAGCAGGGCAGGTCTGAACAGGGATGTGCACACACCTATATCACTACCTTATAAGCCTAAAATGATGAAATGTGCCTGGTTACCAATGAAGAAAATAAACAATTGAACAAGAAAAAGAATTAAGTGGCCTATGTCCTAACAAGATATATTATATTTTTTTCTTTAAATTCTCTTTATTTTTCAGATTACATACTGGTCCTCTGTTTTTATGACTAACGATCTCTATGTTTTTACTCTATGCA
>NW_017728907.1:26677029-26678973 GCF_001723895.1 Crocodylus porosus | reverse complement strand
TATTTTACAAAAAGATCATCTTTTTAAACTGGCTCTAACCCTACTGATATATATCTATCCTTAGGCTCTTTCTATATATCTATATCTATTCTAAAATTATAAAACCTAAGTCTGTCTGTCTGTAACACCTTATTTGTGCTCTGATTGGCTGATGGAAACAGCCAATCATAGTACTCCAAGCATGGGGGAGTGCCACTATGATTCCAAAGCCATGCCAAGAACCGGAAAGAGGGTGAAGGAGTCGAGGCCAGCAGCGCTGGCTTCATCTCCCCAACCCCACTCCCTGCAAGTGCTCCATCCCAGCCCCCCCACCCTCCATGTCATTCTTGATGGGCAATTGGCTTGTCCATCTGTCTATCTAGCTATCTATTGTTTATATCCCATATATTTCTCTAT
This sequence comes from Crocodylus porosus, assembly GCF_001723895.1. Taxonomy (NCBI): domain Eukaryota; kingdom Metazoa; phylum Chordata; order Crocodylia; family Crocodylidae; genus Crocodylus; species Crocodylus porosus. Next base: position 26,678,577 of record NW_017728907.1, on the reverse strand, counting down.
ATATTACAAATATAATCCGTATCTCTATATATAATTAACATTTTCAGTGGAACATTTTGATTTGCTAAATAAATAATTTATATACAACAACTATATATGTATAGACATAGATCTAATTATATATATAGGCCAAAAGCCAAACTATTTTTTTTCAGTTTTAAATTCTTTTCATAAAAAATGAATTTTTTTCAAGGAAAGCAGGCATTTTCAGTTATATTTTGTATCTGGTCAGCATCCTAATTTTCTGTTCCTCCTCGCCCTCCAAAAGAAAAGGGTGTGACAGGAAAATTTTGATTGTCCTTAATTTTAATATAAATTTGAAAACTCTGCTGATACCCTAACACAATTCAAATGATGTCAGTAGAGTTGCACTTTTGCATTAGGAAAGGGAATTGGTTTTGCATACTTTAAGGGTGGTGTTGCACATTCAACTTATTGCTTACTAAGTGCAATTAAACAGCAAGCAGATACATGTTCAAGCTGTTTAGCATGTGTTGAGTGTCATTCCAAAGTTGTTCCTTTTCAGATGTGGGTCATTTTCTAACGTGTACTAACTTTAATATGTCACTACATTCCAACATTCCAATGCTTTGCAATTGTTGCGAGTGACTGTGTGATGCCACCATAACATGTATTAACTTAAACTTTAATACATCACAACATTCCAATGATTGGCATCTCTTGCAAGTGTATGTGTAACAAGGCTCTAACAGTCATAAAGACTGGTGCTTTCTCTAGAGGAGAATTGGTGCTTACTAGAGGAGATTGCTTACTAGAGGAGAGGCTGGTGCTTACTAGAGGAGAGCAGGGATGGGTTGTGAGTTTACCTGTAAATTCACTGAAAGTTAACAGTCAGATAAAATAAATAAAACAAGTTTCATTTCTTTAGTGTTGTCTATACTATGGTCAGATCTTCAGCTGCTGTAGACACTGGTAGCTTAAAAGCAGTAACTTTCAAAGTCATTTGTCTTCCCAATGGACTCCCAACCATCTTCCCCTAGTTCTTGGCTTCCAAAGTTGTCTTCTGTCTAGTCAACCATTTTTGCATGCTACACCAAAATGATTTATGTAAACAAGTTATTGCCATAGTTTAGCCCTGTTTTTTTTTTTATTTTGCTTGGCTTCTTTTTACCTTCCTCTCTTCCTCAATAAGACTTTATGAGTTTTAGCATTGTCAGTGGATGGTAGCTGTCAGGTATTTTCCCCGCCATGCTACCTTATGAACCGATATCTTTTATGACTCCATTCTATTCAGATAGCATGTGTTGGCTGCCCCACAATGTTGTCCAATTGTATAAACATAGTGTGAGAGAGTACTTATGCTAAGCAAGGCCTAGCAGCAAGGACAATGCCCTGAAACTCCCAGAATGCTTCAAGGAGGTTGAGAAGTCAGCGATTGACATTCTGGTAATCACCTTCTGACCCTTAGATGAAAATGCTGACAATGATAAAAATTGCAAGCAAGCAGCTTATATTGTTAAAACAGGAAGCCACATGGCTAAACCGCAGAGTCTAGAAAATGATATATTTAAGGTCAGGCAGAGTCTG
>NW_017728907.1:26642558-26676929 GCF_001723895.1 Crocodylus porosus | reverse complement strand
GATGCCTCACTGTCAGAGTGGGGACAGTTTTGTATCTTTTGTCTAAAAAAAGATAAGGGACTCCTTTTAAATGAGCTGTTGACCAGTTCTGAGACTACTGAATCAGGCAGCCGCACCTAGCCTTCGGGTTAGAAAGCAAGGGCCTGATTTGGGAACCTTGTGAACCAACAGACGTCCTTAGTTTATGACTTTGTGAAACAATGAAAGTTTTAAATTGAACATCCAGGTCTGAGCCTGTGCTTAATTCAGTCCTTACATAATTCGGCATGAACTCACACACATAGCCATAAACATTTGATATTTTCAAATCAGTTTCAGGAACTTAGACATATTTTCTAATCTGTATTTAAATTCCTGAGACCATTGAACATCTTGATGAGAAGGTACTATCACTTTCTTGCAATACTTTTTCCTTCTTTCATTCTCAAGATCTACTTCCTTGTTTCCCTTACTTTTGAACTGCATATTAGGAAACTAAGAGTGCATTTTTGATTGTGGCAAATCTTTTCCTGTTTATATAAATTCAGTTATCCAGTTTTGTCCACTCTGTCTTTCTAGGCAGAGTAAGTAACTGGTACCCAGCACCCCAGGGTATTGAAGGAACTGGAAGAGGAGATGTTGGAGTCCTTGACAATGATCTTCATGAAGTCATGGGAGACATGGAAGTCAAGGTGCCCAATGAATTTTGTTTTAAAATTCAACATCCTGCCGGAACCTTGAGGTAAATAGTTTGTTCCACCCTTTGTTTGAGCTTAATGTCCATACTCAAAGAGCAGCTTTTTTACAAATGAACTTTCCCATGCAAGAGAACCATACCATCTTTCAGTTCTCTTATGCAATATAAAGTTTTGTTTCTACCCAGGATAAATTGTACAATGTTTGAATTTGCCTTCGCCTGAAGAAGGGTGTTTGGGCCGCAAAGCTTGCAAATAATATTTTTGCAACTATCTCGTTGGTCTAATAAAAGATATCACCTCTACCCCAAGAGTTTTGTCTGTCTCTGGGTGTTTTTAAACCTTGCTCAGAAATGTTGCATGTTGGCTACAGCCAGAGCTGGGGACTTTGATGGAAGTGTGTTAGTTCTGCTGGGACTGAAGCCAGAGGTTACTGGGTAGAGGGTCTTGTCCTTCCACTCGGTCAGACTGATCATCATATTTGGGGTCAAGAAGGAATTTTATTCCATGGTCAGATTGTTTTGGACTATGAATGTTTTTGCCTTTTTCTGTGGTGTGGGGCATGGCCATCTTCCTGGGATCTCTTGACTGTATATTGACAATTTTTACAGCAGCAGGATGTTGGCAGCCGTGGCCCACCTGCTTTACCTATGGCAGATTTGGGTGTCTATATCTTGTGTCAGGGTTGACTGTGTAGTTTTGCTACAAGTTTAGACAAAGGATTTGTATAGATTATTAAGAATACTGTGCCTAATGGAGTTCAAACTATTATTTTACACAACTTAACAATGTTTTCTGGTAGATGGTCCTAAATTTAGAACAGATAACTATCTGACTACTTATGACTACTGCTTGCTGGTCTCTCTTCCTATCTGATAAAGGTTCTTAGCTCTTTTTTTTTCTTTGTCTTTGAGAAAATGACACATGCTCAAAGTAAATCTTTCCAAGAATCTGCACCTATTAAACTAGCTACACAGACAGAAATTTGATTTTCTCTTTATTAATCCATGCTTGAAATAATGGAATAAATCCATTCCATTATGAATATCCTGCTATTTCTATCATAGTATATTCAGCCATGCTCCATTCATTCTTTTTTCAGGATTGTGTTAGGAAGCAGGTCACATTAATAAATTCTACACTACACACTTGGATCATTGTAACTTCATCATACTACCTTTTATTGGAATTGGTACATTTGGTCTAATTTGTTAGACTGTAATGTGGCCACTATGAGTAAATATATGTATGTATGTATTTCTACCTTAAAGGCTTGTCTAGCAATACAGGGCATATCAGAAATATCCTTGTGCTTATTTCCTATTCAGTTTCAGAGATTAATCATTATAACAGCCATTAGAAAGACGCATTGACCAGCCAGTTCAAAATGGTTATTTTCAGCATTCTGTTTTGCTACAATTTTAACAAAATGGAATGCTGACAAAATGGAATACTGGCAATAATCATTTTAAATTTTATTCGTTATGGCCTACTCTCAAATTTATTTTCTGGCGATTCCATGAAACCCCTTGCTCATTGATGAATTATGCTTCAGCGCAAAGTCAGTGCTGACCTCTCATTCCATACTGCCTTAGGTGAAGCAATTACCTAGTTCAGACTTATTGCAAATATTTCATAGGTTACAAAGGCAAGCATTCTTGCCCTTTGTATCATCCCAGTCTTGCCTATACTTAGAGGAAAGGAGGATCCCTATCACTATTGAATATCTTATGCAACATTAGGAGAATCCTTCCTGGCTGGCCCTACCCTAATTAAAACAGTAAGATAAAACTATGGGCAGCAACATAACACCTCCCTTCACTTGACTATAATATTATGTCTAGATCATGACTATAATGTTGCTTATATCATGACTATAATATTTTCATCTCTCCTGCATCCATGATAATTCATGTGGGGCATGTTTACACATGCCCATACAGCAACAGTGCTACTGCACCATGCTTTAGTACTTTCTTCCAAATATAGTGCCCACCTTTAAGAAAGGGTAGAAAGAGGATCCAGGGAACTGCAGACCAGTCAGCCTCACCTCAGTTCCTGGAAAAAAACATGGATCAGGTCTTGAAAGAATCAATTTCTAAGCATTTGGAGGAGAAGAAAATGATCAGGAACAGTCAGTATGGATTCACCAAAGAATCAGTGGACATGATAGTCCTTGACTTTAGCAAGGCTTTTGATACTGTCTCCTACAGCATTCTTGCAAGAAAACTGAGGCAATTTGGATTGGATGAATGGACTGTAAGGTGAATAGAAAGCTGGCTGGATTGTCAGGATTAATGAGTAGTAGTCAATGACTTGATGTCTAGTTGGCAGCCGGTGTCAAGTGGAGTGCCCCAGAGGTTGGGGCTGGTTTTGTTCAATATCTTCATTAATGACCTGGAGGATGGGATGGATTGCACATGCAGCAAGTTAGCGGATGGCACCAAGCTGGGGGGTGTAGCAGATATGCTGGAGGGTAGGGGTAGGATTCAGACTGATCTAAATAACTGAAGGATTTGGCCAAAAGAAATCTCATGGGGCGTGTCCACGCATGCAAGCGTGCGCGCTTGCAGCAGCTCAAATAGAAGCAGTGCAAATTTGAGCTGGGGCTTTTTGCTTCAGTGCATGTGCTCGGACATGCACTTTGTTGCTGGGGAAAATTGTGCCATTTGGGCACAATAACCCTGTCTGGCTCCTCCCAGATCTTCAGCCAGGGGAATCTGGAGCCCGGGGCCAGGACCTGTGCTGGCCCCAGCAGTATAAAAAGCCACCCTGGCAAGTAGCTCAGGGCTACTAGCACTCAGGTTTCTGGGGCCCAGCCAATTGGTACCTGGGAACACTACCCCTTGTGCCAGCTGGACTGCTGAAACAGCCCCGAGAATTCCCTGCACCCTCTACCCACTTCAGCAGTCTGGCTGTGGGGGCTGCTGCCTGGCTGTGACCTGCTGTGCACCTGCCAGACTCAGATGGGGACTGCAGAGCCAGTAGAGGCATCTGCCTCTCTGGGCCAGCTGCCAGTGGACTGTGGTTGCAGGGTTAACCTTTGTGCGGCACTACTGCCGTCTGGGCCCCTGCCTGGCCATCTGGGCAGCTATCACCTGGAACATGTTCTGGGTGTGGTGGCCTGCTTTGAACTGTCAAAACATGTCCTCCTGGCCCCATTTGTCCAGGAGGTCAGCCACAGCCAGATGGGTCCAAGGTGCCAGCTCAGAGCAAGCAGGGTCCTGCCACTAGCTTCCCTAGCAGGAATTCTGGTGTTCCCTATTGGAAAACTGAAAAATCACCGATAAAAAAAAATCCCATAGTCATTCTGGAAAATACCCCCAAATCTATGTTTCTCCACAAGTACAACTATAAAGGCAGAGAGCAAAACAGACACAGTGGTCAGATGTTTTATTGGTATATCTTACAGTATGAAAGCAAGTCTCTTACCATAACAATAAAGTGAACTCTAAATACATGTTTCATGAATTCATGAATACATGTTTTGCTGTCCTCCCACAGGGTGATGGCCCCCACACAAGAGGTTTGCCCCCCCAACAGTGGGTTTGGCCCCCCAGAAAGGGGGTTCAACCTGCACACAAGTTATGCCCCCGAACAGGGTGTTTAACCCCAAAACAAGGGGTATAGCCCCCCAACAGGGGATTTAGCCCCCACACAAGGGGTACAGCCCCCCAACAGGGGCAAAATGGCCCCCACAGGGGCTACTGCCCACCTGGCCCCTTTCCCCCAACAGTTGCTGCAGCCCCCACAATGGCTGCCCCAACCAGCCCCCACCAGTTGCTGCAGCCCCCAAATGGCTGGCCACCCAGCCTCATCCCCCAACTTGCACCCTGAGGCCCCCATGGCTAACCCCACAACCCTAGGCACCATCACTTTAAAAAAACCCAGAAAACAACCAGAAAAAAATGGAAAAAAAAAGCCTCTGCCTCTACCTGAGAAGCGGGGGTGGAGGAGGGGCTCTATATCCTCCTGGCAGAGCCCCTCTAGGCAGCAGACAGCAGCGGCAGGACAGCAGGGCCTGGGCTGGGGTCACTGGGGCTGTCACCCTGCTCTGCACTATGTGGGTGGGGCCCCAGTTAGCCAGAGGCAGCCAGACTACAGGTAACAGACTATGGGTATAGACTGTAGACTACAGACTACAGCCTGCTCTGGCTGGCCCCTCCCCCCTAATGGGGGGGGCCAGCCAGAGCAGGGGTTGGGGGCTCAGGGAGGCTGGCAGGGGGAGGGGTTGGCTTTAGCAGGGGTCAGGGGCCTCGGGGGGCTGGCAGAGGTCGGGGGGCTGGGGGAGTGGGTGGAGTTGTTGGGAGTCCCCCCATAGCCTCTACCCCACTCCTCCAGCCCCCTTGACCCCTTCCTCGCTGGCATCAGAGCCCTGGTGGTGAAACATACAGCCTGGCCAGCCGTGTGTTTCAGCACCAGCATGAGGGCCAACCATAGAATGGCTCTGGCAGCAAAGCATGTCCATGGAGGACCCAGCCTCCAGTTACCTCAGGGCATGATCAGGGACTGTGCCCTGCCCCAATTTTTTAAACCTTTTTTTTTTTTTTTGACTCCTGGATATCCAAGGGAACACTTTTTTTGTCCCCACATGTGCTTGTTGCCCTGCCTCAAAGGGGTTTGAGGCGGGACAAAAAACATGTGTGCACTCATGTGGACATGCCCATGAGGTTCAATCAGGACAAATGCAGTCCTGCACTTAGGATGGAAGAATCCCATGCACTTGTACAGGCTTAGGACCAACTGGCTAAACAGCAGATCTGCAGAAAAGGACTCCTTTTGGGCATTACCGTGGACAATAAGCTGGATATGGGCCAACAGTGTATCTTCAATTACCAAGAAGGTTAACAGCATACTGGGTTGAGTTAGTCTGAGTGTTGTCAGCAGATTGAGAGAAGTAATTATTCCCTTCTATTCTACACTGGTGAGGCCACATCTGGAGTATTGTCTAGTTTTGGGTCCCCACTATAGAAAGGATGTGGACAAGTTGGAGACAGTCCAGCAGAAGACAACAAAAATGGTTAGGGAGCTGGGGCACATGACATATAAGGAGAGGCTAGGGGAACTGGGGTTATTTAGCCTGCAGAAGAGAAGATTGAGGGGGGATTTAGTAGCTGCCTTTAACTACCTGAAATGTGGTTCCAGAGAGTCTGGAGCTAGACTGTTTTTAGTGGTTACAGATAGTACAAAAAGGACCAATGCTTTCAAGTTGCAGCAAGGGAGGTTTAAGTTGGATATTAGGAAAAACTTTCTCATTAGGTGGGTGGTAAAGCACTAGAATAGGTTACCTAGAGACGTGGTGGAATCTCCATTCTTGGAGGTTTTTAAGGCCCAGCTTGACAGGAATGATCTAGTTGGGGATGGTCCTCCTTTGAGCTGGGGGTTGAACTAGATGACCTCCTGATGTCCCTTCCAACCCTTATTTTCTATGATTCTGTGGATCTCTACCCTGATTCAAGCCTGTGTAAAACCAGGCAGAGCAAAAAAATGTTTAAAAGCATTGGAAATAGTCTGAGGCCAAGTGTACAGTAGTGCTAGCTGTACCATTATCAAAGTGGAGTATGCAATTTATACTGGCATAGCTTGGTGATATAATTTATTCCTCTGGTGTAAGATGAACTATCAAAGCAAAAACAGCTTTGCTTCTCTGACTGTATCTACAGTGCGGGCTTCAGCTAGCACAGCTGTGTTGATCAGGGCCATTTTCTACTCACGCCCCAGCCTGACTTCACTCTAGAGTGATGGCCTGGGTGTCAGTGAATCAGCCAAGATGGGTCCATAGCTTTCTGTGGCATGTGGCTTCCCCACATGTCCAGCACTTCTGAGACTTCTAGGGCTGAAAAGGGAAGGAGAGCATTCTAGTTTAAAGCACACATTACTGTGACTGTGTGGAAGTAGCCACACTGAGATGTGTTGGAGAGAGTTGGAGAGTCCAGCATAGGGCAACAGAAATTGTTAGGGGGCTAGGGCACATGGTATCTGAGGAGAAGCTGAGGGAACTGAGTTTATTTAGCCTACAGAGAAGAGTGAGGAGGGGTTTGATAGCAGCCTTCAACTACCTGAAGTTTGGTTCCAAAGAGGAAGGAGCTTGAGTTCCTTTTTCATACATGGTTGCAGAATAAGTAAATGCAAAAATACTGCAATTTCTGGACTGCTGAAATTGGATGCTCTCATCTCAGAGAGAGATGTTGTGTATTGTGTTCTGAACTGTAGTTAGCACAGCAAGACATTTCAAACCCAAGGTTACAGTCTTTCTACTGTAATAATAGTTCATCAGATAGCCCCAGAGACAGATGCGGAATAGATTAGTAAGAATGAACAAGTTCCTTGGATACCTTGTTGAGTGTCACCTTTGGTGGAATGTTTAGACCTTGAGGTCTTTTGATCTCAGTTGGACTAAGGAAGTAGATGATGGTTGGAGATCTCATCTTTAACTACTTCTTGGTTCAAGCGTTATTCTTAAATTATGTTGATGACTATTTATACTTGATAAAAATCAATCCAGAATTTACTCTTTCCGTTGTTCCACACCTGACCCCTTTATATATTTTTTTGTTTTGCCATGTCTTCCCAGACCCCACAGAAAGGCTACTTGTTCTGCTGTTTCATTCTACTCTTTATCCTTGTGTATGGGATAGAAATGTCTGAGAAATTATAATTGATATTTCTGGTTCCAAATATTTCTGACACATAATTTGCTAGGTTTTAAATTATTTATATTACCAGTTGTCATGCAAAGTTAGAAGCTCTAGAACTTGTATTACTATAATTTTGAATTACCGATAAACGTCATAGTTTTTTCCATGTAAAGCTCTTGGTATGGAAAATAAAATAATATAATGTGTTATAGTGTGAAGGAACAAAAATAATTTGTTGCTTTAGAGAGTATCAGTCCACACCAGTAATATTTTCAAAAGATTTATTTTAAAAATTGAATTTTAACCATGTCCTTGCTATATAAAAATAAACCTAAAAAAATTGCATTGTTATAAAATATTAAATAAATAACCTAATTTTATACATAGGATCTCAACCTAATCATAGCCAGCAGGTCAGGCTGCACATAACCTGGACTCATTTAAAAACAATATTATCACACATACAAAATAGAATATGAACATGGTCTTTTCATAGAGCAGCTTAGAGGGACAGAAAACTCTACTACAGTAAATGCCAATAGTTACAGGCTAGATTAGATTCCAATTTATGATCTAGATAGAGCATAGTTTAAAAAATCCATTTTCTGATCTGTTTAACTTCTCAGATGACTGAATAGCTTCAGTTTTATTAACATTTACAATTCTGAACATTGAAACAGTCAACATTTTTAAATACACAGTACACTCAGTTCATTTAACAGGAAAAATAATAAAAATAAGAAATAAATATATTAATTTCTTCCCTTTTGTCCCCACACATGCATGAACCTTTCCAATTGTATAAATTAGTTTGTTGAATTACACCAATCACATTAGGATGGGTGAATTCTTCATTGTTGATAACTGAATTGAGAATTTACAAAGTGACTAGAAACTTAAAAAAAAGCAATTAAACTGTAGTAGTGCCATAATCATTACCACTTTCTTGATACCTTATGTCAAGGGGAGATTGTATCTTTTAGATATGAATTCCTGCCTGAAAATGTTTATGAAAATTGTTGGGCTTTAAAAAATTATTTAAATGGAATTCTGTTGTTCCAGTCTTTTATGGCTTGAATAACTATATTCTTTCCATTCTTAGAAAAATGATAGACCTGAAAAAGGGCACTTTGTGCCTCGAGGCCTGTCTAACTTGTTTTTTAGTGATCCATTTTACTGTATCAGCTGCATATGTATCACTAAAAAAAAGCCTTGCTTCTCTCTTTATTAAAAAATACTTTCTGCAGTTCCTTAAAAAAATACAAGATACACAAACCACATTGTATGTAAAATCTAAAGTGCTACTATGAAATCTTGTGTAACTTGTTTCTCTGATTTATTTCTCATACAGGGCTACAAAGATTTCAGTGGGAGTTGGATTAGTACCACATACATAACCTATTGTGCTAGCTACAATATTTTATTTAAGACTGAAATACAGATTATAAGCTTTTGTTTATAAGATACTATATAAAACATTTCCATGGCTTTCAATGTGTAAGTGAGGCTATGGAGCCTCAGTACACTACTGTAATATACTTGAGCTAGTTTCAAATTTGGGTAGCAGTAATAACATAGCTTGGCCAGCGCAAAGCTGAGTGTGGGGAAATCATGTGAATAGGCTTCTCAACTTCTCAGAAGCTTTTTTGATGGGCACTATGTTGTCCTGACTACTATGATATCAGTACATGAACTCACTAGTTAGGTTGACAATGCTGATACATCCACAGTTAAGGCTATACTTTTGTTTCTTTTAGTCCTTAAATGATATATAGATGGTTTACATGAGAAATTATACCCGGTTTTCTAAAATATAGATCAAAATTACTTGATACCACATTGGCTAGAAAACTGCATATGTGAAAAAAATGTAGACTCTGTTAAAGGCTTTCAAAATCTTTTGATTCTTTCTACGTGTCTTAAGCTTTCAAAAGAAATTTTTTTTTTTTTTTTTTTTTTATAAAACACCTATCAGAATACAAATGCCCTGTTATACCAGGTTAGCAAACAATGAACCTTAAGTAATCAGCAGCAATAGCTAGTCATCCCTTTGACCTATGTAGTACAAGTTAAAAAAACTTGGACTGTGGCCTAAACACAAATTATGTTGATTTTTTAAATATTTATTAGTGAAATGTAAAAGCATAAGTTTAAACATAAAAAGGCCAAAAAGGAAAGTTAAGGCTCTTCATTTATATACAGCAACTGTGACTGAGAGGTAGTATTCATGAGAAACTTAACTTTCTCATTTCCTGACTTTACAGGAAATAATTAACAGTTATTTTAAATGTTTTAACCCATTTTTAACTATTAAAATATTTTTTACATTAATTTACTAGTGATAGGACTGAAAAACAGTACTAAAATTGGCACTTTTCATTGATCACATTATTTTGTATGTTTTGCTTGAGAATTAATTTTCAAGTTAAAATTTGATAACTGTTGATAATGTAAATTGTGATTGTAGTGTTATGGAACCCATTAAAAAAAACCCAGTATAGTTACAGTCAAGTATTGAAGCAAAACAAAAGTAGAAATTTGGTTCTCATTAAATCCATTTTGGAATACATAGTTCTGTTACAGAAGACATTAAAAAAGGGATCTAATACCACAAAGCTCAGTGTTCTTCCTTTTATCAATGGATCCCTTACCTGAGTAACTCATCTAGGGTGATACCCAAAGTATAGAAAATGCATTAGTTTGGTTTTGTATAAAGATATAAATATAATAATTTACAAAATTACTTAAATAAATAAATAGGTGGATAGTCTATAATTCCGCAGATCTTTCTTTCAGTAGTAATGTGGGGTTGATATCATCTATTGCTGAGTTTGAGGTACTGACATTAATTGTTGCTGCTTCAGTGGATTCAGGGTTTAGGACATGAAAAGCTGTAAAGGGACAACCCTTTACATTGTTGCAGACAAGTTTTTGCAGGGAGGCAGTGTTGACTATTTCAAAGCCTACTCTTCCACCAAAAGTGCTAGGCTTCCAGTACTCAGGAGAGCAGATAGCATTTCCCATCAGGCCTTTCAACGAGAATGGTGCTCCAAGCTCTACCATGGTCTCACCAAAGATGGCTCCTGGACGGGGCTTTTCCACCAACAGACCAGGATACAGCTCCATTGCATCAATGTCTCCATAAAGCTCTTCCAATTCAGCTGCCATTTCTTTTTCTCCTAAAATATTAACAAACAGAACAGTAAAAGGTAACATTTCCAAATAATACCCTGTGTTTTAACTCTACTTCCTATTATAACTCATGTTTATATATACTTGGAAATCGTAACCTGTCCTTCTGTCAGCCATTTGAAAGAAAAAACATCTTCTGTTTCTTAAAGAAAATAGCTCTTACCTGTAAGTTCCTCAAATGATTTAAAGGGTTTCATGAGGAAGTGTTTCCGGTATTCATTCAAGGATTGGTATCTCATCTGTCTGCTTTGGTCAATTGATGCCTTGGCAACTTTCTGTACTGCAGCAGGAACGTTTTTACCTCCAGCAACCTATTAAAACAAAGAATGCAAAGAATAAGAAAGCTAAGAAAACTCACCACAATATATATTGCCTGCTTAAAGTTAGGTGGAATCCTGCATGGCTTCCTCCAGTAACATTTTAATTGACATGAATAGGAATTACCCTAAACAAGGAACTGGCACGTTACTAGTGCTTTTAGTGCTACCATTTTTATTAACTGTGTGGGAGTAGCATAGCCATAGCACAGCACAGCTCATGATCTATTGCACTGAATATCTGATGTAGAAAGTGCATCTTGCTACGATGGGTATACTCGTTGAGAGAGGTTGTTAGCCATGTTAGTCTGAAGTTAGTCAGAAGGCAGAGTAGCTATGCACCTTTACAGACTAATTAAAGAAGATATATACATGGAGCACAAGCTTTGATGAACCAAAGTTCACTTCATTATTGTGTACATATCCTTTTCACAGAAGAACCCCTTGCCCCAAGTAATCTCCCCATCCTCTGAGCATGATTTGAAGTCAGTGAGTTACAATAACTTGCACAGAATATGCAAGGACTGACAATCGACTAATTAGGAAGGGAGAATATTTACCCTGCCAGCAATTTGCTTGGAGAAGGATTTCACCATGTGGGAAAGGCCATGCTCCAGCATTATGGAGTTGTTGTAAAGAAACTGCTGGAATGTGTATTCCTGGTCATGTATCTGGAAAGTGTCAGGTAGAAGTGGGTGCCAGTGGTACAGAGTGTTGAATTCAGCTGCAATTCTGTTCTGGTACTGAAACTTTTGGTTAAACAGAAGCTCAGGATCAAACTTCAGCTTGAAATGGTAGCCGCTCAAGTGTTGCACATAGTCTTCAATAACAATCTTGATGGTCTCCCCTGTAAGTTCAATGAGATATTAAAGAAAATTGGTATCACTTTGATTTAACTGAGTAATTCTGAATTTTCAGACTTCAGTCTGAGAAGACATAAAAATGACAATATAAAAATGACCAACCACTTTTCTAAACTATATATACTTTGGGGGAGGTGATGGCTGCAAATACAGCATAACATTTTGTCATTTCTTATTAAAAAAATCCAATGAGATTTAAGTACAAAAAAGCTGGAAAAGTCTCTTTTAGAAGCTGATTTTTATATACTTATCTACAGTTTCCTTTAACAGAAAGATAATATGCCAATAATACTGCACAGAACTTAGCATCATCTTGCATTCTCAGTTTGGGTAAGAACTACGTATTTTTCCCAAGTAGATGTGCATCAGCAATAACATGGAAAGGAAAAGAAACTTGATACAGATCTTTTATCTATTGTGTCGGTGCATTATTTTTTCAGGAACTTCCTAAATTTAATGAAGGTTAAACTGTAAATGAACTAAGATCCAAGGGGAGGGAAAGAAAAATGCAATTTTTTTGGGCCAGCAGGCCAAGAAGTCTCAGAACAATGAATCAGGATATTTATTTAAGAGTACAGGTAAAATTTATTTTCTTAACAAATTTTCTGAAGCTGATGGCAGGTACAAAAAAAACCTCCTAGGTTATTGTAATGTGTTTATTATTTTCTGTTTTGTAAGTGTAATACTGTAAGAAAGAAAGAAAAAGGATAGAATAATCTGGGTGCCTAACAAGACACCCATCCTCTGAGAAATCATATATCTTCAGAGTGTCTTAAGTAGTCAACTGAGATGCCCAACAACACTTCTAGAAGAGTAGCACCTTGAAGCTGAGCACTGCATTTGTATAAAGTGAAGTAAGTTCATTTCTTTTTACTCACCTATCAATATGAGTCTGGTAGTTTGGAATAACTGTTCATCATCCCATTCTGGATGCTCCTGCTTAAGGATGTCACAGACCCGGTTGTGCTCCCTGAGCCATATAGTAGCATACATCATTAAACCTGGGACCAGACCAAACACTTCCTGTCCTACAGAGAATCGTAGGTGCTCAGGAACATGAGGAGGATATAGCATTTCTGCTTCAGTATCCTTCACTATTGGAGGGTACATTTCTCCACCAATCATCTACAATTAAGAAAAAAAACAAACAAAAACAAAGCTAAGAATACTAATTACAAAACATATATTGGTCCTACAGTTTTCAGACTGCAAATCAAACACTGCCTTAGCACAAATGGGTGCTTCTTTCACTAGAACCAATGGGGACTCTCTGGCATCATGGCTGCATTGGACAGTTTTAGGCTTTATACTAGTAGATGCTAGTTCTAAAATTAATTTGCTTTCCTATTGGACAGTTGGAATTTTAAAGTATAGCATACCTGATACTTTAGCTTCCCATCTTTACGAAGCCTGAGTTTAAGCTGTCTGTCCAAAGTCTCTCCATAGACATGGTTCAAATCAACCTATAAAATAAAAAGCATTTGGAACATGAGGTCAAGTTAAAAATCTGGTTATTTTAGAACATATCCAACTCCTGTTGAAGTCAGTAGGAGTTGTGCCACTAGACGTTTGCATGTCAAGTTATACTATACATTTCATATAGTAAGCTTTCCATCAGCAAAGTCTCTTAAAAGAGCAAGATGTAACATCACACAGTACTGTAAAGATGCTGCATAGCTGACAGATACAGCTATAACATTAAATAAAATAACAGCACACACACACACAAACATCCTAGGAAGGCTTACTACATTGGAATGGATTTGTGTGAGAACTCATGTTTACAAAGCAGCTTGTGCAGATAAGGAGATTTTTAATTGATCAACTTAGGCTTTGATCCTGCAATCCTGACCCCATAGAACTGAATGGAAGTTTTGTCTGGATCCTGTTTCAGGTATCATGATGTTTGTGTAAACTCCCCATGCACAAAAAGATATTACTGTCACTATAGAGGCCGATTAGTTTTCAGTTCAAGTCAAGTCAAAGCTTTGTGAGCTTACCCCATGCCCAAGGGCTTTTGTGAAGGCTGGTCCTTTGTGGTGATCAGTCTTAAAGAATTGGTGGGTGAAGTGTTGAGCAAAGAATGTGAACATAATATTTGTGCTTTGCGGATCTGGAATAAATTTTTTCCTCAGCAGAAACTTCTCCACCACTGACTTGGAATCTGGGAGTTCCTTTTTACCTGTGATTAAAAAAAAAAATTACATCAGTTTACTTCCCTTTCTACATTTAGAAAAAACAAGACTTTAAACCTCCCCCCCCCACATAATTTCTTCTTTAAATAAAGAGCCTACTGCATATGAAAATAGAGGCAGATCACTGTAGCCATTTGCTTAAAAAAAATCTAATTTCCCCTAGACTGAATCTATACATCCAATATGCAGCCATTTTACAATATACCATGGCTGATTTCAGAGCAAATAGCCACATGAAATTACTTTGTTGGAAAATATGTTCAAAAAAAGGAAAGATAAATGGATTCCTTCCTTCTCCAAAACTGATGGTCAGAAACCTATTTTATTCCTTACCTTTAACACCCATGGGTGTAGGGCAGTCTCGTGCTACTGGTGGAAGGGCTCTTGTATAATAGGAAAGGTTGGAAAAGGCTTCCCAGCTTTTGTAACCATATTCACTATTGTATGTTGGGGGACTGTCAATCAAATGTGACCTTGCTAAAAAACAAACAAAAAAAAAGAAACCCCCCAAAATTAGTACTTGTTTTAAAACATTATATATTACTTAATAAATTAGCTATAGGGCAAAATCTGCCCATAGTGTTTTTAAACCAATTAATTTGAATAAGGTTATTCAAATTCGTGAGGTTAAAAAGGTTTGTGCATATTTAACAGCGGAGATAAAGACAAACACCACATTCAGATAGAAATTCTGGCAGAAGTCTCTGGTGTTGGGAAGGTAGGTTTATGTTCAGACCATCACAGAAATAAGGAGCAGCTTTGGCTTACCAATGTGAAGCTTAACTTCTCCCAAATTTTGAAGTATGTGGAGATTCAAGATTTTCCTTAACATAACTTTAGTTTTGTACTTTTTGTTGTTTAAATCTTAAAAATAAGTAACTGTACGCTAACATATATTTGAATCATCATATTCAAATTAGACAGCTGAACAAATTATATATGCTTTAAAAATATGTCCAGCTGCTTGTTTTGCATTTTCAAAAAAAGAATAATTTTGATCATAGTAGATTCTCTCTCATTGCTTTTCCTATTTTCAGTTGTTTTGTCTCTGGTTTACATTTTTCTCCAATCCAGAAGTTTTTATATACCACATATGAGGTGTATACAAATGTGTGCACATATGCTACGATCAGAACAACCCTTGAAAATCCTAATATAAACTTCTATTACTGAAGAATAATGGTATGAAGAGAACATACTTACATGTCAATACATATCGCATGATGGCATCACGTAAGAAAGGAATGTTGTTTATAATATTCCAGACTCCCTTGAAGTGTGTGAGGATGTAGTGGACAGTGTTAGGAGTAGGCTTCAATGTGATTTTCAACCAGGTAAAGAATTCGGCTGTTAACATTGGGGAAAAAGAAGAACATTGTAAATTAGTTATGAAAGTAATACGCAAATCTGAAAGTAAAGTACTGAAATGTTCTTCTGCAGCTTTTCTTGTTTATTATTGTTAATCATAAAAACATAACTCTGAGATACTTACGTGTAGCACAGTTTTCCCCATAATACCCGGTCCTTGTGCAGTCACATTCGTATTTGTCAAAGCCTGTTGTCAAACAAACTCCTCTGTTCTGACATGGATTTGAGCAGCAAGGATTAGCTATAATGGAATGGAGAGTACTATTAATTGTTTTCATCTCACCAAAAAATCTTTAGTCAATTTTCTGAGGAATAGTAGATAGTTGTTAGTAATTCACATAGTGCAGTTCTTTAGCTGGCAATTCGGAGAAGATGGTAAGTTAAATAATTGAGATAGGCATGTTTGGTGCTCTTTATAACCACTTCAGAGAGAGATAAAGTAGTATTATTGCCAATTTAGGGACTGGAAAAAGTAGTTTAAATGAATGGCCATAGTGATTTAACATTTTAATTTGGACATGGTCACAGTTCCAGAATTATAGCTTTCCTATCATGGATACTTCTGCCATACAGGGTTTCCAATATGTATGGCCATATTGTCTCTCGTCTTACACTTATGGCACAAATCTCTGGATTACAAGAGTATGGAGCAGGGACTTTTTGTTTGGTTGTGCAGTGCTAGCACATTAGGGTTCTGGTTCAGGCTAGGGCTTCCACATTATACAAATAAGTACTGATATCTCTAATTCTCTATGCTGTACTGGTTCCTCTTTCAGTTGTTAATATAACTTCCAGTGTTTATATTGGTTTATGCTTTGCTCATCAGCTGAATAACACAGAGCTGGGCCCCTTGTAGGTTCATAGATTCCAGGGTCAGAAGGGACCTCAGTGGGCCATTTAGTCCGACCCTCTACCCCTGGCAGGCAAGAAAAGGGTCACCAAACCTGGGATCATGTGATCCCAGCCAGGTGCCTGTCTAGTCTCCTCTTGAAGACCCCCAAGGATGGGGCAAGCACCACCTCCCTTGGAAGCCCATTCCAGATCCTAGCAACGCTGACCGTGAAGAACTTTTTTCTAATGTCCACTCTAAAGCTACTCTCCAGTAGCTTATGGCCATTGTTCCTTGTTGTACCAGGGGATGCCCTGGTAAACAGAATGCCGCCTATTTCATATTGCGCCCCCTTATGAATTCGTATGCCGCCACAAGGTCCCCCTCCCAGCCTTCTCTTGGAGAGGCTGAAGAGGTTAAGGTCTCTTAGCCTTTCCTCATAGGGCCTTCCCTGCAGGCCTTTAATCAGATGAGTGGCTCTTCTTTGGACCCCCTCCAGGGTGTCTGCATCCCACTTGAACTGCGGCGTCCAGAACTGGACAAAGTACTCCATATATTAGTAAAGTGTCTGCTTTAACTGGAGACAAAGGTGGATCATGCCGTGAGGATGTACCACACCACCTGCACCTCTCCTTTTTGAAATCCTTGATCTGCCTGTGTGTGTGTACATGCCCATATATATATCCTTGATCTGCCCGTGCGTGTGTACACCCCTGTGTGTGTACATGCATATATTATATATACACGTGTACTTGTGGGCATATATAAATATAGAAACATCTGTATTTGATGTATAACATGCAATATGATAGTCTATAGATCTAGGGGGTCTGGAGGAAACACAGGTCACATTTACTACAGGAAATTCAGGTATTTGATACAGAACATGCAATATGACGGTCTATAGATGTGGAGGATATAGATGTAGAGGCAACGCAGACCACATTTACTGCAGCGATTTCAGGCATTTGATATATGCAATATGCCAGTCTCTAGACCTGGAGGATATAGATCTAGAAAAGACACAGACCACATTTTACTACAGGAAATGCAGGTATTACAATTGCATGCTCCACATCAAATACCTGGATTTCCTGTAGTAAATGCCATCTGTGTTTCCTCTAGACCTATAGCCCGTGATGTAGCAGGTGGTGTCTAGATCTGGAGGAAACACAGACCAGGGTTATTCAGAGAGCGTCCTTGGAGGTGCCCTGGCAGCAAGAGCCAGAGGCAGAGACAAGCGAAGCCCCGAGGTCCGGATCTCGAGAGGAGGCACCAGCCGGAGGGAGAGGCTGGAGGCTGCGGGACTCACCTGCGCGGCCGGAGGCCAGGACGAGCGCGATCAGGGACGCACAGAGCAGGATCATAGCGCAGGGGCTGCCCGGGGAGTCGGTGCGCGCTGCAGACGGCTGTGTCCTCGGCTCGGGATGCTGCGGCTCGGCAGGCTGGCGTGGCCCCGCTTCGTTCCCGTTCCTATTTATGGCCCGCAAGGAGTGACGCGCGAATGCCCCCCAGCAGATGGGGAAATTCCGGCTACAGACGTGAGCCGCGAAGCTGGCCTACCCGCTTCTGCCGCTGCGCAGTGCTCCCGAGCGCCGCCCCGGCCGAGCCCCCGCAGGCGCCCTCCCCTCCCCCCGCCCCGAGCAACGCGGCACGTCAACGGCGGCGGCGGCAGCAAGAGCGGGGAGGGGACTAGTCAGAAGACTAATCCGAATAACAGGGTGCTAATAACTGGTTATTAAAAGCAACGCCAAGGAAACTGAACAACTCCACCAATATTGTTATTCTTGCTAGGGTGAAGAGCAGTTAGTCATTTTATTTGTGATGACCTATTGATTGTATTCGTTGTCGTGATTAGTTGTTGTTGTTACTATCGGGCTGATTAGCAACACCAGTCACAACAGGCAGCAAGAATACAACCATACGGGTAGTCTCGTCGTGCTTCTCAACAGGAGCAGGGACCGCCAAGGGTGATCTTGTTACCCTGGCCAGCACCAGCAAGAATAAACAACAGCACCACCAATATTGTTCTTAGTTATAATTATTAGTTATTAAATTTATTAGCGATTAGTTATTAATGTTAGTATTAGCATTGTCGGCAACACCAATAATAACAAGAATAACCGTATGGTTTTGTTGTTGTTATCAGCAACAGCAACTAACAAACAACTACAACACTAATATTGTTATTATTGTTGCTAGTATAAAATTATTAGTTATTCATTTTATTAGCTATTAGTTATAATTGTTAGTATTATCACCAACAACAGTAGTAACTAATAAAGATAACAAAATCAGACTCTTATTCTTGTTACTATCAACAGCAACAATTAACAACAATATTTTTGTCAGCAGCAACAACAATAAACAACAGCAACACTAAGATTGTTATTGTTAGTATAATGATTTGTTATTAATTCTATTAGCTATTATTATTGTTAGTATTAGTATTATCAGCAACAACAGTAATAACTAATAACAATAACAAAGCCATATGGTTATTCTTATTAACAGGAACAATTAACAATATTATTGTCAGCAACAGCAATAATAATAATACCAGCAATAATGATAATGGTAACAATAGGCAGCTACATCAAACCTTATGTCCCATGCCAGTGAAAACTTGGCTTCTCTATTTTCCTGCCCCTGCAATTTCCTGAAAAATTGCATGTTATAAGAAAGCATTATTAAAAGCAGGCCACATAGTACCTGCTAAATATGGCATTCCTTTTGGAAGGACTTCCCCCACCTCAGCTCAAATAGAGCATGATCTTCTCCCTCCCCCCCGCCAACTAACTCCTAATAATACATGCTTTTGTTACATTTGCTGTTCATAAAAAATAATGCAAAATTACTTAGGAGTGTGCCTACACATGCAAATGCCATGGGATGGGTTTACTCCATGGGCTGGGGCTGGCAGGGGCAGGGGGAGGGAGCTCCCAGCCGACTGGGACATGGAGCTTGGTGGCACTCCCACCCTCTCCTCATGGAGCCTTTCTGGAGAGATGGCAGTCTCCCCCAAGCCGGTTCTGCACTCCAAACGTGCCCCTGCTGACAGTGTCCCGGACACCCTGCGAAGAGCTGTTTGTACAGATTGAGGGGTGCCCGAGCCACTACTGCTGCTCACTATGGTGTCCCAGGTGCACCTGAGAACCTGATACAGGACCCTGAGCTTTGATGGTGTGGAGGGCAGACAGGCTTCAGTACTCACCTGCTTGGCTGAAAGCCACGAGTAAGATCACCAAAGCGCAGGGCAGGATCATAGTGAAGGGGTTGTCCAGGGGAGTCTGCGAGTGCTAGCTGTGTCTTGGCAAGCTCTTCTGCTTGGGATGCTACGGCTTTGCAGGCTGCTGTGGCCCAACTCACGTCAACTCCCAATTTATGGGCAAAAGTGATGTAGAAATGGTGTATCCTGCGCTTC
Organism: Crocodylus porosus; assembly: GCF_001723895.1. Lineage (NCBI taxonomy): Eukaryota > Metazoa > Chordata > Crocodylia > Crocodylidae > Crocodylus > Crocodylus porosus. The sequence goes on along the minus strand of NW_017728907.1, from coordinate 26,657,429 downwards.
TGGTGACTGGGAAATTCCCTCTGCATTTGCATAGGGTTGCTTGTACTTTCTTCACCCTGTACACCTTCCCCGCCTCTGTTGTCAGCTCTTCTTTAAGATCAGGTGATACCTTCTTCCTTTCCAGCCCACCAGTAAGTCCTTTCCCTCCCAGGACGGCCACACTCCTCTCCTTGCTTCCTGAGGGGAAACAGAGCTCCAAAGCATGGGTTTTCTAGAAGCTCAGGAGGTGGCTGCTTCACCTTGGTGGATCTGAGTGCAGCAGCGAGCCGGGCTTCTGCTTCTGAGTCTCTTGGTAGCATCTGTGGGCAGCTGAGAGCTCAGCTTTTGGGATGGTTGAATTGCTTCTTGGCTTTCCCTTCTCCCAGGCTTCAGCCCCTCACCTCCTTCCACACTCTTTAATAACACAATAATAATAATAACAACAACAACAACCACCTCAGAGAGAAGTATAGGAAACACTATAATGGAAGGCTAGAATCTATTCATAGCCTAACCTTCATTACATAGAATGGCATTTAATTTTTTACTTGGTTATTTAGGTAGCTAGGGCATTCACCTAGGAAGACAGAGGTCCTAGCTCTCCCCACCGCTGATCTCAGGGGAATTTGAACCCGAGTCTCCCTAACTTCTCAGGCCAGCACTCCAACCTTCACACCATAGTCAAGCCATTATCCTGTCCCTTCTTGGGAGCTCCCATTGAAGGTGACCCCTGGGGTATCATAAGAAGGTATATGGAAAGTATGGAGGGCCAGGAAGAAAGGGGCAAGCCAGGGGCATATGGTTTAGCGTGGTTGCTGTTTGCTGGAACGAGAGGGGACCCTAAGTTGTAGCTGAGGCCTTGTTCCTAATTAGACAGAAACTTCCCCCATGTACTACCCTCTGTCCATTTTCTTCCAGTTGAATATGTTAGTAGTTTGGCTTCAAAAGGAGCACTGGAAAAGGGACTGTGTAATGCATGACCTGTGATGTCATAGCTATGCTGTTGCCATGGGTGGTGAAAGAGACGCCCTTGTTCAAATCCCCCCTGTACCCAGGACCTCTGGCTTCCCAGGTGAGTACCCTAGCACAGACCTAAGGGGGTAAAAGAGGGACGGATGTGCATATGGTCCTTTTCTGCTTTTGAAGCTAAATCATGGGTTGGCCTAGCTCCATTTTCAGGCATCTAAAGCCACTGTGTACCCAGAAGAGACACATATATATGCTCTGCCTAATACTTCACTTGCTTAATCTATGTGACTACATAGCTGTGCAGGCCTACATGGCCAGGAATAGAATTCCTCTGTAGAGGGCCGAACTATGACCACTTTGACAACCTGGAAAGAACAGAATGTTTCCCTTAGTGATTTGAGCTGCAGTATACCAAAGGGTATATGCAAAAACTAGGTACAGTGGCCTATATGTGTCCTAGGGTTGACCCTATGATTAAAATGAAGGAAGGGTCTTAGAAGGTCTGTTGAACTTCTGGGTGAACTTGGGTCTTGTCCAAGTCACATACCTGTAAGATGGAAAAACTATACTCCTAATATACATAGTACCATACCCTAAATTAGTCAACATTTGTGAAGCACATTAAGGTCCTTAAATGGAATGTATTTATTCATGGAAAGTATTTTATCAGTATGCATATCTATGCTGATTTAGGGTCCCACTTGAAGATACACAGCAAGACAAGTATAATTTTTAGCATTCAGCTTTCATAGGCAGAATAGTTTAAAACTTCTAGCTAAATTAAAACTATTTTAAAAAATAAGCAAAGAAAAGAAGAAATATTTCAGGGATTCTACTTAAGACAGGAGAAAAAATACTGGAATATAATAGGAAAAGATAAATTGTTTTATTATAGCTGAAGACATACCTCTTACTTACATGTTATGATACCATCTAAAGTCGAACCATGTATGTTACTCACGGGTCTTGAGTCTATGGGTTTCCGGCAGGTTTACACCCCACTCACTGTGGTGCCGGCGTCCAGGTGGCTGGTCTTTAGGTGAGTTGACCGGCACTTCACGGCTGGAATATGCCCCATCAGTTGGTCTGGAACATAAAAAGAAGCCCAGGAGCCGAGCCAAGAGGGAGAGACAAGGGAGCACTGGCGGCAGAGTTGGATGCTTCCCCTGTGGCTGGAAAGGAGCCAGCACATCCCTGCAGATGGAGCACGTCCAGAGAGGCAACGCCTACTCGTCCCACCACTGGAGTGTCCAGGGAGGACCTAGGTGTGCAGCCAACTGCCAGCAGGAAGTCGGAGGCTCTCCCCAGGGCACAGCACACCAGAAAGTCTGAGGACACCTGGATCACCCAGCCAGCACCGGTAAACAATCCAGGTAGCAACCTGGGAGTGGCAGCTGATGGCCCAAGGGGCCCAGATCTGACACTGCTCACCGACACCTGCAACAACCCCCACAGGAGCACATAGGTCAGCTGGGGCTGGGAGATGGCAGCCTGGTGGGCACTGCTGGGACCCACAGAGGGAAAGACCCTGCCCAGGAACACCCCCAACTTTACTCATCCCAACTGAGCAGACCCAAAGCTTCCTGGCAGGGAGTTGGCAGAGCAATGAGTGTCACGTAGACATGGAGAAACACTTCGCGGGACACTACAATACATAGCCAGGTGGTAGCCAGCCCAAGGTGCAGGGTCAACATGGGGTACCCACGGTGTAAGACTACATGGGATCAGGGTGTGTCCCACCTCAAGAAGTCCCAAGAGCTGAAGGGAAGCACTGAGCACAGAGGGCATCATTTCCTTGCCCACCATATCATTCAACCTGTTTTGGTTAAGTATTGTCCCATTACCATTTTGGTAGTCTAAGAGGCCACAGCTGTACCCCTGCCATTGGCCACAAGACCAGGCCTTAACGCTGGAGGAAACAGAACCATTGTCATGCCAAGACACTATCAAGGCTGATCCATAACACCTGCATGGAAAGGGGTAGTGTCTGGGGGGAGGAGAAACCCCATAGAAGAAGTGCCAGCGGAGTTGCCCAGGGTCTTAGGAAGACCACCAAACAACACCTCCAGGCAAAACCCCATATAACAACAAGTTGTGGTAGGCAAGTAGACTCTCGTGTGGCATAATCAAAAAGGCAGGGCATGCCATCAGTGGTGTGGCAATTGTGAGCCTGTCACAGGGGCCTAAACCATTTTTCATCTCTTTTGTTAAACTGTGTTTATTACATATCATGTAAAAACAAGAAATAATGAATAAGTTACTCCAGTCTTCTCGAGACACTGGTAAGCAGAGGAAGATTCCCCTGGTCCTCACACCAGATAAGGAGGACCTTGATGGTACAGGACTAGTCAAGACTTTTTCACTGTCCTAACCCTTCTCAACAGATGGGGAAGAGAGGTCAGGCTGGGGACAGAAAACAGGTTGGCTCAAAATGTGGCACCTTCTCAACTCTTTTAACTTACATTCCAGGGTGATGATGCAGGGTTGGGTGGATCCAGCTAATTTCCTTCACAATCCTATAGCAAACATAGATCGCCTTGGTGCTGCTCAAATTAAGTGAAGGCAACCATGCAATGGCAGTTGCGCGGGGACAAAAAAGGAGGGCAGCATCACGCTCAGAGTCCTGGGAACATGGGACCCTGCTGCCACCTGGCTGGAGCTGCAAAAACTCATACTTATACCCTCCCCTCTCCCTTCCCTTTTTCTCTGAACCACACCTGTGAAAGGAGCAAACAATTTTTTAATTGATGAATCATTAGGCTGCCAGTTGTTTTCCTCTTTATCTCCTCCACCCTCTGTCCCTTCTTTTTCCACTGCTTCTATTATAGTCCCTTTCTATAAATTTTGATTATTACTGATAGAAGTAATTTTCCATTTCCATAGTTTGTGAATGTGAGGTGAAACTAACATTTATTGATGTTTATCAATAAAACTCAAATCCTGTCAGGCCTAAATATGCACAATCCTGAAGTACCAGCTTTCTGGATTAGTTTTTGAAGTGTAAGAAATGGATTGAATAAATGCTACAACTGATCTCATTAGCAAATATTTATTGAGTGTTACTGCCCTCTTCTGCTTAACTTTTTTTCTTTCTAAATGATAAATCAAGTGATGGTAGAAAGCTGTTATTTAGCTCTTCTTACCTTTTAGATCATGCCTGTGCTTTAATTATAGAATCATAGCATAATAGGATTATAGAAAATTAGGGTGGGAAGGGACCTCAGGAGGTCATCTAGTCCAACCCGCTGCTCAAAGTAGGAACATTCCCAACTAGATCGTACTATGCAAGGCTTTGTCTACCTAGGTCTTAAAAACCTCCAAGGATGGAGATTCCACAGTCTTTTTGGGTAACCTGTTCCAGTACTTTTCTACCCTCCTAGTGAAAGCAATTTTCCTAATACCTAACCTAAACTTCCCTTGCTACAACTTGAGACCATTGTTTCTTGTTGTGTCATCTGCCACCACTGAGAACAGTCTAGCTCCATCCTCTTGGGAACCACCCTGCAGGTAGTTGAAGGCTGCTATTAAATTCCCCTCTCAGTATTCTCTTCTCTAGACTAAATAAGCCCAGTTCCCTCAGCCTCTCCTTATGTCATGTGCTCCAGCTCCCAACTGTTTGTTGCACTCTCTCCAACTTGTTCACATCCTTTCTGTAGTGGGGCCCCCAAAACTGGGACAAAGTACTCCAAATGTGGCCTCACCAGTACCTAAAAGAGGGAAAGATCACTTGCCTTGATATACTGGCAGTGCTCCTTCCTACTACTGCAGCGTAGAGCGGTTCAGCAGGACTTGGAAACAGAAGTACACTGTTGGCTTATATTCAGCCTATTGTCCACTGTAACCCCCTACACGACGCTCTTCCGATCTAATGTGGCCTCACCAGTACCTAAAAGAGGGAAAGATCACTTGCCTTGATATACTGGCAGTGCTCCTTCCTACTACTGCAGCGTAGGGTGGTGTTAGCCTTCTTGGAAACAGAAGTACACTGTTGGCTTATATTCAGCCTATTGTCCACTGTAACCCCCAAAAGGGGTCCTTTTCTGCAGAGCTGCTTCTTAGCCAGTTGGTCCCCAGCCTGTACTGGTACATGGGATTGCTCTGTTGTAAATGCAGGACTTTACACTTGTCCTTATTGAACCTCATGAGATTCCTTTTTGGCCCAATCCTCCAATTCATCAAGGTATCTCTGAATCATAGCCCTACTCTACAGTGTATTTACTACTCCCCACAGCTTGGTGTAATCTAAAAATAGGCTTTGGGTGTTCTCCATCCTAGCTTCCAGTTCATTGATGAAGATATTGAACAAAACCAGTCCTAGGACTGACCCATGGGGCACTCCAATTGACACTGGCTGCCAACTAGACATCAAGCCATTGACTACTACCCTCTGAGCCTGATGATCCAGCCAGTTTTCTATTCATCCTTCAGACCATTCTTCCAACCTGTACTTCCTTAGCTTGCTTGGGAGAATGTTGTGGGAACCTTGCTAAAGTCAAGATATATCACACCTGCTGCTTTTCCTGCATCCACAGAACCAGCCATCTCATCATAAAAGGTAATCAGGTTGGTCAGACATGATATGCCCTTGATGAATCTATGTTGAGTGTTCCTAATCACCTTCTTCTCCAAGTACTGTACTTAGAAATGGATTCCTTGAGGACCTTCTTCATAATTTTTCCTGGGACTGAGGTGAGACTGATTGGTCTGTAGTTCCCTGGATCTTCCTTCTTCCCTTTCTCAAAGATGGGTGCTATATTTGCCCCTTTTCACTTATCTAGGACCTCTCCTACTTGTCATGGGTTTTTAAAGACTATGGCAGGAGGCTGTGCAATCACATTGGCTAATTATCTCAGAACCTTCAGGTGCATTGCGTTTGGCTGCATGGATTTGTATATGTCCATCTTTTCTAAGTAATCCCTAAGCTATAATCCTTACATTTAATAGATTTATAATCCATATCACAAAAATTCTGTATGAAGACAAAAATATTCAAGTTTTAGGTGTAAATACCCCCCCATAAATAGCACAAAAAATAAGGCAATAAGTAATATAACTACAAAAGAAAAGATGAATAGTTCAAAGTGCCTTTTGTGCTGCTAAAGCTTCAAATTATAGTTATTAGAACTTAATTTGGGCAAATACTTGTTCTAGCATGACTTAATCATTTCTTGGTGCTTTGAAAAAAAAAAAATGAGTACGCCCTCAAATACATGCAAACAATTTTCAGTTACTTCACTGAGACTTGATTGGATATACCTCAAGGTTTTGTGTTGTGTGGCTAAAATATTTATAGCTGAATCCTGGCAAGAATATTACTACATTACAACCCTTACAGGATGGGTTGGCATTTTTGACTTGGTTAAACTAATTGCATTAGTAACCACTAGATGGCACTCATAGGTTTGTCATTTCCAGCCTTTAAAAATGAGTTAGACCAATGGTGTTCAACTTTCTGGCCCTGTGGGCCGGATTCTACTGGCATGGTTGGCATGCAAGGTCTGTCAGAGGGTGTGATCCAGCATGCAGGCCTGGTCTTGTGTGCTGGATCCAGCCATGCACTGGCCCCATGAACTGGCATGATCTGGCAGAGGGAGCCATATAATCTGTTCTAAGGGGCTTCTCACAGGTTTGGATTTTTGGCAGCAGAGTGTAACACTGTATAACGTACCAACCAGTTTCAGCTGGTTCACGGTAGAACTTTTCCTTGCCAAACATAATAACTACAATTAATGCACTATATTAATAGACCTTAGAATTTCAAATGCTTACAATCTTTTTGGGTGTGTCTACATGTGTGCCCGACTACACAGTTGTTACTGCACAGTAGTTTGTCTTGCCTTAGCAAATACTAAATGGCTGTAACCACCAGTACTGAGCAGTCCCGACACCGCACAGGTCATTTCCAGCCCTATTGCACAGTAGCATCATTGCCATGGTTTGTGCCTGCCAATGCTACTTTGCTGTAGCAACGATCTACATCACCATAGCTCATTGCTACAGTGATTTAGCTTTCTATTAACTGAAACTAACTGAACCTTGTTAAATAGTCTGATGTGCCCTGAACAGATGTATGTATCTCTGGGTCCCCCTAGACACATCACTATTGTTGTTAGATAAATTATATTAGTTATTATCCTCTTATAGCCTTGAACTCAGCTGTCTCTACTTGCTATGGATGTTGACTGACAGGTTATCTTGGGCAAAATAGCCAAATCAGTACATTATCTCTTACCATACTTTTTCCTCCACAGCTTGTGTCTGTCTTGGGTGACAACTCCGTATGACTAGAGACTAGCATAAAATATTTATTGCCCTTCTTTCAGATTTTTGAAATTCTTTTTTTTCAATGTGATTTTTTTTTTGTAATACTTTAGGGATCACAAACCTAGAGCATATAAAAAAATGTCCATGACTTAGTCCTAGACTTTGCTCTCCTGCACTTTTGTCAATTGCTTTAAAGAGTATCCCTCACCATGAATTCCCTCCCAGGTTTGTTGGCACCTGTTACCGAAAAGGGGAAGGCACAGCAGGATAACTTGGTTGTGTAGGTAGTCAAGTAGCTGGGCCAACGCCAGGGCAAGATGGGCAAGGCCAGGGCCAGGACCTCAGAGCCCAAGAAGGCCAAGGTCAGGATGGGGGTGCAGAGCCTGAGAGGGCAAGACCAGGGCCAGGGGCCCAGGGACTGAACAGTGTGAGGCCAGGGTTGTGGTGGGGAGAGAGGACCTAGTCTGAGGGGGGCATCACAAAAGAAAAAGGGCTGAATCCAGGAGGGCCGAAGGCACTAAAAAAGTTTTGAGGCCTATGAGGGCCAAGCATTGTGGTGGGGCTTGGCCAAATTTGTAGATTTCCATTGAACCCACCCATTCATGTGTGGTTAGTCAACAATTCTGTGCTTTCAAAATACGTCAGTACTATAATTACAGTAGAATTCAAAGCAGCTGTAAATTTAATGTACGGTGTCTCTATAGGAAAGATGGATTAGTACCCAAATATTTTAATTTGAGGATCAGCAGTGAAATATCAGATACAGTAGTAGCTTCATTTGCTTTTATTGAATGATACACTGTCTGGTGGTATATTTTGCTTTATTTTATTTAATTATATAAACAAAAAATTGTCTTTAGATTCAAAAGGGTGGCACATATTGTACTTTTGCCTCCCTCAGTGATATTATGGTGCAGTGAATAATATACAATATTTTAATTATGCTGGTTCTGTGTTATGTGGGACAGAAAGCCATGCCCAGAGAATCATTGGAAACGTAAGACATAGGAAGGGATCCTATGTTATTGAATCAGGTCAGCTCCTGTCATAGGATCCTGTCCACAAACTTATCAAGCTCCACCTGAAAAACAGGTTGTATTTCCACCATTCCTGTTATTGGAAAGCTGTACAAAATTCTTATGCCTCTGATGGCTTAAGACCTTCTATTAATTGCCAGTCTAAATTATTCTAGGCTGTAAGTAATTTAGAAACCCACCAGACTCTCTCTCCTTAATGGTAGAAACTGGCACCTTCCCCTGTAAATAACTATCAGCCTATGAAACTTTATAGAGATTTCCTGTTGAGTTCTTCCGGAACAATAGGTCAAATGCAGAGCTAATAAAAATATATTTATGTGGTGGTGCACCTATGGGTGCTTGCCACTTTAAGGGCTTGAGCAGGGATCTATTGGACAGCATCCAAGACAGCATCTATTGGATACAAAATCTTTCTAATAGAAATGGTTTCCCTTTTTTGGGTTCCAAGAAAAGCAACAATTGATCATATCAATAGATCTCTTATTTTCTGTAGATGACATGAAAGAATATTATGAAAGGGAAGAGGCAGTCTCTATTGATTCTAATGGTTAAATTTTACTGAAATCAGTGGAGCTGCTTGCATTTAAACTAGCACAAAGTTTGTCCTAGAGCCATTTTAATATGTTCCAAGTGTTTCCATTATCCATGCTATTTTGGAAACATCATCATCATGTTCAATAATAGGAACCTCCTGTCATGGTTAACCAATTTTAATTCTTCACTCTGTACTTTTCCACTCTCACATTGCAAAATGCTCAACCTCTAACAAAGAGAAACTTAGTAAGGCTGTGCAAAGTTTCAGTTAGTGATTTGATCTAGAGAAGATTTGGCCCAATTTAGAGGTCAAATCTCTGAATCTGAATCAAATTGCTTGAAACTTAAAACTTTCTGAATCGATTAGGAGCCTCTGAATCGATTCAGAAAAGATTTGGAGGTTCGGAGGTGGTGTTTCAGGGGAAACAGAAACTTAGTAGAGGGAGAGGGAAGCAGATGGGGAGGGGGAGCAGGGAGGGAAGGACTGACATCTCTAGCTGGCCAGTGAATGTGATTTCTCCCTGAGTCCCCTTCCAATCACAGTGTCTGGGGGAGGGACATAGAAACAGCATAAAAGCCTCTGTCTGCAGGCTTTCCATGCCTTTTGTGAGATGTTTCACCTGAGTGAGTGACAGCAACTGAAAGGTACTGGACTGGCTTGGCTTCCTAGTCAGTCACCTGATCCTTTTTGCCCTTAGAAAGGATTGGATAGGGTATAGCTTAGCTTAGGTTAGAATCCCTCTACTTTACTTGATGGCAGTGTGATCCATCACTGTGCAGGAAAGCACACATTACACACGCTTACACACAACATAGAAGTCAGATATTCATAGGAGAAGAAGAGATTGTATATAGTTATTAGTTATTAATATTATTAGTCATAGTTAATTTACATACAGACTAAAAACAACAGAAGAAGACGACAGGTAGAGATTCAGACTGAGGTTAACATACATAACACAGAACTCAGAGTCCTAGAAGAAGAAGATAATATATTATTATTTTAGGTACACAAAACAGAAGAAGAAGTAGTAGTCAGACATTCACATTCCTAATCCATATCATATCACAGAAGAAGACACCATATAGAGTTATTAATAATCAATTATCATACCAGCGCAGTGCATTGCCTGAATCACACTACACACAATGCAGAGTAAAGAAAACCCAACACAGAAGAAGAAAAAGAAGTCACACATTCACATTTGTAATTCATATGTCACATCACAGAAGAAGACACCATATATAGTTATTAATCATCAATAAATAATCATCGTGGCAGAGTCACACACAACACAGAGTAAAGAAAACACAACACAGAAGAAGACAGACATACACATACCTTTTGCAGCACAGGAAAAAATTAATATGAAGCGTGCTGGAAAGGCAGGTGCCAGGTCTTCTGGCTGGGGAGGGAGAGGGGCTAGAGAGGGTAGGGGGAGAGCTAGAGCTGCAAGTCCTCCTACCCCCACAACATAGACATATACTCTTCCCTAGCAGCCATGAGGCTTCTGCTGCTGATGGAAGCAAGGAGGTGGGAGCAGTACTACCTGACATCCCTGCACCTGCACCATGTCCCTTAACTCCAGAAATAGGCACCAGCAGCAGAAAGACTGCCCAATTGCATCTCCCAGCAGGAGCCTCTCACTGTCAGAGGAGGAGCTGGAGCTGGAACCAGGGGACCTGAGCACCCTAGCTAAAGCAATTCTGGGGACTGGGGACAAATCTGAGTTTGTGCTCCACACCCCTCAAAGTTCACCCAGACCCAGGTCTCCTTCTCTGGAAGGCACCTTGGAAGAGGTTGAGGTTAAGGTTGTGGAAGCTCAGGAAAGTGCCTCAGCTGAGTCAGCTCTTCCTGCTATTGTGCCTCAGCCTGCTGAGGAGGGGGATAAGGCAGAATCCCCACCCTCAACCCAGAAGCAGGGGAGTAGTGTAGTGTGGGATCATTTTGAGGTGGCAGATAAACCCAGGTATGCTATCTGCCAGCACTGCCAAAGGCAGAACATCCGGGGCAAGGAGTTGAAACATTTCACCACCACGGCGATGCTACTACATCTCAGGAGGTAGCATCCCCTTGCACTTCTTCCTGGTCAACCTAGCATCAGTGCAAGTGTGCCCAAAGGGAACTACCTGATTGTTCCAAAGCCCCTGTTCCCCCAAAGCAGAGGCAGGCCACCCTTGAACAGTGGGGGAAAGCTGCAGACAAAGTGGGGCATGTGTCCAAGGTGAGCAAGGTCACCCAGAGCACTGGGGAGGTGTTTGCTCTGGATGGCCAGCTCTTCTCCTTAGTTGAGTGGCCAGGGTTCAGGCAGCTCATGGTGCTCATGGCCCCATCTTACCCAGCCTGCATGCACCACCTTTAGCAGGATAGTGGTGCCCTCCCTGTATGAGGCATACAGGGAGTACTTGAGGGAGGATCTTCACAAGGCAGGGCCACAGGTAGCCTTGCACTTAATCTCCAACACCTGGAGCAGCTGGTGATCACACCTACCTCTCCCTCACAGAGCACTGGTGCAATCAGTCAGGCCGTCAGTGGGCTTTCCTCCAAGCCAAGGTGCTGGATGAGTCCCACCTGGCAAGGGAGATCATGGTGGCCATGAACTGCATGGTACAAGGTTGACTTGCTGGGCAGGGCGAGCTCACCTGTGGGTTCATGATCACCAACAATGGGCCAATATGGTCAAGGCTGTCCATGATGTGGCACACAGGCTCCACCTTATAGTCAGGGATGCCTTGGAGAGGGACAGGGCTTCTGGTGATGGTATTACCACTACCACTATCAGGCAGCTCATTTCAAAATGTAGGTAGGTGGTGGGCCACTTCCACCGCAGCATCAAGGTGGGGCAAAATGCTGTGGGAGAAACGGAACATCCCACAGCACAAAATCATGCAGGATGTGGAGACTCAGTGGAACTCCACATACCTCATGCTGGAAAGGCTGGTCTAGCAACAAAAGGCCATCCATGAGATGGTCTTGCTCAGGGAGATCGGGATCAGCGGTCCCCTTAACAGAGCTGAATGGAGTACCATCTCCCAGATCTTGGTGGTCCTCAAGCCCTTCCTTGAGGCCACCAAGACCCTCAGCACTGCCGATGCCCTCCTTAGCCAGGTTCCCATAGTGAGGGAACTGGAGAACCAAATGGAGAAGTTCCAGGGGTTCAGTGTTCCTTCCTGGGGCAAACTTCTGTCACCAGATGTGCAGGCACTGGTGAGGTGGCTGAAGGAGGGCATCAGGAGATGGGTGGATCCCTTCTAGTCGAATACAGTCCACATGCTGGTGGGCATGTGTAACCTGAGGATGAAGGGGAGTGTGTACACTGGCAGCACCAAAACCCTTGATCACTGGATGCAGGTGCTGGTCAGTAGAGTCAGGGAGGCAGAAGGGCAGAGGCAAGGGGATGTGGAAGAAGGGGTCCATTTTCCCATGACAGCACTCCCAGCACCGGTGCCAGCCAGTCTCCTCCACACCAGCCACTGCTAGCGTGGGCCATGGATTCAATGGTGGGGATCCAAATGCACCAGACTCCAGCCTCAGGCAGGTAGTGCCAGGGCTTCAGTGGCTACCTGTCTCACTGAGGATGTGAAGCCACTGGATTGCAACCCCTTGGCCTACTGGGCAAGCCACAGCCATATATGGCAGTATTATCTGGCCATGGTTGCCTGGGAACACCTGTCCTGTCCTGTCCACTGGCTTCTGTTCCAAGTGAGAGGGAGTTCAGCATTGCTGGGGATGCTGTGACACCCTACCACACCTGCTTGGATCCTGGTTTGGTGGAGCAGCTGGTGTCCTTGAAGGTGAACCTCCTACTGCTGGGGTTCCCCAAGCTTCACCTACAGATAGACTGAGTACCACCCTCCTCACGCTGTCTTTACCCATTTCCATTTGATTTTTTTACTTCTGTAAGTGTTACTGCCCTGCTTTCAGAGCTGGAGGGGGCACTCACTGCATCAGCAGCCAGCAGGAGAAGAACATGTCCCTGCTGAGCTCCTGTGCCAGGACAAACTTGGAGGTACAGACTGGGGCAATGGGGAAGGAGGAGGCCTCAGGTCCTGGGCACGACCACTAAAACTGCACCCTGCCAGGGTCAGGGAGACCTGGTGGGACTGCTGGCAGTGTGGTAGTCCCATAAATGCCAGGACCATGGATCCCCTGGTGAAAGGTAGGTAGGAGGCACCATAACCTCCAACTAATGCACACATGCACAGTCCTGGCGGGGGAAAGCCCAGACCTGTTATGTCCCAAGCCTGTACTGGCCCCAGCCTGTACTGGTACATGGGATTGTTCTGCAGGACTTTGCACTTGTTCTTATTGAATCTCATGAGATTTCTTTTGGTCCAACACTCGAAATTGTCAATGTCTTTCTGAATCCTAGGCCTACCCTCCAGTGTATCTACTACTTCCATGAGCTTGATGTCATCTGCAAACTTGCTAAGGGTTCACTTCATCCAATTTTGCAAGTCATTGATGAAGGTATTGAACAAAACCTGCCTCAGGATCAATACCTGGGGCACTCTACTTGGCTCAATGTCTAGTTAGCAGTCTGAGTCATTGACTACTACCCTCTGATCCTGATAATCCAGCCAGTTTTCTATCCACCTGACAGACCATTAATCCAAATTGTACTTTCTTAGCTTGCTTGTGAGAATGCTATGGAAAGCCTTGCTAAAGTCAAGGTATATCATGCCCCCTGCTTTTCCTGCATCCACAGAGCTAGTCATGTTATCATAGGAGCCAATCATATTAGTTAGGCATGATGTTCCCTTAATGGGCATGTCCACACATGCAAGCACATGCACTTGCAGCAGCTCAGATAGAAGCAGTGCAAATTTCAGCTGGGGCTTTTTGCCTCAGCGCACATGCTCAGACATGCACTTTGTTGTGAAGCAAATTGTGTCACTTGGGGCAAAATAACCCTGCCTGGCTCCTCTTGGATCTGTGGCCAGGGGGAGCTAGAGCCCAGGGCCAGCACATATGCTTGTCCCCAGCAGTTTAAAAAGGCTGCTCTGTCCTGGCCTCATCAGTACAAAAACCTCCTTGACAAGTAGCTCAGGTCTACTTACTCTCAGGAGCTCCTGGGGCCCAGCCAATTGGTACCTGAGGAAGCAGCAGTGCAGCTGGCACAAGGGGTTGAAGCAGCTGAGAGTTCCCTGCATACTTTACTCTCTGCAGCAGTCTTGCAGCAGGGGCTGCTGCCTGGCTGTGACCTGCTGAGCACCTGCCAGACCTGGATGGGGACTGCAGAGCTAGTAGAGGCATCTGCCCCTCTGGGCCAGCTGCCAGTGGGCTATGGTTGCAGGGTTGGCCTCTGTGCAGCACTACTGCCATGTGTGCCCCCTGCCTGGCCATCTGGGCAGCTATTACTTGGAAGGTGTTCCAGGTGTGGTAGCCTGCTTTGAACTGTCAAAGCATGCCCTCCTAGCCCCATTTGTCCAGGAGGTCAGCCACAACCAGATGGATCCACTGTGCCAGCTCTGAGCAAGCAGGGTCCTGTCACTGGCCTCCCTAGCAGGAATTCTAGTGTTCCCTATTGGAAAACTGAAAAATTCCCCGATTAAAAAAAAAAAAAAAAAAAAAAATCCCAAAGTCACTCTGTCAAATATCTCCAAATCCATGTTCCTCCACAAATAAAACAAAAGACCACTATAAAGAGAGCGAGAGAGAGAGAGCACGAGACAGAGACAGCAATCAGTTGGGCAATGTTTTATTGATATATCTACAGTGTTAAAGCAATGTGGAAGCCTACCAGTGTCTCTATCATAATAGAGAAGTGAACTTTAAATACATGTATTCATTAATTCATGAAACATGAATATATACTTCGCTGCCCTCCCACAGGACTAAGGCCCCCACACAGGGGTTATGCCCCCCCCTCACAGGAGTTACAGCCCCCCAACAGAGGCTATGGCCCCACATGGTTTACGGTCCCCCCAGAGGGGTTATGGCCACCCAGCGGCTACGGCCACCCAGCAGAGGTTATGGCCCTCCCCCTGCAGGGGCTGCCACCCCCCTGCAGGGCCCACATGCCTTGCCCTAGTCCCCCAATTGCTGCCCCACCTGGCCCCATCCCCTGCCAGCTGCTGCAGCCCT
>NW_017728907.1:26638261-26642251 GCF_001723895.1 Crocodylus porosus | reverse complement strand
GGGGGGGGTAGTTGGGGGGGGAGAGAATGGGGCGCTGGGGGAAGTGGGCAGGGCCAGAGGGGATCTCTCCCATAGTCCTCATTCTTCCTACAGGTTGGGGGATGACCGCCTCAGCAGCTCAGAGGCTGAGAGAGATCTTGGAGTCATAGTTGACTCCAAGATGAACATGAGTCGGCAGCGTAATGAGGCCATCAACAAAGCCAATATCACTTCTTGTTGTGTATTAGCAGATGCATGACCCACAGATCAAGGGAGGTGATACTCCCCCTCTATGTGGCATTGGTCAGGTCACAGTTGGAGTATTGTGCCCAGTTTTGGGCATTGCACTTCAAGAGGGACATGGAGAATCTGAAGAAGGTTCAGAGGAGGGCCACTCGCACGATTAGTGGCCTCTATGAAAGAGGCTATGATGGGAGGTTGAGAGATCTGGATCTCTTCAGCCTTCACAAGAGATGGCTGAGGGGAGACCTTGTAGCTGCCTACAAGTTTATTAAGGGAGGAAAACAGGGAACTGGTGATGCACTATTTACCAGAGCATCCCAGGGAGTAACTAGGAACAATGAGTGTAGTAAACTAGTGGAGTGTAGATTTAGGTTAGACATTAGGAAGAATTTTCTTACAGTAAAGGTGGCCACAATCTGGAATGGGCTTCCAAGAGAGGTAGTACTATCACCTAACTTGGAGGCCTTCAAGAGGAGGCTTGATAGTCACTTGGCTGGGGTCATCTGACCTCGATCCTCTTTCCTGCCAGGGGCAGGGGGTCTGACACAACGATCCATTGTGGTCCCTTCTGACTCTACAATCTATGAATCCATGAACCCTCCAGCCCCCTGGCCTCCTACTTACCAGCACTGGAGCCCCAGTGCTGAAGCAGCTGCCTGCTCTGCACAGGCAGGCCATGCGTTTCAGCACCGGGGTGAGGGGCCAATCACAGAGACACTCTTGTAGCCAGAGCATCTCCGTGGAGGAACCAGCCTCCAGTTGCCTGCCTCACTTTTTTAAGACTCTGCTTTTTTTTAGTCTCCTGGATATCCAGGGGTCTAATTTTCTCCCCGTGCTGCAAGTTTGCAGTGCAGAGAACATTTTTTCTTTTCTGCACGTGCCTCTTGCCCTGTCTCAAAGGGGTTTCAGACAGGGCAAGAGGCATGTGCATGCTTATTTGGATGCATGCCATACCAAGTGTTCCTAATCACCTTCTCCTCCAAGGAATCCATTGCATTCTTTGAGGACCTTTGCCATGGTTTTCCCTGGGACTGATGCGAGGCTGACAAGTCTGTAGTTCCCTGGATCCTCATTCTTCCCTTGCCCTTTTCAATTATCTGGGACCTCTCCCAGTTGCCATGAGTTAAGAACTATGGCCAGCAGCTCTGCAATCACATCAGCCAACTCCCTCAGTGCCCTTAGGTGCATCACATTTGGTCTCATGGACTTGTACACCTCCAGCTTCTCCAAGTAGTCCCCAACCTGTTCTTTTGGGATTGCCAGATGTTCTTCTCCTCCCCAAAGTGTGCTTTCAGGTGCAGTAGTCTGGGAGCTGACCTTGCCTGTGAAGACTGTGGTGAAAAATGTCATTGAGTACTTCAGCCTTTTCTGCATCCTCTGCCATTCTGTAAGGGATGCACACTTTCCCTGTCCTTTCTCTTGTTGCAGACTGTCAGCAGGTCCGTAGGGAAACAAGAGAATAGAGAGGGTACTCACTTGCCATGACTTGGATCTTAAATGAAATAGGGAGGAAGTGGTTGTTACAAGAAGAAGTACCTGTGGGAAGTACCACACTGAAATAAACTTAGTTTTCCCCTCTTTGCTTTTATTCAGTGGTTTGCAGGTGTTAACAGCGAACTCCCCTCTTGGACTGTGATCTCCCCCCGCCCCCCAAAGGGTTAATCTTGGGGTCTCCAGCCTCCGAGCCAGCCCCCGTTCTAGGGTTACAGTTCAGGAAAGTCGCACTGTCTTCGTCCAATTACTCTATTAGCAGCTTGTTACGGCCGCGGTTGGTCCTCCCCTGACTGCTAACGAGCCAGTTAACGGCTTGTTACAACTGCCACCTGCAGCTTTCCCCTTGCAGAGCCGGCATGCGGACTCCGCGGCTCTCCTTTGACCTCCCTGACCTCAGCCCCGTGTTCCCTTTTGAGTCCCATGGACTCTCCCAGGGTCTTCCCCCTCTCGCCACCTCTTCAACTCACCGGCGCCTCCCCAAACTTCAATAGCAGCTTCTGCTCCTGTCTGTGGTGCAGCTCTGCGCCTCTCGTTACTCACCGCTGTCCCTGTAGTGTCCAGTTCAGTCAGTGTCTGGGCTTCGGGATCCCTTTTACCTTCTCTGATCCTGGGTCTGGTTCCACTTCCCAGATCCTTCTCTCTGGGGCACCCTCTCTTGCAGCTCCTCTCAGTGCTTCCACTCCAGTGCCCGAAGGCATCCCTCCTCCTCCTCTTCCTCTCCATTTTATCCTCTGGAGTCTAGTCGCCATTGGCTCCTTAGGGCCGGGGGCCCGCCCTCCTCGTGGTGTAATTATTTCCGGCCGCCCCCATTCCCTTAGCAACAGGGTCTCAATGGAGACCCTGTTACACAGACATATTTTTGGTTATACTGATCTAGCCTTGTGGCAGACTATACTTTCAGGGATCATTTCTATAGTGGGTGCCTATATTGAGCAGATTCTTTTTGGTGTTGGGTGGTGGAACTGGAGCTTGCTCCATCCACTCCATGCATTGACCTGGTATTACTGCTTCCAGGACCAGTGCAAAAAAACAGGGAAAAAAAAAAAATTTAACAAGAAGCCTATCTTGTTACCATTCACATTCCTGGCTAGCTTAGTTGCATTTTGACCTTCCTGACTTCATATCTGCATTCCTGAGAAATACTCTTGTATTTCCCCTAGTTGTTTGTCCAAGTTTCCATTTCTTGTAAGTTTCCATTTTGTGCTTTAGGTTACTGAAAAGTTAAGTGCTAAGCCAAGCTGGTCTTCTGCCATACTTGTGAAAAGTATGCAAAGTAGGCAAAGTATGACGTCTTCTGTGTGGTTGAAAGCTGTTCATCAGAAAGACATATTTGTTTTTTCAGCTTCTTAAGATTAATAGGAATCTTACTCTTTGTTTATCTTTCATGTGGTCTTAAGAATACAGTGGAACCTACTTCTAGTGCACTTGATTGTTGAGAATTAATGTTTCTTATAGATGCTTTATGGCAATATGCAAATTGCTACTTTTGTTATGACCTATGCTTAGAGTGAGCCTCAGATGGGTATCTTTTTCCCACCCTTTGGCCAGGTACAGGAGTTTCACTTACTGTGCAGTAGGCATGCAGAAAGTGCTCTACAGCCATAACAAAACAGGCGGTTAGCACATAGAATGCAAAAACCTGCTTTAGGGTGGATGCCATGTCAGACTTCAGCACTCTAAGTAAGAGCCCCATAATGAACATCTGTACCACATTCCATTGTGATACAGATGCTATGTTGTATTCTGCCGACATCCCATGGAACATTGTGACACCCTGCTCCCCTCTCCACCCTTGTGGGCCAATAGTCTAGCCTTGTCCAGTTCTTGGCTCCTCTGTCTGAGCTCTGGGCTGGCTATACCCCCAGGCAGTCACTAACAAGAGTCAGTGAACCTCCTGTTTCCAACCCCCAGATAAGAGGGAACCCTAGCCCTGTTACTAAGAGGCAGGGCTGCCCCTTTAAGACCCAAGTCTACAGGAACACCAAGCACCAGGAGGGTAGGGGTTAATAGCCTAACCACCCAGTCCAGTCAGCTGACAGGAAGGGGATAGGCCTCTGGACATATAAACCCTAGGGCCGAGGCTGGCAAGGGGAGGTCTCTGGCAAGTGGCCAGAGGAAGAGAGCTCCTGCATGGCAGAATTACTCAGGAATGCTGTGGCTAATGGGGATCCAGGAGTCTATAAGGTACCCAGAGCTGGGGAGTGCTCAATACACAAGGAGCAGTTTAGTGTTTGTAAGGAGCCAGAATGTGGCTTGTATGACTTGTATTATGTT
>NW_017728907.1:26577328-26605787 GCF_001723895.1 Crocodylus porosus | reverse complement strand
TGGCAGATGGTGAAGATGATCACTTCCTGGTCACTGTCACCAGCTTCCCTTCAATCATTAGGTTGCTAATTAGGTTGTCCCTGGTTGCCAGTACCAGATTGAGCAGCACTTTACCTCTCATTGGTCTATAGACTTCTTGCATCAGATAGAGCTCATCCACACATGTAAGGAAGCTTTATGACCACTCGGATCTGGCCATGCACTTTTCCCATGAGATGTCTGGGTAGTTGAAGTCTCCCATGACAACCATGGACTGGGAGCATGTGGTCTCAGCCAATTCCCTGGTGAACTCCTGGTCAAGTTCTTGATTCTGGGAGGGAAGTCTATAGTAGACTCCCACCATTGTATCCCCTGTGCCGTGTCCCCCATGGATTTTAACCCAGAAGGTCTCCAGTCATCCACCCTGGGCATCAATTTTGGCTTGCAGGGATGCGTAGCTCTCCTTGACATAGAGAGCTACACCCCCTTTCCTTTTGTCCACTTGATCTCTCCTGTACAGGGTATAGCCATCTATAACCATGGTCCATTCATGGGTGGAGTCCTACCAGGTCTCTGTTATCCCAATGACATCATAATTCTTTGCACTGATCAGGAGGACAAGCTCCTCCTGCTTGTTCCCCAAGCTCCTGGCATTTAATTTAGTTTAAAGCCTGGTGGAGCAGGTCAGCCAGTCTGGCTGAGAAGAGCCTCCTCCCCAGCGGAGAGATTGATGCTTTTTGTTTTATCCAATGGACTGGGCTGAGGCTATTTGGGGAGGAGGAGGCTTCATTGGGTCACACTACTGTGCAATGCCCTAGCGCCAGGGGGACCCATCACCAGGGGGGCACAGTGCGAGGGGGCGATCATGCCTCAGAAAATTGAGTCCAGCCCCCTGCTGCAGGAGCAGGAAGTCAGCTAGGGTCAAAGGATCCCAGAAAGATAAGTGTCCAAATATTTCTTTAAAAAGTCCAGCGTAGGTGCTTGCATCACCTCTGGAGGGAATCTATTCCAGGCCTTGGAGGCTTGGACCATAAAAAAGTTTTTCCTTCTGTCCAGCCTAAAATATTCTTGGAAGAATTTGTGACTGTTGGACTTTGTCAACCTTTGGGGTGCTTTGGTGAACAGGTGCTCCCCCAGATCCTGATGCATACCCCTTATACACTTACAAGCTGCCACCAGGTCACCCCTGATCCTGTGCTTTTTCAGGCTGAAGGGTCCCATGGCTCTCAGCCTTTCTTCATATGGCCTGTTCTCTTCCCCTCTGATCATGCATGTGGCTCTGCTCTAGACTCTCTTAAGCTTCTCCACATGCTTCTTGGATTGTGGAACCCAGAACTGGATGCAATACTTTGGCTGTGGCTACACCAAGGCTGAGTTCAGTGGGAGGGTGATATCCTGAGATTTACTTGAGAAGCATCTATGGATGCAAGCCAGAGTTTTGGTCACTTTACCAACTGTGACATGTTTATCTTGTGGTCAGTCATGACCCCCAAGTCTCTTTTGGCCATGGTGCTAGTGAGCATAGCACTGTCAAGCCTATAAGCGTGTTGTGTGTGTGGTTTTTTGTTTGTTTGTTTGTTTTTTTTTCCCCCTGAGGTAGAGTATCTTGCATTTTTCTGTATTGAATGATGTCAGGTTTATATCCACCCACTTGCTAAGCCTGTCCAGGTCAGCCTAAATCACCAACCTATCCTTGGGTGTGGAAACTCTACCCCAAAGTTTTTAGTGTCATCAGCAAACTTGACCAGTCCACTTCTGACACCAGTGTCCACATCATTAATAAAACATTAAAAAGAACAGGTCCAAGGGTGGAGCCTTGGGGGACACCACTGGTCACAGAGCACCATGATGATTTACTTCTGTCAACTACTACCCTCTACATCTGACTTCAGAGTCAATTTCCTAGCTGTCGGACTGTGTTGTAGCCGAGGCTGCAGTTGACCATTTTTTCCATAAGGAGATCATGGGACACCAGATCAACGGCTTTTTTAAAGTCCAAATATATGACATCAATCTCTTCTCCCTTGTCCAGGTGCTATGTGACCTGTTCATAGAAGGAGATGAGATCGGTCAGGCAAGACCTACCCACAACAAACTGATGCTGGCTGTCCCACAAGATGTTGCCGTCAGCCAGCTTGTCTAGCATGGTCTCTTTGATAATTTTTTCCAGAATATTTCCAGGGATTGAGGTCAAGCTGATTGGCCTGTAGTTCCCCAGATCTACTTTCCTTCCTTTCTTGAAGATGGGGACCACATTGGCCTTCTCCCAATCTTCAGATACTTCACCTGAGCACCATGAATTCTCGAATATCCTTGCCAGTGGTTGGGCTATGGTGCCTGCCAGTTCCTTAAGTACTTTGGGGTGCAATCTGTCAGGACCAGCTGACCTGAAGTTTTTCAGCTCTCAAGGTGTTCCTTTACAAGGTCTACACTGATGCTGGGTATAAACTCACTCTTGCCCTGGCCATCCCACATCATGCTAGGTAGGGCAGTCCCTTTGGGTTGGTGAAAAACCGCTGCAAAGTACCCATTAAGCAGATTGGCTTTTCCTGGGTGTCGGTTGTCAGTTGCCCCTTTTGGTTTAGTAGGGATTCCTTGCTTTTTTCCTACTCCCCACATATCTGAAAAAGGACTTTTTATTGTCCTTGATACATGTAGCCAGTTGGAGTTCAGTTGCAGCCTTTCGATTAAGTGCTCTGCTGTTTGCTGGACACTGCATTCATACAGGGGGCTGGGCTGTCCAAAATGTTGATTTTTTTTTTTGTACAGTGTTGTTCCAGATCTCTGTCTTTTCATTTTGATCCATGCTTCTCTGTCTAGGTCGTGCCCAATGGGGAACTTGTTCAGTGTTAGTATAAAACACTGTAGAAATAATTTCAGACCAGATTATTCTGAACAATCATTTCATTTCCATTCATGCCACCTCATATCCAATTTTGCACAATTATACAAGGCCACAGTACTTAGCCTTTTGTGGCCCCAGAAACTTGAAAGCAGGGGGGCAGTAAGCGTTTGTATCCTTATGTCACTTGGTCTAATGCCCTGTAGTGCAAGAAATACATATCTCTACATGTGCGCCTGTTATGAGTCTTTGCACACTGTTAAGTACAGTGTTGAGCTCTTTAGTTCAACAACTTCTGGATCATACAGAAAAACAGTAATATGTTGGGGTGTATGCCATTAAGTGCAGTGTTTCTGAGCACTTTGTTGTGCTGGCTAAATGTTTTAAGGCAGCTATCTGTGCAGAGACTTTACTGATGACCTTCTGAATGTGATGTTTATAGGTGAGGGAAGAGTTGAATGTGACTCTTTGGTAAGCTCATAGGGAAGGATGTGGTTGACTACTGCAATATTCAGCATGCTCTTGGCTCAATGATTCTTCATATGGAAGACTGATAATACTAATTTATTGATGCTACTCACTAACATTGTACCTCTGAAACACCCCCTTCCCAAACCCCATGCTACTAGCTTAGAATGAAGCTGAGGCATCAGGCTCTGTCTCCCCAGCTATTTTTTGGGGAGTACCAGTCTGCGTTAAATTGAGTGGGGCCATAAACTTGGGGAATTGTCAACAGACCACCCCATTCCTCAAGATCATGTTGCTTTCCTGAAACAGGCCAGCATGTTCACCTGGATCCACCTTACACAAACCCTAACCCAAACAAACCCTAATATATATTAAAAGCTTTTTTTTCCCCCAAGCCCCACAGTCAAGGTGTAACCAACAGGTGAATCCATACATTTTTGCTCCCCCAGACACCATTTGGTAGAGCAGTTATGAATGAGCACTGCTGCAGGTAAGGCACAGTGGGAAATAGCAATTCTACCTAGCAAAACCCCCAGCACTTCCTCCATCCCTTTCCTCCTGGAGAACCAGAAAAAGGCTTAGACCTCCAGGTCCTGACACATGGGTTTTCCAGCCCTCCTGTTTCTCACTGCAGGGAGATGAAAAAAAGACACCTGGGTTCCCCCTCAGCTACATTGAGCAGCTGCACGGCTTCTAGACCTAGGTAGAGGAAAGGTTCCGGAGAGGAGACTCACCATAGGTTCGTTAGTGTATCCCTTTTCTGCAGACTTTGCATTTATGTGTTGAAGGACCATCCAGGAAGCCTGAGATCCTGGACCCAGGATGGTTGGATGAACACCTGCAAGGCACCAGAGATGTGCATAGATGGCACCAACAACATGAGAACCCAAGGGGACAATCAGTGTGGAGGGTTGGAATGGACAGATAGGCAACTGTTTGCACCTGCAGTGCTGTAGCACTTGAATGAGCTGTTCAGGCCAAGAAACATACTGTGAAGGTCCAAGGATGAGATCTATGGATGCCCAGCTGCTCTCTGAGGGGGGTCTCATGTGCTGCAATGGAGCAGAGAGTGTGACAGTGCTAGAATAAGGGTCTTATTCACAGGGTCAAAGACCACTTAGCATCTAGCTATTATATCCCTAAGTGGCATCAGTGCCACCTCCTGTATGGAGACAGCTTCCCTCCCAGGCCACAGTGGTGGGGAAGGTGCTGTCCATGCCTCCTCCATGGAGATCCCTGCTGCAGGGACTGCTCCCGAGGTGACATGGAGATGACATTGATGGTGGCCATGGGGAAACACTATACACTGTGCATTGATTTGGCGTTTCTGGCAGGTGGAGGGGGCCCAGATTAGGAGATATGGCATGTGGGACCAGCTGGCCCATGATCCAAGGAGCCAGGAAGGCATCTGATGGGGCCCACTCTGGGGAGAATAGTGTGGGAGGGGAGGGGGACAAGGCTGCCTGTGACCTGATGCTAGCGTAGACATTGACTCAGTCTGCCTTCCAAGACCAACTTGCTATGCCTAGCCAGTGGCAGTCACTGGCATAAGCAAAGGGCCTCAAAGTGAATGGGAAATAGAGGGGTGGGGGCATCCCACCAAGCCAGGCCATGGGGGGAGTGGATCTTTTTGCATTGAATGGCAGCCCCCTGGAACTCTGCTCCAAGTTCTCCAGCAGGCAATGTTCCACAGTTTTTCTTTATTATGCACACAAAAAGTTTGGCAGCTGCACCATTTAATTAAACCAAGGGGTGGCAGTGTCATGTATGGCATTCCCCTTGTTGCCCCAGGGTTTTGTGTTTGCTAAGCTGAGCCTCCACAGCTTCTCACCTCCTTCCCCTTCAACTACATAACCACCCAGTGCAGGCAGGGTCTTTCCCCTCTATCTCAGTGTTAACTGAGAAGAAGGTTCCAAGTCCTGGAGTTGGGGAAAGTTGTACAGTTTTTCTTTAATAACAGTTCCGCATCTTCAACATTTAATTAAACTGAGGCATGTCCCTTCTTCATGTCTCATTCTCCTGGATCTGAGTGTGTGTCCCTGGTGGGGTGTCCTGGTGGGGTGGGTGTTGGGGAGGGAGAAAGGCAAACAGTGTCCAGGCAGCCTGGATTGTGAGCAGAGGTGCCCATGATGCAGGGTCAGAGATGCCCATGGCATGAGACCCATGGCCTGGTTCCAGGGCATGGGCACTTGAGGCCCTCAGGTCCTATGCCAGGGAGGGCTCTTGGTCCACACAGGTGAGAAGGAAGTTGTCCAGCGCTTTGCAGCTCTGGGAAGCCTGCAGCTCTGCAGGGCTGGGGCCACACACATTGGTGAGAGGCTTACCCTCTTCCATGGGCAACTGGTGCCACCTTAGGTGGGGGGGCACATGCCCCCCAGCAACCAGTCAGAAACTAGGGGGGTCCTCCTGTGGCCAGTCTCACTGACCAGGGGGAGGTCTCCCAACAGCTAATTGCACTGAGTGG
Source organism: Crocodylus porosus (assembly GCF_001723895.1). NCBI lineage: Eukaryota > Metazoa > Chordata > Crocodylia > Crocodylidae > Crocodylus > Crocodylus porosus. The sequence goes on along the minus strand of NW_017728907.1, from coordinate 26,600,034 downwards.
TGGAGAATGGGTCCCCCCACAGCTGTTTGCACCAACTGGTAAGTGGCCATGGCTCCCGCCTGCCTCCCCCCCACCTGTTGCCTAAGCAGGGAGCATGGTCTGTCAAGGGGTGCACAGTGCTCTCAGGGGGTGCACCCCTATATGTCATTACTTCCCTCTTCCCTATCCTTGTGCCATGTGTGCTCATGGTGCTAGGCTCAGTCCTTAGTTGAAGTGTTCCTTCCAGTGGCCATTTGTCCCCCATAAGGCCTCGTAAGCTAGGGCAGGTGGGGGGTAGACTGTATCCCTGAGGAGGACTGGGGGCATGATAACATTGCTGATAATGAAATTGGGGAGCCTAGGGGTATAGCACCTATTTTCCATCACCCTGTGGATTGGGGAGTTGCAGAAGAGGTGGGCATCATCCTCATTGGCCACATGAAATTCAGTGGCCCAGTTGTGCCCCAGATGCCTGGGTTCTCTGTGTGCATTTGCATATGCAGTAGTTTCCAAGATGCCTGGGTTCTATTTGTGTACATGTGCATGTGGGGCATCCTGGTGGGTGGCTCTGATGTCTATACCAGCCAATCGGGGGTAGCATGGCCAATTGGCTCTGCTCAGGAGTCTTCAGCATCCCAGAGACCATGTGGAGAATGCTGCAAGGTGTGCGAGACTCTCTCCTAACTGTTGCACTTGGGCCTTGAAGGCAGGATCCAAAATTCCCCCCAGGGTTAACATGTATTCTGCTTTCTCCTGACTTAAACAGGGGCCTTTGAAGCAAATCCAAATGGCAAGTCAGTCAGCAACACTGAAGTCCTTGACTTCAGGAAGGCTGACTTTGACAAGCTCTGGAGGCTTGTCAGTAAGGCCCTAAGGGACCATGACCCCAGGAGGAGGGGAGTCCAGGAAGAGTGGTTGCTTCTCAAGGGAGCAATCCTCAATGCACAAGCTAATTTGATTCCATCTTGGAGGAAAGGCAGCAGGAGGGCATAGCAGCCCCCCTGGCTCTCCAGGGAGGTGGAGCCCCAAGTCACCAATTTACTCTTCTGTGAGTTACCTCAATTGGAGTAACCCATAATTATACCACTGAGCCCCCCTCTTTATTCATAACACCTAGAAGTGGCAGGCAAGGTGGAGGGATTTACCCCCCCAGGGTTTTTGCAAATAGCCTCACCCAGTGTGCAAACACCAGTACAATTACCTTGAGAAGGTGGATGTTTTCAGACCACTAGGGATACATCCTAAAGTACCTGGTGAATTGGCTGAATTACCTTCAGAGCCACTGGGTACTGTATATGAGAACTTATAAAGGTTGGGTAATAAGTTTGAGAACTTATAAAGGACTGGGATGGTTTACTCAAGGACAACCCTGCCTTGAACACAGGGCTAAACTTCATGACTTTCTAAGGTCCTTTTCAGCTGTACTTTTCTATGATGGAATTATTCTTCAAACAGACCATTCCTAGAAGTTCTGAGTATTTCTGATGATTGTCTGAAATTTTTTTCTGATGTGTAACATGCCAAAACCAGCATATTACTATTTTCCAGTGTGGAAGACTCAGCTCTCCCCTTGCAGTTTAGGGAAGATGAGGATTTTATTTTTAGCTTTTATAAAATATCTATTTTTCTATCTAGCTTCATGCAGAACTGTTTGCCAAGCACTTATATGGATGGAGGTACCCAATGGAAAAGGAATATAACTCAGGTAATTGAATTTACAATCCAACCAGAAAAGGGTATATGTAGGGTTATAATGTATGCAAGATGACTAAGGGGAGGCTTGTTAAATGTCAAGCTAGTTTCTTACAGCCTTTTTCCATTTACTCAATAAAATAAATAAAATTGCCAATCAGCTACAGCAGTACTGATCTTCAGCTCTAAAGAGGTTTTCATAATGAGTTTTAATCTATTATAACTTTCTTTGGTTTCAGTGTATTATCTACACTTTCTCTATTGTTTTGATGTATTTCATATTTCTTATGCTGTCACTTGATTTTGTAACCTACTTATGGAAAATGGCTTCAGCTGACATATTTCTTTGTTTCCTGTCACCTTTCTTATTGAACAAATGTTAGTAATTCATAAATGCTAACTGTTTTTCTTAAACCACCTGCAGCAAGTGGTGTTATAGTTTACTGAAAATTTACTCATCAAGAAACTAGAGATCAAAATACTGATCCTTAAACCATGCAAATAGTCTTTCTTTTGTTCCAGTACTGTAAATCCCTTTTTAACTACTCCCTGTAATCTAATCTTAGTGAATTTTTACCTATTTTCCTTCTTCCTTCAGCTTATTGTGCAACTGAATGTTTGAGTCTATAATTTTCCATCACGGAAATAAAAAAAGCCAAACATCCATAAATTTGAATAAAACTAAATATTGTCGATTACATGGAATAGAAAAAAAATAAGTTTAATGCTTTCTTCAACTCTTAACTAAAGAACTTCTGTTTGGAGATTGAGATTTCTTTATTTTTGTTCATATATTACTTTTCTCAGTTGCTTAGAGAATGAACAGTTTGCATCATTTCTGTAAAGACAGTGAATGATAAGCTCTTTTATAAGAATGAAATTTAATGACTATAGTACTACAAATGTAACATCTATCAGTGTATTCTGTAGGATTTTCAAAGACTCATGATTTGGTAGTCTGAATTCACATTTAGATACCAAAAGAAATCTATAATCCGCCTATCCATAATATGAAATAGACCACATCTAAGAGCGATTAAAAGTGCCAAAAAAGCCCCACTAAAGCACTTGATCTATACAGACATTGGGCTAGCCAGGTCCATCTAAAGCAATGCCTTTTCTGGTATGTGCTGGGCTCAGCACAGGAGCACACTAAGTTTAGAGTAAAGCACCATTTTTTAATGCCAAGCAGCTTATGATTTTTATTTTCTTATTTAACACTACTTCATAGTATACAGGAAGGAAGGAAGACCATTAAGAGTGAATTGCTATTGTCTGTACATTTTAAGGACAAAAGGGTGAACTATGATGAACTGCAGAATCTCACAAGAAGTTCCTAGGGAAGCATTTAGAGTGACAGTTCTTCAAGATTTCCTTGACTGTGATTAGCAGTATGTCTAACTTTCTCAAAATACTGAGAATAGTTGCTTCAAGATAGTTTTAAACTGTTTCTTTATAACTCAGTGGTCCTAATATCACTCTAGCACTCTGCTCTTTAAATAATCCCGTTTGAAAGGCTCAATATATGCTGAGTTAGAAACATACAACCATAAAGAAACAGCTTGATACTTTCTTACAATAATTATTAAGGCTGTGCAAATTTTTGCCAAATGTTTCATTTCAAAGCTGTTTGAAATTGAAATGAAACAAAAGGATTTGAAACATCTTTGAAATGAAATGAGGGCACTCAAAACACTTTGAAAGTTTTGAGTTTCAAAGCAGCCCGGTGGCAGGAGGCGGGGTCATGCTCTGAGTGGCTCCGCCAGCCCCACGGAGCTCAGCCCAGTGGCAGGAGGAAGAGCACAACCCTGGCTCTCCCCCATCTCCTGCCACTGGGCTGAACTCTGTGGGGCTGGTGGAGATGGTTAGAGTGCAGCCTGGACTCTTTCCTGCCTCCTGCCACCAGGCTGCACTCCAGCTGGCTCCACCGGTCCCACAGAGCTCAGCCCAGCAGTGGGAAGCTGCAGGAGAGCCAGTGGTGAAGCCACTCAGAGCGCAGCACTGGCCAGTGGCTCTCCCCTGCCTCCCACCATCAAGCTCAGCTCTGTGGGGCTGGCAGAGTTGCTCCAGAGTGCAGAACAGTGGTGGGAGGTGGGGGAGAGCCAGGACTGCATTCCACTTCCGCCACTGGGCTAAGCTCTGTGGGGCTGGCATAGTTGCTCAGAGTGAAGGCCAGTGGTGGGAGATGGGGGATAGCCAGGGCTGTGCTCTGACTGGCTCTGCCAGCCTCACAGAGATCAGCCCAGTAGCAAGGAGACAGGGGAGAGCCAGGGCTGTGCTCCACCTCCCACCGCTGGGCTGAGCTCCGTGGGGCTAGTGAAGCCACTCATAGTTTCATAGTTTCTAGGGTTGAAAGGGACCATCAAGTCTCACCCTGGGCAGGAACGAGTGCTGGGATCATAATACCCCAGCCAGTTATCTATCCAACCTCCTCTTGAAGACCCTCAAGGTAGGGGAGAGCACCACCTCCCTTGGGAGCCCATTCTAGAGCCTGGCAGCCCTAACTGTAAAGTAATGCCTCCTGATACCAAGCCTAAACCTGCTCTCAATCAATCTGTGGCTGTTATTCCTTGTTATCCCAGGTGGTGCCCTGGGGAACAGAGCCTCACCTACTTTCCGCTGTTCCCCCCGGTGAGTTTATAGATAGCCACCAGATCCTCTCTCAGTCTTCTCTTGTGGAGGCTGAATAGATTCAGGCCCTTTAGTCTATTTTTTTATGGCCTGGTCTGCTGCCTCCTGACCATATGAGTGGTCCTGCTTTGGACCCTCTTTCAAGGTTAGCCACATCCCTCTTGAAGTGCAGTTCCCAGAACTGGACACAGTACTCCAACTGTGGCCTGACCAGTGCTGCATAGAGGGGAAGGATCACCTCTGAGGGCCTGTTGGTGATGCCTCTGTAGATGCATGACAATGTGCTGTTAGCCTTACTGACCGCTTCCTCGCATTGGCAGCTTATGTCCATCCTGGAGTCAACAATGACTCCAAGATCCCTTTCAGCCACTGTGTTGTTGAGAAGGGTGTTTCGCAGCCTATAGGTATGTTGCAGGTTCCTTATTCCTAGATGTAGCACCTTGCAATTGTCTGCATTGAATGCCATTCTATTCTCATCAGCCCACCTCTGTAACCTGTCTAAATCTAGTTGGATTTTGTCCTTCCCCTCCAGTATGCCCACCTCACCCCACATCTTTGTCTCATCAGTGAATTTGGACAGCATGCTTTCCAAGCCCACCTCCAAGTCGCTGATAAAGATGTTGAATAGCACAGAACCGGGGACTGAGCCCTGGGGAACTCTACTGCCCACATCCCTCCAAGCCAAAAATGACCCATCCACCACCATTCTCTGGGTGGGATCATTGAGCCAATTTGCCACCCATCTGACTTTATAGGCATCAATGCTGCAGTCGCCTAGTTATTTTTATGAGAATGGGGTAAGAAGCAGTGTCAAAGGCCTTCTTGAAGTCCAGGTAGATGACATCCACCTCAATGCCCACATCCAAGGACTTTGTGATCTGGTCGTAAAAGGAAGCAAGGTTAGTTAGGCTCCACCAGCCCCACAGAGCTGAGCCTGGTGGTGGGAGGTGGGGGACAGCCACTGGCTAAGGCTATGCTCCAAGCAGCTTTGCTACCGGCTCTCCCACCACTTCCCACTGCTGGGCTGAGCTCCATGGGGCTGGCAGAGCTGGTCAGAGTGCATTCCAGGAGTGGGAGGTGAGGAGAGCCAGGGCTGTGCACCGACTGGCTCCACCAGCCCCATGGAGCTCAACCTGCCCTCCCAGTGCTGCCAGACTCTTCCCAGGGGTACAGGCCCCCAGATCTGCATATGGGATGATAAGAGACTGTCATTGCTGCCTGGGACCAGTACTGGGTGCAGCCCACACCCAGTGCCAGTCCCAGGCAGCAGGAGCAGCCTCTTGTCATCCTGAATACAGATCCAGGGGCCTGCACCCCCAGGAGAAGTCTGGCACAGCCCCACAGCCTTCCCAGAGGTGCAAACCCCCAGATCTGCATGCAGGATGACAGGAGATGACTGCTGCTGGCAAGTGGCATGAGTTTTGCTTGTCAGCAACTTGAGGTGCAGTTTCCCAGAAACCTCTGCACCTATCTCCTTGAACCTCAGCAGGCTTCATACCCTCAGAAGGGGGTACCATCTCTGCAATTTTCATCTGACTGAACCAGGCAAGAAATGACAAAGTTATGGGAATTTTCATGCTTCCCCATTATAGCCCATGGGTGAAACTCCGAAACAGTGAAACATTTTCAATGAAATGAAATGAAACATCAAAACGGAACCCTGTCCCATTGAAATGGTGAAACAGAAGTCAAAACAAAGTGTTGCTGTTTTGCGCAGCCCTAATAACTATATCCAGCTCTTTGGAAAAGAGACATTTGAACTCTGGGACTTCTTATAGATAAGCAGTGCTACTTTGTGGACCTTTCACTAGATGAACAAGTTGCTATTCAAGAGAAAGATCTTACGTTGGCCCTTAATCAGTGAGAATTTTTAGGAATCATATGTTCCAGGCAGACTGGAGAATTTTATGATAGAAAAATTCCAGAGGTGCTATAAACTGTAATAGATAGCCTTTAAGGGCCTAGACAGAAATGACATTTTTTTTGCCTGATCTGGCCTCTGAAAGTGCTCTACAGCCATGACCAAACAGAAATGCACAGCTGCAAAGCTCTTTAAAAGGGCCCGATCCCACAAACATCTGAACTTCATCGCATGAGGGTTCCTTCCTTCCATTCTGAAAGCAGTATGGGCTGGGAAGAAGTAGGGGATGTTCCTAGGGGATACCAGCTACAGGCTGGCAGCCAGCAGGTAGATTTCCCTCCCCCTGGAACCAACAGTGAACTCCTGTTTGGTGCAGGGGATCATTGTAACTCAGAATGCTTCCTGCGAAGTGTTCCAAGTCACAGAGGAGAGCTACACTTCTGTCTGTGCCCTAAAAGACATGATAGTGGCCTGAGTAGGGAAATGGCTGGGAACAGTTTGTGATGCAGGTAGAATGATCAAACTGTATGTCATAGGAGTATCATTACTGAAACCTTCCTATTGGTGACTCTGCCCTCCTGTTATGGGCTAACCTCCTATTTACTCGTCTGCCATGACTTGATCTTAATTGATTGATGCAATTAGTGGGAGGCTGCCCACTTTATGTGCCCTGGTGCCAGGGGGCGCCGTCTGTAGCTCCTTTCCTCCCCTATACCACAGCCCAAGGCTCACAGATGGTACTGATGTAGTTTTGCTGTGATTTGGCTTTCTCTTTTACCTCCCTGGGGCTCCTCACTGCCCCCCTTGCTCTGGGACTGGGGTCAGTGCACCCCAAATGCTGCACCCTCTCTGGTGCCAGGGTCCCCATGCTACCGTGGAGCCCCTATGAGCCTTCTCCAACCCCTAATAGCCTCACCCGGTCCTCTGGTTAAAACAGTGAACACAAAAACACAAAGCCCCTGGACTATAACATAAAAAACTAAACTGTCTGGCCAAACAACATTCAATCCCTACCAGGAAACACTCCAACCCAGAGCAGCGACCAGGGGATGCTCATGCAGTCAGGGCTCTCCCCTCTGTCTGCACTGGCCAAGCTCCTCCTCCCTTGGCCACCAGAGGAGAACTGCCCTCCTGGGCTTATATGGGCCAGGCTCTGCCCCTTCCTGTCAGCTGGCTCCCCAGCAGTTGTCCTGGCAACCAGCACCTGTTACTCTGGCTGCCCTGGTAACTGGCAGCTGGGCCTCCCCCTTCTTGCCACTAGGGGTGTCTCCTGAGCTGTTTCTGCTCTCAGGCGCAGGGCACCTGAGTGCTCTGTGACAGTGTACTAATTACCTGTTTGTTCAAATCTCCTGGCTGAGGTCTCACTAATAGATCCAATGCTAAACAGGGGCTATTATACAAGGATTTAGTGACATTTTAATTTTATTTTTGACACTTCATATCCAGAAGAACATACGGCTGAAAAAAAATAACAATGGATTTTAGGAGATAAAAGTCCAAATTAAGGCTCAAATAGTATTAACACAATAAGAATTATTGAGCAGTCTTCCTAAAAGAAATAGAGCTCAGGTTGCCAGAAGCAGACAGTACTTCAAATGGTTCAAGGAACTCAAGTAAATGATTGAATTGTTGTAATTAATAGAAATTACTAGTAGTCTCCTATGATGTGATGCAGACTCTTTGACAAATATTGTAAAGTAAACAACTCATGTTGAAGCAAGAGTTTTAATGCTGGAGAACTTAGCCAGCCAACAAAATATAGAACCTGAGGCAGATGTGCAAAAAAAAGGTAAATGGTATCATTATAAATATGGAGGGAGAAATCACATCATATTTGTTGCCAGGTCCCATAAAGGGCATCGCATTTTGAATTAATGAAACATGTTTTACTGTACCATGTGCCTGGTAAAATAGTACTTGTTTCTAATGGAAATGGTTGTTAAGAACCAGAATGTAGGCAATTTGGTCTAATGTTCTGAGCTCAGAGGTAGTGCTAAGTACCAAAATAAAAGTTGGAAGCCAGGAGACCTGAAGCAAGAGAAGTGAAAAAGAGGTTGGAACCACAAGAGCAGGGATAGGAAACCTAGGATCAGGCTTCAGTGTGCCAAGCTGGGGGTCAAGAGCCTGAGACAGAAACCAGAATTCTAGGCTAGGATCCCGAACCATGGCTTTATAGCTAGGAGTTAGGAACCAGAGTCAATGACCCATGAATTAGGGCAGGTGCTAGGTAATTGGCAGTAGTAGGGACCAGGACAGAAACCAGGAAGACAAGCCTAAGAGGAAGTCAACAACTGGTGTAAGGGTAACCTTGTGAAATAATGAACAGCAACACAAAGAAGTGACTCCACTTCATGCCAATATGGTGGTATTAGGAGCAAAACCAACCCCTGGGAGGAGGCTATCCAATTGTCCTGATGACAGGTAATAAAGCAGTACAGGAACGGGAACTGTTCTAGGGTGTTATTTACCCACTTGGTTTCTCTGATTATTTGTGGGTTATGAGAATTTGGAATCTTGCACTGAAGGGCTTAAACCGTTTTTTTGCAATAGTGTGTCCCTCTATCTGATATAAGTTCAACTGGCAGGTAATGGCATGAAAAAATATTGTCAAGATAGAGTTATGCCAACTGCTGAGTTCTGAGGATGTCCTGGACTTCAGCATAGCATGGCATTTTGCAAATAAGTCAACCACTATCATATCATTCTTACAGGGTGTCCTTGAGAAAGAGGTAGGTCAACTTTGAAATATACAGACATGGTGGCCAAAGCCAAGGTTCCATGTTCAAGCTGCAAATACATGTTTTAGGGTGTCCTTGTCTGCTCACCTTGCCTCTGAATTCCTGGCCCCTCAAGGAGCCCCACAGGCCAGATGATACAGTTCCATGAGCCAGATACGGGTCTAGATGCTATGTTTGACACTCTTGGGTTAGACAAACATCTGTCAAAAATGATTTGTGTTTAATTGATCCTACCATGAGACAAAGGAATGGATTTGGATGACTTCTTAAAGTCCTATCCATTTCTATTTTCTTATTCCATGGATTCATTTCCTTAGATTGCAGAAAGGCATCACCTACTTGTAAATCCCATTTCCATCTGAATGAGAAGGCAGTCTGTTTCATTGCTGCTTTGTTACTGCTGTATTGTTTTTCTGTAGTCAAACAACAAGCAAAAGTTGAGTCAGTATTTTCCAAGGGGTGCTTTGAACCTAAAAAAGTTGAGGATCAATGCATTATACACAGATTCAGGATGAGCTAATCCTCATTCATGCCTGACAAATACCTATCCAGTCTCTTCTTGAAAACCACAATTTTCCTGTGTAGCTTGTTCCATTGTCTAACTGGTCTTATAGTTAAGACATTTTTCCCCTGAGATTTGATCTAAAACTGCTTTGCTATGGGTTTTTTAAGTACATACAAGCTGGAGGGGAAAGTGAGAGGAGGAATGCTGCTACTGTAAGACAAAGAGAAAGAACAGAGTTGTAAGAGGAAAAAGAAGGAAGCATCATGGGCTTGAGCCTACTTAGTCTGTTCCAGCCCTGCCCAAGAGATCCTTCAAAGTATCAGAAAGAGAGCAGAAAAAGAAAGATAGAAGATACATTATGTGGTTTTTATGATTATTTTTCTAAGCAGGTCAGGATATGCTCTCTAAAGGACATTCTGTCAAAAACCTTGTTTTTAAAATTATCCAGTTTCAGACATTCAGTTGATGGTGTCAATTAAATAATGCCTCAGGCTTTACCTGCAAAAATGCTCATAAAAATTAATGGGAGTCACACAACTAAAATGCAACTAAACTCTGAATATTTACCCCTTCATGTTTAATTCTGCACCCACAAATTCCAAAGGCTTGTCTTTTGGTTTTGTATATAGAACTAAAACAGTCATTAACTTGGTTTGCTCCTGATTTAGCCCTAGCTCCATAGTTTTCCACTTGTCCTAACATGCGCATTTAGGATAACATTATAGAACATTAATTCATTACTCCTATTTAGCTGTGAAGAGAAAATAAATTACATAGTGTACATACAAATCGTTTCATCTTGTGCTTATGGTTATTTATGTACTTTGCTTGGATATTTTTTTGACTTGTAGAGAATGCTATTTCACTTGAACTCTTTTGCTGCGGGCTAGAAAATACCACTTATCTTTGCTGCTTATATATAATTAGTTAAATGAAAGGTAGCATTACACCACACCTTACTATAAGGAATCTGACTTCAGAGAAAAACAATGATTTCAAGAAAACATTGCATTAATTGTAGCTAAAACACTAGAGTACAACAGATATAAAGAGATTTTGTATTGACTAGGAATTACTGAACTAGAAACTCAGCAATACTTTCTGTATGCAAAGGGCTTTGCATTTGTTTTGGTTTTATTTCCCTCCCCACCCATTTGGAAGAATGAATAGTGCAACAGTAATTTATGGCCTTACACAGTGATGGATTTCTGTAATTTACATTCATGATATGTTAAATACCAGTGGACAATGAGCCTTGGGTAATATGGCTAATTATGCCTACCAACCAAGTGAAACAACAATATGTACTACACACAAACTTTTCCGTTCTTTCATTCCCTGTGGGAAATCTATAACTATTTAAAGAACCCCAGGGCTGAGTTACAACACATAAGAACTATTTTGTGTGGAAATACTGTATACTTAATTAATATGGACAAAAGCAGTATTTCAAGTGAGTTCAATGGAAGGAAATTAACAGGACTTTATTTTGATTTCTCTTATGATGAGTACAGAAGAATTAGCATTGTTATTTGGCTACATAATGAAAAATTTTCCAGGGCCTCCAAGAGGATGAAAAAACAAGAAAATGAAGTCCAGCATTGGTCAGAAGTAATTGAAGTACTGATCAGAAGAATGAAAGGAAACCTACATTTGTATTCATTTTTACAGTTAAGAAAATTAATTTTGGAAAGCTAGTTAAAATGCAATACATTTAGATGAGTGATAACATAAAGAAAAGGGCCTTTTTTCCTCCTAGGTTCAAGTGTGTCCAAGAACTTGAACCAGAAATATAATTGAGAGTGTGCCTAATGGCAATTATTATTATTTGTACTCTAGTAGCACTTACAGGGTGCCAACTAAGACGAGGGCTCCAAATGAGCCATACAAACAGGTAAGACAGTCCCTACCCTAGATCAGCCTTGAGAGCAATTTATAGAATGATATAAGGCTGTTTGGATAAAAGACTTCTGTTTCTTGGGGTATTAATCTAGTAGCATCAAATAAACTTTCTAAGAAATATGAAAACAGTTCCTTTTATGGTAACAGTAAACATTATTTGAAGAGCATTTAAACAGCAGATCAGTTATAGAATCATATTGTCAAACAAATAGGTTGTTCTCTGCAAGCTGAGAAACCTTTTCATTGACTTCAACAGGCATTGGACTAAGGCCTAACGATGGATTTGAGCTTAGGATTCCTGGATGGAAATCCTGCTCCACTGAAGGCAAGGCGAGTTTTGACATCGAACTTGTTAGTAATTCTGTGGGTGCATCTACATGTGATATTAATGCAACACAACAAACTCTGCCATAGTTAGCACCTGAGTTTATTGCTCCTGGGTGCAGCATTTACGCACCTGGGACTGGGGCACATTGAGCTGGGGTGTCACAGCCCTGGCTAGCAGGGGACCTGGAGAGGTCAGCCTGCCAGCTCAGACTTGCTCCCCCTCCAGATCAATGTATTGTGGAGGGGCTGGCTGGGACATAAGGGTCCTACAGTGAAGGGCTAGTTGGCAGGCAGTCCCTGGTCATCATCTACATATGTGTTGCAATGGAGTAAGTAACTCTGCTGTACTTGTGTTAGGCAGTACTTCCCATGGCTGAGTTAATTATGTTACTCCAGCCTAATAGGGACACACTTGTAGATTAAGTAATTTTACTGTGATGCTAATTAGTCAACTCTGCAGTGAAGTGTCTCGTGTAGATGCGCCCAGTGTGTAGTGAGGATTACAGTGATAGTTTTATAAAGCACTACAAGGAAGGGCAGGAAAGGTGTCTTTAGGTTTGATGCTGGTAAACTGCTTACCCCTCATCCACATTGTTTTGGTTACCCATATCCACACCACGCTTACTGGTACTTGTCTGTGGTGCTAGAACGTGTGTGGTTCTGTCCATGACTCCCTAGTACTACGCAGAGCAGAGCCTTTTAAAAGAACTGGTCTGTAGTAGATAATACCATATTTACTCAAATATAAGACGAAGTTCCCCCTCCCCACCCCCACAATTAGCAAGGGTAAAGAAGTCCCTCATCTTATAATCACATACAACAAAACCTTATTAAATACATTTGCTATCATTAAACTGCTGCTAAAAACAGTATATGCTCAGCAACGGAAACCAACTATAAAGCTGTTAAATGCAGTCAACACTGAGCATGACTATAAAACATATGACCCAGATTGGGCAAACACACAGATGGGAACCTTTTTTTTTAATTATTATTACAAAACAACTAAAATAAACAACATTAACAGAAAACTTGACAGCCTGCCAGGGTCATAGGATCCCAGCAATATAAACATCCAATTTCTCTTGAAGGCGTTCAAGGTAGGTGCTTGAACCACCTCCGGCAGCAGTCTGTTCCAGGCATTGGAGGCTTGGACAGTAAAGAAGTTATTCTTTACATCCAACCTGACTTGGTAAATCCTCCAGCGATAATAGGTGCCATGCCCGTGCATACACATTATTGTAACAGGGGTAGCTTCTCGTATATATTTGCTGGGTGCTAGCATAGCATGAACAAATGTATGTGCGCATCCTGCATCAGTGATGGCCTCAAACCTCTTGCTCCCTACCCATGCCTCCACTACTGGCTGAGTCAGGGGGCTGCCACTGCCTCCCCAATCTGTACTACAGTCCATGGACTCTCCACCTCTAGGTTCCCCAAGGCCCAGGTCAGGTCTTTGAATGGGCAATGAGGCAACTTAGGTACTGACCACATCCTCCTAGCACAGTCCCAGAAAATATGTCCCACCTTCCCACACCAGAAACAAACTATTGGATTGCTAGTAGGTCTTTGGTATTCTTGAACCTCCTTATTCCCCAGCCTTGGGACCTCACAAAGTTTCGAGTATAAGCCTACCTTTGCATTCCACTCTGGAGGCTTCTCTCCAAAAGCGCTGCTGAAATTTTTGGCCAGTCTCAATGCCTCAGCCGAGGATGCTGGCCTATGATATCTAACCCAGCTCTGGGTTTCTTCATCTAGGTCTGCCAGAAACGGCTCCAGTAAAATCTTGTTGAAGATATCTGTCTTTGAACTTTCAGCAGATTTCAGCCACTTTGTTACCAGATCTGCCAAGTATTGCAACAAAGCCCTGGGGTCTCTTTCTTCTTTTTAGTCCTGAAAGCCTGCTGTGTGGTTTCTCCAGCCCAGCTGCCAATGCTGCCCGTTCAAAGCTTTCTAGGAATACCTCTGTATCATCATGGATGGACATCTTAGGTACCTTTAAATCTACAGCATTCCTCTGGTGCCAGACCTGGTGCTGTATCCAGCTTTCTTCCAGCACAAGCTGAAGGGCTGACTGCTGTTGCTGGAGGACTTGCCCCATCATCTGTAGTGTTTGCTGAATCTGGTCGATGCCAGTGGCCACTGTCAGCATTGAGACGTACATGTTTTCAGACTCCCCTTGTCCATCATTGGAATTCCTGGCCAATGCTCCACTATGTCGGGCCACTGCAGGATATAGACATGGGTCCTGGTGTCCTGAGGACATCCACTTGTCCTGCTGGTGTCAGGGTGGGCATCCGTCGGCGGAATTGGGTCAGGGTCCTGGCCTGTTACCTTGCCTGCCATGTCTTTGATGATTCTAATTAAGTCTGGGAGGGCGATGGTTTCCCTGACCTAAAGCTAGCTGACACTTATTTGGACAAGTGCTGCAACCAGATACACGAAAAAAATAAAGGGGTTGGAAGAATAACAAAAAAACCTCCAAAAGCCTGCAGCGGCTCCTCAGTCTTCTTCCTCGTTCCCTTTCCAGGCCTCTTGACCGTGACTCTACTGGTCAAGTGTCCCAGTGGCTTAATTGTGTACTGGCTACAATCAATTAGTGTGGAGCTGGAGTTTGCCTTTGCGCTCTCTCTCTCCACTTTTATTTTTTTTTTGCTGAGCTCCTCCAAGCTCTGAAGACCCGATGTCTTTGTCCTCTCTCACTGCTGCCCATTGCTGGAAATAGCTTCTGGCTACAATTGGTGCATCTGCCGAGTCAAAGCTCCATGGGAGAGTATTGGGAGATCCCTCCGAAGTATCGCCAGGTTGCAATGGCCAGCCGGGTTTTCTCCTTCGGGGTTCTCCACAATGCGGGTGCTCCGAACCTTCCCACACTGCCCTATGCCAACATCTTGTTCTTCTTACACTCCTTTTCACCATTAACACACTAATCTCTCATGAGCCACCTCAACACAGAAGGAAACAACTCTCAATCTGAAACACACCCGTTCTTTCTTCCTCCAGCTGTTCTCTGCCTTCTCCATTCCCATCTCATCTGCATCTTGATCCACATAGTATTTCAGTTTTTAAATTGCCAACTCCAAACATTCACTTCTGGTAAAAGACAGTACCTTGACCAACAGTAGGTTTCTCACCTTCCATATTGCTACTGTCGCACAAAGTAGTATGGCTCTCAGACTCTGTGTCTCCAGTCCTTTGGGCATTAACCCATACAACACCATTTCATATGTTAAGTCATGGTTCATATCAATCACCCTCAAAAAACTATGCACTCCCTCCCATACCCATTGCACAAAAGGGCAGTCCTGTAATACACGCACTATAGATTCTTCAGCCCCTCAGGATGCTGCCAATCTTACCAAGCCTCGTTTATGCAGAATTCCCCTCATTGGAAGAATATTCTGTATGCTCATCCATATGATATTTGTATGTTCTGCTTTCACTTTACTACCTGTCACTTCTTTCTACACATTTGCCATTTGTCTTTGCATTGGATGAACTGGTTCCCAGTTCAATCTCCAGCTCCCAATTATTCCCCCAGCTCCCTGATCATTCCCCCCAGCTCCCATGGCTTCTCCCAAGGCTGCCAGCATTGCCTGCCTTGCCCGGGGGAGCAGCCAGGGGGCGCAGCCAGATGAGCCACAGCTTGAGCTGGCAGCCCTGGGAGAAGCCGCAGGGGCTCGGGGGAATGATTGGGGAGCTGAATGATTGGGAGCTGGGGGATTGAACTGGGACTTGAGGAACTGAATAAAGAGCTGGGGAATCAAACCAGGCCAGAATCTCTTTGTTGGCCTCTCTCTCAGCCTAGTGCATATGATTAATGTGGCCCCATTTTCCATGATGTGAAGCCTGTCCAGGTTGCCCTGTGCCTCATCTGCATATACATTTTTGGAGCATCCCAGGACTGATGACAAGAACACTGGGTTCCAGTCATGATTGGAGGCTAATTAGCACATGGGTCCTTTAATGAGGGCATCTGGAGTACACATATATAGTGAGCAGTGCTTAGTTGTGGGGTCTTCATGACTCAAAATACTGTTGACTGTGCTGGGGATTCACCCCAATTAACTATGTTGTAAATCACTAGCCTTTGGCTTTGGACTAATATCATACATAGTGGGTGTGTCTACATGTGCAATTAATGCTATATGGGTTAACTGCACTGTAATTTACTGTGCAGTAAACATACCCTGGGCAAGTGTCTACAAATGCAGTCATTTGGGAGTAGATTTTCTCCTCATGGTACTAGCCTGCTCCAAGCTTCCTCAGGCCCTGCACTGCTCCCCTGCAGCATCCAGGGGTAGCATCAGCACCAGGGCCAGAAGCCCTCTTTAAAAGGCAACCCCACATGGTGCTCCCTGGCCATTTGCGTTTCTGGCCTAGAGCATGTTGGCACATGTCTTGGAAGATTCTCCATTCCATGGATGTTCTATGATTCTGTTGCCAGGGTCTGTGCCCACCATGTGATGGCTGCTGGACACCCCTGACAGAGGCAACCTATGGCCCTGGGCTCCTACTTACCACCCTGCTCTTTGTGTTTCACCATTGTGGTGACCACCATGTAGCCGAAGTCAGTCTCAGTCCTACCTGCCCCCCTGCGCTGCATGGCAACATGGCCAGGTTCAATGCATCAGCCTTCTGCCCTGGTGCTGATGTTGCCCAGCTCCTGGGCTGCTGCCCAGACCCCAGCAGGGATACCAATGCATATGGATGCTGCCACCAGTGCTATCAATAAACTTCTGGGACTGCAGCCCTGCTATCTGTGGGCCTGCCAGACCAGCCAGGACTGGTGTCTGCATGTTGTCCTGTGCACCTGGGACAGCTAGCAGTGGCTGGACCTGTTCTGAATGATCTGGCCCACCTTCCAGGAGCTTCTTCACCAGCTCCATCCACACCTGGAGTGGCAGGCCACCATTAAACAGTCCTCCCTCCCCATGGAGACCCAGCTAGTTATTGCTGTGCTAAAGCTAGGTATGCCTACCAGTCTGAGATATGTTGGTCACCTCTTTGGTATGGCAAGGCAGCTACTGGGGAGGCCATCTGGGAGGTCTGCAGTGCCCTGCTGAAGCACACCATACTCCAGGTCCACGATCCCCTGGAGGTGGTGGCAAGGTTCCATGCCCTAGACTTCCCTCAGTGCATCAGCGCCCTGGATGGGACCCACATCCTTATCACTTGCCCATCCCACAGTGACTGTCAATACTACAGCTGGCAGGGCTTTCATTCCATCATGCTGCAGACTGCCATTGGCCACTGAGGCATTGTGGCACGACACTGTTTGTGCCTGCCACTTTAAGACCTGAGCCAAGCAGCCAGCAGGTGCTTGATTGCAGCAGCCATTTTAGATTCCTGGCTGCCTATGTAAACAGATCAGTTGTCTGCTGGCAAGTCAGGGCAGTAACATTGCCTGGCTGCAAGACTTTATGTATCATTCTTGGAGGTAAGAGAGGAACTGTAGGGGATGACTAGGAGGCTCCTGGTCCTAGGCATGACCTAAAACTTTACCCTGCCAGGAGTGGGTGGCCTGGTGGGGCCAGGGGCCTAGTGGGGCCACTCTCAGTGGCGTGTGCGCTCCCAGGAAATACCAGAACTGTTACCACCCTGGTGAAAGGTGGGCCGGGGAGCCTTAATAACCCCAGCTCCCACAACCAGGTGGGTTACCCCCTAGTAGGGGCCAGAAGGCAAACCCCAGAGAGCAAGTGGGGCTAGAGGATCAGAGGCTTGATGTAGAGTACCCTCAACTGGTCAATGCTGGGGCCAGGACCAGAATGGCCAAAAGGGCCGGGGCCCACTTTAACAGATGCCCAGAGCTGAGGGCCTGGGGTTCCCAACTGGCCTTGGAGGTGAGGCCAGGGCCTGTGTGGCCAAAGGTCCTGGGGGAACCACACCCAAGAGGGGAAATAGTTTCAGGGAGTTAGGCATCCATGAAAGAGGGTGGGGCAGGCCACCAGAATGGAGGGATCTTAGAGGGGTCCTGGATGGAGGATTTTGGGTCCCAGCGTGGGGCCGGTGAGATTGACAACAGTGGATGCCACCTGTGTGGCATGGGCTTCAGTGTAGGGAAGGTACAGAGCTGCAGATAGTGCCCCCTGGCATCGGGGGAAGAAAATGGGCAGCCTCCCACCTAATTAAGATCATTAATTAGATAACAACAAGGCATGGCAGGAGATAAGGTGGACAGTTGGCTCAGAAACAGGTTTCATAGATTTCAGAGGCATTAGGGATGGAAGGAACCTCAGAGTTCATTGAGTCCAGCCCCCTCCCCCAAGGGCAGGAAGTCAGCTGAGGTCATAGGATCCCAGCAAGATAAGCATCCAATTTGCTCTTGAAGGTGTTCAATGTAGGTGTTTGAACCACCTCTGATGGCAGGCTCTTTCAGACCTTGGGGGCTCAGACAGTAAAGAAATTCTTCCTTATGTCCAGCCTGAAATGGACTTCCAGGAGTTTATAACCATTCAACCTTGTCATCCCTTGGGGCGCTCTGATGAACAAGCATTCCCCCAGATTCTGGTGGTCACCCCGATAAACTTATAGGTGGCTATCAGATCACCCCGAGCCTGCGCTTTTCCAGGCTAAAGAGCCCCATGGCTCTCAGCCTGTCATCGTAAGGTCTGTTTTCCTGACCTCTGATCATGTGCATGGCTCTTCTCTGGACTCTCTCAGGCTTCTCCACATCCTTTTGAATTGTGGGGTCCAAAAATGGACGCAGTACTCCAGCTGCGGCCTCACCAAGGCTGAGTGCAATGGGAGAATGATGTCCTGGATTTTGCTCGAGAAACATCTATGGATGCAAGCCAGTGTTTTTCTCACATTACTAGCCACAGCATCACATTGAAGGCTTATGTTCATCTTGTAGTAAATCATGAACCATAAGACTCTTTCTTCTGTAGTGCTAGCCAGTGTAGCACTGCTGAGACTATGAGGATGTTGCAGGTTTTTCCTCCCAAGGTGGAGAACCTTGCATTTTTCAGTGTTAAACACCATTAGGTTCTCATCTGCCCATTTGCTGATCCTGTCCAGGTCAGCCTGGATCGCCCTTCTATCTTCAGGTGTGGATGATTTGCCCCAAAGTTTGGTGTCATCGGTGAACTTGGCCAGTCCACTTCTGGCTCCAATTTCCACATCATTAATGAAGATGTTGAACAATATGGGTCCAAGGACAGAGCCTTGGGAGACCCCCTGGTCGCAGGACACCATGACGATTGACTTCAATCAATTACCATCCTCTGGGTCCTACCATGGAGCCAATTTCCCAGCCAGCGGACCATGGTGGATCCAAGGCCAGAACTGGCCAGTTTTGCCAAGAGGTGATCATGGGATACCAGATCGATGGCTCTTTTGAAGTCAAGATATATGACATCACTCTCTTCTCCCTTGTCTAGGTGATAAGTCATCTGGTCTAAAAGGAAATAAGATTGGTCAAGCAAGACCTACCCGCAACAAACCCATGCTGGCTATCCCTCAGGATGTTGTCATTGGCCAGTCCATTAAGGAAGGCCCCTTTAATAAACTTTTCTAAGATCTTCCCTGGGATAGAAGTTAGGCTGATGGGCCTATAGTTTTCCAGATCCACTTTCCTCCCTTTCTTGAAGAGAGGCACTGCATTGGCCTTCTTCCAGTCTTTGGGTACTACACCAGAGTGCCAGGAGTTCTCAAAGACTCAGGCCAGAGGCTGGGCTATGATGCTCACCAGCTCCTTGAGGTGTAGATTGTCAAGGTCAGCTGACTTGATGGTATCCAGCCTCTCAAGATATTCCTTCATGAGGTCAGCATTGATGGAGGGTAGGGAATATCCCTCACCTGGACCTCCGTGTTCCGTGTTTGGCATGGGCGTCCCATGGGACTGATGAAAGACCAATGAAAGTACCCATTTAATAGGTGGGTGGGCCAAAGGCAAATTGGCCCTGAGAAGTCTCACCTGTTACAGGCATCTTCACCAATGTGAGTGCCAGCTGGGATGGTAGTGATGATGATGCCCATATGTTCCAGAACTCTGGCCTGGGTGAGAGAGGCAGTGGTAGACCACCTGTTACTGCACCTCCCACTGTGGGCCACTTGGCTGGCCAGTCATGGACCCCAGCCCCTCTGTGCACTCTCAGCCCCATGCTCACTGTAGAAAGTATTGTGGAAAATACTTTATTCCCCTTCACAAAAACAGACACTGTCCCTCTCCCTCCCAAACAACAGTCTTCATCCCCCTGTCCAAACCACAGAGTCCCTTCCCCTTGAACTACAGAGCCCCACCACCAACCACCCCACCTACCAAAAATTAAGTACCCTCCACTTGGGGTGGAGGTGCCTGTGGGGTGAAACCTGGGGTCATGCACCCAGCACCCCAGCCTCTGGGTGCACCACCACAGGTGTGCATGGCATAGCAAGGCTGGCACACAGGAAGCATGCTCAGGGTTGAGAGCAGCCACACCTTTGCTGGTGTGGGTGGCTCCCCCTTCCGCAGCCTGAGGCCAGGGCCACCAGGGCCCATGCAGGGTGCTGGCTTCACTATGGTATTCCACTCTGGGGCTGCATAGAGCCAAGGTGAGCAATAGGAAGGAGACCCAGACAGTGGGCTGGCTGGTGGGTGACCCTGGATAGGTGCCAGGGCAGGAAGACCTGGCAACTGGAAGCATAGTTGAATCTCAGGCCAAGTCCACTGGGGAACTTTCAGCTGGGTGGCGGGTGGCTGCCAAGAGGAAGATGAGTCTAGGGCTATGGGCAGGGCAGTTGGTAGGGCAAAGGTGACCCCCAAGGCCAAGATGGTGTCCAGCACCTGGCGGTAGTCCTCCATGGCCTGTACTGCCCTGGCCACCATGGCAACCTGACACTCCTGGGCCTCCACCTCCTCTCAAGGAGGGAGATGTACCTTTCCTTGAGGGCCAGGAGGCTGTCCTGGAATGCCCAGTTCTCTTGGGCCCTTACCTGGTCCCTCTTCAGCTCACTTGTGACCCTATGTCACTTGCACACAATGTCCTTTGCATGCCAGGCCTATGAGTCTGCCAGATACTCCTCTGTTATGGTGACCAGCTGGTTCAGCAGCCAGGTCAGGTCCTGGGTCTGCCACTGCTGGAGCTGGCATGTATGGAGGGTCAAGGCCAAGACTGGTGGTGACTCTGAAGGTACGTCCCTGGCGGCAGCTGGTGCCTCTCCCTCATGTGCCATTGCTAAACCTGAAGAGCCAGGAGAAAGAGGCTGTTTGTAAGAAATAACATGCTAGGGAAAGGTGCACTGCTTAGCTTCAGATCAGGGGTTGTGCACGCAGGGGTGCCAAGGGACCATGGTAAATTGGCTGGGCAGGTCCTGGCATAGGCAGCTGCTGGTTGAGCCCCACATTGTCTCTTGCTCTTCAGGAGCAGGTGAACTACTTGGTGCTTGCTTCAGGCAGCCTGCCTTCCCTGCCCGCTTTGCAGGCCAGGACACACCTGGCTCCTGGCAGCACCTGCTGTGGGTGCTTCAGACCAACTCCCCCTTTCTCTTCCTGCAGGTCTCACCATCTGCTCTGTTGCTGTCAGGCCCCGGTGCCCAGGCTTGGGTGGCAAGAAACTACCAGCCAGCCTACTTGGATGTGGAATGGAGAATCTTCTTAGCCTAGTATTTTCTGGCTTGCAAAGTACATGGATTAAAAAAGTATATCCAGTCAATTAATCATTGGGTACAAATATTTTGGAACATTTAAGTCATAATTTATTCCACAAACATTATCTCAACTTACAAGAATTCTGACTTAATTGAAAAAAGGAAAAGAAAGAAAAAGCTGGAACTGTAATAGTAGCAAAACACTGAGTACATATCCATTTATCTATACACGAAAAAACCTTAAAAAATTACAGTTAAACACTGTTTTCCCTGTAATATCCATTGAGATCTAGGCTTACAATATTGTGTACCCTTCACACTTGATACTTGCTTAAATTTTCTGATGCCTATTATGTGTTAGAATCATAGAAAATGAGGGTTGGAAGAGACCTTAGGAGGTTTCAGAGTTTCATAGTTGGTAGGGTTGGAAGGGACCTGAGCAGAACATCAAGTCTGACCCCCTGCCATAGCAGGAAAGAGTACTGGGGTTAAACAACCCTGGCAAGGTGTTCATCCAGTCTCCTTTTAAAGACCCCCAGGGTAGGAGCCAGTACCACTTCGCTTGGAAGTTGGTTCCAGATTCTAGCCGCCCTAACCATGAAGTAGCACCTCCTGATGTCTAGTCTGAATTTACCCTCTGCCAGCTTGTGGCCGTTATTTCTAGTCACTCTTGGGAGTGCTTGGGGGAACAGGGACTCCCCAAGTGCCTGCTGGTCCCCTCTGACTAGTTTGTAACAGGCCACTAGATTCCTCCTCAGCCTTCTCTTGTGGAGGCTGAACAGGTTCAGGTCCCTTAGCCTCTCCTCATAGGGCCTGCCCTGAGTAAGACCATCCCCAACTAGATCATCACAGCTAAGGCTTTGTCTAGATGGGTCTTAAAAATCCCCAAGGATGAAGATTCTGAGTGATGTTCTGTAATTTGCTAGTTGAATGTTTGATGCACAATATCTTTGACTAGCACTTAGAAATGCGTATTTTTAACTTCTATGTAGGATGTTCAGATGTATAGTTAGTGTACCGCTTTTCAATTGCACAGACACTAGCAATGTGGCTGACATTATGATGTCATTTATTTCTGACTCACATGGGATATCTATTTTTTTCTAATAGCATCAGTAGATGTAAGGTCACTAGCTTCTCACATTTAAAAATGATGCTTGAATCTTGACTTTAGATCATAAATGAAAACTGAGTGTTGGTCCAACTTGCCTTTCATATCTGCTTACTATGAAACTACCTTACAGTTTGGAACAATTATTCTTTCTACACTCTAGAAAGGTTGAATCTGTTTTAGGTCAGGAGTGCAATATATTAGTAGACTTGCAGTCGATCCCTGTCTGAATTTCCATTCTTTTCACCTGTATAGTTAATTTCTTAATCATTAAAATACTAAGTTTATTAATAGATTTTCATAGATTCATAGACATTAGGGCTGGAAGGGACCTTGGGAGATCATCGAGTCCAGCCCCCTGCCCAAAGGGCAGGAAGTCAGCTGGGGTCA
>NW_017728907.1:26567937-26577317 GCF_001723895.1 Crocodylus porosus | reverse complement strand
GCTTCCTTGAGAAGCAACCACTCTTCTTGAACTCCCATCTCCCTGGGGTCATGGTCCCTGAGGGCCTGACCGACTAGCCTCTTGAGTTTATCAAAGTCGGCTTTTCTGAAGTCAAGGACTTCTGTGTTGCTGACTGACTTGCCAGCTTTACTGCAATGTAAAAGGAAAATAGCCTGATTTAATTAGTCTATCTCCTGTTCAGAAAAGCACCTCTTGAAGCAGAGGTTTAGGAAAAGATAAGAGGGGCTATCATATGGGTTTAGAATTTTTTCTTTAGAGTCCTATATCCTGGGAGGAGAGAGTTGTCCACATGAGTTCATCAAACTTTCTTTTGTAGCACTGGTAACCCAGGTGGAACCCTGCCTACACAGCTGGCCCAAGTAGCACTTCTGTTTTTACAGCTTATTTACAGGTTCTCCTTCTGTTCAGAAGTGCATTGGTCCCTTCCCACACCCAACCATATTCCCACTTATAGCCCATCTATGTGTGCATAGAACCTGAATTTGTAAGCTTCATTGATGATCTGGATATGTATGAACTTGAGCTAAACCATAACTCACTTCAGTACTTACCCACTTTCCAGTGAGGCTATAGTAGGGGTGGGCAAAATCCAGCCCACAGGCCAGATCCAGCCCACGAGGCCATTCTATCCAGCCCGTGGGGCCCCTAAAAAAATTTCAAAAATTAAAAGTTATTTGTCTTTGGTTCCTGGCAAAAATGACAGGACCCAGGAGCAGTAGGACCCAGGGGAATCCTTGGTGGGCTCCTTTAACAGCATGGCCTGCCTGCCCCTGCCCCCACAGCCGGAAGCCCCAGCTTGGGCTTTTGGCCTGGGACCACATGCCCGGAGCAGGCACAGGCAGCCCCACATGGGCTATGAGTGGCTGCAGCATGGGACACTGGGCACAGGGTAGGGGCGGGGTCTCTTTTTCCCCCCTGCACTCAGCACCAGCTTGTAACCCACCCCTGCTGCCATCCTGGGCCCAGATCCGGCTCTGGGCTTACCCATCAGGGCTATGCGCAGCAGCAGCAGCTGTGGCCACCTCACTTGCTGTGCCAGGCAGTGTTTGCTGCTGCTGCGCACCTGGAGCTTGCACCGCGGTAGGCTTCAGTGAGGCAGCCACCACCGCCTCTGGGCTGCCCAGCTCATGAGCTCCAGGCAGGCAGCAGCAGTAGCAAATGCTACCCAGCATGGCAAGTGAGGGGGCTGCAGCTGCTGCCACTGTGCACAGCCCTGACAGGTGAGCCCAGAGCTGGCATGGGGCCCAAGATGGCAGTGGGGGTGGATTACAAGCTGGTGCTGAGTACAGGGGGGAAAAGCAACCCTTCCCCCACCCCATGCCTGATGGCCCATGCTGTAGCCACTCACAGCCCATGTGAGGCTGTCAGTGCCTTCTCAGGACAGCCCCACACAGCCTGCAAGTGAATGCAGCAGGGAGTGCTGGCCATGGGGCATAGGAGGGGCCACTTTCCTGTACTCTCAGCACCAGCTCCTTCCCTGCGGGTGAGCAGGGGGTCAGGGCTGTGCGCTGCTCCCTAGCTGTACCAAGGGGCTTGGGGGGGAGGCACTGGGAGTGAGCAGACATGTGAGCAAAGAGCTTGCACTGGAGTCCCAGGGCCAGAACCAGCAGGGCCCAGAGCAGGGTGGCAGGGGTACAGGGTCCTGCCCAGCAGGGGCTCTGTGAAGCTGGGCCAGCTCCCCCTGCTGGTGCAGCACTGCCTGGCTCGACAGACCCCTGCCAGCCTGCGCTCCATTCTGGGCCCTACTGATGCTGGCCCTGGGACATTGTCCCAAGACATTGCGACATTGGTCCTAAGGTAGTGACGAGGGGGTGGGGCACCTGTCAAGGGGTGGGGCTACCCATGCAGCCCTCTACAGCTTGCCAAAACTTGTTAATCGGTCCTCTGCCCCATATAATTGCCCGCCCCTGGGCTGTAGTATATCCAATAGAAACAGAGCTTTAGTACAGATCATCACAGGCACTCCTACAATTCCTATCAGTGTCTTCCAGCCCTTATACATGATACCCATACTACTCTTTTCCCTTAACCTTTGCTCCGTGGAATCTATATTGTACTTTTTTGCTCTGCTGGAAGTTTAATCCTGTATATTTTGTGAGGATTGCCCCACTGCCTATCAACCAGCATCCACTGCTCTGTCAAACCAAAAATGACCTTGCAACATATACCTAACTAGCTAAAGAAGCACTATCAATACACAGAGAAGATATTATTAATAACATGATTTTAATGCAAATTCCAAGAATATACACCATTTCCAGCACATCTTGAGGTAGCTGCACATCACCTGGAGTGGTTTAAAGTGCAAGGAGTGAATCAAGGAATTCAGCAGCAGACAGCAAAGCTAACTGAAAATCTAACTGAAATTCCAGGAGTGCATCTGCTATGTGCCCCTGCTACACAGATCCTAAAAAGGTGTCTAGCAATGTCTTGCGCCTAGGGCCCACTGTCTCCCATGACTCAAATCGTGGTTTATTTTTGGCTGGTGCTCTCGTTTTCCTCAATTCTCCCTTCTGTCACCTGCGGCAAAAAGGGAGCAAAAAACTTGAAAACAAAAGTTGAGAAATTGGAGTGTACTACTTCCTTGTCTTCTCTCCCACTCTCATCTGAAACACTTTAATTCATTTTTGATGAAAACAAATGGAAATCCCTATGACAGAAGAATATGACGTGTGTTTGATTAAGTTTTTAAAGGAATTTTTGTTCCTAAATATATAGAAATGAACCCAGTTGAATTTTGCAATGCAATATGTTTTTTGAAAATCCTACAAGGCACCTGTTTGCATTTTGAGATATTATAATACTGTTAAAAATGTGGCCTGTTGCTTTTAATATTGTGATAATATAACTTACCTAAGTAGCCATATGCTATGAAAGCTGGCATCAAAGAAAAAGCATGAAGCAGTTCTAGGACAAGCAGTTCTATACTAAGTGACAATGTAAACATGTGGATGTCTTTGTAATGACTGTTTTCATTCCAGAATGCTTTCACCAAGTTGTTAAATTTAAATAGCAAGCATCAGTGTTATTTAATTGTGAGAGAAAAGGACTTCTGGATTTTAATGTCTGCTGTGTTAGTTAACAACTATGTTGTTTCAGGGATGCCTCTGAACATGCCCAAACATGGAAATGTAATAATGAGGCCACCTTAGGGACAGCCTGTGGTCCCTGTCTTTGGTCTCTGGTGTGGCTCACAGTGGCTACTGGAGATGACTTCAGAGGATCATTTGTAGGTTGGAGTCTATGATCAAGAGGGTAGAGAACCAGGAAAATTCTTGCTGGGGCATGTGCCACTACAGTGTAGATATAGCCAGTTGGTTAGAGATTTACTGAGCCAACTGATGACATGTCTTTGACTCATTAAGTCTATTTTTACAGATGGATAAGCTACTCCTTTATACATTTGCTTGCACACCATTGTATAATTTTCTGAAACAATGTATTCCAAGTTTGAAAGGAGGGCTGTATTTGCATTTAAAATACAAAATTCTCACAGGTTTCTGTATGTACTTGAATACAGGATGAGTAATATGGAGGAGCATGGGTGGGATAAAGCCCTCCATCTTTAATTTGAGTAGAAGGCACTTGGGGGACTGGAAGATGCTATGGCTATGGTTCCAGATCCAGGTCCAACCCAGGGTTGAGGTAAGAGCCACAGCTGTGGCCTTCCCCCCATCTATTCCCACTTTCCCTCTCCCCACTTGCTGCTTACCCTTGGTCTGGCTCTGACCCTGCTCCTGCCCATGGCACAGAGCAGCAGCAGCAGCATGGCAGCTCTGGCTTCAGCTTAGGGGCCTAGCTGGAGCTGCTTTCACTGCTGCTGCTACCAGGACAAGCTGGGGTGAAGCAAACATGTGGTCTATGCTCTCGGCGGGAATGGGACAAAATCCAGAGCAAAATAAGCAGTGGGGTGAAGGGGTAGGAAATGGGACAGGCAGAGGGGACAGAGGCTGTGGGGAGGGGGAACAAGGGGGAAGGAGGAGAAAGGGGTTGGAGGAGCCAAGGTTGTAGGGTTACAAGCAGCAGGGGGGCAAGTGTTCATGGGGACAGGAAACAAAGACAAAGGTGTGGGGGGACAAGGAGGCAGAGGGAAAGCTGTGGTGAGGAAAGGGGCACAGGTTACTTGCTCCCCCAATGTCTGCTCTCCACCCCCTGCCCCTACTGTCTGCCTCCTTACTGCCTTCCTCATTGCCTGACTCCACACCTCCTCACTGACTCTCTTACCACCCACCCTCTTACAGACTCCCCTTCTACCTGTCCTCATACCACTGCTTTCCTATCTGCAGCTGTAGGAGGGATGAATTTAAGATGACAATAATTAAATTCTATACATGGAAAATTATAATCAACTTATACATTTCCCATGCATAGAATCTAATTATTGGGGGAACATTATACATGCATCTTGGATTCAGATAAATATGGTAACTTTTTCCTATTATTTTTCCAGGTTATAGCAGTCTCAGTAGGAAGAGTGGATTCACTTGTGTCAATCAGTATCATAATGACTATTTTAAATTTGAGATGGTAAATGATGGGTAGAAAATGATAGTTAGAAATTTGCTTTTAGGAACTGGTTTGTATGTAGAGTAAATATTGCATTAGAACAATGGTCCAGGGAAAAAACAAAGATTAACTGGTTTCTAAAAGTCTGTTTTAGACAAAGTTTCATGTTCTCAGCTTTGGAGGCAGGCAGCGTGTCACATACATCTGAGGAAATTGAAAACATGCAGACAATATCCCATAACAAAGATAGGGACCTGCAAAATTGTCTTTAGGCCACAGTGCCCAACTGTAAAGCCCCTGAGATTTCCAGTCTTTGGGAGGATGTCCAAATTAATACATCAGTAAATGATCAAATTAATATGTGTGCATGTGATGTACTTGAGAAACAAAGGGATATCCTTTGGGCGGAACTAGGACAGTATGATGACCACAGGGAAATGAATCAATGGTATCAGGAAATGAAGAGTCATGAGGAGAAAAAGAATACAAAAGGAGGGATTTCAGAACAGCAGGGGGATTCCAAGGCCATTATGGGTAGAAGGTATACCACTGGCCCATCGTACCTACCCTGCTGGAGGGGTGGGCACCAGCTTTTGGCTTCCAAGACTGCTGACATCCTTCAAGGAAAGAACCACAATGCAGCACTCAGGTACTGGCTAGGCACACTGTTCTCCTTGTGAATCCCTGGGACTGGTAGGATCGGGGGGCGCATTATTTTACTTGCTTTGCCTGAATTACTATGATCTGTTATCACAGTGTATCAATAAAATGTACTTATTGTCAAATGGAGGTATCATGGTCAGTCCAAAGCTTGGGTCTGCCTGGAACAAGGTATAGAACTGGGTCATAAATCCACTGCTAACAGTAAACGGGACCATTAGCATAGATTTATAAATTTTGGTATATATTATATTTAGTGATTGGAGAATTTTAAAAGTATTAGAGATTTCATTCAGTTCCAAGAAATGACATATCTTAATTTGAAGTATGAATAGTGCAAATCTTTTGTGGATTATAGGAATTCAGACTAGAAAACTATGCAGATGAACAACCTTTTCATAGCTTGTTTGTGCATCTGTTAAAACATTGAGAAAACTTAACTTTCAAAAAGGGTTCACATTAATTTGATCCAAGATTTGAGAAATTTTTGTTATGTGTTGTTTTAGAACCATGAATAATAATAATCAACATGTGACTGTGAAAAAAGTTGTTCAAAATAATGAATTGTTTGGGCAGTTTTATAAAATTGGTAGAGGAAAAATAGTCTACATGTTATAAGGATACATTTTTGGTAAAGCATTTCCAAAGGATGAGCAATGTTTTGTAAAATCTTAGTTGCAAAGCTAATTGAAATTTCCAAGTGGATTGAAACAGCTGGAAGATAATAGATAAGAAGTGATCATTAATGGACTCATTCACTGGAGTGCTTATGGTATTGTAAATGAAAGCTAAGCTGTGGTCATTGGCACTTCAATGAAAGATGGCTAAGCTATTGTGATTTAGCTTTCTCTTACTGTGGGGTAAGAGAATACTCATGGATAATTAGCAGTCTAGCTTTTACCTTTTACCTTTAGGGCAATTCCTTTTACCTTTAGGGCAATAAAATATAATGATATAAATACTTGGAGATTATTCCACTTAGTGTTGCAAAAAAAATGTGTGGAGAAGCTCCAGATTTCACAGGGAGTTGTGAGGAATATAGTATGTACATGACCCTCCTGTAAAAACATTAGAAATTTGGGCAGAAGTTTAGTGAATGACATAGAAAGAGTTATTAAATACCAGAACAGTGAGAAGAGAGAGAAGGACAATATATTTCTGGCACAACTGCATCTGGACTCAGGTATTCTGTTCTGAACATCTACAAAGCAGAAGAAAATTGGAAGGAGTTGAGGCTAGAGATCAGGAGGCACTACTTCACTGTCAGGGTGGCTAGGATCTGGAACCAACTTCCAAGAGAAGTGGTGCTGGCTCCTACCCTGGAGGCCTTTAAGAGGAGGCTAGATGAACACCGTGCCAGGGTCATTTGACCCCAGTACTGTTTCCTGCCATGACAGGGGGTCAGACTTGATCATCCGCTCAGGTCCCTTCTGACCCTACCAACTATGAAACTGTTAGCGTGTCCGTGCAGGGTACCACTCAATCCCCTGGTTCTCACCTGGCATGAATTCAATCTTGTTAAGGAAATGGGCAGGAAAGAGATGGTGTGCTAATTAGTACCCACAGAAGGACCGCGCTTGGTCTATTTCATAATCTAAGTGCTTTTTTATTCTCTTTTTACAGGACAACAGTACAGAGGCAGCAGCTTGTCCATGTCATTTCTGGGATCATCCCCGTACTCCGAAGAGGATCCCCAGCTCTGCAATTGGGACGGTGAGTGAGTGGTGCGTTCTGGTTGCTCGGGCCATGTGGGACAGTCCGTCTCTGTACAATCCCCTCCCTGCCCACTCCCCCTGTGAAGGGAGTCTCCAGACTTCTCAGTTTTTATTAGAGTCCTTGTCTGCTCCCTGTATTCACAAAGAATGAGAAGACTAAAAGAAAAAACTTTCTTGGTTTGGTTCCAGCTGGGTTTCCTGCCACTAACTGCCTCATTAGCGGCTTGTTAAGGATGCCGCCCATTGCTGCGCGGAGCCAGCATGCGGGTTCACTAGTTCTCCAGTAGCCAGGTCTTGCTCTCTTGGCCCCTGGCGTCCCTCTCCCTTCATGGTCTGCCTGTTGCCGGTCTCTTCAGGGGTCTGGGCAGGGGATGCTCCTCCCGCTGCCCCCTGTTGCTTCCTGTTGGCTCTCTCCACCCTGCTGCAGCAACCATGGCTTCTTCCTGCGCCATGACTTCAGGGGTCTGGGCAGAGGATGCTCCTTCTGCCACCCCCTCTTGCCTCTCATCGGTTCTCTCTGCCCTGCTGCAGAAACCACAGTTTCTTCCCATGCCATGCCATGGCTCTGATTTTCCCTGCAACTTCCCACCATTCCTGCGGATTCCCCGTAAGTGCATGGGTCTGGGCCCTGGCTGATCCTGCGATGTGTATCCTCCCTCTTGGATCCTGTACCCTGGAGAGTCTCCCCACAGATCCTCTCTTGTCCTGTGGTACCCGAAGGCACCTTCCCCTCAGGAGTGTTCTCCTCATATCCCCGGGCACTGAGCCCCATTGACTTTCCACAGGCATGGGGGATATCCTCACCCTTCTGGGTCATAATTACTCTCAGTTGTGTGATCTTCCCCAGTAACAGGGCTTCAATTTGGGGCCCTGCTACAGAAACTATAAAACTAAGTCAGCTGGCCCTGACAATCTGCAACCCAGGGTTCTCAAGGAGCTGGCTATCATCATAGCTCACCCCTGGCATGGATCTTTGAGAACTCCTGGCACTCTGGTGAAGTGTGTAAAGATTGGAAGAAGGCCAACGTGGTGCTTATCTTCAAGAAAGGGACAAAAGTGGATCCAGCAAACTACAGGCCCATCAGCCTGATCTCTATCCCAGGGAAGGTCTTAGAAAAGAATATTGAAAAGGCCATTCTTAATGGACTGGCTGATGGCAACATCCTGAGGGATAGCCAGGATGGGTTTGTTTCAGGTACGTCTTGCTTGACCAATCTTATTTCCTTTTATGACCAGGTGACCTATCACCTGGACAAGGGAGAGGAGATTGATGTTGTATATCTTGACTTCAAAAAAGCCTTAGATCTGGTATCCCATGATCACATCTTGGCAAAACTGCTCAACCATGGCCTCAGGTCCACCATGATCCACTGGCTGGGGAATTGCCTCCGGGGTGGACCCAGAGGGTGGTAGTTGATGGAAGTCAATCGTCATGGTGCCTTGTGACCAGTGGGATCCCTCAAGGCTCTGTCCTTGGACTCATATTGTTCAACATCTTCATTAATGATGTGGACATTGGAGTCAGAAGTGGAGTAGTTAAGTTCACTGATGACACCAAACTTTGGGGTAAAGCATCCACACCTGAGGACAGGAGGGAGATCCAGGCTGACCTCAACAGGCTCAGGAAATGGGTGAATGAGAACCTGATGGTGTTTAACACTGAAAAATGCAAGGTTCTCCACCTTGGGAGGAAAAACCTGCAGCATCTTCATAGGCTCGGCAGTGCTTCGCTGACTAGCACTATGGAAGAAAGAGACTTGGGGGTCATCATTGACCACAAGATGAACATGAGCCTTCAATGTGATGCTGCGGCTAGTAAAGCCACCAAAACGCTGGCTTGCATCCAGCTGCAGTCCCTGAATGCTGTACTGAGTCCTGCTGCCATGGCTCAAGGTGCCTTACTCCCACTGCTGCTGCTAAAGGTAAGTTATGGGTCCTAGGCAGGGGGGCTGTGGCCATCCACGGGGATCTGGGACCCTGGGCTTTCCACGTATGGTGTGGGGGGGTTGCACGCTGTGGGGGCCAGGGGACCCACCCCTCCTGAGCAGCCCCCCCCACAAGGTCCCCTGCACCCATCCTCCCTCCTGCAATTGCCCCACACCTATCCACATACCAGCCCACATCCTTCCACACACACACACACCCACCTTCCCCAACACCCTTTCCCACAAACAGCACATCCACCCATCACACTTCCATCATGTGTGAAGAAAGCCACACATACACATTAACACATATAGGTTTTTAGAATTTATTTTATCATGATGATAGAGACACTGATAGGCTTCCACATTGCTTTAACATTGTAAATATACCAGTAAAGCACTGCCAACCTGATTGCTCTTTCTCTTTCTATAGATGTGTGTGCGTGTGTGTGTGCACATGCATGGTCTTTTGTATAAGCTTCAAGCATCAAGGACAACAAAAAGTGCTTTTTCAGATATGTGGGGAGCCAGAGGAAAAGCAAGGGCAATGTTG
>NW_017728907.1:26559415-26567837 GCF_001723895.1 Crocodylus porosus | reverse complement strand
GTATGGATGGGGCCAGGACAGGGCAGCTTTTTATATTGCTGGGGACAGCACAGGTGGTTTTCCCAAACTCTAGCTCCCCATGGCTGCAGATCTGGGAGGAGCCAGGCAGGGTTATTTTGCCCCAAGTGGCACAATTTGCTCCACAAGAAAGTGCATGTCTGAGCACGTGCACTGAGGCAAAAAGCCCCTCCTCAAATTTGCTCCACCTCTTTTTAAGCTGCTGCAAGCGCACATGCTTGCATGTGTAGATACACCCAGTGGGCACACCCAGACGAGCATGCACATGCCTCTTGCCCCATCTCAAACCCCTTTGAGGTAGGGCAAGAGGCACATGCAGGGATGAAAAAAGGTTCCCCGCACTTCAAACTTGCAGCATGGGTAGAAAATTAGACCCCTGGATATCCAGGAGTCTAAACAAACTGCTCCACATAAGAGCAGAGCAAGGCACACTCCCAGACCTTGCCAGGATGTCAGTTCTTCAAAAGAGATACTCTAGTGTTAGCCAGAGTGTCTCTTTCAATCTCCTGCTGCCTCAGCCCCTGGCACTGTCCAGGTAAATGGGGGTGGGGGTTCACAGGTGTGGGTGGGTGAGGGGCAGCAGGGGGATGTGGAGGGGTTTGGGAAGTGGCAAGAGGGATGTCTCCAGGGCTGTGGGAGGTAAGGACCCAGGCCAGCTCCATGCAGCTTGTTAGTCTGGTTTTGCACCAGAGTGGGTTGCAGGGCTCCGGGAAGCATGCACAGTGGAGCCTCCTGGAGCCATGTGACATGCTCTGGTTCAAAAAGCCAGACAAGCAAGCCACACGGGGCTGGCCCAGGTCCCACTGTGTGCCACCCCACTGCAGGCACAATGGCCAGAGGTAGGGCCCAGCCAAGCAAGAGCAGCATCCCCAGGGCTGGCAGGACCTGTCTGGGTGTGGTGCGTGCTCCCTGCACACTGTGCCAGCTCCTGGCATCATGGGTCCAGCCCTGCTGGGTGGAAGAGGGACCCCAAGGGTGGCAGGACCTGGCTGGGCCTGGCATGCAGTCCCCAGGTCCTGCCACCAAGGGCCCAGCTTGGCCAGGCAGCAGAGAGGCCTCAAGGGTGGTAGGACCTGGCTGGGGGCAGTGCGCAGACTCTGCACACTACACCAGGTCCTGCTGCCATGGGCCCCACCTGGCCAGGCAGCAGACAGTCCCCAGGGCTAGCAGGACCTGTCTGGGTCTGGCACGTGGTTCCCATGTGCCAGGCCGGGTCCGGCCACCATGACTCCACCCGGCCAGGTGGCAGAAAGTCCCCAAGGATGGCAAGACTTCCGAATTGACTTGGCCTCATGGAGGGATTCCCACCCCCTGCAAACACCCCACACTTATGGACACACCAACCCACAACTTTCCACACACACCCACCCCCTTCCTGCTGTCGCAGCCGCAGAGCTGGTGAGCCAAGCTCACGGTAGCGGTCACAGTGGTTGGCTGAGTGGTGGTGGATCGGATACGATACAGGCGGGATTACCGGTGTGGAGATCTGAAGCGCGGAAACGTAATGGTTTCTAAACAGATAGGAATTTATTTGACTTACGCTTTTGAAGGCGTAGGTGGTGTTGCTTTTTTCAGTTACAGTTAATTACCTGCAAACAATAAACAACGGAGGGGTCTGTTGGCCCACGGGGTTCTCAAGTGAGCCCTTGCTTTCTAGCCAGAGCTAGGTGTGGCTGCCCAACTTGATAGTCCCAGGGCTGGTCAACAGCTCATATAGGGATCAACAGACAAATGATAACTGTAATGCGATGTGATGGCAGTCCAGTGATGGACAACGAGTGGTCAATAGATGAAGCCGAGGTCGAGAGCCGGGATGTGATGCAGTGGAGACGATCGAAGTAAGGGTGACGAGCCGAACCGTAGTCAGTAAACGAAGCCGAAGTTAGTCAAAAGCCAGGTATCAAAGCCGTAGAGATGTAATCAAGATCCGAAGTCAAAGCCAAGACAGTCCAGTAACCAGAGGAATCAATACGAGGAGATAAATCAAGGAGGTAAGTCGCTGTATGAGGTTGAAAGAAGAACCGGGGAATCAGATCCCAAACTCTTTCTGCCTCGCAGTCCCTGCTGAAAGCAGCCGCTGCTTGCAGATAGAGCAGCTCTCTCTCTCTCTATCCACTCACAGCAACGACGCATCAACAACCCACACCAAACGTGGGGGCTCTCACCCTAATATTGCAGCCACATGATATTGGCCCCTTGGCCAATCAGGCTGCTACGTTGTTAGAACTTTCTGGATGGTGACATCATGCTCTTAGTGGACTGAGCATGTGTAAGTCTGAGCTCTGTGTGGTGACTGAGCATGCGCAGGACTGAAAGTAGGTCACGGTTGATTGATAGTTCTAAGGGTCGAGCAGGGGGCAAACCCTGGCTGCACTGTGGAATTTTCCACTCCCTTAGGCCATCTGCGCATGTCAAATTTAACTTCTTGTATTGGCAGCACTCATATCAAAATTTACTTTGACACCTGCAAACACCACATCCCCCCTATCACACACCCATTATGTGCAAAGAAAACCCATATAGGTATATTGAATCTATTTTATCATGATGATAGACACTGGTAGGCTTCCACATTGTAAATATACTAATAAAGCATTGCCAAACTGATTGCTGTCTCTCTCTCAATAAAGGTATAGATAGTGTGTGTGGTCTTTTGTTTTAATTGTGGAAAAACATGGATTTGGAGTTATTTTTAAAAATGGATTTGGGATGCTGCTGCAGCAGTCCTGCTGGCACAAGGGGTGGTGTCCCCAGATACCAATTGGTGGGGCCCCAGAAGCTCCTGTCTCTTTGTATCCTTCAAGTATTGTGACCTCTAAGGCCCACCTGGCTAACTAATAAACCCTACTGTGTGGGGCCAATGGATGAAAGATACAACAGAATTCTTGGGACAAAGAAAGGCAAAAAACAGGATAGGAGTGTCGTGTGGGTCAAAGGGTCAAAATGTGAAAATAAGTGTACCTGAGGACACTGAGCAATGCCCCCTGGGCCACACCCACTGGTCCTCAAAGGCATCCAAGGAGCCAGTGGATGCCGCCCACTGGTGCTTCACCCGGAGACCTGCATGGACAAGTGAAAGGAAAGTGACCCTGCAGTCTCTAGGCATCTTTCCAGCCAGAGCCCCCTTTCTGGTCAAACACAGGGCCCACTTGGCCAGGACCAGGAGGAGGTAGACCAAAAGGTCCTGGGACTTGTTGGGGCCACAGATGTGGTGACCAAAAACAAAAAGATGGGGGGTGAAATTCAACCAGAACCTCAAGAGGAGGTTCTGGAGGTGGAGGAGCAGCAGCCTGGCACAGTCAAGGGTCATGTGCACTAGGGTCTCCCTCTGCCTGCAGAAGGGGCAGGAGACCAGGGTACCTGTGAAGCTTGCCACATACACACCCATGGCAATGGCTCCATGGAGGAGCCACTAGCTGAGGTCCAGTGGCTCATGGGATGAGGGTGGAGTACAGACTCAGTCACTGGGGTGCCCCAGCTATGCCCTCGCTGATCAGGTCCCTCCACTTGGTGTCTGGGCAGGATGCAAGGGCCACATGATGGACAGTGCAATGCATGGGCATGTAGAGATGATGGCAATGGATGGTGGAAAAGTGGACTGGTCTGTTGTTCACCAGCTAGCTCAGGTGGTGGAGTAGGGAGTGCCGTGAAGCCGGGTGAGGTGCTGGCCCCATGACAAATTCTGGTGGGCTGGAGGACATGGGGGAGGAGGGGGCAGGGTCTGCCACTATGCAGAACCTGGTCAACAAAGGCAAGGGCATCAGGAAGTAGGGCAGATTTCACCTCCTGGACCAGACGGCAGGTTGCATGTGTTGTGGGTAGACCCATGCTCTGAGCCAGCCCAGAGAGGTCCACCCACTCCTGCCTATTGTAGTCCAGGAGGTATCCACTATGAGTGATACCAGCCCGGATCAACCTCTGTCGCAACCGGGGTGCCTCTGCTATCAGCACCTCCAGGTGGGGGTTCCAGAGGAGGGGCTCCATGAGCATATTGGCACCCTGGATGACTGTTGTGGGGAACCTGGAGGGAGGCCAGCCTCTGGGCCTGGAGAAGGTCCTGAAAGAGATCTGGCAGCCCTCACAGGTCCTGCAGGGAGAAGCCCCACAGACTGAGGAGCTGCCAGTTGTATTGGAGCCCCCAGAAGTGGCAGAGGAAAGCACACCCCAGGTGCCAACACCATATAGCAGTCATTTCAGAGCCTGATGGTAGAATGCCAAGGCCTGGCTGCACAGGCAAACCAGGTCCTGGACATCTTCCCACAAGGGGAGGCTCAGGACCTCTGCAGTGATCCAGTGCCATCCCAGCCAGAAAAACTCCAGTGCCTATCTCTGGAGTCCTGCCAGGACCTCAGGGGCACAGGCAGTGTGTGTAAGTGGCACCAGAGCATGGACAGGACCAGCTGGTTCAGCACGAGGACTCTCACATGCAAGGAGAGGCATCACAGGAGCCCTGCCCATGCCTGGAGCCACTCCACCCCCCTTACTTCCAGCTGGAGCCAGTTCCCTGCTGGGGAGGGGTCTGTGGGGGATAGGTAGACCCCCAAGTAAAGCAGCGAGTCCACACCCCAGCAGGTTTCGCAGTGTGGGTGGGAGTGAGCCCACTTGCCACCCATCACCCACCACCAGGCCAAAGCTCTTGACCCAGTTGACCCAGGCAGAGGAGGCCATAGCATACAATGCCTGGCAGGCCTCCACACACACCAGGTTGCTGGAGTCCTGGACCATGAGGAGTACATCATCAGCATATGCTGACAGGACCAGCTGTACTACCAGCTCCCAGAGCATCAAGCCCACCACCCTCTTCCACAGGAGAACAAGGAAGGGCTCCAGGACCAAGGCATACAGCTGGCCTGACAGTGGACAGCCTTGATGC
The DNA here is from genome assembly GCF_001723895.1 of Crocodylus porosus. Lineage (NCBI taxonomy): Eukaryota > Metazoa > Chordata > Crocodylia > Crocodylidae > Crocodylus > Crocodylus porosus. The sequence goes on along the minus strand of NW_017728907.1, from coordinate 26,562,946 downwards.
ACTCCTCTCCTGAAAGGGATGGCTCTGTTGGGGTCTAGTTGAGCTTGACCAAACTTTCTGCAGAGGTGTACAGCACCTGGAGAGCCTGCACAAAGTGGGGCCCAAAGCCAAAGGTCCACAGCATGCCTGTGAGATAGCATTTGACAGTGGATCTTGGGTCTCTCCTGGTCCAGAGATAGGAGGGCAAAAACACAGGTCCTCTGCGCTAGCTCCAGGAGGTCCCAACCCAGGTACGGGTCATCGAAGACAAAATGTCCAGGCACCATGTACATCTGGTTAGGATGGATCATGTCCATCAGCACAGACCGCAGGTGCAGCAAGATGGCCTTCGCTACCACCTTGGTGTCCTGTGTCTCTTCTTTGTACAGACTACAATTCCTTAGGTTGCGGGGATCTCTCTTCTTTGGCAGGAGGGTCAGCACAGCCCTCTGGCATGGCAGGGGGAGCTCCCCACTTTCCTTGGATTCAGCCTAGGTTGCAGCAAGGTCTGGGCTGAGGATGGTCCAGAAAGCCCAGTAGAATTCTAAGGTCAGCCCATTGATGCCTGGAGCCTTGCTGCCAGGCATCAGGCTGAGGGTGGCCAAAAACTCAGCCAGAGTGAGAGAAGCTTCCAGCTGGTCCCGGTCACCCATGCTGACCTGCAGGAGTCCCTCCCACAGGCCCCAGCATTGGTTGCATCTAGGGAGAAGAGCTCTTCATAGAAGACCTGCATGCTCTGGCACATCTCACCTGGATCCGTAAGGGGAGTGCCGTCACCCACCAGAAGGTAGGTGATGTACTTTTTTGCCCCCTGCCTCCGCTGCAGGGCATAGAAGAAGTGGGAGCTGCAGCCCATCTCCTGAAGGAGCTGGACATGCAAGCAGACAAAAGCACTGTGCCTGCAGTGCTCATCCAGAGCATGAAGCTCTTCCCACCTCTCCTGACACTCTCTGCAGAGGGACGGGTTGGTTGGGTCAGTGGCCAGGCACCTCTCCTGCTCTAGCACTTCACACTCAAGCTGCTCCTGGACTGCTTCCCTCTGCCACGTGCCCCCCCCCCCCGAGTGTAGCTGTGGCAAAAGCCAGATGCGCACCTTCCCCACATCCCACCATCTCTGAGCCAAGAGGAAAGCTTCCCATTGCTCCCGCCAGGCCAGCCAGAAATCCCAGAAAGCCTCCCTGAAGCCCACATCCTCCAGGAGGCTGGCACTGAAATGCCAGTAGGCTGACCCCAGATGCCCAGGCTCCAGCATTGCCTGGGCCCAGACAAAGCAGTGATCCCTGAAAAGAGTTGGCTGGATGACAGAGGAGTGGGCCCAGGAAAAATGCAGCAAAGAGATAAACCTGTTCTAACTGGGAGTGGTATGCCTGTTCCTTCCCCACCCTCACAAAAGTAAAGGCAGGTTGTTCAGTGAGGTGACAGGCATGCCATACATCCACCAGGGAGTAGTCCATCAGGATCCTTCTGAGGATGCCCACGGAAGCCTGGTTCTTCTCCTTGCCTAACCAGTTTCACGTATCTAGGGTGATGTTGAAGTCCCCACCAAGGAGCAGGCACTCATGAGGGTTGAGGGTGCTGATGTTTGTGGCTGCCTGGCAGAAGAAATCCACCAACTCTGGGTCCTTCACAGGGGCATACATGTTCAGAAGGTTAAGGACCAGTCCCAGCACCTGGATCTGGAGTTACAGCAAGTGGCCTGGCACCACCTCAAGGTCCTGGAGAACCTCCAGCTGCAGGCCTGGGGAGAACAGGGTGGCCACCTCAGATGAAGTGGTTGAGAGGCGACTAAAACAAGACCCTGCCTTCCCACTCCAGCCACCAATTTGGTTCCTCGGCTGGAGTCGTTAGGGTCTCCTGCAAAAATACCATGGGGTACCCCCCCTCCTGAAGGAAGGAGAGCACCAGCACCTCCAGAGACCCTTCCTGCAGCTGCAAGGATGCTGTCAAAGTCTCCCCACTGGTCCAAGGCTACCTGTACCTTGCTGGTAGACCAGTGGGTGTAGTAACCATCAAGAAATACAAGTAGCTCATCCCTGGGGACCAAGAGGTCTGCAGGCTCCTTGGGCATTCTCCTCCTGGTCCTGGAGCCCAGAGGGATCTTCCAGCACCATCTGAACACCCCGCCCCGGTCTGCTAAGATGCTGGACTCTGGTTGGGATTGGGAGAGCTCTGCAGCTCCCTGGGACAGGGGTGAGGGTAGGGCTCCTTCACAAATTGGTGGGGTAGAACTGGAGCCCTGGGGGGGGCGGTCTGTGCAGGGTCCCCAGTGAGATCATCCTGTTGATTAGGGGACCCCACTGTGACCCCCTCTACTGCAGGACTATGGGGCAGGCTGCAGGTGAGGTTTTCCTAGGAGGGGAGGGAAGAGACCCACCAGGCAGCAGGGTGGCTTTGGCATCTGCCTCAGGGTCCTGGGAAAGGTGATACCCAGGGCCTCTGTATCCCTTAGATCAGGGAGAGGAGTCTCTGCCACCAGGCCTTCCTTTGGGCAGGCCTCAGACTTGGTACTCGTGATTTTAGGGGGTAGGGTTTGGTCAGCAGAATGAAGGGCTTCCCCCATGGGCTCCTGCTTGGGACTATCTAGTAGCCCCCAGACCTCCTCCATGGGGATAACCCATTTGATCTTTCCTGGGGGTGGGGTGTCAGGCACAGCTGGGGAGGCTCCTGCTGGAGGCTGGGCCACTTCTTCCCCCATGTGGTAGTCTTGGGAGGGGGAGAGGAGTCCTCCACATCAGAGGGCTCCAGCTGTCCCTGGGCCTTCCTCTCACCTTTATGACCAGAAGGGACCTGCACCCACTCAGCCATGGGGTGGTTCTCAGGTAGACAGGCAAAAGGTGAGGGTTGGGGGGGGCAGCCATGGCAGGGGTATGAGTAGGAGGGTCCTGCTCCCGCTCTTCCCCTGGTTTCTAGTGCCCTCCCTGGGACTCCACTAGACTTGGTTGGGGGCGGGTGGTGTCCCTTGACCTCATGGGTGGGCTCACAGATGTGGCTGAGGTGCCAGGGGGACCTGAGGGGTGTGGGGCACCAGTGGTAGGGGCACCCTTTTTTCCATTGGGTCCCATGGATGTCCTACCTGCCTGGCTCATGGGGCACTCATAATGCGAGTGCCCTATGGGCTGGGCATGGAGGACATCCATGGGGCTTGGGAAGCCCTTCTGGTGGGGGCTGGCCAGGGGTAACCCCCTGGCCCTGTTGGCTTCCTACTGGAGTCCCACCAGCACCAGGTGAGTGCCAGAAAGGGGGCCCTACTGCCTGAGCAGTGGAAGGTCCAGGTCCCCTGGCTTCAGGTCTCCCTGCAGCTGCCTGTGCATAGCTATGGTTCCACCCCCCAGGGGGGACATGTTGGTGGGGCCTGAGCTAGGGCCAGGGACAGGCTGAGTGGGTGTTCTGGCTCATGTAGTACACTTGGTCCTCTCAGGTGCTGGTGGTCTAGGCTTCAGACAGGACCCTTGCCCTTCCCACCCCCAGCTGTTTCATAGTTTCATAGTTTCTAGGGTCAGAAGGGACCTGAGCAGATCATCTAGTCCGACCCCCTGCCATGGCAGGAAAGAA
>NW_017728907.1:26528816-26559315 GCF_001723895.1 Crocodylus porosus | reverse complement strand
GATGCTTTTGGTGAGCCACAGAGGCTTGTGTGCTCTCCTGCTCCCTTTGATCCTTGTTGGGATTACCTTCTTTTGGGCTTGGAGGATTGTCTCCTTAAGGAGCGACCACTGTCCTTGGATACCTGGCTCCCCTCCCCTCTGGGACCTCAGCGCTTCTCCAACTATCCCTTGCCCTTGGTTCCTGATAATGGGAGAGAGGGCTTGGGAACCACTCCTGGGTGACCCCCTGGCCCTGTTGGCTCCCTACTGGAGTCCTACCTGCCCCTGCAGCAGAGGTTGCAGGCTTCTCCACCAATGGATAGTGGGTGTGGCAGAAAGCTCTGTGGGGGCATCTGCCCTGTCGTTGTTTCACACAAGGGTAGGGAAGACAATAAAGAAAAACAAAATATCCTGCAGGGTTGGTGAATCTAGTAGGGGCAGGCTGGGGTTGTGGGGCAGAAGGGGGATAGGGAGGAAGGGGTTGAAGCTCACTGAACCACAGCCTCACAGGAAAAAAAAAAAAAAAAGGAAGGGGTATGCTTTGAGAATGTGGTGGAGGGGGGAGGGGAAAAATACACACAAGGGCTGGGGAAACTCAAGCTGAATTACTCAGCCACACAAGAAACACCAGTTCAGAGGGAGTGGACCAGAGGACTTACCACATAAGGGCAACCCCCCCCCCCAAAAACAAACCACATACGGAGGGAAGGCTGCTGAGGCAGGTGTAAGAGATGGCTGGATCAGTGGAGAGGCTTGTTTGTTGAAGGTCTGTCCAGAAGCCCCTCAGGCTGGCTTCCAGCCAGTCGCTCAGCAGCAGAGCACTAGGCAGGAAGACAAATCAGGATCAGATGCAGTGAGGTAGCTGTGGCGGAGGGCAGGAGCAATTAGTCAGTTAGGAAGTGATCCAATGTAGTTGCAGCGTCAGGTAGTGCAGCAGGGAATCTCCCTTTCTCCTGAGAGGGTGCAGCAGCAGAAAGAACAGCAGCAGTGATGGTAGGAGCCATCCAGTTTAGCTGCTCAGGATGTGCTTCTGGTGAAAGTGGCAGCTGGGGCAGGCAAGGTTCCTTTAGGTTCCAGCAGTGATGGGGGTGGGGCCCACAGGCAGCACAGGTCCCCTTCCCAGGTTGTCCCCCGACCACAGTTTGGCAGCAGGCCAAAACAGGGGTGCAGAAGCTGGGGTGCAGTGCAGTGGGCCCTTTGCTGAGGGGGGCAGCAGCATGCAGCAGAGGAGCACTCCCCAGGGCAGGGCAGCAAACAGTAGCAGCTGCTCAAGGCAGGAAGGGCTGCAGCCAACTTACTTCAAAAGCTCTGAGACCAAGCCAGCAGCTAATAGTAGCCAAGGGCAGGGAAGGGCCTGGCCATCTTCTCTGCAGAAGCTTCTGAGAACAAGCTTGCAGCAATCAACCATAGCAGCAGCAGCAGCAGCAGCAGCCTGGGACAGGAAGGTTCCTCCTAGAAGCTCATGAGAGCAAATAGTCCTGAGCTGCTTACCAGGACAGCTTTTTGTACTTATGGGTCTAGGACAGGGCAACTTTTTATACTGCTGGGGACAGCACAGGTGCTGGTCCCAGGCTCTAGCTCTCCCTGGCTGCAAATCTGTGAGGAGCCAGGCAGGGTTTTTTTGCCCCAAGTGGCACAGTTTGCTCCACAACAAAGTGCATGTCCAAGCATGTGTGCTGAGGCAAAAAGCCCCAGCTCAGATTTGTACCACTTCTATTTGAGATGCTGCAAGCGCATGTGCTTGCATGTGTGGATGCACCCAATGGGATGAGATCTTAGACACTCAGCCACTGAGAAGGTTCCCCAGGGAAGTGGTAGATGCTATCACATGGGAGATTTGAATTGGATTACAGAATGTTTTAGAATTTATAGGGCACATTTGCTATAGGAAGGGGTGCTGGATGGTTGGTGCAAAACAGAGGCAGAACCAGAAGCTGAAGGAAGGGTGATTTGATCTTTTCTTTCTTTGCCTGATTTCAGTTTAGGTCCTAGGAAGCCAAAAATGTTGTTGTTCTTCCAACTGGTGTGGCATGACCTCATTTGGGTTGTACCCAAGCACCTGAGCAGCTGCATGTTTGATAATCTAAATAGGTCTTTTCCATCTCTAATTTGTTTGAATATCTTACCTTAGCAATTATTCACTCCTGTTTAAAACACAGAGTCCTTGAGAATCACAATGGATTTATAGTTAGTGGCACTGTATAAGTGGGTAGGTAACAAACTCCCTGTATAATACAATAGTGTTGAAGAGGACTTGAATTAAGATTAGAGCAGAGATTTGTGACTAAGTACTAAATCCTATTTCTTCACCACCTTCAATATTTTACTTCTCACAGGTATGCACTAAGGACAAATCTAATGCACCACAAGTCTCAAAAGAATCCAAGCAGCATGCAAATTGCCATTTCATGGCTATATAAGGGCCACTTAAGCATGTTAGGATGAAATAGGATAATAGGAAAGTATGACTGGCAGGAATCTCATGAGCCTCCTGTTCAATGCAGGATTGCCCCATACTAGAAACATCCCAGCCATATGCCTACCTAATTTGCTCCTGAAAACTTCCAAAGATGGAGATTTCATAGTTTTTCTGGGTAACCTGTTCTCTGGGCCAGAAGATCAGCAGTGGCAGCTGGACAGGCAAGTTAGCTCCTCCCAACCTCCTCCCCTAAAGAGACAGCATGTGCATCCATAAGTAATTCCCCAGGGACAGAGAGGCAGGAGGGGACCCCAAGGGGAAGCAGGGGACAAAGGGGGGGGGGGAGAACTGGGGGAGCCTTGACGGTAGGGGGCAAGAGGGGAGGCTCAGAATGGGAGGTGGGGAGGATTCTTGCCTTTTAGTCCTCTAGGCCCCTGCTGGCTTGAATGTGTGACTGCTCCAAATACAAGCGAGTGCTGATACCGATCATCATTAGAGTGGCTCACAGTGTAAGGTGCAACAAGGCTCTGAGTGTGATATACCCACCCAAAGTTAGCCCTAAGAGTCTGAACATGATATACCCAACAAATTTGAGGGAGAAGCACTCAGTCAGCCTGTTGGCCCAACAAAGCTGAAAGACGGTGCTGGGCTGATGCTGCTGAAGTGTGTCCTCTGGCAGTGAATAAGTTGGAGACAAAGAGTCTTTCAGTTCCTTTTTTGTTAAGGTTTTTTTAAATTTAATGTGCTTGTTGAGGAGTGGGGCGTAGTTAAGTGTGTTGTTAATGGGGAGATAAGGGTGTATGCTTGGAAGGTACATTGTGGGGAAGATGGAGGGAGCTCTCCTGGGGGTTAGGTAGGGCAATGGAAGTGGATAGGAAGGGAGGGATGGAAATAGGAAGAGTTTTCTTTATATCTAGATGTGAAAGGTGCTTGGGAAGCATGGCTGGGATTGACTGGAGGGGATGTTTGTATGGGGTTTAGAAGTGGAAGCAGTACTTATGGAGGAAGGAGTGTGAGCTCTCACATTTTGAAGTGTTGTATGATGAATCCTATGTGTGGATTGTTTGCCTGTTTATTATAAGCACTTGGAGCCTTTTGGATCAAATGGCTCCTGATAACTTTTGGATAGAACTACTCCAGAGAGTAGTGGTGGACAGGTTGTACTCAAGCTGGTGAGACGTGAGCAGTGGGGTACCCCAGGGCTCGGTCCTTGGGCTGGCACTGTTTAACAACTTCATCAGCGACTTGGACGAGGGGGTGGAAAGCACCCTGTCCAACTTTGTTGACAACACTAAGATGTGGAGTGAGGTGGACACACTTGAAGGGAGGGAGAGGCTGCAAATAGATTTAGATGGACTACAAAAGTGGGCAGATGAGAATAGGATGGGGTTCAATGTAGACAAATGCAGGGTGCTGCACCTTGGGAAGAGGAATCCACAGCATACATACAGGCTGGGGAGTTCCCCTCTTGAAAGCACAGAGGCAGAACGGGATCTTGGAGTCATTATTGACTCCAAGATGAACATGAGCCGTCAATGCCAGACCGCAGCCAGCAAGGCCAGCCATACCTTATCATGCATCCAAAGATGCATCTCAAGCCGGTGCAGAGAAGTGATATGCAATTTTGGTCAGGCTGCGTCCAGTACTGGGCGCTTCAGTTCAAGAGGGATGTGGCTAGCCTGGAGAGGGTTCAGAGGAGGGCTACCCGCTTGGTGAGAGGGTAGCAGGACAGGCTGTATGAGGAGAGACTGAGGGACCTGAACCTGTTCAGCCTCAGCAAGAGGAGGCTGAGGGGGGACCTGGTAGCTGCTTACAAACTTATCAGGGGAGATCAACAGCAAATAGGAAGAGCCCTTTTCTCCCCAGCACCACCTGGGGTGACAAGGAACAACGGTAATAAGCTGATGGAGAATAGGTTTAGGTTGGAGATCAGAAGGCAATATTTTAGTTAGGGTGGCCAAAATCTGGAACCAACTTCCCAGGGAAGTGATCTTCGCTCCTACCTTGGGCAAATTCAAGAGGAGGTTGGATGATCACCTGTCTGGGGTCTTGTGAACCCAGCATTCATTCCTCCCTGTGGCAGGGGGTCAAGCTAGATGATCTGTTCAGGTCCCTCCTGACCCTAGCTACTATGAACTATGAAACCGTATATTCACTAAATAAATAAATCTGCCAGAGCAAACTCTTCAGCACTGTTATCAGCCAATCAACAAATGGTTTCAGAAGTGATATTATTTGTAGTGACTTTTTTCAGGGAGATGAGTAGCTAATACATCAAGAGAAAGAAAAATTAGAAGCTGGGTGGGAAAGTACTAGAAGGTACAATATGTGTGAAAACTCATCACTTAGTAAAGGCTATTCCTGATGACTTTGCTTCTGCTGGAGGTGTTATAATAGAGTCAAAGGAAATATAGCTAGGAAATTGGTTGTTTGAAACAGTTAATGGCCTGAATGAACAGTTTATAGCCCGAGGCAAAGTTTAGGAAGTTTAGGAAGAAAGGCATACCAAGCTAATCATTAACTGTAATAATAACTGGTGTTCAGAAGCTTTCTATGAGAAAAGCAAAGCTTTAATGCATGTTTGCAACCTAGTGCTCAAGCTTCCAAATATTTCTTCCGGTTAGGCTTAATATATTTCTACAGACAGGATAGAGAAACTGCTTATTTAAAACCCTAATAGTAATCATTAGTGCAATAATTAATTTGCATGCAGTCAGTTCAGATGTAAAACCCACTATGATTTCTTTAAGAATGTAGAAGTAGCTTGCTTATGCTCCTTTATAAGGACAGGTTTACAATTAAGCATGTGCTGACACCCCATGCATGTCAATGGGACTTTAGAAGCAACTTAAAATCTTGTGTTTGGGGCACATACTATGGCTAATTCTTTTGTGGGGATAGGGAGAAGCTTTTGTAGTTCTTTCAAATATACCATATCCTGCTTTATGATGAGAGAAGAGGCAGCCAACACGGTAACAGAATTTAATTCTGATAAGGAGAACTGTGGAATAAGTTGTGTGTTCTTGGCATTAAATAAGAGAAAATACTGATAAAAATTTCCTGAGGTGGCTATTGAGCCCTGCTTGCTATCTAAAACAAATGTTCTTTAGTGTTGATGTATTGATGAAGCTTGCTGAAGAACGTAATGATTTATAACTTTATAATTGTTTAAAAAAATATTTGGTTAAGATGTGATCTTCGTCTACAGAAAATGAAGCATACTTAATGCAGCCGGGGTCTTAAGGGTAGGTATTCTAGAGATTTTTCTTAATAAAATGAAAACTATCACATGGTGTGCTGTCAGTTGAAAGGTGAAACAAAGAAAGAAGTTTCACATGGGAAATTTCACTATCTTTACATTATAAAGATTGATCATCTATTCCTACTTAATGGGTTCTCCCACTTTACTTCTCACCTATGGCTTCTTTATTTCCTTAATAATCTTCAGCTGGGGAATTTATTAAAATATATTTGAAAGCCAAAACACATAGTATCTACCAATTTTCTTTTATGGACTATTCTGTTGACTCTAACTAAGCATTCTAATAGGGTAGAAAGATGCACTGTTCTTCTACAGATGTCATACTCTTTCATTCTCAACAAAGTGTTTTAAAGCTCTCTCCTTATTTTTAGTAATTATTGGAATAAGTAAGGCCTATTTCACTTATGGTAAATATGGAGTTATGCTTTTCATGAAATATAGGGATATGTAGAATTGTAAAGGAGGCACAATAGTCTATACTTTTTATCTGTTTTAATACCCACCTAGTATTAAGTATTTTCATCCTCACACTAGTTTGTCTGAAGAAACTTTCACCTTATTGGGCAATTTTTTTTGCCATGTCTCTTCTCAAATGAGTGGGATACTATAACAGATAATTAGGGGGCTGCATTCAGGTTAAAGGATATTGAACACCATTGCTCTTCTGAAAATTCTTCTTGCATATAAGAAGTGGTAACCAGACTTCAAATGTATTTACTGGAACATAAGTTTACAACACATTCTGGCAGGCAGGAAACTTCTGTTTTTTTGTTTTTTCCCCTGAATATTTGAAAGAGAACATAAATTGTTACCTTAAATTGAAGTCTTACTAGCAGGCTCACCCATAAGACCAAGAAATTCCACTTGTCGGAGACAGAACAATCTCCAGGAGGAATTCCAGGGGAAGAATCTGTAAGTCATACAAATATCTGATGAGTGAAAGAAACAATAAACTAGTGAGGTTGCTAGGCTCGTTGCTATCATGATTTCCAGCACTTGAATGTACTTAATAATTTATAAGCATTTAAAAAAACAGTTTCAATTGTTATAAAAGTCACTAGCATGATCAATTAAGAGGTCTAGGCCTAAGCTGCATGTTCTGTGACTCTGCTTCTCGCATTGTACAGTATCTGTAGGAGCACAAAGCATATATTGAACAAGGATTCAAAATTAACCCAGCAAGAAGAGAGGTGAATGCAAATAAAAATAGATATAGATCTGGATTTAAACAAAGCAAAACAGAACTCCTAAACCTTGGGTCCTTTTCAAAACAGATTATTTTGTGGTCTCAACACAGATGAGTATAAGACAATGCATCAGTGTGAGGAAATGAAGGAAAAGCAGAAGGCTTAAGTAGTCTTTCATTTTTTTCCCCATTTGTAATCATATGCAAAGGCCAAAATATTGTCTTGTGATTCACTGTATTCCATACTCTTTTGAAACATCGGCATTTGAAAAATGAAGTAAATATCACTTTCCTGGCTATTTCAGTTTTGTGACTAGTGGTTTGGGCATCAGACTGTGGGAGTCAGAGGACCTGGCTTTTATCCTTAGGTCTGCCACTAAACAGCTATGACATTAATGAAGACATGAAAAATGTCTCTTACCCCTGCTACCCTTTGCTTGTCGTATTTATTTACATTATAAATTATGGGGGCGGGGGGCTGCCTCTCATTCTGTGTTTCTTAAAGCACCAATGACATCATCTCTGGGTGTTACTGTAATTTGAAAAACAGCAATAGAAATGATTCTCTGTTAATTGAAACAATACAAAATGCAACTCCAAGGAAAATATGTTACAATACTATGCATAATAAGAGTGATATTAATAAGTCTAGTATTTTATTTTATTACACACTTTAAATATTATTACATTCTTAAACTGTCTTGATATTAAACTGGTAGTATTGAAATATCATTATCAATACTTATTATTATAAGTAAATATCTGGCTCCTACCCTGGGGGTCTTTAAGAGGAGGCTTGATGCCTACCTAGCTGGGATCATTTGAGCCCAGTTTTTTCTCCTGCCCTGACAGGGGTTCAGACTTGAAGATCTATAAGGTCCCTTCTGACCCTACTTCTATGATTCTATGATTATTAAATATAAGATGTTTTACAACAAGAACCAAATCCATCACTATAGAATCACAGAATTTTCAGGACATTGATTTAGTCTGCTTCAAAAATGAATAGCATGGGATCAGAACGTAACCTCTTGAATCAATTATGGGAGTAATTTAGTAGTAGCAGATCAATATTTCTGAGAAGTCTAAATATTCAAGTTCCTATCTTGAGTGGCCTTAGCTATTAAGATAGTTGACATATATTATTAAAATATTTAGAAGTGAGGTAACAAGAACATTTTTTAAAATTCATCTATATCTTTGTTGGGCATCCTCTCACACTATGTGAGAGAGACTGTCAGAATTGCTAGGTCACCTTTCCTTCCGAGTCCTGTGAACATGAAAGAAATAAAGTTAATGTCAGTAGCTTTCAGTGGCAGATTTTTATCCTTCATAAAACAGCATCCTATTTTAATTTGATTTACTGGAGTGTTTATTGGCCCATAAAATACATTCATGTGGCCTGCAAAACTATTTCATAATAGGATCATACCAAAGTAGGGCTGGAAGGGATTGCATAAGGTCCTCTAGTCCAGCCCTGGCTCATGGCAGCATCATCCCTGAATAAATCACCCTGGTCAAATGTCTGTTTGTCTGTCCTGAGAAATTCCAGGGATAGAAATTTCACAGTTTCTCAAGGTAGCCTGTTCCATTGCTTGGCATTAGTCAGAAAGTTCTTAATCTCTAACCTAAGAGCACTTATGTATGAGTGTGGAATTCCAGCACATCAGACCAGACTCGATTAATTGAGTCTGCTGAAGCATGGCATCTTGTGTATCAGTGTCCCAATGCTTAAAAATGGCAGAGGGGGGCACTTGAACTAAAGCTCATTAAACAAGCTTTAGTTCAAGTGCCCCTGCCACCATTATGGGGATGCTGGTGCATGAGATATGGTGGCACTTCTAATTGGAGTGGCTCTCAAAGCCACTTTAATTAAAGTGCCGGCACCCCTCTCACACCCCAGAGCATGTGTAAAAGTGCCCTAAATATCCTCTGCTGAAGTTTTAGGCCATTGCTCCTCAGTTTTGTCCCCTACAGCTACAGAGAACAGTCCATCTCCATTGTCTTTATAATTGCCCTGCAAGTTTGATCTTTGATCTGCCTCTTACTTACGATATATTTGTAGAGTCCCTTTTTATTGATTTATATGTCCCTTACCAGTTGCATCTCAAATCATGTCTTGAGCATCCTGATTTTTCTTGCTACATGTTTATGTGATACTTTCATACTCCTACCTAGTAATATGAACGTTTCCAGTTTTTGTAGGCTTAATAAGGATAATTTGTTTCTGTGCTACCTTTTTCCCTGTTTGTTTTTTTGAAGTCCAATGCTGCCTTCCTCCCTCCCTCCCTCTCTTCCTTCCTTCCTCCAGATCTTGAACTCTTATCATTTCATGATCAATGTTAGCCAAGTTACATGCTCAACAAATTCCTTTTGTTTGTGAGCAGCAAGTCAAGAAGAGTTTCTACTATTCATAAGAAAAAGTGGTTCCTGACCCATTCCAAGAATTTGCTCAGCTCCCTGTGCACAGCTGGTGCTTCCTTTCCAGTAGATGATATGATCATTAAAATCCCCCATGAGAACCAGGTCTTTTAATTTAGAAACTTTTGCTAGTTGTTTAAAGACGGTCTCATCTGACCTTTTTTCTCCTGTTTCGTGGCTTATAACAGATGTACACTGGGACATATCCCCTGCTGTTCCCCCTATGAACTTTAAGCAGAAACTTTCAACAGGCCTATCTCTCACATTGTACTGCACCCCAAAACACGCATACATCTTCTTCAAAATCTCCTCTTCTTTTTCTCTGTCTGGCCTTCCTGGACAAGTTATACCTATCCAGTCCAGTATTGTCCAGTTTGTCCCTTATTGGTCATGTGACCCCAGTACTCTTTCCTGCCCAGGGCAGGGGGTCAGACTCCATGATCTAATAGGTCCCTTCAACCCTAAAATCTATTAAATCTATGAAATCCATGACATCACTCCAGTCATTTAAATTATCCCACCAAGTCTTTGTAATCCCAATCCCAATGAATAAGATATACTTTAGATCAGGACACCATTTTCAGTGTCAAAGATATAGCCTGTGGGCCAGATCCAATGACCCACAAGCAGCATGTGGGGAGTGCTAGATGATCACACATGCTGCACATGTTGCCTGCTCTGCTGGCTCGGTATTGCAGTACTTCCAGGCTCAGTGTTTGTTCCCTCCTGGGAGAACAGCTGTTTGTTTTGTTAAAGGGTCCCCAAAACCAGAAGAGGTTTCTATTGCCATGTTTACTCAATGTAGGCTACGTATTTGATAGTCATGCTTAGCATTGGCTGCATTTAATCAACTTCATAATTGGTTTTTATTACTAAGCACATATTGATTTTGGCAGCACTTTAATGATGGATAGTGTAAATAATGAGGTTTCCTTGCATGTGGATGTAAGACAAGGGGCTTTTTTTCTTCCAGGATGATTGGGAAAATTATCTCATTTTGTATTTGAGTAAATATAGAAGATATAGCTTTTCTTCCGACCAGAAACCTTTTGTTCTAGGATCTTAGTGCACTTTTCCACTTCAAGAACCTATGATGTAAACAACATAAAATGAGTTAACACTTTTTTCTGGGACAATGCTGTGTACCTCTGTCAATTAATCACGGCTCATTCCACTTAATTGCCAGCCATTCCAGGGACAAACCTGTTTGCTGTATACTCTCCTTGGCTACTGAGCAGCAATGCAGCTTGAAAGATCTTTTCATTTTTAATCTGTATGTGCCTATGCAAAAACTGACAATTTAACAATCTAAAAACCAGAGAATTCTTTTAAAGTGAGTATTTAAATGCTGCCTTGAAACATAATTCATATCCATTAAGAGGTGATGCTTTAAAAAGCAATTTAAGACCAAACTAAGGGCATCTATACACATCCTTTTTTTCCCTTGTGATGTGCCAAAGATCCACCACTTCAGAGCAGACTTGGTTAATTGAGTCTGCTCTGCATGGGAGCTTAGGTGAACTGCACTGTGCCGTGTCTATGTATAGTTGTATAAGTGGCGAAATGCATGTCAGTGCACAGAAAATGGCGGCAGTGCGCTTTTGAACTGAAAGACCTCTGAGGTGTTTTAGTTAAAAAATGTACTACCGTCATTTTCTCAGCAGTGACATGACTTTGCTGCTTATACAACTACAAGCACATTAGTGTAGGGCCCTTTACAAAGCGCCCGGTGTTGTGGCACTTATATGTGTAAAAAAATGCCCTTAATGCCAAAGTGTGTGTAGACACTGCTTTGAAAAAGAGAACGAAATTCTGAGTCGATCAATGCAGTGAAAAGACTTCATCCACTAAAAACTCATTTTAACTGAAATGCATCCAAGCAGGGGGAAAAATATTCAAATTTGTTACTCTTTAACTCTAGTAGCAGTTTTGAAGGAGCTGAGTGGAGTATGCAGAAAACCAGTGAGCTGTGATGTAAATAAAAAGGTGTCAAGAGAATATTTATTATTCAATACTTTTCCAAAGGGCAAACAAAGTTGTTTACATATAGATTGTGTACCATATCTAATAGAAAAATCTCCAGAAAAATATTTATCGAACTGAGCTCTTTCAGTCAAAATATCACAGACACAGATTCTTTAAAATTTGCCAAATACTATTGTCAGATCTTTGAAAGAAAGCATGCTTTATCTTCTTCATTGTAATCTTCTGTAGCATTGATACTCATCCTTTCTGGCCAGTGAGCTGGATGGCCAGTGCTCAGTCCCTCTGTGGGCTGGATCTGGATGGTGGACTCAACCCAGTTCTTGGGGTGGGTGCTGTGGCCCCAGTCTTACAGCATGGAGGAGAGTGGGGTGCAGCTTGATCCTGATTCAGCCATATGGAGGAAAGAGAGCCAGGGCAAGTAGCAGGTCAGGGGGATGGCTGGCAGGAGCTTTGGGGCCCATGGCTGATGGAGGTACCACAGCAGTTCAGCCCAGGCACCACTGCACCTGCTGCTGGGTGGTGGGTGGCTGCCAGGGGGCAGATGAGGCTAGGGCTGGGGGTAGGGTAGTGGGTGGCATGAAGGTGGGTGGCACGGCTTGCCCCGGTAGCAGTGGGTGGCACGAAGGTGACCGCCAAGCTCAGAACAGTGTCCAGTACCCAGCAGAAGTGCTGCCAGCGCTTTTCCTGGTGCCCCCACATTCTCGAGGGGGGGAGGGGGATGGGACCGGCCATTGCCCCTACTCCCTGGCTTGTGAAGGCCAATCACAGGGAGGGGGGAGACATGTCCCATGCCCCCCTCCTTATGTATCACCTATAACATCCTCCATGTGCCAGGCTGTGTGCACAGCTGCCACAGACCCAGTAAGTCAGCTGGTCAGACTCTGGGACAGGTGGCCATCAGCCAAGCTCCCTGCTCCTACTGCTCTACAGGGACAGGCGGGCCTCTGGGTGCTGGCTATAGGCAGGCTACCTTCCCTGCCCACTTCCCAAGCCAGAACAGGCCAAGCTTCTGGCAGCACCTGCTGCCATGGTTCCACAGCCAGTCTCCCACCCTTCTCCTGCAGGCCAGCCTGTCTCTGGTGTTGCTGTTCTTGTGTTCGGAGGGTGAGGGCTCCCAATTGACTGGGCCATGGAGCTGCTGACACACTCACCCTCCCCTCTCTGGAGCGGCCTCCTGGGGCCAGGCCCCCCTGCATTGGCTCTGTACCTGAGTGTACCTCCACTGTGAGTGTCCCAAGCATGTCACAAGGAGCTGTTTGCACAGACCAAGGGGTGCCTGAGCCACTATGCCCTGGTGCTGCTGATTGCCACAGTGTTCCAGGTATACCTGAGGACCCTGAGCTTTGACGGTACAGAAGGCAAGCCTGTGCTGCCCCACAACCTCTGCAGCCAATTGGAGGGCTACCTGTGGCTGCACTACATGCCCCTGCTCCCCATAGCTGAGGACAAAATTGCTGCTGGCCTTGACTCATTCCTCCACATGAGAGGCCCATGCCTGCCCAGCTGGGGGGGCACAGGCTGCTTAATAAAGTTTTGCACTGTCTCCCACCTCCCTGTGTGCTGTGGGGAGGGACATGCAGGGCCAGAGGGATATGCCCATGCTGGGCAGGAAGGGGGCCCAGGGGCAGAGACAGGGGTGAGGGCAGAGGTGGGGAGGGTGGAGCTTACCGGGTGGGTGTGGCAGGTATGCCTGGCAGCCCAACTTGGTCCCTGCTGGCAGCAAGGATGTGCAGCTCCTGGCAGTGTCCTGGGGTACAGGGCCACAGTGCCTGGCTGCCTAGGCAGAGGCCTCCTCCAGGAAGAAGCTGGAGCTGCTGAAGGCCACCGGTGCCATGGCTAGCCTGGCCTCCTTGGTGGAGCTGAATACCCAGGACTGGCGAGGCAGGCACTGGCCTGGGCTCCCAGAGCTGCTGGATGAGGCATGGGGGGCGGGGAGCATGGAGGGACCAGCTCCTGGTGGCTTGAGGGGCTGTACCCCAGCGATGCACCACAAATTTGTTCCTGGCCAGGATCTCCATGTGTGTTACTGAGCAGTTACTACTTGGGAGTTGATTTGCTATTTGTCCCCTCTATGTGGCATTGGTCAGGCCACAGCTGGAGTAATGCATCCAGTTTTGGGCGCTGCACTTCAGGAGGGATGTAGATAACCTGGAAAGAGTTCAGAGGAGGGCCACCCACTTGTTTAAAGGCCTACAGGAAAAACCCTACAAGGACCAATTAAGGGATCTGAATCTCTTCAGCCTCCACAAGAGACAGATGAGAGGTGATCTTGTGACCATCTACAAACTCACTGGGGGGGACAGCAGGAAATAGGGATATAATGTTTACCAGTGCACCCATCGAGGTAACTAGAAATAATGGTCACAAACTGAAGAAGAGCAAATTTAGATTGGACTTCAGGGAAAAATTCTTTACAGTGAGGGTTGCCAAAATATGGAATATGCTTCCAAGGGAGGTGGTGCTGTACCCTTCCTTGGAGGTATTTAAGAGGAGATTGGACAAACACCTGGGTTTGGACAAAAACCTGGTGCACTCTTTCCTCCCCAGGGCAGGAAGATGGACTCAATGATCTAATAGGTCCCGTCCAACCCTAAAATCTATTAAATCTATGAAACTCCTAAGTAGAGCAATTTACTGAGCAGTAAGCATCTGCACATGTGGATGGTGGTGCTTACTGCTCAGTAATTTGCTGTACTGTGCAGTAAAGGATCTTGTATAGATGCACCAGAGGAATTTTTCAACTGATGAAAAATGCTTTTCATTGTCCTTATACAAGAGCTTCCTCCCCACATTATAAAGAAAACCTTTAAAAATGCCACAGGAGAAAGGAACCTTCAGACCATCTTTATATTTTCATAGATGAACAATAGAGGGCGCAATAGAAAGCAAGTAAAAAACAAACAAACAAATAAATAAATAAAACAAACCCTAATGTTTTCCTATGCAGATTTCCTTTCAAAATAGAATGCCTTCTCTTCCACACAAAGACACAACTCTGAATGGAACTGTAAGTTATATAATTTAGACAGTAAGAGCTAGTGCAGTTGAATGATGATTGGGTGTGTAACAACCTGCTAATTTTCCATAGGTTGGGACAAGGGTTGTTATGGGGATGATTTGGAGGGTGACACTAGAAAGCTTACAGAAAGCTCCATTTGCTTGGGCAATTTTGCAGTACCTCTGAGCCCATGATATACCGCCTGGTCGCAAGCAGCAATGCCAGGTATGGTGCACTTAAAAATAGAAGGTTCTGCCCAAATGGAGTCCCTTTATTATTGCACAGAGCTCTGTGCATGCAACAACGTGTGGGTGCTATGGTTTATATAATAAGATCTCACTGTAAACCATATATGCAAAACTTAAGCATGTACCTAACAATGGGAGGTTGAATGGGTTCAGAAGTCATGATTTTCATATGTAAATTAGGGTAGGTGCTTTGTATTTGCTTGAAAACTTGAGCTTTAATAAGCAGAACAGCATTTTTAAAGTAATATTTCACGAAATATTTCAAAATATTTTAGTGTAATATTTTTAAAACAGACAGGCTTTCCTTTCTGCAGACTAAGTCTCCCAGGGCGTGTCTACACATTCATTCATCCACTTTAGGTAATGCACATTAAATCTAATACCTCCATTGTGAGGTACTAGAAAAAATGTGTATTAGTCTATTTTAATGCTTAGAGTATTTTTTTGTGATGTTTTAATGTGCATTAAAATAGGCTAATGTACATTAAAATACACATGTAGATATGCTCCCAAAGTCTCACACTTATTTCTGTCTCTAATTTGGCCACATGGAAAAGAAGACATTGCATACATTTCATTTTATAGTAAATGGAATAATAATATATGTCTGTCAAGTGAAGGATGATGATAAATCCAAGAGTTGCTTTCTAGTTGCAATACCTGCAGTCATAGTTTTTATATCCCCACTACAGAATTACATAGGTCAGAGGAAGGCTTTTTATTTTATTCTGATAATCTTATGAAAAGTTTTTTTCTCTGACAAACTCCTAGGGGCAATAGGGTTGACTAAAAATATCATTTATATGGAATTTCTGTTTTAGTCCTTAAGGTCTGTAGAGGACTTATTTTAATGGGGATGGGCCATGAATATTAACAGGGTTGTGGTTAGGATGTTCAGACATTATTGCTTGTAAATTTTAATATCAATACACTTCATTTAGAAAACATATTTTTAAAACCGTCTTAAGCATCCCTTCTTTGTTCTGAAAGACTTCTCTTCTTGTGTTTGAGCTTCATTTATATACACACAATATATACAGTATGTATAAGTGCATATATATATCTATAGATATAGATATATATACACACACACACACGCTATGGCTGCATCTATACAATACACAGTGCAGTAGCTAGTTACTACTGCGCTGTAGCGTCACAGGGCACAAACCGTGATGCGACAGTACTGCGCAGTAAAAGTCACCAGGCAACCATGACGTGACACTATTGTGCAGTAATACCAGTTACTGGGCAGTCATTTAGTACTTGGTTATGACTAAATGACTGCACAGTAATAGCTGAGCAGTCAGCGTTTCATGATGCTGTGTCCTATATTATGTAATTATAATACAAACATATTCCTGTTAATTGCCAGGAAATGAAAGCCTTATTAATTACTGTTAGTGTTTTTCCTGGTTGCTGAGATGTGGCTCTGAGTTTTCACTTTAAACAGCTTTTCCTAAAACAGTTTCAAACCGTCCTATTCCAATTAGCTAAACAGCACTAGGGGCTAATGCTACCACTTTAAGAGACAGCTGTATCAGCTGACACTTAACTCCACCCGTTCATGAAAGTCGAGCAATGGGGGGGAAAAAAAAGATCCTGCTTAGAAAGCAAGAGGGATGCACAAGCCCAGAAGAATCTAATTTAACGCTGAAACTGTAAGCGATATAACTTGGACTTTGCTATTTTCTAACAGAGGCTGGTTTTAGCATTTAAAAAGTAAAATAGAAGGGGGGGGGTGGAAAGAGCTAGGACAGATCATTCTGTATTGTGCTAACGTTTGCTTACTCTGTTACTTGAAATAAGGAAGAGGAACAAGCTATCTTCTTTTTCTTGCTGCGAAAAAAAGACTTGTGCTGCTGCATTAAATAGAACTGAAATCCAGAAAGGAGTCTGCCTGATTGGGACCATGTGGGAAAAGTTTGAATCCTTCAGGCGATACTTTAATATGCCTTCACGTGATCATGCCCTGAGCCCTCCGGCTAGTAGGAGGGGAAACTCTTGGCTGGGTTTTTTCCCCCTGCATTTTTGTAGAGGGATGGTTCTGCTTTTTCTTTCTTTGGAAATCACTGCTAGGGACCAACTCCCTAGCCATGACAGACAAGATGCTTAAGGCTTAGCTGTGCTGTAGTTACCTCTAACTGTTCCCTTGTGACCATTACCCCTGTGCTGTAGTTACCCCTGAATGAGTTTTGAGACAGCAGGGACATTTTTAATGTGCCTACCTCTGGTAAGAAGAGGGATGGGAATCTCATAATTATTTGTAAAAGTGGATTTATTTCTTGTAATCACATCTCATCCTAAGTAAATATGTATTATCCAAGTCACTGACATGAGTATACATACTGGATGGGGGAGACAGAGTTAACTGCCAAAGTGGTTGGGGAAGCAGAGTGAAAACTGACCTTTTGGTCCTGGGAAAGGTGTCATGAGAATCAGACCAAATTAGGATGATCTGGAAACACTGGGAACTGTTCCTGATTGTCAAACATTTAGGAACAGTCTTTCTGCACCTACATTTTGCCTTCCTTTTTCTTTGTTTGCTGCGTTTTCTGTTCTATGCTGTTCATGTGTAACTTGGATAAGCTGCATGCCAAATTTAGCCCCTTTGCCTCTTGATAAAGCAACCTGTGACCTACAAAATGTATTATAAGCAATAGGCTATTTTGACAGCCCCAGGTAATGGACTTTTTAATCACTTACCCCGCTATTACTAAAATACTTAAAAGCATTTTAATTACAAAAGCAGATGTCAGGGTTTAAGTAAAACAGTATGTTTGAACAAGGTGAAGGAATCATGGGTTAATAGTTTTGGAACAACGTTTAGTCTTCTGTATATTAGCTGGTAATATGTCCTGAAGGAGAGAGTGCTTGTGTGATAATTTAAAATTGCCTAAGTGGGCAACATTCCTAAAAGTAAATCACACCAGAGAGGTATAAGAGTGTTAAATAAACTTTTGTCCGTTATGAAATGTCATTCCTGGGGAAAAATCGACTCGCCTGTCTGTGTTGGGTACAGCCACTAGTGTCTGCTCCCTCAAAGGCTATTCCATTTCTAAGTGGCTTGCTTGTGCTTAGTAATTGTTTAAACTATCATTACTGAAGCAATCTATTGTGAAATTTATAGAGAAGTAAGATGTTAAAACTGTTGAGCAATACACTTTCTTTAGTAGAAGTTTTTTGCCTCTGTGAAAGTGTCTACTCATTTAGTCACTGGTGATTTATACGGGTCATCTAATAGTAAGTGCAGATTAGAGTTGAGGTCAGAAAACTGCAACAGTTTTCACTCTGTTTTCTGTTGCTTGTGTGCTTGTATTGGCGCTATTACCTTTTCTAGGCTTCCTAGCACTGTTGGAAGTTGTTTTATTTGAAAAGTTTTAGACAAGTCATTTTGACTGTTTGAGCTCTGCAGTGTGAATCCTTCTTCCTCGCAGGCTTTTTGTGGGTGACAGCGTAAAAAATTAGCAGAGTCTGAAAGTGGGTATGGGCATAATTCAGTGCCATATTATTGGTATTTTAGTACACAATTATGAACTCAATATGAAATAACTGTGGAGCCATATATATGTATACTAGCCAGTTGCCCATCATAAATGATGGATTTCTGTCTGTCATGAGCTTCCTGCTGCTCTTGATTGCCTCCTCCCTCCTACTTCTGGAGCACAGCAAAATCCCAGATATTTGGTCCGGGCAAGGGGAGTAGGGGCTGCAGCTCCATTCTGGAGCTCCCGTTTTAATTCAGCTGGCTCTGCCTGGCTTGCATAGCCAATCGGCGTATACGCAATTGGGCAAAAGTGTTATGGACGGACAGACAGACAGAAGGGCCCTGCCCCTGCCCATTCTGTTGTCCCTCACTGGCAAGCCACAGCCCCCCAGCCCTGCCGGAGGGCCCCAGTTGTACCTGTCTTGCCCAGGCCAGAGCACTAATTGCTCTAATTACTATAGGTGGTGTTGGAGTGTGTCCGGCCCCTGCACAGGCTGAGGGAAGAGGAGGGGAGGCTTGTGGTACCCGATGCTCTTGGATAGGGCTGCAGTGCCCTGTGGGCAGCCTCTCTCTCCTTTTCCACCCCCCCACTCCCTGGGCAACGACTGCTCAGCCCCTCAGAGCACAGGCCCTGGCACCGATGCTGCCCCCGCTGTTCCCCTGCCCCTTTTCCCCCGCTGGAGAACAGGCAACCCTCCCCGCCTGCCCTGTTGGAGCTGCAGCCCCCACTCCCCTTGCCCAGACCAAATGTCTGGGATTTTGCTGTGCTCCAGGAGTAGGAGGGAGGAGGCAATCGGGAGCAGCAGGAAGCTCATGCCAGTTTTTTTTTCTGCCTCTGTGGAGGTGGGGTGGGGGGAGCCCACACACTGGAGGCTGCAGGATGAGGTGGCACTGGCGGTGGAGCTCCCGTTTTAATTCAGCTGGCTCTGCCTGGCTTGCATAGCCAATCGGCGTATACGCAATTGGGCAAAAGTGTTAAGGACGGACAGACAGACAGACTAAGGCTTTGATTTTATTAGAATTTTTATCATATTAGAATGAAAATGTCCAGGTTTTTTTTTCTTATTTTGAGACCCCTCATATTGCAAGGCCCTAAGGATGTAGCTTAAGCCTAAATCTGGCACTAGCATAGTTTTTAGTGGAGAAGAAGCTGGTTCAGACAAAACTGTAACATCTGAAATTTCAGGGAATATGTTATAGGGAAAGAGGGTCTATCCTACTGAAAGGTAATGGTTAATTAGGTGCTTGACAGTGTTGTCTTTGAAAATTTCCCCTATAAATCATCTTTCATGTGGTATGGCAGAACTATCTTTTTCTGCATGCTTGAAAGACCCTTTCTGTTTTATTCCCATCCTTCTTTAAGAGTTCCATTTAGTACAAACAATTTTCCATAGTAACATTCAACCTGAACTTCTCTATTTTAGCTGAAAATACTAGCTCCTCTATACTTATTCTTCCAGCAGCAGTGGAATCTTAGGTTTTTTACCATGCATGCAACAGATGTTTGAACAGGGAAGTGCACAGTTAGGTTTTTTCCAAATAACTCGCCTTTTGACTGACTGATCTGTAGACTAATGACTTCGACAGCATCACGGTTTGCTTTTAACATCACATATATGTAATATTTCTACATTTTAGCATATTGTATCTTCATCATACATCAGAAAAAGTCAATTAATTATGCATAACTGAGTTCTTTGAAGTGTGATGAAGATGCAACATTTTAAAATATAGGAGGTCAAATGCAAAAATTCCCTATAGTATTCCTATATTAAAGTTGTTATATACTTAAACAACCCACTGTTAGTATTAAATCTTGTTCTCTTGGACATATGCCTGTATGTATCAACCCTGATTGTCAGCTGCATCTTCGGAAAACTGAACTCTAGCATGAACAGAGCAACACCGTGGCATGTTCTACATCATGGTGGCTTGGAACAATCCCCTTCATGGTCATCAGCTCAAAAATAGCTGGATTGTGAAGAGTCATCTATTTCTACTCAGACCACACTTTCTGCACATACATGCGCTCAATAAGGGATTGTTTTGGGCTGAAATAGGGCCCTACTACTGGCCTAAACTTCCTGGGGAACCCTTTATTGCCATAGTATTCCTTATGGGCCTCTGAGGAGGCTTTGTGGGTCTTTCCGGAGACCATCTCCTCCTCTCTGCATGGTATCCCCAGAAGCACCAAAGAGTCCAGTTGCAATGTAATGACAGCTTTCCAGCTGCACATAACCATATGGGTAGTTTCATGGTTAGTTAGGAATAAACGTGAATTGACTTCTCAGTTTTTCCAATTTTGAGATGCATGTGCAAATTGGAAAAGGATGGGGACAGATGGTTAGAGTAGTTGCAGTTTCTGTTGTCTTTGGAAATGTTTGAGAGTCCAAGTTAAATTCACTGGATAGTTGCGGTGGGAGAAAGAGGAAATGGGGGCATCCCTCTTCTATCCAATAGCTCAGAGGTAAAAGAATTGATTTAGGATTTGGTGGTTCATTTTTATCTCTTACGCCAGGGGATTTGAACCTGTATATCTCACCTGCAAGGAGTATACCTTAGCCATTGCATTCTAGGGAATTTGGGGCAAGGAGGCAGCTCTCAGTCTCTCTTGTTCACTTCTTCTTGCTTTATATGGAATGAATACGCATTCACTAGAATAGGGACTGGAATCCAGGTGTCTCATCTTTTAGGTGAGTGCTCTACCCTTCAGGCCAGAAACCCTTCTCTCTTTCTGATTATTTATTTTATACAAAGTAAAATAGCCAAAAAGGAGAAATTGATTGAGAGAGCTCCAACATCCTGTGGGTTGGGGCATTGACTTTTTTGTATAAGGCTGCATAACCCACCTTCAAAGGAGGGGATGAACTCTACCTATTATGTATTTTCTGTCTCTTATTAATACAGTCTTACTACTTTTTACCAGCCCAGAAGACAAATTCCAAAACCTAGCTTAGTAACTGGAATGAGTTCACCATTGCCCAAGGCTATAATATCTTGCTGTGGTAACAGAGCTGTTTCAGCAGAACACTCATATATTCAAGGCAGTGGTATTCAAATTTTCCTGAAGGCTTGCATTTGCTATTTACCTCAGAGGAAGGAAATGAATTTCCTGCCTGTACCAATCTCCAGTAATCTGTTGCAGTCGTGGAAATCAGCGATAGAAATAAAAAGGGGTGAAGCAGTTGCAACCTTTCTCTCTCTCCTTCTCTACCCCTACAGTACTGTTTGGAGTAACATCATTTTTGCAGATTTTTGCAGTGATGGGGAGAAGAATAATATTAAGTCACAATGTAGAACAAAGAAGTCTACCAGTGTCCTGCAGCACAGTACAGAATTTAACAGTTTACTATTTGCTCCCCTGTAATTAGGCAGAGTAGGGTCCAGTATTTTAATCGATAAATATTGATAAACTTTGATTATACCTGTATCTCACACACCTTGAAATGAATAGATAAGGGACATAAAACACCAAACAGCTGGGATGGGGATGAAGAAATCTGGAGCTGGAGGTACTGCACACGTGCACACATGGTGTTCCCTGCAGGCAGGGTTGAGAGAGCCCTGGCTGCACTTCTCCTCTGACAGTGGCTCAGTCAGAGGCTGAAGAAGCTGGGGCTGTACTGGTGGGGTTATGTTGGGATGGGGAGATGGAGGGGCTGGGCTCTTGCGCAGCTCAGGTCCCAGCTGGGGACTGGGCACCGAACTCTTGGTAAGCCTGGGCTAGCCCGGGCACGATCAGGGTTCACCAGGAATTTGGCCCTTGGCCTGATCACGCCGGGGCCAGGCTGGGCAGGAGTTCTGAGGACATGGGGAGAGGCAGCGGTTGCCCATCCCAGGGAAGGAAGTGGCCAGAAACTGGCTTATAGCCATGACAGAAACGCACAGCTGTAGACTGCTCCAAAAATGGATGATGGGGTAAAAATCTGAACCCTCGTTGCATGAGGAGTCAGATGAAGACATTTCAAGACAGGGCATCTTCTGTAACTTCTGTCCGTGTTGCCTCCCAGCCTTGAGGTGTTTTCAGAATGGGAGGGGGGAAGGGGAGTGGAGGGAGTTTGGTTTGTAGTTTTTCCAGTCCCTGCTGGAGGATGGAGTAGGTGTATTGGAGCCCCCTCCCCACAGCTGGAGGTGTCTCTAATTAACCTATCCCACCCTCCAGCACTAGCTGGCAAACCCCTAAAACAAGCTTCCTCTCCTTTCTTTCCCTCCTCCCATTCTGAACCAGGGACAGACTGGGAGAGAAGAGGGGCTGTTGCTAGGGGAAAATGGCTGCAGGCTGGCAGCCAGCCGCTAGATTCTCCTCCCGCCTAGAGCTAAGAGTGAACTTCTGTTTGGTCCAGGGGATCATTGTAACTCAGAATGCTTCCTGCAAAGTGTTCTGAGTTACTGAGATGAGCTGCATGTCTGTCTGCACCCACAGTGATCTAAGTGTAATGTTTGCACCTGCCCTCCAACTTCAAGCACTTTGGTTGCGGAAAACAAGCCACAACAAGCACATTAGGTGAGCAAATTAGATGCAAAGACAAATAAGAACACAGGACAGAAAGTATAACAATTTTTAGGCAATGAAAACTTGCCATTTACATGGCTTGTGAAAACTGTCAAAGCAGCTCTGTGAAGTTGTAATGTATTTTTATGTTGTCTATTTAATAACCTGCAAAAGTTAAAAAGAATAGAAAAGAAAAAAAACCCTCTAGAAAAATAAGAAAAAGTATAGTAGGGCTTTGAGGCTCCATGTGAAGTCAATGAGGGTCTTTCCATTGACACGGTAGCAGACCCGGGACAGTTAGAAACATAACAACATTGTATGTCTATATTACATTCTGCATCCATGAAACCAGGTCTTTGTACTTGATAGGCAAATATTTGTATTCATATGAAAAGCAGTAGGTGTTGCTAAGCAATTTACATATATATGCTCCTAGCAGAACTGCAAATATTTCTTAGGGAGGTTACTTGTACAGAACTATTTATTAATTCAGGGGACTAATTCTGTATGTGGCAAGAGAAGATTTCAGATTTCATCTGACCCCAGCACTCTTTGCTGCCCAGGGCAGGGGGTCAGACTCAATGATCTACTGAGGTCCCTTCCGACTCTAAAAATATATGAAATCTATGAAATATGATTCTCTGTAAGAGTAGTAGTTATGGAAGATGGTGGCTTTTAAGTAACTTTTGCTGTATGAATATCTGGAATAATTTGCTTTGATAATGGTTGTAAAACATGAGCCCAACTCAGACTGCATATTTGGGTCTTATGTTCAGTATAGATCACTGTTAGATTATTTAAATGTCCCCTTCCCCAGAGCCTTAATGAGATTTGACCTTCCAACTATAAGACCTGAATGAATGTAAAAGTCAAATTTTTAATATCGAACTCTTCTTTTGCACTAATTTGTTGAAACCTTACTAGAACAATCATGGATAACAGAATAGATTAGGACTGTTGTTTAATTTTACTATTATCTTTGGTTTGAGAACTGAAGTACCATAATCATGAGCCAATAACAGCATTAGTAAAAAAATGCAACAGTATAAATGCAGGTAAGTAATAGCATGTAGCAACAAAGCTATGTAGCAGTATTGCTGGTCAGTCCCATTTCAACTTGCATGGCAGTATATTTCTTATTTTTTAACAGCTTTATATACACTGCAGCTCATTATGCCCATCATCATTTCAAAGCATCATTAAGTTTGTGAGATGTTAAAGTAAAGATGCGATGGGATCTGAGCAGGATCCCAGCCATTGTGCTTCCTGCCTCGCCAAATGCATGGCAGGATGTGTGATTATGGGATCTGGTATCAGACTCCATATTGCTGGTGCAGGGGGAGCCTAAACCTGGGCTCCCTCTGCATCAACAAGTAACAAGCTTGGCTCCCAAATGAGGAAGTATATGGTCCCCCTAGTCTGACTCAGAGCTCTGATCAGCTGGCCCAGGGCTCCCAGCAGCAGTAGTGTAGAGTGTGCTCTCCTTGTTGGGAGCCCTGATCAGCTGAGGGGCCTCCCAGCCCCTGGAGCACATGCTAGTCTTAAAAGGCTCCCATGTGCTCCAGAGACTGGGCGTTGGCCACACATTCAGTTAAAGGCATGATAGAAGTGAGCCACAAAACTATGATACACATTTTGCGTCCTACCTTTGTGTCCTATTCCTCATTGTATCATACCATTAATTGATTGAACTTTTGGCCAGTCACTACATAAGATGTGATTAAACTATAGGGCCATTTATACACATCCTCTGAGACTGCATTTTATTTAGAGTGGCTTTGAGAGCTGCTCTAACTAAAGCACCTTCAGTGTCATATGTATCAGCATCCCTGTGCTGAAAAATGTCAGCAGGGACACTAACTTTAGTTAAGGCACCCCACCACCACTTTTCAGTGCAGAGACACTGATACATATGGAGTCTTCTGGAGCATGGTAATTACCATGTTCCAGCAGACTCGATTTAATTGAGCCCAGCGGACTTGATTAATCTTGTCTTGTCTTGATTAATCAAGTCTACTCCAATGTGCTGTAATTGCAGTGGGAATTTGCAAGGGAGCAGCCTTGCAGCATGTGTATAGATTCCCTAGGGAGGCAGTTTGAAGCAAATATTGGTGGTAATGAAAAGTAGAACAGAATAGTGACAGAAAAAAATTAATTCCTGAAATAATTGGGCAGAATATTTTGTACTTCTGCAATCCTTATTCATGCTAAGTAGTATAAATTCCTACAAAGAATCTCACTGAAGTGAGCTACTTGACTTGATGTTGACATTTTCCAGAATGTTACTACTTAAGATTTTTTAAGTTGTGGATGCCAAATGCTATAAAATTAATGAATTAAGTAGATTTCACAATACTTCAATGAGTAAAATATGCATTATTTTCAGTTTACAATAATAGATTTAGGCTCAGGAAGTTTAAACAGTTTGTTCAAGGGCACGCAGTGAATCCACTGACAAGCCATATATAAAAACCTGAAATACACAGCTCCCAGCTTCCTTCTCCTTAGAGAACTCTCCTGCTCAAATCCCATGACACTATGCAAAATGGCCAGTACAGTTTGATGAATTAGAAGAATGGACTTCCCCAATTTAAATTCACAAAATATCAGTACTTAATATATGGAAATCTTTATTTTTGTTAGGTTTTCTTTTACCTTAAGAAGCTTCTAAGTTTTCATGCATGTGTTCTGATTTTTTTTAAAAACATTTTAGAGTAATTTAAAAATGCAAGTGAAAAAGAGAGAAGAAAAGCCAATTTTAATGGCGGCAAAGCTAACTTTCATAACTGGATAGAAAGAGGGTCTAAATTCAGCTTTTTTATCCATCCTCTATTGAAATCTATGTTTTGTAAACAGTCCTTATGTAAGGATGTAGATGTATAAGTGGGGCATAAAAAGAGGCTTCAGAGACAGCTATTAGTGATTAGAGATTGGGAGATGGTTTTCAACTAGGGTACTTATCTGGGAGCCAGCAAGTAGAAGAGGCAGGTTCAAATCCCTGAGCATCTATATTCATCTTAGGAACTTGCTTCTAGAGTTTCTTTGTGCCAGGATGTATGATAACTGACTGCCTAGTGACTGTTATGAGATGGGCTTCTGCTTGTTGGAACTGTTCTGTTATAGAGGTTTCTCTTGCTTTATATGGGTTCTGTACATGCAAATTTGCTCTTATGTGATAACTCTTTTTATAACAAAAATTCGTTATATGCGAGGTAAATTCACTCTTATGCTGTTGGTGTGGTGGAAGCCCGCAGGCAGCTACTGTGTGTGGTGAATTGTGGGAGTGACATGCACCCAAATATAGACTCCTGTGTGGATCTGTGCTCCTGGCTCATTGTCTGCGACACGTGTTTCTGTAGTTGTCATCTCCATTATGGTAACATTCATCACCACCCTTGCTTGTGTGTACTGTCTGTTACTGATGAGTATCAAAATTGTCTTGTAAAAGTGGTAGACATGGATCTGGAGGTCAGTACAGTTGAGGTCTTGGAACGTACCCCTATTTGTTACATTGTAAAGTGGGTTCCCTTTATGTGAATTTGAATTATGTGCCGTTTTTCAGGAACTCATGTACAGCCTAAAATGAGGGAAACCTGTATATTATATAATATATATTATTTTTTCTGACTCTGACCAAATGAAACACACACACACACACACGCACGCGCGTATCATATGTGCACGTGCAGCTGTATAGGAAATTGGATCAGTATTGGCTGATATGCCTCCTTAAAAATTGGCTATCGGTATTGGCCCACAGAATCTCCATTCGTGCACCCCTAGTTCTTATGTACCTAGTGCAACATCACCTAAGTCTTGTATTTGGTCTAAGAGTCAGAGACTGATGCTGTAGTCATGGGGCAAGGTATGCACTTGTGATGGGTGAGACGCATAACATTCCTGCTCTGAATCTGAAACAGGCAGAGGCAAGAATGCAGAATGGATTTTCCAACATCAGTTGCCCTGATCATTGGTTTGTTGGAGGGTTTTTTTGGATAGTTTTTCTTTTACTCATTCATTCATATACTTATATATACAGATACAGACAAGCACATGCACGCATGTATTGTATAAATTGTGTGTGTGTATAAAATCAAAATTTTATCCTGATGTTGATAGATTTTTTCCCAACAAGTGTTTTGTCAAAAGAGGTCCATCCTGATGAAAAGGTTTTGTTTTGGCAGATCTTCTGTTCAAAAACATTTCCTAAAAAAAGTCTTGACCATTTTTATTATTGCATGTTGTAATATATGATGTAATTTCCTTCCTAGGCTAAATGACATGACAAACCTTGGTTTCTAAGTTTACGAAGAGCTAGTTTGAACTGGAAAGCAAATTAAGGTTGATGTCCTATGGAGAGTTGAGAACATTGAACTCAACAGTAGATTGCGCACACATGAAATTCTTTCAGTGAATAATTCAGTTGTTCATCTAATCGGCTGAACTTTCCCTGACAATGACCAACACAGGATGTATCGGAAGAGAGCATAAAAATCCCTGATTGTGTAATCCCTTTGAAAAACTTTGACAACTATGTTCCTTAGAAATGCCAGATGGTTATCCAATACTGCCTTAAGTCACTGTGGTTCAATAGCCAGTTCTACTGGTTGAGCTGCATTCCTAAAAAAAACAATAGGGCTGCCTATAAAATATTGGTCTTTTTTGGGTTGATTTTTTGTTGTTGTTCTCCACAGTATCAGCAGAAACCAAGTTTTGAAAAACCCTCTCATTAGGGTCTAGTAGGAATCATTATTGGTGCATACAGTACGTTTTTTGTATAGTAACCATTTTATTTAAAAAGAGGAATGCCTGACCCTCAGTTGGTTTAACTGAGCACCAGTCAATGGTGCTCTGTTGATTTTTCTCAGCTCAGGAATAAGCTTGGTTGCTTATGCTGAAGTTGTGAATATCATCTTTCAAACATGAACTAAGCATCACCTGATTCAGGGATGCTTTCCTAAATCTGCAGAGAAATTGTACAAAAGGGTTTGCTGTGTCTTAAGAGTTTTCACAGCTGTTATTCAGAACACTATAAACAATGATAGTACACAGAAAATTCAAGTCACCTTGCAGCTTCAGCAAGCTGGAGATATCTGAAAGGACAGCAGAAGTTGTGAGAGCTAAAGGAGAACACAGATATTTACTCCTGATTAAAGGAAAGCACTCTTGTGTATATCAAAGCAGTTCAGAAGCATAAGAAAGGGTAAATTAACAAAGTGGAAGATTTCCACCCCTTGCGTTAGTACTATGTAGTGAAAACGTGGTAAAAGTTAGGCTTATACTATCAAAGATTTGACGAGGAAGAACTGAGTTTGTGTAATGTGTCTGAGCATCTATTTCATTGAATTAAAGAAGGTGTTTAGCTAAAAGTTGAATATATTTAAAAAAACAGAGTTTTTGTGAAAGGCAGCTTGTATGTGATAACTTCATGGCGTCCTCATTCTATATACCTATAGCATCACCTGATTCTGAACTAAATATCCATAAAAAAGGGCTGGGTAAAATACAGCACAGGCGCAGGGGACAGCCTGGGCTGTGGTGTGTGCAGCTAGTCCTGCCACCCCTAGGCATGCAGCAGGGCTGGGTCACTGTAATAGCTGGACTTTACTTCCTGACAGCCCTGGTGGCAGTAGTTCTGGGTCTAACTGCTGCTACTAGTGCTGCTGCCACTGCTGAACGCAGCCCCACTGCCCAGGCACCCTGGCCCGTCTGCCCTGTAACCACCACTGAGGGCACCAGGCAGAGCAGGTTGGCTGGCAGGGCCTCCATGGAGACTGCTGCAGGCAGGGCACACTTAGCTGGGTGGATGGGATGGTACCATATGGGGCAGGGAGTAACATCTGGCAGAAGATTGTGGCTGTACCCTAGGCCTGAGCCCTGTGCTGTCACCACCTTATTGTCTCTGCCCTGGCCACCCATCCTGCTCCCTGATGCTGATCCTTGCCCACTTGTGGCCCCATTCTGTTGTATCTACTCAGCTGAGCATGCTCTGTCTGCTGGGGTCCTGGACTGGTCTCCATCAAGACCCAGACTACCTGCCTGCCCACCTGCTTGCCTGTCCACTCTGTTCAGAGCCCCTGGACCAGTCCAGTAATATACCACTTAGTGAGTTTGGGTAAGAGGTTGTGGGTCAGCAGTGGGAGGGTGCTGACCTGGCTCACAACAGCTCACCCAAACTCCCTAAGTGGTTCCCCAGCCAAATAATTGCCTACCCTACCATAAAATGAATAAATTCAAATTATAGATGCACAGCCACGCATGTGCAATTAATGCACTCCTTTTTCTCATCTTCCCAGAAGTTGATCTTACATTGTGGGCATGTCTACATGCGACGCTACTACGTTGCTGTAGCAATGTGCTATGGTGTAGCAGGCCTATTGAGTTGTCTGCTACTGAAGACAGGGAATGGCTTAGCTGCCAGTTGGTAAGGCAGCAGGTGTTAGTTGTTGGGAGCTGATTAGATCAGCTGACCGCCAGGGGGCGAGGCTTGGCCTTCATAAGGAAGGGAAGGCTGAGGCCAGACAGTTCCCCTCGGGCAGGGGCAGCCCCAGCCCCAGCCCGAGCCTGACTGGCTGCAATAATGCAGGGGTGGAGAGAACCCTGATAGAGGTAGGTGAGAGAGCCAGCATAGTTTTGCGGCGTTGTGATTATTAGACCGGAGGACCGGGCGAGGCTGTAGGGGTGGAGGAGGCCTCAGCAGGAGCTCTCCAGTAAGGTGGGGGAGTTCCTGGCACCGCGGAGGGTGCCACGTTGTGGGGTTGTCCCGACATTGGGGAATGGGACAATGGTTGTCCCAGCCCATTGGGGCGACTTCGGGAAGAGTCGAGTAGAGGCGGGAGCCCAGTAGGGAGAGGGCCCAGGAAGGTGAGTCTATGTAGTGGGGGGTCCCGACCCCAGCCCAGCGTGGGCATTACCGGGACAGGCCCCAATTGGAAACCCCAATTGGGAAGAGCCCCAGTGGGGCGTAGGCCCAAGTTGGTCATAGGAGGCCCGAGTGCGGGTGGGGAGTGCACGAGGCACGAGTGAGGGCCCCAGTGGGGGCATAGGAGGCCTGAGTGCGGGCAGGGAGTGCATGAGGCGTGATTACAGGCCTGAGTGCGGGCACGGAGCTCGAGAGGTGTGACCACAGGCTCGAGTGCGGGCATAGAGACCGCGGGGAGCACGGGACGCAGGTCAGGACGCGAGTGGCCGCAGAATATAAGGGAGGCAGGCCCGAGTGGGGCGCTGCCTGTGAGATACGAAGCCCGGGAGGGGGTGCGGGTATTGAGTTGGCCCATACTCGGAGAAAATCCCGGTATAGTAAGATCAGCCCCATGTCAAGAATGGTAGGAAGGCAGCCTCCCTCCTTAACTGAACTAATAAGATCGAAGACGTGGCGGGCGAGACGGAAGATGTGTTTAAAGACCCAGACTTGGCACGGTAGGCAAGGGCACTAGGGGAGGTCACGGCACCCCTAGGGGCCGGCCCTGCCGCATATGGCTACATAGCATCCGTGGGCATCTACACATGACCAGCAGCTGTAGTGACATGCTTCCCCGTTATACCATGTCGCTACGGCAAAGTAGCTGCTAAGAATAACTATGCCACACGTACAGCGTAGTACAGGATGTTACTGCATCATAATTTAGCACTTCCAAAAGTTACTATGGAAGTTGCATGCCATGCCATAGCGACACGTGTAGACACATCCTGTAATTATGAATAACCACATGCTGTTTTTCAAAGCTCCTCTCTACACATTCAAATGACAAACTTTTGTATGGTGACTAGTTTCTCTTGTTAAACCTCTCTATGTAAATGTATTTAATTATAAGATAAATCATAATGAGATGCACCAGTTTCTTCTTACTTCGGGCATGACCAGTCATCACAATAAATGCAATCCATGGCTGAAAAAGGAGGAAAAAGTGTTGAAAACTATATTTTCATAGACAAAGAAATCTATGCATTGTTTAGACCTGCTGCCTTGGAGTGTAAGCTAACTCTTTGCAGAAGTCAGAAAGGAATATTCCCCCTCTTCC
>NW_017728907.1:26519542-26528691 GCF_001723895.1 Crocodylus porosus | reverse complement strand
AAAAAAAAAAAGTCCGAAACCTGAAAGTCCCTGAATTATTGAAAACAGTTTCACCTAAGATCACACGGTATTCCAACCTTTCACCTGCCAGGTTTATATATAAAAAATAGCCCACATGTGATCTGGGGTATCTGCTATTTACCTAGAATGTTAAACTGATTTAAGTACTGATCAGAATTATTGAATTCCCCTGATGCATCCAGTGCTGCCAACCTTTCTATATAAGGGTATTATAGTAGAGTTCTGTAGAATGTGCTACATAATGGTACACGGACCATATATTTGATTGATGCC
Source organism: Crocodylus porosus (assembly GCF_001723895.1). Lineage (NCBI taxonomy): Eukaryota > Metazoa > Chordata > Crocodylia > Crocodylidae > Crocodylus > Crocodylus porosus. The sequence continues at coordinate 26,528,397 of NW_017728907.1, read as the reverse complement.
TCTGCATTTGCCTTTCTGCTTTCATTGATCTTTTCTCCAAACCTGGCCCTACCTCACAAAGCCCCTTTAGCAATGGTTATCTCCCAGCTTCTGCTCTTCTTTGGTTTCCATTAATCATGCAGAGCCAGCTGGCTTAATGAAGGTTTTTTTCATTCAGTTGTAACTTAAAACTATTAAAAACATCAGGTGCTTCAGAAACAGCAACTGTGACTATCTTGAGAGTCTTCCTTTTTGCTGGAAGTATGTATAATCTTCTATTTGACCTCTCCCTAAATGCCCTTAACTTTTCTAGTACTTTTTTTTTTTTTAATTGTTCCATCCTTTCACTCCGAGGACTATCTCAGATATTCCTAGTACCAGGTGGTGCTCAGTAAACAGAAGCAAGGAATTTAACTGCTATCTGCTAAAAAAAATATTGGAGGTGTTTTCAGCTGTCATACTTTCCAGCCTAGGGCACTTACTGAAATATAATTTTCAACCAGACAATTTCCTTTACTCTCTCTCCCTTACTCTATCATCTGCCCTCACACACTTCATTCCATATCCCCCCAAAGAAATGTGACACAAGCAGCAAAGTTATCCTTTTTCACTTTAAAGTCTTCCCAGCTATTATTCCTCCTCTGTCTGCAGGGCACTAGTTGTTATAATTAAGAAGAAAGCAGAGGAGAAACTATTACTGTTGTTTATTTTTATAATGTAAATCTTATATTTTTGCATTTGAGATCAGCACTCCATTGTGGTAGGCTTAAAAAAAACATATAGTAAAAGTCTGTCTCTATTGAAGAAATAAAAAAAAAAATTATATGAAATTCTTATTACTGTTATAATCACATTATGAATATAACAAAATCAAATCTTAGTGTTAGATTTGTTAAAAGTACACTTCACCTATCTGATGATATTCATACCAAAAGCATAGATATGGTATAGGATAAATAGCCCAGCTGACTCCCAGTCCTGTGTTTTAAGCCCTAAGTGGCTCTCCTCGTAGCCCCATCAGTGTCTCAAGGCACTTAGTTACCTTAAGAGCCATTTGTGGCTGTCTGCCCCTACAGCTATGCCTATGCCTTGAAGATGCCACTCAGCTGCGAGTTACTCCCTTGTATAGGTTTTGGCCATCTTAGCTTCAGCCTATAGGTTGCTCTAGGTATATGCTGGTAGCCTAAGCCTAGTGGTCCACTGGCTCTGGCCTGGCCTTTTCAGTCTCAGCTTTTTGTCAGCCCTGGGTTGCCTCTGTCCCCTTCTAGGCTCAGGCTCGAGCCTTCTCAGCTGTAGGCCACCTCATTTACCCACTCTGTCTCCCTGTTACGTAAGCATTTCCTCATTTTCAGGTATTTGACTTTGCTCCTTTGAAAATAAATTAATAATATTGTGTTTTCATGTGTATTTTTCTAGATTTAAAAAAAAAAAAAAAAAAGGACACTGGAAAACCCCCAAAGGAACAGATCATCCATCATGACATCACATTGAGTCAGTTGCATTGTTAGGGCCACCCTTCAGTGATTTTTTCCATGTTAAAACATGACAATCTACAGTTACGTTAAGTCCTAAGGAATTGTGACTTTTTTGCCAGACTGGAAATGGCTAAGTGAGACTGGGAAGCGAATGCAGTTGGATCAGATACTTGCTGATGACGACAAAAAATGTTTGGACTGAGGAACTTGGGTTCCATTCAGGGCTGTGCAGGAAAACACTGGACATATTCTTCCATCTTGTCCTTTTTTTCCAGTCCTATATTTTTCATTACTTCTAGCTCCACTTCTACCTTCTCACCTTAGTTGCATACTCCTAGCCAGCCCTACGTAGCCATTCCAAGTGTCTGGTCCTCAGGTTTCTCTTGCCAGGCTTCTTGCCCAGCCAGTCTCATTCTATATTGAGAACAAACAGTCAAACTTTGGCAAGGGTCTTATAATAAGAAATGTCAGGGAACCTTACCAGTAGGCAGAGCCAACAGCCCTGCCTATAATAAAGCTTTTCTGTAGGAAAGAAGGCAAATAAGTATGGGGGAGTCTTATATCAGTCTATATGCTGTTATGGGTAGCTTTGATAAAGAGCAAAGCAAGGCATGTTTGGTCATGCATCCCAAGCTGACCACTTTTATTTTGCTCCTGGCCTTAGCTAAGGACCCACTGTTCAGGGTCCTCATCTCTGCTGTAACTGAATTAAGTTGATAGGACCACCACCATACTGGGCTTGTAAGAGATGCAAAAGAAACAGAACTAAACATATAAACTGCCACTTAGCTTTTTCCTGTTTTCTTGCCTCTGGCTTGCTAGGCTTTTCCTGGGCTTCATTTGTAAGTGGCTCTTATCTTCCAGAGGCTTTGAGAGCCTGCAGCGTGGCCCATCTCTGGGGCTGCTTGACCTCAGCTCACCCCAGACTCCAGGCAGCCTTGCTTTCTGCAGGTGCAGCTGCCCCTAGAGACTGCTTTCAGCATCTTTTATTTCCCCCCAGGCTGGTTGGCATATCTGAGTTTCCTTCTGTCCCCACATCTGGGTTAGCTCCTTTGCTGGGAGGGGCTTGCTGCCTCTCCAAACCTGTGTTTTCAGTGTTTGGTGAGTCCCTTCAGCTCTGGAGTGGGTGTGGAAGAACGCTTTCAGGTTGTGGGGCCATTCGGGCTCTTGCACACCCATCCCTGCAAAGGCCAGGCCCTGTTACACAGTCTAAATATCCCCCTGAAGCTTTACACTGTGTACTAGAATAACTGTTTTGGTAAAATTCATAACACTAACTAAACTAGTTACAGCAGTACAACTCCTGAGTGTTGAACTGATCTTTGAGTGAGTGATGGGAAAATTTTGAAAGGCATGAAGATACCCCCCAGTCTTGTTGAAAGTTGCTAGTCATTGTTTCGTAACATCTATTGTCTCTGAAAAAATTTCCCACGAGTTTCAAATGTCAAGCTGATTCCTGAGTTTAATGGACAGTTTCCTCAGTTTATTGCACTGCGTTATGCTGACCTATATTAGCTAGCTGGAAGCTGGCTCCTGTCTTAAGTTATAATTTATTTTCATTAAATAGCTCTTCGTTTTTCTCTTGAGTCTAATGACTGAATATTCTTTGTCTTAAATGCTCTTCCTGGTCCTTTCATAACATTGCGACATTTCTTCAATAATGATTTTAGTAGGACTTATGTAAACACATAGTGGAGTACTTTACTAGTAGTTGGTTCAGTAGAAGGCAAGAAAAATAAACTGACTCCTAGACACAGACAGCTTCCTATAAATGTGCTTGGGGGCGGAGGGAGGGTTTTTTAATTAGAGTGTTTCTCAGAGAGCCACTCTAATTGAAATGCTGCAGCATTATGTGTATTAAGCCCCCATGCATTTAAAAATGGCCATGGGATGCTTTAATTTTTGTGCCAGTGAAGAGTTTGACTAATGTAAAAAAGCAAACAGCTTTCTGCTACAGCTAATTTAGGCTACGGTAAAAAAGTTTATGGAAGGATCTGTAATTATGCCTTGTGGCCCTTCCTCTAATCTAAGTCTGAAAAGCTACTTCTCAAAAATGGAAAAAAAAGATTATTCTTTTCTGTTTCCCTGGTATTAGACTGCTTTTGCATTTAAACACTGAAACGATATTAACCCCTGCTTTTGTTTTTTTTTTTTTGGGGGGGGGGGAGGGGGGTTAGGCCAAATGCTGTACATTGCAGATTTAGAAGAAAACTTTCTTGCAGAAATATTCCAGGCCATTTTGACTTTGTGCTGCTGTATGAAAAATACTTTAAGGTAGGGCTGTCCAACTGGTGGCCTACAAGCCACATATGTCCTATGAGGGTTTGACTTGTGGCTCCTGTTACACCCCATCTTTGCTGGGATTGCAGCAGCAGCTGGGGATCTCTGGTGCCCCCATCTCTTTCAGCTTCTGCTCCTTAACCTTGCTGCAGGGCATGTTGTGGCATATCAAAGCCTGTAGTGCATGGTACAGTGAAGAATCCTGGGTCTGGGAAATGGAGCAGGGAGCCAGGGCACTCTGTGTGCATCCTGCAACAGGGGAGTGGAGTGGGGAGAAGAGGGGTCCATGTTTGCAGTGCAGGGGGGGGGGGTAGGACCCTGCAGTCCTCACTAGTGAGGCTTGCATGGCATGCGGCCCCTGATAGTGCAGCCTGAGCTCCTACTGGCACCTCAGGGCATTTGTAGATGACACTTTAAAGCAGGTTTAAAGTGGGTTAAATGCCTACTGCACTGCTTTAATGGCACTGCTGTTTGCATATTTCAGCGGTGTGTTGTGTGTTAATTCCAGCCGCTGTAGCCCATCTGGAGGCGTAAGGTACCTGAAATGACTTTGGGATGCGGCAAATGACTTTGGAGTGCTGCAAACTAAAACACCTCTGAGCAGTTTTAGTTTCCTACCCTACAACTGCAGCGGGAAGCTCCGGGCTCTGTGTGGCTCAGAGGCAGCCCATGCCGGCAGCCTCCAGAGGAGGAAAAACAAACAAACAAACAAAAAAAGCAGTGAGCCTGACCTTTTTTCCTCCCCCCCCCCCGAGCTTGTCTGAGCTGTGTGGGGGCCCAATGCTTCCCTCTGCAGCTGCGGTGCCCCCCAGGACTGCCCACGCTGGGTGCCTGCAGGCGGGTGCTGCCTGTGTGCTGGGCGCCACTGAGGTGGAGAGAAGCACCAGCCCCCCACTGCAGCTCGGGGACTGCTCTGCCTGCCAGCAGTTCGCTCTCCTCTCCCCGCCACTGAAGAGGCAGGTGAGCATGCGGACATGGGTGTACGTGACACGGGGGGGGGGGGTTACTAGTTAAACCCCCGTATCATGTACAAATGCCCTCAGGTTTCAGTAAGGGACCTCAGGTTTCAGGGTGGGTCCAAAAGCATGCAATGAGGTTTATCTGCACTAAACTGATTGCAAAATTAAAAGCTATGTAACTGCAACTAGGATATTCTATGTAACTATGGAAAGCTAATTTTCATTTGGCACCTCATAGTCCTTTGTGGATGGATCTCAGTGAGGAATTGACTAGTCCAGGAGATTATATATAGTTCAAATGGGAATCTTGTCAGACTTTTAATGAAAACAGTTTTGTGTTAGTTCATAACTACAATGGGAATGTCAAAAGAAGCAATACCATGTTAATCAAGGTATGTGGAGGTTAGTTGTTATGCATTTTTTTTTTTTTTTATTGCTTGTGCTTAGTAATGTGGAGGTGTGGGTATTTGTGCTTTGAGGTGAAGCTTGCAAAAGCAGAAGTAACATTAGAAGGTACATTGAGATCTCCTAGGACAGTAGCTCTCAATCTTTTTTTGTACCAGGGTCCATTAGTAAACATCGATGCCCAGTCATGACCCAGTGCCCCTCACTTGCTGCCCCTTGCCCTCCAGGCCTCAGTCCCCCTGTGTGTGGGCAGAGTTGGCCCCAAGAAGCCCCTCGCAGGCTGGAACTCTGCCAGCCTGAAGGGAAAAGCCACAGTTTCCTAGGCATTTCTCCTTTAAAGAAGAATCCATTTTTAAAGTTTGTTCAGGACTCTTTTACATATTCTTGCAACTCACTTTTGTGTCACAACCCACAGGTTGGGAAACACTGTCCTAGGACCCACTTGTTACCACAAAGGTTCCAGAAGTGACGCACACATTTCTATTCTGCTGGCTACCTGTTCAGCTCCTCCTCCTGGCTCACCATTTCTACTTCAGAAGACATAATCCTTCATAATATACAATGCCTGTGAGAGTCTGGTGATATTCTCTTCTGGTTAACTTCTTCTCTGTTGCTTTTAAGGTGATTTACATCTCTTGGTACATACCATGTCCTTGCTCTTCCCTTGTTCAGAGAGAGCAAGATGCAGGGAAAGGTTATGTGGCTCCCATAACTGAAATCTTTACATTCTTAATTATCGTCATTTAAAATTTTAATTCTGGAAACATTGTTCAAAACTGGTGTCTCATTTACTTTAAAATACATTTCAGAAGGAAAATGTGATATTACATTTCAAATCTTTCTCCATTTTGCAGGAACAAATAAAACTGACATACTAAAATCCACTTTGAAAACGCATTGAAGTTTCTCCAGTGTGAAGTTGAACACATAAAGAACCTTTGTTGTGCATCCGAATATAAGATCTGAAGCAAAAATGTCCTGTATAGATCCTTATCAGTACATTATGGTAAGTCCATTCGACTTTCACATGTGAATTGTGTTGTGCAGCAAATTCTGTGAGCACGTAGTGTTAATTTCATCATAGAACTTGAGGGACACAATATAAAAAAAGGAAAATTGGATCTAAATAAAAATAGATTTGGAAACATTTTCTTTTTAATGAAATTTCATAGATATTATGAATGTTTCAAAATACCTAATTTGATCATTTATGAGACGAGGCTTTGACAAATGTTACTCTTAGCTAGTAATAGTACAATGATCATAATTTCAGTGACTATAGGAGCCAAGACTTATAATACTATTTCATTATATTGATTTATCATAAATTGGTTCTCAGAGGCTGAGTACAGACGTTCAAGGAGGTTAGGGGGAGGTTAGGTTGAATTAAATGTGGTCACCTGATCTCAGATGAGTAGAGAGGGGTCTAGCAGGAGGGTGTTAGGGTGATTGGGGGGGCAAATAAGCTCTGGAGGTGAATGGGGGGGTCTGTGGGGGAATCATAGGGGTAAGCAGTGTCTATGGGAGGTTGGGGGAATTAGCAGTTCTGTGGGGGGGAGGGATCGGAATCGGGGAGGGGGGCAGCATCCATGGGGGAATCGGGGAGATTGGGAGTCTTCAGAAGGAATCGGGTTCCGGGGGGAGCAGAGTCTGTGGAAGGTATTGGGGGGACTAAAGGAGTCTGTGGGAGGGATCAGGGGGACAGGCAACATCTGTGGGAGTGATTGGAGGGCAGGTGGGATTCAGGAGGGTTTGTTGGGATCGGGGGGCTTACAGGGTCCATGGAGAGTTTGAGGGGATGTAGGCACTTTTTCCCTCACCCCCTATGAACCCTGACCTCCCCATCCCCAGATGAACAACCATGTCCCTGGTGAACCTACTCTGACCATCCCTCCCACCAGGACTTACTTCCTGGGCTCCCAGCATTGGTGAATGCTGATAAAACTGGCACCAGGTGTAGCTTGCGGGATGAATAGTTTGCTAGGTTTTGGGTGGGGAGGGAGAGGAAACCAGCTGGTCCACGGGAAGGGGTTGTCTGTCTGGGTGTGGGGAAGAGGGCTAAAAGTAGCCCAATGTGTCAGGAGGGTGGGTAGGAAAAGTACAGCCCTGGGCCTGGGCCCAGCTGTGGGCTGCACTGGGAACTGTACAAGTTCAGGACAGTTAGTTTGGTCTAAAAAGGGCCTACCCCATCTAAGTTAGACAGCCTCAGAAGTAGGGTTAACTTAGATTGGCTGGGTCATTTTTAGACTGATCTAACCATTCTGGAACTTCTGTACAGTTCACACTTAATTTGACCTAATTAGGGATCTAAATGCGAGGTCTTCATCTCCGTCGACAAAGTTAGATTGGGTAGCCATTTTTAAGACATTTTAACCTCCCTGAATGTTTGTATGTGCCCACATAGCACAGCAAGCAGAAGAGTTAGCCAGTTGTCTACAAAGACAACTTGTCATGTATTTAACTTTTTTCTCTTTCTATGCAGCTCTATTATTAACAAGTGTGTCAGTCCTCCCTGCCCCCACCCCATCATTACTTTGAATAGAGTAAAAAGTAATGAAATTTTAGAGTTGGTTGAAGTAATTTATTTAACCTTTCCAAGATATTAGCTTACAAACTTAGTGTATATAGGATCCTTTACATGCCATCTAAAACTTTCTGTTGTAAACAATGGGGTCACATTTCCCATCTGAACTGGAATCAAGGTACGTACATATCAAATACTTTTCATAACTTTGTCTAGAAATCTATGTCAGCACAAAAATGTGTGTAGAGAAGTAATTATCAATACACTTGTCACACCAATGAATATTTAAACTTCTAAAAATACAGCTTTGGCTTCCTTGAAGTGATCTCTTATCAACTTTGTGGCTTCCCCCCAACATAGTCACATCCTTTAAATAAGTCTGCAACCAACAGATATCAAGTGTTTTACTTACCCTGGTTTTTAACTTTGTGCCAGCTCTTTTGAAGCCTGTCCTAGATTGTTTGGCAGTATTCTTTAACATACTGTTTAGAATGGCTATTTTAATTAATGTCATAGTTTCTAGGCTTTCTAACATGCAGATTCACTGTTGCCCTTTCTCGGATAGAATGGGAGACCTACTCACAATGGGAGACCCGGTCACAACATGACACACCCAATTTTAAGCATGTAGAAATTCATGGAGATTAAAAGAATTACTGAAATATCTAAAATTTGGCACAGACTTAAATACCTCATTGAATCAGAGCATTAGATTATATTTCTTTTAGTCACTCAGAGATGTCTGATATGAAATGTCTCAAGGTACCAATTTGTAATGTAAGGGGAAACTGCAGACAGAAAAACATCATGTAGCTATAAACTTATTGTCAGTACTGAACTACAGTTAAAGGGATATTAAGCAGTTTCACGAACATTTTAAAATGTTTAGAATTAAATTTTGAAAATGCATATGCTTTTTTCTTTTTTTTTGTGGAAGGGTAATGCAAATAAAGAGAGAAATTGATTGGAATAGTAAGTTTACAGTGATGACATTGTTTATATTGAAAGTTCTGTTGAGTGCACAGCATAAATCAGTATTTCCCCCCTATAATCTTGTACAGCTATACTGAACTTAGGTGTTGCTAATTCAGATGATAAGTACAATATTTTTATTCTGAAATATCAATATTCTAAGGTTGACAGTATCCCATAGTTTCTAGGGTTGGAAAGGACCTGAGTAGATCATCTAGTCCGACCCCCTGCCATGGCAGGAAAGAGTACTGGGGTCAAACG
>NW_017728907.1:26507453-26519197 GCF_001723895.1 Crocodylus porosus | reverse complement strand
CTGATGCTGTTGGTGGGGCTGGTGCCCCACCTGACAGGGTCAGTGGCTTCTGCGGGTGCCCTCCCAGATTCAGGAGGCACCAGTCGCTCATACTTCGGACATATCTTATGATCAATTTACATTTGTATAACTGTTTGAGTAGTTTGCATAACTGGACTCCACTGTATGAATAGTTTTAGACTCTTTATAAAAACACGAGACCTTATTAGTTTCTCAGCGCACAGAGAGAGTTTGTATTCAAAATCAGATCACGTTGCAACATTTGAATTAAATTTGAGCATGATGGTCTGATCCCAAGTATAATGATAGGAAAATGAAATGTAATCAAATTCATTTTAAAAGTGGAATATCAGACAGAGTTTTTCCTTGCTTGCCTTGTATCCAACAGAGGAAGTGAGGCAACTAGAGAATATTTACTAAGGTCAGGAATATATTAAGAGAAACACAGGAAAAGTGTAGCAGGTTTGTGGCCACTGAGGCTGCCCTGATGGCCTCTGGTGGCTGTGTTCCCTGCCTGGCTCAGGCTCTAATTCAGCCCTCCCTTGTTCACTTACCTGACATGCTTTGTTCTTACTAGAGATAGTGTAATGGAGGCTAACTGTGGGCTGTTAGAGAGAACCTGAATCCATGCAAGTCATTACCAGGCACCTCCTCTGGAACCTGTTCACCTCAGCTTGGCCCTCAAGGCCCTTCTTGACTCACTTACTCCCTTGCCGGGCACCTGTAACCTTAAGGACAGATTGTGTGGCTCTGTTCTCCCCTGCACCACACACCAAATGTTGTGGATGTTATTGTACTATTATCCACTCTGTAGGGGTCTTGGCCTTATTGGTCTCTATACTCTCACTGAGCCCTTTAGCCCTGGCCTATGATACAGGACCTGGCTTCTAGGCTTCAGCCTCCCTGCCTGACTGTCCCTGTCATTCTCAGTTCCTGGTAGTGGACTCCTTTTGGCCCCTACTGAGCCCTAACTCCAATTCTGGGTCCATTGGGACCACCTGGCTTTCCCAGCCCTGGCAATATCCGTCTAAAGCCGCTGTTGGGTTACCAGCTCCCTGGGTAGACCTTGAGACTGATCCAGCATCTGGGTCCTAACCTTATGTGACTTAGAGTGTCCAGGAAGTGTTGCATCCCAGAAGACTGGCTGTGTGAGGCAGCTCACACCACTAACTTCCTGATGCCACATCTCCTGGATGCTCTGGCTAAGTACAGACGATGAAAAATCTGAAGGTGGAATCAATTCAGTCTACACAGTTTCTTCAACCTGCATACAGGCAGTCCTCAGACTTATGACATAAATGGTTCCTGAAAACCACATATTAATTCTAAACGTTGTAACTCTGAACTGATTTTCCCGTAGGAAACAATATTATAATGGGGGATTGGTTCCTGAACCAAGGCCTGATACCCTATTTTCACACAAAATAACTAGGAATTTTGTACAATTATAGATGAGTCATATAGCTGCATTAATATATTTATATTGTAAATAGCAGTCGTACTGATTTGGAAGGACTTCTTTGAGGTGACTTGGTGGACTTCTTGAAGGGCTCTTGGTTGGACTTTTTGAAAGGCTCTTGGCTGGAGTTTTCTCAGGAGTCTTGGCTGCAGGTTTTTCTGGAGTCTCGTCTGCTTTCTTAAAGAAAGTGTCCAAGGAAGTTTGGACAGATGTTCTCCAGGTAGATGACATGGTGAACTTGTTTGCTGATGTGGTGTGGTGTCAGATCAAGTGTTGTAAAGTCAAAACTGACATCAGAAAGCTGAAGTGGGGTGTCAATTTATAAATGTTGTAAGTACGAAATGTTGTAACTCAAAATGTTGTAAGTCAAGGACTGCCTGTAGTTTGGACTATTAATGGACAGTGTGATAAAGGCATCTTCCAGGTCCAGTATTATTATGGCCCCACCTTTATCTTTGGGCAAACTGCCTGCCTTGCTTGTCTGCCATGCCTTGTTGATAAGTGATTAAGATGTCAGATAGACGAGAGGCTGCCCTTCGTGTGCCCAAATGACTGTGGGCAATCAGTATACACTCCTACTATCCCTACATGTGTCCCATGCCTTGCTGATGTCACACTGTGTGATGATACTCTGGCTCAAGGCCGTGTCAAACTGGGCACACAGTTGGATCTTTACCATACTGCCCCCTCTGGGGCCACACATACTACCCTCATCTCACCGGGGCCTCTTGCACTTCACTGGCTCTCACCCGGTTTCTTGCATACCACCTATCCAGGCCGCACTTACTCCACCCTACACAAAGAGATCCTCAGGCTTTGTTCTTCACCCCTTGGTTAGCCCTGGTGCAGTCTTTTGAACATCTCCTGTGGCCCTCATCCAAATGGGACTGAGCAACTGCTCAACTATGAGCCTACTTCACCCCTGGTCCCTCACTGGACCACTGTGTCCCTTTCTTGGGCCACAACTTTGCCCCTAACCTAGGGCCTCAGGTTCAGCTGCTACTCCTTGAGCTTTACCGGCCCCACAACTCTGTCCTGCAACTCTCAAGGCCCAGGGTCTTACACCCGTTTGGGCTCAGGTGCTCCTCTTTGGGCAGAAAACATTTGTTTGCAAAGATATGTGTGTGTGTGTGTGTATGTATGTATATGTATATAGATATGTGTGTGTGTATATATCTTTGCAAGCAAATGTTTTCTGATATTTAGTAAAGATGTCTACGTCTGCTTCCTGTTTTTTCACGTTTCTACACTTACTGGTTTCATTCAGGCTGTGGCAGTGAGAGTACTGAAATACTGGTAGAGAGACTGCTCTTGCAGTGTTCAGAGACTCTTAGGAAGAAGGGAGTACCTGGAACTACACAAGAGTCTAACTTATTGAAATGTAGTGGAGTCAATAAGCTTCTGTGGTTCAACCTTCAAAGTTATTAGTCTAGGTTATGCCTATTTATACTGAGAATTGTTATATGTGCTGGACTTATCCATGCTATATTTATCCTTCTTCTCACACACTTCTATGTGCGATATGCTTATACATGTATTGAGTTTATTTAGTAACATACATTTAGATAAAATTACATTATTTCTTTATTGTGGGACAACAGTAACGAACACAAACTGGAATAAAATACTTTTAATTCTTCCACATTACCAATCTGTCAATGACTACCAAATGCCTTCAAGCAGGTGCCCAGTTTGGAAAGGAAGAGCATTATTCATTGACATTAAAAAAACAAAGAAAAGGCGTGTTTGAGGAAGAACCTGTTATGCAGGAGTGGCTGCAAGAACATCGGGCTAACTATGATGCAGTGCCTGACCTTTTAGTAAAGCTACGGGAAATTAAAGGGTGAAATACAGCTTAAAATGTTCTTTCCAGTAGGCATTTCATTTACATTTTGAATAAGGAATTATTTTTTCTCGTTCCTTGGACAAAATGAGCTTATCTTGACAACTTTTTAACTTTTCTTGGGAGTTTTATTTCCTTTTTAACTGCAAACTCTTTGATTTCCAGGTAGAACACCAGTATTCCCACAAATTCAGTGTGACAGTAAAGGAAGCCAGAAATGTCACGAAGGGGGCTTTTGGTGATATGCGTGAGTACTCATTTTTTTGGTTTCATTTCTCTCTATTTCTCCCCTGAGGACCTGCATTTCTTCATGCAGAGTGTAGTACCCTGAGCCTATATTAAAGCATCATTAGCAATTTCTCTCTAAATGTCACTAATGTTAAGGAGTTGTTTTAAATACAAGGAGTTGTTTTAAATACCATACTTGCTTTTGCATTGTTCATTCACTTCAGTTGATGTGTTAGTTCTACCTCCATTCCCACACATGATCCAAAAGAGGATGAAGGAGTTGTGAACTGCTTACAGTACCTAGAATTAGTCAGTGACTTAGTCAGAAAAATGGTTCTTGTATATAATGAAACTGAAAATTGCAGTGTGTTTAGAAGTCTGTGGTCTGTTAGGAAGTACCATGACCAACCTAAGGACCTTATGAGTCAGCACAAAAAATAAAGCAGTTTGCACGGTTCACAACTACACACTTCAGTTTACTCTGTGCCCTTAAAGTAGCTACAGACGTGGCAAGAAACCACCAGGATGACTGAAAAGGATTGGCCATTTTAAGAAAAATATACAAAAAAAACATGTCAGCTTCTTGTGGTCTTGCGTCTTTAATTATGGCTGTGCTATTATTTGTTCATCTATCCTACTTTCTTGCATGGTTCTTCTGCACCTGGCCCCTTTGTCAGGTATGACAGTGGTGACTCCTCTGTGTCTGGGGATTTGTGAGTGCAAGCCACTGGCATGAAGGGAAAATGAGGAACCCTAGCTATGTGGGGATAAGAACACCCATTGAATCACAGACATGGAAGGGGCACAAAGAGCCCTGGCCATGATAGGGGCACGGGGGAAGAGGGGATGGAGGATACACACAGCACTGAGCAGTGTGGAAGACACATGCATGGGAATGGAGGACAGTAAGAATCCCCGGTGTCTGAAATGAGTTCAGCCCACAGAAATGGCAAAAAGTATGTGATGTTGTAGTATACTCTCCTATTCTTAGTTGGCATTAAAGAAGGTCCATCAAAAATGACAGTTTGTCAAAACCAAAAATGTTTTATGAAAATAGTTTGGCTTTGACAAAATTTGCTAGACACAGGCAGGGTTTTATTGAATTCAGCCGGGGAAATCTTTGGCTAGGGCTTCCAGGATTCATGGCCTCAAGGCAAAACTGCCAAAGCATTTCAGTTGTGTATATATTTATGAAATCAAATGTACCACATGGTATTGGAACTTGAAAACTCTTGCATCATATTAGTTATAGTGCATAGATGTTAGACATCTGAGTATTGTACTGTAGCTCCTGTACTTTGTGCAGATACTTCAGGGGCTGGTTGGGAATTTTCCGATTAAGTGCCTTTTCCCCTCTGTCACCATCAGAAAAGGTTTATTGTCAAAACTGAAACTCTTTGAAGGAATGAGTCAGCTTCTCTGTCCATTAGAGATGGTTTCTATCTTCCAGGTTGGAATTTCTGGTGAAAACCAGAGATTTGTTTCTTAATATGTAAGAGCCCAGTGTCTGGACACTTACTGCTGATCTTCCACATTCAAAGTGTAAGTCCCAGCTCAGTTTGTTTTTAACCAAGGACTTGAACCTCAGCCTCTACAGATGAGCAGTTTAACTATAGTCTATGGAGTCTTTCTGACAGTAAACAGCAGTGGTCTTGACTATCCAGGATTTTAACCCAGATAAAAACACAAGTGTTACAGTCATTTATATGCATAGCTCTTCCAAGATGCATTGCTTCCCCTCTGCCAGGTGTTTCCATGAAATGACTGGCAATTAACTTGAATGAACTGCAGTTAATTTACAGATGTGCATATCATTCTCCTGGGAAAAAATCTTAACACATTAGTGGGCCAGAGAAAGACATTGTGAGTTCTGAGATGCTTTTATTTCCTCTTAGCAAGTAGCTAAAGGGTGGTACATAAATGCTTACAATACAATCCCTGGAAGGTAGAATTGAATTACTGCTGCTTGTCTGCTCTTTCTATTCCCAAGTACAGTGTAGCGATGACTAAAATGTTTTATTCCCCAAGTTCAATAACGTGTGCTTAAATTTAAGCTGATGCTTAAATTTCCTTTTATTCATTTTAGAGTGCTCCCCTTGCTTTTGAAGTGATTTGACTGACAGAAGCCAGGGAATAGTGTAAAAAATCTGATTTTATTTCAATTCACACACCTGTGTAGAAATACAGTAAAATATGAGGAGAGGTAAAGTATACTATGTCTGTTTGTAGTCTGTGTCTTGTGGTCTAGGATGCACTTACTAGCAGAGAGGTGCCTGCCCTTCTTTGTTTTCAGATGCTAAACTACATTAAGAGAAACCAAAAAAAAAAATGCATTTCAAATAGTTACTTCATGATATTGTATGGTATTAGGAGTGGCAGGTACAGTGTGTTGGATGACCAAGTGAGAGGTAATACAAAAATAGCTTGAACAGAGCCTGTAGGGTATAAAGTCAACCCCTCACTGCCCCTGAGCATCAGAGGCAATTCTGAGCGTGCCTGTTAAAGGTTCATTTTGAGCTCTGTATGAAAGCCACAAGGGCAGATACATTTCAGGAACAGAAAAAGATTGCTGTGTTCTTAAATTGACAACAATACATTAAATGATTGTAGAGCCTTCCATGAAGGAAGAGAGAGAGGAAAAGGGAAATAGTGCAAATGTTTGAGGATCCTTGTGCCTTTTGAACACGTGTAACTTATTAGAGGTATATGTTTAGGATGAGAATATAAAAGAAATGAGAAGCAGTCGAGGAGTGTGTCATGGACCTGAAAATAAAAGCTCAGTCTTGTGTAAATGAAAGACAAAGGGTATGTCTACACAGGTATTTATGTGCATCTAAACTTAATATGTCTTTTGCTTATGGCACATTAAGGCAATTTAGGCGCATGTCCACTTGTGGATGTGCTAAAGCACATTAAGACGCATTAAATGTAGGCGCGAATAGCTAAGTCGCATTAGCGTATTACTACTGTACATTAGTGCGTCTACACATGTGCTAATGAGACTTAGCTATTTGCACCTAAATTTAATACCTACTTTATGCAGGTATCAAATTTAGGCTCAGCTAGCCTTAAATTGCTATTTTTAAGGTACATTAAGGCTGTGCATATGTAGACATGCACTCTTAATGTGCCGTTAAAAAATAGTGATTTTAGGCTAAGCCCACTTGAAAGAAGCACATGTAGATGTGCCCAAAGAGACTCTTAGACCAGAAGTTGATAAAAGTCTGTGAGAGATTAGTAAGAGAGAAAGGTATGGCACTATAAGGATGGTATATGTATATGCCCACCTGCAGAGAAAACTGAAATACAAAATATGTCTGAGTGCAGTTAAGAAAGCAGCAGTAGAAAAATTGACAGAAATTAAGTTGGGAAGCACAGGGACATGGCATGTTCAAAACAATGCCAGTGATGTAGTAATTGGAACAAGTATAGAAATGGTCTTAGTTTGGGGCAGAAATGGTAGAAATTGTATCAATAAATTCAACCATTATGCTAAAACGTGCAGAGAAAGCAGGAAAGTGCATGCAGTAAGAGCAGAAAGGGAAACTTCAAGTGAGCAGGAGGAGTTGTCTTAAATACAGGGAGGACCACAGAAACTTGAAAGACTGGCTACTTAAAATACAAGGTACTTATGTAACCTACAAGATAAATATTGACACAGAAATGAATGTAATAATAGAAATTGGATAGAGTGGTGTAAGGAACACACAAAAATTGAGAGAACCAAAAGTGTCTGTGAAAGACTATAATAGAAGGATAATCCCAGGATCAGAAGACCATGTTCTGACACTTAAATACAAAAGGAAAATAACAGAACAAAAGTTTGTGGTAATAAGAGTTTTCTTACTTTATATACCAAGTCCTAGGGATTGGGGTTACAAGCCAATGGGCCAGAAGGGAGGGACAAATGCAGGTAAGTAGACATTCATAGTATAGCAACAAACATTAAAAAGGGTAAGTAACAGGGAGTAGTCAGTACCACTAGAATACACAGATTCAGCAAATAAAGTTCCCTCCCCCACCTCCAGAAGTGCACCCAAGAACGAGCCTTCAGTCCAGACCGACTCTGTACAGCTGTGCTATGGAGTTACTTCCCATTAATTCCTTGGTAGGCAGTAGCACCACCTAGGGAGCTTTTCCACAGTCTGGTCACCCTAGCTGTGAAGAAGCTTTTCCTAGTGTTAAGCTTGAAATGGTCTTCAAGGAGTTTGTGACCATTACTCCTAGTTTTCTCCAAGGGTGTCCTGATGAACAGTTGTTCACCGCCCCTTAATGTATGCTCATGATGTAATAGTAAGCTGTTACCAAGTCCCTTCTCAGCCTTATCTTTTTCAGGCTGAAGAGTCCCAGGTCCCTCAGCCTTTCCTCATATGGCTTGCTGTGCAAGTCTCTGTTCATATATGTGGCTCTTCTCTGGACTCTCTCAAGCCGTATCATGTCCTTGTTAAAGTGTGGCACCCAGAATTGGATGCAGTAGTCCAGCTGCAGCCTCACTAATGCCAGGTAGAGTGGAAGAATCGTTTCCTTGGTTTTGCTGGAGATGTATCGATCGATGCATGCCAGAGTATTATTAGCCCTGCTGGCTACGGTGTCACGCTGCTGGCTCATGTTCATACTGTGGTCTGTTATTACCCCCAGGTCCCTGGGAGTCCTTTTTTATTAGTAGTGCTGGTCAGATTGGCATATCCAAGCCTGTAGGGGTGCAGGGGATTATTCGTCCCCAGGTGGAGCACTTTACATTTCTTGATATTGAAATTCACCTGGTTTTGGTCCATCCAACTTTCCAGCTGTCTAGGTCTGCCTGTATCTGCAGTGTATCTTCAAGCATGACCATGTTTCCCCAAAACTTGGTGTCATCCAAGAACTTGGCCATTGAGCTTGTAACCGTTGGGCCTTGAACAGCTGCTCTTGGGCAGCTTTTGCTCAAGTGATAGGTTTCACGTGCCTCTCAGGTTCATCTTGTTGCTTAAGCCAGTGTCTCCCTCCCGAGTCTCCAACCCCATGCTCACCTGTCATGACTTGCTAGACCTCGGTGTATGGGGGTTGTCCTTCAGGGTGTGCTCATTGGCCCGTGGCTCCCCGGCAGTTACTCACTGGGCTCTATCACCCCTGCATCCCGACCTCACGCCTCCTATGGAGCGATGTCCATCCGGTGTGCTCCTCCTTCTGGGGAGAGGGCACCCATGATGAGAACTTTGTCTCCTTAGCCCACCTCTCCATTACCCCTCCCTTGGGGGGGCAGGGAAGAAAAGAAGAAAGAGAAAACTTACGGGGAAGACCAATTCTCTAGGGTTCAGGCTCGGCCCCACTACTCAGGGACCCACTTCCCCTCTTGTGCCCAGTAGCCAGGGAAAATGTCCAAAAAAAAAATGCCTTCACATAAAAAAAGATCACTGGGCAGCCTGCCCCTCTGGCTTCCCTACGACCCTTCCTGGGTCTCTAAGGGTAGCGGGTTGTCACCTCCCTCCCGTCGCTTCTACATCCACCCTCTCACCTGCACAGTGACCCATCTGGATCCGGCGGCAATATCCACCCTGACAGCAGCCCCCCTGGGGTTCTCCTGGGCTCCTCTTCTCCCCGACGTGACTCCTTCTATGCCCCATCGCCTCCACACTCCCACCTGCCGTCCGTTTCGTCTCTCCTGATCTCCCTGTCAATGTCTCTGGATGGTGCTCTGGTCAGTTCTTCTCTTTTCCATGCGGATCAATGTTGAGGGGTTCCTCCTTGGTCTGCCTGCGTTCAATCCAGCTGGCTCTGACCCCTGGGTCCTGTGGAGAGTGGCCTCTCTGCTACTGGCATTGGCAGCAGCTGTCCTCCTTGTCTCTCTGCACCAAGCGCAGCGTGCATCGCCACTTTTATTTGCGTCTGCTGGCGTTTAGCACTGACATCACCAGCCAGCCACACTTGAATAAACAGGTGACTGATGAGTCACGCGGGCTCCTCCTTCCACCCCTTGTGTGCTGTGTTCCAAGCTGCCGGTAAATATTCTGCATTGCAGCATTTCTCAGGACAGAGCTCTTCACCCCCACATCCAAATGATTGACGAAGTTGTTGAATAGTATTGGACCAAGCACCGACTCCTTCAGGACACCACTGGCCACTTCTCGCCAAGATGACACAGATTCATTCATTACAATTCTCTAGAATTCCTACCCCACAGCCAGCTTCCTACCCACCTAAGTGTGTTACAGTTAAGCCCATAATCCTCCAATTTTCTTGTGAGAACATTATGGGATACCAGATCAAAAGCTTTTTAGAAGTCAAGGTATACAAGATCAACCTCCTCTCTCTTATTCAGGTGGTGAGTTTCCTGATCATAAAAGAAGATGAGGTTGGTATGACAAGACCTGGTAATGATGAAGCCAGGCTGGCTGTCATTCAGAATCCTACCTGCTGTAAGCCTATTGCACATAGACTCCTTAATTAATTTTTCCAGGATTTTCCCTGGGATAGAAGTTAGGCTAACTGGCCTATAGCTACCCTTGTCTTCCCTTCTCTCCTTCTTGAAGATGGGCACAACATTATACCTCTTCCAGACCTCAGGGACTTCTCTGGAGCACCACACATTTTGGAAGAGCTTTGTTAGGGGTTCTGTGAAGTTGTCCATGACAACCAAGTCCCTTGCACACACAACCTCTGTCAGTTTTTGGGCAAACTGTAGATTGGGTTCTCCCCCTGGTTTCATGGTTTGTAGTATACACCTACAGTTAAGTCTCTCTTGCTGCCCCCTGCTTCCCACCGCAGCTTGGCCCAGAGGGTTTTAAGCCATTTTTCTTTGCAGTCGATGTCAGCCTCTGAGGAGGAGTACTGCTTCTTCACATAGAGAGCTACACCTCCATCTTTCTTCCCTACTTGGTCCCTTCTATGCAGGGCATAGCCTCTATCGCTACATTTCAATTGTGTGAGGAGTCCCACCAGGTCTCTGTAATCCGTACTGGGTTTAATGCCCACTGGAGAGCAGGAGAGCTAGTTCCTCTTATTCCCCTTGCTCCTGGCATTAGTGTACAGGCACCTGAGTCCTCTTACTGAGGCCCTTGATGTTGGTCCCAGGGCAAGCTCCAGTCAATGTTTCCCTGTCCCCCTGCAATCTTAGTTTAAAGCTCTATCTAGAAGATTGACCATCCTGGCTGAGAACAGGGACTTGCCTTTCCACGTGAGGCAGATGTTGTCTGTTCCCAGGAGTCGTCTCTCAGTGAAGTGCTTGCTGTGTTGAGAAAACTGAAGCCCTCTCAGTGGCAACACTGTTGGAGACATTGGTTCATTTCCTTGATGCATCCTTCCCTCATAAGACCATGGCCTACAACAGGGAGCACAGAAAAAAAGACTACCTGAGCCTCCAACCCCCTGAGCCTAGCCCCCAGAGCCCTGTAGTCACTCATGACCTGGTCTGGATTGCTCCTGGCTGTGTCATTTGTTCCTAGGTGGATGAGGCACATGGGGTAGTAGTTGAAGGGCTAGACGAGCCTGGGGATCCTCTCCACAACATCTGAGACATGAGCCCCTGGCAGGCAGCATACTTTATAGCCTAGGAAGTCGGGAGAGCAGATAGGTTCCTCAGTGCCCCACAGGTTATGAAGCCCCTGGTAGAGTCTTGGTTGTTGATGAAAAAGCCTCCCTAGTTCCCTTGTGGGGCCAGGGTCTCTGTCCTGTGAGTACACACAGGGCTTCATTTGATTATAGTGGAATAAACCAATTTGAATGATGCAGTGAAGACAATGAGGTTAATATGCTCCTATGCTATAGGCCTGAAGCAGAACATGAATGTTGTATATGATTCAGATCAAGGACTATTGCCATGAAATAGCCTACATTTTTCCTTGACATATTCTATAATATAAATAGCAAATTATACACTAAACAGAACAGCTCAGGAGATACTAAATTCAACCATCTCATCACCAAATCTAACCATGGTTCAATATCAGATTTGTTGCCTTGCCGTGTGTGTGAGAGAGAGAGAGAGAGAGGAGTGTGCGAAGCAGGCCATATCCGATTTGGATTTGGATTCAGCCCAGTTCGGGGGACAGTGATTCAATTCACTGATTCCGATCACTGTCCCAATTCAATTCAGCCAAATCCTAATCTGAAGCTTCAGTTCTGATTTGGAGAATCAGTGATTCGGTCATAGGCATAGCTTTATATGATTTTTATAGGTAGTTGAAGGTTCCAGGTGCAGCACTTGAATGCTGAGATGGTGGGTCGATGGAGCACCCC
>NW_017728907.1:26494071-26507353 GCF_001723895.1 Crocodylus porosus | reverse complement strand
CAGGAGGCACCAGTCATTGAGCCAGGGTGAAGGGGAGTCCTCCATGTGCTCTACGGTGGCCCCGGAAGTGGACCAGAAGCGCGTGAGGTACGTAGAAAAAACATATAAAGCTGTGTCTATGTCCAAATCGTTGCATCTCTCTAAATCGAATCGAAGGCTTCTGATTCAATTCAGAGACATTAACGGGTCTTCTGATTCAACTTGGTTTCGGAGATTCAGTCGCCGAATTGGGCCAGGTCTCCTCTGAATCGAATCAGCAACCAAAGCTTCACACAGTCGTGTGTGTGTGTTTGTGTGCGTGTGTGTATGAGAGAGAGATGGGTCATCCATATATACATATTCATGATGGGGCAAGAGAGTGGAGATATATAATTTAAGACTGTAAATAAAAGTGTAAAATGAAAACTGTAGTTTCTCATCACTTTACATGTAGTGTGAAACTAATCTATCAATATCCATTTTCTGCAAACACATTTTTTGATAGAAAAATGACAGCTTTCTTTCTGTTAGCACTTTTTTATTTAGAAAGATTGAGGAAAATTAGAAGAAGCAATTGTTTAGAAAAAAATTGATGAAAACTTATTTTTATCCCCTTTGAAAGTTCTTGTGCTTCTCCGTTACTCTGTCATTCTGCAGTTTGTTGCATTACATAGAAAGAAGGTCTATTTACATAAGAGAGGAGCTTCTGCAAATAAATAGGATGTGAATTATTTTATACTTCTGTGCAATTGTTTCAATTTGATGGAAGACAAGGTTCAGTTCACCCACATCAGTATGTCTGTAAGGAAAAACAATTTTGACAAGTCTATCAGTAAAGTCAACACCATGTCAGCACTGTGTTTGTATTTTGCGAAGGTTGAGTGCTGTAACCTGTGTACTTCTGGTTGGACTGTGCATTGCTCATTTTAGACTCACACGCATAGCAACACTATTGAAGTTTATGGAACCCTTCCTCTAAGAATTCTCTCTTTTGAGTAAGCATTTTACATCACTGTTCTTTGACAATCTAAACTGCATGTTTGCAATATCTAGGCTAAGAAGCAGGTTTAGCACAGAAGCAATTCACAAGTGTCATTTTAAGATTGTTTTCTGTAATCCTTTATAATAATTTGCTTCCTTTTATGTCTGTCATTCTGTCTGTCATGCTCAAAAGAGCATGTTCGCACTCACTTTTATGGACTTTTAGTGATTGATTTCAATTAGTTATGGTGTACTCTTGGTATCTGAGCAAACATTGTCCCTTAATACCCTTATTTTAACTTTTAACTCATAATACCCTTACCAAGGTGAAGCAGAAAATAGACACCAATTGAATGCAGAAAGAATGGCAAGAGTAAGACAAAACACAACAAATGAGCAAAGAGGAGACCAAATGAGCAAAGATGCAATGGACAGGCAAAGGGTTCACAGAAACAACAGCAGACAGGCTAAAAGAGTAGGCAACAATAGATCCACTGAAGATGAGATTGAGGAACATAAATGTGGGTTGATGAACGTGGTGTGCCATTTTGTAACTCTATAAACTTCCAAGCTGAAAGACCATCAGATGGCCAATTCTGGAGTTACTGTAATAAAGTTAAAGTGATTCTGTCTCCAAACAGACTGTATCCACAGTATTTGTGGGATGTCATGATGAATGGGAACAATGAACGTTACCAGAACTTTAGAACAAACATCATACAACAGTACATCGTTTGTTGAGCAAAGATCATTGTGGTGAGACGTATGCTTCATGGACTGTGTGGAGGATTGAATCCAAATGCACTATGCATGGAAAATCTTCAACGTCTGAAGAAATATCTGAAAGATTTTACAGAGGAGACGCTTGGAAATGTTGATGGATACCAATTGTATAGGAGATGATCAGGCAAAAAGCTCAAGTTGCCTATGACACAGTGGATAACAGAAATGTGGTACCCTATAACAAGTAGCCTATTTTTACAGTATGGGCTTTTACAGTAGTTACTGCTAGAATGTAAACTAAGGTGTGGATTTAACAACATGGCAACTCTGTAGCAGCTACCTGTGTGCATACTTTTACAAGGTGGTGTATGGAAAGTACCTTGCTGCTACACAAAAGTGGAGTAAACCACCTTGTATTCACAATGGAATATGACTGTGTCAAGAGCAGTTTGCCACAGAATAATAGACATAGACTAAGCTCATACCCCAGTTTACTTTATACTTGTTGGCGTGCCTATATCCAATGCAAAGTAAAATAAATTGAATAAACAGCAGTTTAATTCTGAATAAGCAGTGTTGTAATAATGGGTGGGTGAGCAAGGCACAGACAATGTGTACTGCCTAAGGATAAGTGTGATGCCAGAATGAAGCTAGGCAGTGCCTCACCCTTGTCTCCCTTTCCCCCAGAACCCTGCAACTTCCCTGCAGTGGCTCTGGCCCTGGCAATAGCAGTAGGGATAGCAGAGCAGAAGTGGTACACAAGTGTGTGTGTGTGTGTGTGTGTGTGTGTGTGTGACAGGCTTCAGTGAAGACCATTCTGCAAAACGTAGTTCTAAAATTGAGAAAATGGCACTACATTTCTGTAAGAGAGACTCTGGAAGTACTGGCAATCCTTCCCAGAGTTTTATAGTGTGTGGGAGGGCACCATTTGCTACATCCTCTGTAAAGGTTGCATCAGAATGTTTAACCTTGTTCACATTCTCACTGCCTGACCAGAGAGTTCTTTTGATTGCTGTATAGAGGCGTAGCAATTGCTGTATAGAGGTGTAAGGGAACATGCCCCATCTGTGAAAAAATATCTTCTGCTTTGACACCTGAAAGATCCGTGTAAGAGTTTCTCTTGTTATAGTGAATGCCTGAACGTTTGACTTCTCTGTGACCTGGAGCAGTCCTGCTGCATCTTCCCACACACCCTTCCCAGACTCCCCAACCTCCCTCTGGACTGGGAAAGGTGAGGTGGAATTTCCCCCCAGCTTGACTTCTCCTGTGCTTGAGAAGAGTTGAGCTGCCATTGTTCTCCCAACCTTCTCCAGAAAGGGTTTTGGGGGAAGGAGGGACACAACCTTTCCTCACCATTCCACTCCTCCTGGAGTGAGGCCATGGGGGCCTCAGCTGCACTAGCAGCATGCGCAGCAGAGCAGCGCAGGGGGATGCTGTGGAGCTGCCAGGAATGTGGGACAGTTCCTACAGTTAGCACAGGATAATTGAGGAAAGATGTAGATTGGACATTAGGAAAAACTTATTTTCTGTAAGGGTATCTGGAACACGCTCCCAGGAGGAGTGGTGCAGTTACCATCCTTAGCGATGTTCAAAAGGAGGCTGGACAAGCACTTCATTGAGCTTGTTTGAGTTCAATAATCTCCTGCCCACGAGACTTGATGATCTTACAGGTCTCTTCTGGTCCTTTGATTCTAGGATTCTAATGACACACATGTGCAGAAAGAAAAAAATTCTTATAAGTTATATACTTTGATAATAATGAAAAATAATGATGGTCATTTTTATTATTTTTTGGCAGACAAATTAAAACACTCCTGAAGTTTGAGAGAGTTTACTTCAGTCTTGTTTTTTTAGGCATGAGTAACAGTTTCTGTAATTTCTATATCTCACTTACCAGTTAGAATATACTCAAAGAGATAACCACAGTGAGCAGGATAGTTTTAAAATTCTAACGGAAAAAAACTGTGAATTTATTTCATGAGTAGGTTAACCACAATGTTACCTATTAATTTTAACACAGGGATTTTTAGGTGTAAAATTTAATTATTTTGAGAGTTGCATTTGAATTTAAGAAACTGGATTATTAGTAATTTAGCAGAAATAAATCAGAGGATGAAACCTTATTAAATTTCACCACCTAATATTTTTAAAAAGTGAAGATTAAAGAGTAAAGTGGTGATAACTGATACTGAATATCTGTACTGGCATTTTAGATTATATGTAGATGCTATTTCGTATTGCATAAAGTACATGTAGGTTCCCATGTACAGCTGTTATCTTCAGTTGTCAAATACCATTTCCTAGTCAGAAGAAACATTCTAATTTAAGATCCCAGCCTGATCCTGTTGAAAGTCAATGCCACAACTCCTATTTATTTATTTTAGTGAGACCTATGAGTGCTTAACTGCTTTTTAGTTTATATTCTCCTTAAATAAACTGTAATAGCATTGATGATGCATAGGGGGTGCACGCAGGTGCCTGTGCACCCCCTGAGTGTGGTGGTGCACTCCCTGTGAAAAGGCACCACTTTTCACCACTTGCCACCCCCGCTCCACTGCTGACATCACCAGCGACATCTGTGCATGGTCACTGACTGCCGGTTGGTGCTCGCCACCCACTTCCCCTCTGCCACAAGTGCCGTGGCCACCTGTGGGACCTCCCCACTTGCTGCCGCCATGCTCCCACCACTGACAGTGCTGCTGCTTATGGGAGCTCACCATGCCCCACCAGCCCCTGGGGGCATGTGGCATTCATGTGTAATAGAATTGTATTCGTTTACCTCATGTTATATTAAATCTTCTAAAAACTCATCCATAGTGATGTCTATAGAAATCTTCTGCAGGTTGAGTATATTCTAACAATATGAAAGAAACATGGATGTTATTAACATAGTATAGATCAGAGGTCCCTATGGATTGTGAAATTTGACACCAGGGACAGTAAATACAACCACCCTTCCCTATTGCTCTTTTCCAAACCCTGAGTCTCACACAGGAGGAGGTTGAGGCCAGGTCACACCCCCTTCCCCCACTCCTGCTGCTGGATGAGGCCAAGACTCACTCCACTCCAGATCATGTCCCTCCCTGCCCCTTGCAGGGCCAGGTTGAAGCCAGGATCACCCCTGTTTCTCTCTGCAGGGCCAGATGGGACCCTGCCATGACTGCTTCATGCCTCATGCGGACCATCAGCTGGATCTAGCCTGTGGATGGCCTGGGAACTGCCCATGCAGCCCACCAGCTAAAAAAGTCGAGCACCGCCAGTGTAGATGATTAGGAATTTCATTATACATAGGTAAATGGAAATACTGCACGGAGCTAGATCAGAGGAATTAAATGTTGTACTGTACCGTCATCAACCAATAATATTTTTCATGTCTGTAGCTGTAAAGATTCATAATGCTGCAAAATGCATATCATGCATGAAGGAGTTAAGGTTTAGTAAACCTTATGAGCTACAAAGGCAGTAGCATTTCACAATATGAATTGAGTCAAATATTATTGTGATACTAACTGACTGTCTAGTTATTAAGTAGTTTTTTGTCTGCTGCCCCTACTAACTCTAGTGTTAAGCTTTTTGATTGTTACTGCATAATTTGTATGAGTATTTTAATCAGCACATGAATTCCTTATCTGTGCTTTCCAACCTCACAAGAAAGTCTTAAAAGATTAGCTGTTCATATTCTTAGTTGAAAGGACTGTGAAGTAGACTTTCAGATGTGAAAGAACAGGTGATAACATCTTGGCTTGAGGTAAAAAGGAAAAAAAAAGAAAGTGGAAGTTTTGTTTACTGATGCAAATTTCAGCTACTAAGTTAAACTGCAAACTGCCTTTGGTTTAGCTTTTGTTTCAACAGACTGACTAGAGATGGTTTCATAAGTAAGATGATAATGACATCTGTGTGCTGTTTTGTGGAGTTAGATCTTCCTTGGCATTTTGACAACAGAAAGCAATTTGTACTTTGAGTTTAGAGGACTGTGGAATATAAGGAAAGAATAAAGAGAGCTGGTCCACAAAGTTGAATAAAAAGCTCAACTTTAAAAGAGGGAATGAGGTTTTGAGCAATAAAATACTTGGTAAAAGTGTTATAATTCAAAACCAAGCTGTTTGTGTGGAAGTCCGTCCTTTTGGTGCGAGTTGTCTGCTGTGCTTGATGCTAAAGTATTGTCAGGATACCCAGGCTTGCCAGGTGCTATAGTCCTATTGAAGTCAATGAAAATTGTGGTAACTTCAGCTAGCTGTGATTCTATCCACATCCCAACTTGAAGAGACTAGGGAGTATGGATATGAACAGCCGTTACATTTAAATTAACCTAACCAGAGTTAGGTTAGTCTCAATGCCCACTTGTATAGGTGTTCTCAAGACTTAACCCAAAAAAATGGCACACTTGATCTATGTTACTTCATCTCAGAAGGTGGACTAACTTTAGACTGAGAGGATTAATCTGATCTATGAAGGGCTGACCTGATCTTGTGAATGTCTGTATGCATTCCTAGCACAGCCCAGCCACTTGCATTAGATCCAGGGCTACTACCCCAAAACCTGCCTGTTCTTAGTCCCCTGATTCTACCAATTTCTCCCCTCATCCCAGGTTACCTTGAGCTGTCCCCAGTACTGCCAGCAGCAGCAAATGCCTGCTCAACCTGTTCCTGGTTTAGGTTTAGACAGCTTAGAGTAAGCCTCCTGAACCTAGCTTGGGGCCCTGAACAATTATATGTACCCAATGTTGCTTAATAATTCAAGCAGGTTTATGTTCCAGTAGAAGGAAACTATGAATTCTATCTTTCACCAAATTTTAAATAGGGGCCTTTTTACACATTATGTTTAGGTGGCTTCTGGAGCTCTTAGTCCTTGGATTGTCCACACATTAATAGCTAAAACTAGTTTCAAGTACACTTTAGGCAGCATAGTTACACCGTTTCAGGGTAGGTTTATCTCTGATCCGCATTACCACCCTCATGTTCCGTGAATGTATGGCCACTTCTCACAGATGAGCCACCGAAGTTGTAGCCCTCTGGTATCCCAGGATGCAGTTTCTGCACTCCCACCCTTCTGTTTAGTGTGGACAAACTTTCCACCCCCTTAACTCTACTGCAGGGTGAGGTAGGGTAGGGAGTTCTAGCACCAAGCCAACTCATCCTCCCATCTCAGGGGTGTGACCTTCCTGTGCACACTGGTGCAAACAGCCTGCAGAACACATGCATCTAGCTAAGTTACAGGGTATGGATGGGTCCAGGAGTGGGGTCTAGTGAGGGGAGGGAAAAAAGGTAAGGGGCCCGATTGGGTCCCCATGCTCTGGGGCTTGCTTCCCAGGGCACTGACAGTAGCTCCCCCAAAAGTGCCTTCCATTCTGGGAAGTATGAATGGCATCTCCCCCATCCCCCCCATTCAAATTCCAAATACAAAATTATTAGAACATGGGGCCTTCTTTAATTTTATTCCTTTTTATTTCTTCTTATTTTTTTACTTCCTTTTATTTTATTTGATCCTTCAGTGGCTGGATGATTTCATTTCATCACCCTTCTTCCACCCCCACCCTTCATTTCCTTATTTGCTTTCCACCTCCCATGCCCCATCCCATTAACTGTGTGCCTCCCAGCTTCATGTTCCTGCCCCTCCTTGCCAATCTGTCTCTTATGTACTCCCTTCTAGAACAGGCCTAGAAGCCTGTCTTGGCTCACTAGCCCTGGAGTGGCAGCTAGCAGCTGTAGCTCCTAGTCATGCCCCTCTGCTTGCAAACCCTTTACTGGCAAGTCCTAGGTGTGTACACTGGGCATGGTCAGAAGGTTTTTAGCCTTAAGGGGTGGGCAATTATTTAGACTGGAGGGCCACTTAATAAGTTTTGGTGAGCTGTGGAGAGCCGCAAGGGTAGCCCCATCCATTGACAGGTGCTCCATGCCCTGGTTGCCATCTTGGGACTGGAAATCCCACCCCTAGCCCTTGACATTTGCCACTGGAAGTCCCTCCTTTGCCCTCAGAAGTTGTCCTTTTGGGAGGGGAGGTTGCCATCTTTGAACCAGAAAAACCCCAAATTATACACTACAAGTCAAACACCTACTATAACATATTTTAATTTTATTAAAAAATATTTTATCTTGATTTGTGTTTGTGTAGTGTATATAGAGTTAATTGCATAATAGTTCAAAAATAAAGTCTTACTCTTTTATATTGTGTTTGGGGTGTGGTTGGGGGTAAGTATGTATGGTGGGGTGTGAGGGAGTGTGTGTAGGAGAGGTTTGTGAGAGGGTGTGGCTGTGTGTAGGGGGTGTGTATATGTGGGGGGTTGTGGGGACAGGGTGTGGGTTTTGGGGTGTGAGAGAGTGGGGAAGTGTGAAGACCACCCCCCACACCCCTCTTCCCCAATGGCACGCAGTCCCCACTGCTAGCAGCAGCAGGAGGCAGGGGACTTTGGGGTGTTTGTGCCCTGCGCAGGCACTGCTGCCTGGTGGCATGCAGCTCCAGCTGGAGCTGCACGTGGTGGCAAGAAGTACAGCCAGGCCAGCCTGCCTCTATTGTGCAGGGCTCCCCACAGTGTACATGCAGCTCTCAGCACTCATGTGCCACTGCAGGAAAGCCCCACATGCTGGAACTGGCTGCCTTCCCTGCTGCCATGTGCAGCTTCTGGGACTCTGCCAAAAGTGGTGGGGAGCCCTGCTTCAATGGTGGCAGAAAGCAGGGAAGTCAGCCAGCTCCAATGCATGGGGCTTCCCCCTGGTGGTGCACAGGTGCTGGGAGCTTCACATGTGCTGCAGGGAGCCCCACGCGAGAGAGGTGGCCTGCCTGGCTGTGCTTCTTGCTGCCATGTGCAGCTCTGGCTGGAGCTGTGAGCCACTGGGCGGCAGCACCTGTGCAGGCAATGAGTGCCCTGAGGGTTCATGCCTGCTGCTGGCATGAGCTGTCAGCTATGGGGCGGGGAGTGTGAGCACACCCCCCACCCTCCCTCTCACACCCACACCCTGCCCACTTGAGCTCCATGTTCCTGCTGCCACCCTGGGTAGAAG
This sequence comes from Crocodylus porosus, assembly GCF_001723895.1. Lineage (NCBI taxonomy): Eukaryota > Metazoa > Chordata > Crocodylia > Crocodylidae > Crocodylus > Crocodylus porosus. The sequence goes on along the minus strand of NW_017728907.1, from coordinate 26,498,672 downwards.
CTCTGTGCTCCTGCTAGCCCCATGCCCCCACCCAGCTGCAGCTCCACAGCCCCCACTGCAGCTCCCCCTTCTCCCACCCCTGCAGCTTCCCTACTTACTGCCTGGATCAAGCACTGCAGGAGGGAGATGAGGAGGAACTGCTGGATACTGGGAAAGCAGTGGCAGCAGCAGCTCCTCCTGGAAGCTGTGTGCTGGCTGGGCTGGGGCCCTTCCACACACTCATGAGGGTGGGAGTGAGGCATGCAGGCTGGGCGGGGAACAATTAATTGGTGGGCACCACGAGCCAGATGAAATTGCCTGGTGGGTCAGATCTGGCCCTCGGACTGTATTTTATCCACCTTAAGGTATGACTGCTCCAAACTTGAGTTAGCACTAACAACAATTGACATTTGAGCAGCTCAAAGCGCAGCATGTAACAGGACCCAGATAGAGAGAGTTAAGCTTCTGGAAGCTAAGAGTTGTTTTTTCTAAAGAGCTTCCCAGCCTCTTATTGGTTTTTAAATAGTTTTATAAAATTGGGCAGACTGGAATCTATGCTCTCAGATCTTAAGAATGAGCTAATATGCACAGACATCTCCCACAGACTAAATGCGGGAATAAAAAGAAGTGGTTTTTTTAATGCCAATTTGGACATTCATAAATAAAATATTTGAGGTTTGATTGTTTGGTACACAGCCTCATAGATTTGATGGCATATAGCTGTTTCCAGTTATTAGTGTTTTGGCCCTGGTTGAAGGGCAACAGCTTCATTTCATGACAGCTTTCAAAGTTTCAGACTTCTTTTATTCTGTCCAGGAGCTCTGAAACATTTCCTGCTGAATATTCTGATCAAATTGTGCCAACTGTCTCCTTTTCATTTGTGTTTCTCTCTGTGTTTCATTTTCTCTTTGGTCTAGCTGGCTGGGTCCTTCCATTTTCCAGCTTCAGTGGTCATATGGTTCTTGCAGGCACTCTTGACTTAGCTTCCAGAGCTGTGGGTTGGGAGGAAGGGAGCAGCAGTGTCAGCAGCAGCTTGTTTAAACTTAACATGAGAATTTGTGTAAAATGTTCTGTGTAATCAGAAATGTTCTGACCACCTATATTTGGCGTTTTAAAGGGTTTGACTAAGGGTATCGTTGTTTTCATTAAGATCATCGAGAAGATGGTTGCTGTGCTGACTACATGTTTAAGAGCCTGAAATAGGTCCCAGGACAAAAAGGAGAAAAGAACTTGGGAAGATTTTATTCGATAAAGATGTGACTGGATTTTCTGACCTCAGATGAACCGATTTTAGCTTGTGATCATCCTAGAAGATATGAAGAGGTTTAACTTTATTAGCCTGCAAGTGTGTTTCAGCAGTATTGCACTTGATGTTACAAGGAGCTACAATAGTTCAATTCCTATGAAGAGCCCCTAGTGAAAGTAAGGGGACTGATAGTGTATCCATAACGATTCCATTTGCAGGATCAAAGACTATGGCTGCACAAAACAAACAAAAAAACCCCCCAATCCTGCTTCTCCCCCCAAAAAAACAAAACAAAAGACAACAAAACAAATCCAATTGCATAAATTTGGGTGACTTAAGTAAAGCTGAGACATGGAAAAAGAAGCTATTCTCCGTATCATATGAAATCAATTAAATGTGTCATTGCTCTCACTTTGTTTTACTAACATTGCATTTTCATATTGCAGCAGTTTTGTAGTATGCCTGCTATCTTGATAACTGAATCTTCTTTGAAACTGATATAAAAAAGTAGATGTGGTCAAACTGATATGTATCTTTTCAAAAAGAACTACAGCACATACTCATTAAATATAAATAGATTGTGAAAGAAATATTGCAACCTTGCATTAGTTTTATGGCAGTTTTGGAGCAGTTGAAAAACTTTCTTTTTCACCCTCTTTCACCAGGATATTGATGGTTAAACTGGAAGGGTATTTCATGCATCTGTCAAAAATATATATACTTGCTCTCACTGGATAGGCAGGTAGGCTTGGCAGCATTCAACCTTTTTTCAGTAACAGGCAAATACAACTCAATTACTAATTCTCCCAGCATCCTGTCTTCATCACTGATACTGTGCACTAGATACAAATGGAGCAATTATTAGATTATGAGCTATACACCTATCATTTAAATATGTAAATAAGTCCCTGATTGTACAGTGACCCTTACTCTGGAGCAAACCTCTATTAATTTCAGTAACTTCACTCATGGATTGCCTCATGACATGGTCCAGGGCCTTAGAAGGTACATGAGCAGCAGAGTCTTGTGCCTCTTCCTGAAAAATGCCTGTTAATGGCATAGGATTCCCTCAGGAGGGCATAAAACTGAATCCAAAACATCTTTTCTTTCCAACTACAAATCACTTAGGCAAGGAACTGACATTACACTTTTACGTATTCAAAAAGTGATTGGAAAAAACTGGTCTATACCCATAATGGAACAGGAGTTTTGCACACACGTACTGGTTTAAAAATGGTGAAACCCAGTCTAAGATATATGCCTCCCTTCCCATCAAAAGATGAATGTGTGCTCTGTTTGCTACTGATCCAAACTACACCACTTAAAGAAAACCATTTAACTTGGATTGATTCTGCCTTGGGCTTTTTGAATGTCTGTCCTAGCCTCACTAGGTATATTTGCTCCAATGTGGTAATAGTTTATGCTATCACAGGGTAGTTTGTGGAGGAAGAGGATCTGGAGCACTGTTAAATTAAAATTATTTTTTTATTAATGTCTGTGTTTCCCTGTAGGTTCACTTACTTTTTCAAAGCCAAGTCCTGCTCTTTTGAATGTTAATAGTATAATTACTTTGACCTTTTTGGGAACAAGATCAACTCATGTACCTTTGATTTATTACTGTATATAATGCATCTATTTACAATTAAATCACCTTTGCCTATTTTTTTATTTTGGTTAATTTTATTCAAACTTAGTCTTACTTCCACATTTGTTTGTTACTCTACAGTTGACACTCCAGATCCCTATGTGGAGCTGTTTATCCCATCAGCCCCTGATTGTAGAAAGAGGACAAGGCATATCAATAATGATATTAATCCTGTGTGGAATGAGTCATTTGAGTTTATTTTGGACCCAAACCAGGAAAATGTTCTGGAGGTAAGTTGTGCACTGAGATGCAACTGGACATGGAAGATGAGCAACATCTGGAGGGTTAAAATAACATTTTGCACTTATGCAGCATCTATCGTCTGAGGATTTCAGTATGTATGTTTGTTTAATGTTAAAGGATGGATTGTGCCTTTGGCCATGAGGCTGAGCAAGAGAAGTTATATAAGTTGCACCATCCCAGAGGTAGCTCTAGAAGACATTGTGACTCTAAGGCATGCATCTAAGTCACGATTTCTTCCCTGCCTGCTCCAGAGGTTTAGTAATGTGCTGTTCTTCACAATAGCAGCAAATTATTACTTATTTCTACTGCCGCTTACCTGACTCAGCTACTTGGCCAGAAAATAGGGTAGGGTGGAGCTAAATTTCTCCCCATTCTTCACTCCTCCCCGATCACAAAGTCTTCTGACCCATTTTTAGAGGTGTTCCCAACTGGAGTTTTTTTTTAGTCATTCTGGGGGTACAGGCTAAAGCCTAAATGGGATCCTTTGTGGTCTGCTAACCAGTCGAGACTAAATCATTGGAGTTCCAGTAGTTCTCCAGTGTCTTCCCTTGTAATTCCCTATTGGATCAGGAGAGAGTCCTTATAGCAACTCAATTTACTGTAGCTTAGATAATCATGGGATATGCTCTGAAAATTCCTAGTGACACATGGATGACTGCAACATTTTGAAGACAAAGTAACTGGTTTGCCAGACTAGAGTTCCAGTCACTTAAACTACATGATTTTGCTAGGTGTGCACAACTTATATTAGGAAATTCAAGGGATTTAAAACCGTAGCTTGTGATTCCCTGTTTTACAAACAAAGGGGAGAGTATCTTGCTGAAGTTAGGAATTGGCAAGAAAAATGGGAATGTGTAATTTTATTTCATTAGGCCATAAATAGGCAATAGTTAGAATACTTCCTAGTCCTCCTCTTAAAGCTGGCCTACTGGGGCTAGGAGGGAGAGAACAAGTCAAAGGATTTGTAGCTCAGTGAATCGGTGTTTTCCTGGATAAGAGGCTCAGGGTCATTCTCCCAAGGAGAAAAAGTTTCCCATTGCTTTCCAGCTATTTATCTAATGAGTGTTAAGTACAAGGTGCAGTGTCTTAGTTTCAAGAGGAGAGCAACATAGAATTCAAAGCTACATGTAAATGCCAAAAATGAAACTTTCATGGTTGGTTAAATGCCCCATAGACACGTAAAGTAAAATAGGATTCTGCCTTCTGAATCAAGTCTTCACTACTTCCCTGACTCTGAGATCCTTCGGAAAAGGATCTTGGAGTCATCATTGACTCCAAGATGAACATGGGCCAGCAGTGTGGGGATGCAGTCAGGAAGGCCAGCTGTACCACAGATGCATCTCAAGCAGGTCCAGGGAGGTGATCCTCCTCCTCTATGCGGCACTGGTCAGGCTGCAGCTGGAGTACTGCATCCAGTTCTGGGCACCGCACTTCAAGAGGGATGTGGACAACATGGAGAGGGTCCAGAGGAGGGCCACTCGCATGATT
>NW_017728907.1:26485397-26493851 GCF_001723895.1 Crocodylus porosus | reverse complement strand
TTTGACCCCAGTACTCTTTCCTGCCATGGCAGGGGGTCGGACTAGATAATCTGCTCAGGTCCCTTCCGACCCTAGAAACTATGACACTATCTTGAGTGTGTGTGTGTCGCTGTCAGCTTTCCTTATGCATGGCCCTTCTGAAGTTAGAACCTTCCTAACAAAATTCTAATTTAGGCTTTAGAAACAAGCAGAAACTATGGTTGGATTCTCTAGTAAAGCCTTCAGTAGGTCCTGCAGTCTTGGAAAAATCGGCGGTGTAGAAAACTGGGGAGCAGGGTAGAAAGTTTACTTTCTAATATTGACATGATTGAAAGAATCCTCAAGTGCAGGAATCCTGGTTTTCTCTGATTAAAAAAATCCCCAATTTTCAGATTTAAAAAATAATCCCAAATCCACGTTTTTCCATGATTAAAATGAAACACCACTATACACAAACACACGCACACTAATATATATATATATATAAAAGTGGAATTTCATTTTAATCGTGGAAAAATGTGGTTACTTTTTATCATCTGAAAATTGGGGATTTTTTTTTAAATCAGAGAAAACTAGGTTCCTTGCTGATGTGTCAAACTCTGTTGGTTATACTCTTGGACAACTTCTTTGGCTTCAAACTGGGGCCACAATTATGTAGTGAGTATAGAATTTAGGTCTACCAGAGTTAAAAATAAGAACTGTTGAAGAAATGAGCATTAATGACTAATGACTTATCCAAACTCAGGACAAAACCATGTCTCGTCAAGACAAGACCATGTCTCTTTCTGTCATATATCTTTAAATACCATGACATCAAAGAACAAATGCAAAGATAGATATGCATTTTGTACTATACTGTGGTCTTGGTCATTTTCTATTGTGATAAAGCCTGAGTTACCTGCTTCCCATTATGGTATGGTCTTCGGTCATCTCCTGCTATGCAAAGAACTGAGACAGTTTTTAAACACCTCTTGTACATTTTATGAGCGGTTTCTCAGCTTTTAGTAGGGGTTTATACAGTCATTAAAAAGTATAGTATTTTATAAGCTGGTACATAGTCAATTTCTAGTATAATACAGCTATATCCAGTTGCCAAAATCACATCGCTATCCTTTTTCACGGCTACCTGGATACATTTTAAATTGGAATTTGGTTGTGCTTGCTTACAATAATGAAAGATTTCCACTTGTCCCTGGAAAATATGCTATTCAGTCCCTTGAAAATTGCCTCTCAAGAATAAGTGATGTTATGTCGTAACGGTAAATTGCATATCATTTTACAGAAAAAAATATACTTTTCCTAGCAAAGATTTGGTGTAACCTTGCCTTTCTACAATACTGTAGTAATAAACTGTTTAGTTTTTTAAGAAGTCTATACTTTGCAGGAGGCCTGTTTGATTCGGAGATTTGGCCACCGAATCAGATTCAGCTGACTCAATTTGGGACAGTGATTTGAATTGCCAAATCAAATCACTGTCCCCGAAATATAAATCCAAAGCAAATAATAGCCGCTTTGCGCAGGCCTAATAATTGCCTGTGTCCGGGCTATGACTATGGATTACACAGCTTAGTTGCGTTCTTTTCTTTAACCTTGCCTTTTTTGTTTCAAATACTCTTTTTAAGTTATATGAATTTAAAAGGTGATACACGAACCTTTAGTTCATCTTTGATTATCTTTTCTAGATTACTTTAATGGATGCCAACTATGTCATGGATGAGACTCTTGGCACCTCAACATATCCTATATTCTCTCTTAAAGTGGGAGAGAAGAAAGAAGTTGTATTTACTTTCAATAAAGTGAGTCACATGTTTCCATAACTTTGCCTCCTTTGAAGCAGCATTGAACAAAGTGATGAAGTTTATTGGAGTAGGATTGAGACATTTGGCCAGTTTATGTATTTGTAAACAGAATGCATTAGCTTCCCTTTGGAAAGTATTCTGTATGATTCAGAAATGTCAAGCTATTGCTCTGGAACAAATCTCCACATTTAGTTTAATTCCATGGGACCATATGGGCATAAGAAATTAGACAAACGTTGGCATGCAACTTGTTACTTTCACTACTGCCATTTATATTTCCTTGAACATTAAAGGGATTCTTTTATAGATAGCACTGCTAATAAGGCTAAGGACAGATAGCCTACAAACCTAAGGCTGAAATGATTCAATCTTCACAGGTTAGTCTAAGATGCACAGATTGAACTAATAAGTAAGTGAATAGACATTCATTTTCAATTCCAGAAATGCTGGCACAGGCCTGCAGTGGTACATTCCAGAAGCCTGGAGCTGCTAGAGCATGGCTCCCAGTTTGTCTGGAGCAGACAGCTTGGGCCAAGGCTTGCCCATCCACCCTGTGAGGGGGAGTTTGCAGGGGCGGTGCAAAACATTCTGGGATGCTGGGGGCTGTAAGTAAATTTTGAATCTGGAGGGGAGCTGGGACCGAAGTTTAATAAACTTGACTTAACCTCAGTCAGTTAAGTCTGATACTACATCCATCCAGGTTCATCTTAAAGCAGTTTCAGCCATTTTGAAAGCTGTTTATGTGCACTGAACTTCTGTTGTATTACAGATATGAACTGGTTTCTGATCACTTATACTGGCATGTATGTAATTTCAGTCCCTAACCTAAATGGTGAGCAGAAATATTTGGTTAACACATAATAATGCACCATTGAGTGTTGTAATATTAAGGCAAGTCACAATTTCTCTATTCTGTTTGGGTTTGGGGGAGTATAATTTAGTTAATTTAGCAGTGCCTTCAGCCTATACTATAAATCCTGAAATGTGGTTGATTTACGAAACATTTTTATATAAATGCTATTTACAGATACTATTTCAGCTGCTATTTACAGCTGAAATATTTTACAGTTCTGCTTTATGAATCTATATGAGCAGAAATGTTTATCTATCACACTTTTTTTTAAGTGTTATGATGCATGGCATAATCATTTAAGCACATTCTGGAAAAACAAATAGTTGGTTAAAGCTTATTTATGTAAATCAGTTACACTATGTACATTAGGGCTGGGGACAGAAATTACACACAAACTGGTATAAGTGATCAGAAACCTGTTCAAATATGTAACATAACAGAAGTTCAGTGCACATAAACCACTTTCAAAATGGCCAAAACAGATTTGGGTTAAATTGGTTTATTGAATTTCTATCTCAGATGTCCTTCAGGGTCACTTTAAGTCTCAGTCTCCCAGGATCCTATGCTGCTTTGCACCTTACCTGAGCCTCCCCCCATGCTCTCCCCTTGTAGGGTTCACAGGCTAGCCTTGGCCCAAGCTGTCTGCTCTAGCTGAGCAGTGAGGTGTGCTCTAGCACACCCTAGCTTCTGGCCTGGGCCCCTGCAGGCATGTGACTGCATTTCTGGAATCAAAAGTGAATGTCTATTCACGTGCTTATCAGTTCAATCTATGCAGCTTAGACTAACCTGCAAAGATTGAATTGATTCATCCTTGGGCTTTTTGACTGTCTGTACTTGGGTGTTGGCATGTAATTAAGTTAGTAGCTTGAGGGTTGATGTAATTTTAACACCTTTTTTTAAGGTGTTGCTTAACTTAATACTTTTTGGACTCTTCCATTTTGACTGGCTCTGCTCCACTGACATCTGATTTTGCAATGACATGAGATAAGAATTCTCATTTAGGTAAAGCAATGAAGAGGGGAAATAGGGTTAATGAAGAAAACATGTTTCATATTTTGCATTAAAGTTGTAATGTAGTATCTTGTCACATAGCAAATATTTTTTTCTTACCCATTCACTGATGCCATTTAGTCCAGGGGCGGGCAGTTATTTTGGGCAGAGGGCCACTTACTGAGTTTTGGCAAGCCATCGAGGGCCACATGACAGGCAGCCCAGAGCAGATAAATATTAATTTTCTAAATTTTTTAGGAGCCCCATGGGCCAGATAGAATGGTCTGGTGGGCCGCATCTGGCCCTCGGGCTGCATTTTGCCCGCCCCTGATTTAGTCAGTACTTCATTAAGCAAGTACTAAATTAATGCACAGTAATTACTAGGGGCTTGCGAAGCGGGCCCTATTCGATTTGGATTTGGATTTGGATTTGGGCTGAATCAGGTATGGTAATTCTATTAATTGATTCAGATCACTGTCCCTGATTCAGTTGGCCAATTCCAAATCTAAAGATTTGATGTCAATTCAGAGAATCAGTGATTCAAACACAGACACAGTTTTAAATATTTTTTCTACATACCTCAAGGTACCAGGTGCGGTTCATGAATGCTATGATGTTGGGGCAAATGCATCATCTCTCAGGTTCCTGCCCCCAGACCAAGGAGACACTAGTCACTGAGCCAGAGGGCCATTGGGGAGGTGCCCAGCATGTTCCCCAGAAGACCTGGAAGTGGACCGGAAGTGCTTCTGGTCCACTTCCAGGTCTGCTACCGAGTGCGCTGGGGAGCCCCCCATGCTGCTGTGGAGGCCCCAGCACCCATGCACCCCAGCATCGCAGCATTCATGAGCTGCCTGCTACCTAGAATTATGTAGAAAAAACTTTTAAAGCTGTGTCTGTGCCTAAATTGCCGAATCTCTCTGAATTGATTTGGAGGGTTCTGATTCAATTCAGAGAGATTAAAGGGTCCTCTGATTAGATTTTGGTTTGGAGATTTGGCCACCGAATCAGGCTGAATCTCCGCTGTATTGAATTAGGGACTGAAGCTTCATGCAGCCATAGTAACTACTGTACATTAATTAACGTGTAGACAGACCCATTACTAAGTGAAATCTTGTGGAAGCAGTAAGTTTGCTTTTTCCAAAAACTATTCTTTGTAGAGGGACCTCTTTAAATAGCTGACCAATATATTTTTTTTAAAGTGGATCTATACCCTTTTATGATAAGTTTATATTTAAAGTGCATATATTGTCCTTTCCCTATACATGATGTAAGTGAATTTAAATATTTTTTGTTTAGGTTACAGAAATGACTTTGGAGATGTCTCTTGAGGTCTGGTAAGTATATGATTTTAAAAGAATCTGTAGGGAATGACTGTATGATCTGTCAATATTTGTCCTGTTACTTGCAGGGCTTTCCCCCCCACCCCCAAAATCTTTGTTAAGTGAAATCCAAGAAATCCAGGTATTACAGTTCAAATATCAAACACTGAAAACTCAAGAGAATCCAAGGGTGAAGTTTACACCCGCAGAGTAACAGTTATTGACTTAATGGGAACCACTGATATAGGGAATATCATGCACATACATTCCTATGAATTATTTGTATTTGCAGGTTCAGTGCTATAGTAGTAATTTCCTCGATCCTTTTCAAAAGTTCTGCCCCTTGTTAAACTTTGTAAGCTCACCAGGCTTCTAGCCACAGCAGGTATCTGTATGTTTTTACCCTTTTTTTCCTGGAAATTTGCACTCTGTTAGTCAACATGTATACCCATTAATGGGAGTATTTGCTATACCTATTTCAAATAATGGCCCTGCTGAAGTCCAGGGCATAGCTGAAGTCCAGGGCATAATTTATATTGAACCACTGGAACCAGAATTTAACCCCACCTGAAAACACATGCATAAGTTTTCATAGGGTTAGGGACAATATAAGAAGCTAGTAATGCTCTGTTATGCATTCTCTAGCAGTCATATTCATAATAATTTTATATCCATCCCGGACCCATAAATATTATAAAGGTAGAAATTAGTCTTCAGTTATATTTGTGTGTCTTGGTTAATAGGTCTGCCATTTTTTGAAAGATTCTCTCAGGATAAGAATGGGTAGGCTTGTTTGTTTGTTTGTTTGGAAACTTTGTTATAATTGAAAAATGTCTTGGATGAAATTCTATCCCAGTCTAATCTTCATAGACTTTTATATTACCCTCATTGTTGCAGTACAGATGGTTTCTGGTTGTCCTTTTTCTAGGTCTTGAATGTACACAGAAAGAGAGATAATTACAATAGACCATTAAGTAGGGGTGCCTATACATGTGCAAGACTACTGCTTTGATGCAGTGTAATACAGGTGTAATTACAGCGTGTCAGAGCAGACTCAATTAATCAATTCTGTTGGAGCATGGTAATTACTATGTTCCAGTAGACTCCAGTGTCATGTGTATCAGTGTCCCTGTTTAAGCTTTAGTTAAAGCACTCCCACCACCATTTTTCAGTGCGGGGATGCTGATACATGTGATGGTCCAGGTGCTTTAATTAGAGCAGTTCTCAGAGTTGCTTTAATTAAAGTGCCCCCTACCTCCACACCTCCTGGAGGACATGTATAAATGCCCTGAGTGACTAACATCTGTCACCTCTGTTTTTTGTCTGTCTCCTGTTCTCTTTCTGCGCAAGGAACAAAAGGCACCTTAAGAGATAGTGAGGCATGAAGACTTTAAGTCCAAAAGTTATGAACTCCTGAAAAATGTAGTTTTAAAAAGATTTTCATTAAAGTAGTAATTAGGGATAGTGGCTATAGGCATTTTAGTAAATATAACTAGGGGCTGTGGAAAGCACCCTCCAGGGTTTAGTTCAGCTTGCTGTTTATATTTATATATATCTGTGTGTGGTCTACTAGACCACATGTAAAACTTTTGCATGCTTCAATATTTAAACACAATGGAGCATGAGTTGCTTGATTAATTTACACTTATGATGCAAAATCAAGATAAGCCTCAGAGGCATGTCTTGTTGCAACATATAGCATACTGCAGTGTATTTAAATGAAATGAGTAAAAGGGCCAGTATCTGCTCACAGTTATACTCTTTCAACTCTTTCAAGGCCATTCCAGTTAACCAGTCAGAGTTCTGTGTTTTAATTATAAACTCCTGTTTATAGTTTTCATTTAACTTGTACAATTATTATTGCATGCATTTTTGTGGTTCATTGCTTCTAGGTTTATTCTGCTCATTGTGGTACATGATAACTTGACTTTGTGTCTCTTGATGTATATTTCCACTTTACATAAGTAGTCACATATTTACAGATACATATTTTTCTTCATAAGAGCCCCTTGATTAGGTGCCTCGTATTTACACTGTCAAAATATCTCAGAGCTCAAAATGGGGGAGTTTCAGTGAAAGAGATCACAGCAAAGACTCTGAACCACCAAAAATACATTTAATTTAATTTAATTTAATTTTAAGCATTGGATACTATGAATGGTACCCTCAGGGTTAGTGTTAGACAAATACTTAACTGCCTAGCTGGACTGGGATTTTTATAATAAGTTATCCCTATTTATAAAGTGATCATGTTAGGAGTATTGGGGGTAACACCCTCAGAGTTGTATACAACAGGGGTCAGCAACCTTTTACCTATCCCAGTAGTCCCATTCCCCTTGTCTGCCTCACACTCCCTCCTCCTCCCCCACCCTCAATGTCCTTCAGAGATGGTACTGCTGTGGGGAAGTATCAGTACAGCCAGTAGACCAGGGGTTAGAACTAATTACCTTCTCTTTACTATGTGATGGAGAATGGGAGCCCAGTGTACAGAACAGCTAAGAAAACTCCAGCCCAAAACTTAGGTCCTGCTGGAGATTCATGCATACATTTTTGATATGTCAGCTTAGAGAAAAGGAGAGAAAGAGTTCAAAGCTATGCCAGTTCAGCTCCTGTTAAATTCAGTACCTCATTTAGCTATAGTTGTTAATTTAGGAGAGAGGACAAGGACTAAATAGGTATGGATATTAACTTATCATTTCATGCCTTGCCATGGGATCTATAAGTCAACATTATCCATGTTAATAATTAACATTATCCATGTTTGTGGAAGATTTGCTGCAATTTTTTCTGCTTTCCTCTGGGGATAAACAGAATTTGCCTTTTTTGACTGCTACATAATTTTTTCGAATGGTTTTCAAAACATTTTGTAACAGTACAAAAAGCATATTTTATGTCTTACTACATGATTTTATGTATCGGTACTAGGGCTGTACAAAATGTCACCAGCTGTTTTGTTTCAACACTGTTTTGGCTTGTTTCAAGCTCAAAACAGCAAAATCAAAATGAAACAAAAGGCTTTGAAACAGCCTCAGAATGAAACGAGGGTAGTCGAAATGTTTCAAAAGTTTCTAAATGTTTTGAGTTTTGAAGCTGAAGCTGGGCTTGCTTGCAGGGAAACAGAAACTAAGGGGGAGGAGGGGGAAAGGACTGCTCTGATATTGACTGTGTAGCTGGCCAGTGACTGTGATCTTTCCCTGAGGTTCCTTCCTATTATTATTTCCTACTTGCTAGCCTACAAAGTGGGATTCATCAATACCTTTTTCTTTTATTATTTTATATTATTTTATTTTATCATATACCCTTTTATTTTATTATTATATTAATTCATTCCTTTCATTTTATTCCTTCCCTAAAATCCTCTTTTTGTTTTTGTTAGTCCGTTTTGATTTTTTCCCCCAGAAATCAAATATGTGCTTTCTCTCATAGGGTGTATTCCATTCACAGTGCAGGGAAGCACAGCACATATTGCATAATCTAATATAGAATTTATACAGGAACACATGCATACATTTAT
>NW_017728907.1:26431144-26485297 GCF_001723895.1 Crocodylus porosus | reverse complement strand
TATTGCATAATCTAATATAGAATTTATACAGGAACACATGCATACATTTATATTTTTATTTATTACATAAGTACATAAATACATGCATACATTACATAAATACACAAACTTATGCAATTATCTACATACATTACATAAACCAGATTACATTACAGAAGAACGCACAGATTTTCCAGCACACCAAAGCAAAGACACTATGAAACACACCGTGAAGTGTGCTGGAAAGGTAGCTGGCAAGCCTTCTGGGAGGAATGGAAGAGGGAGTAGAGGGAGAGCTGTAATTTCCCCCCACCCCAAACTGAAACACAGCTTCTTTGCTACAACTAGCAAGCATGAGGATTCCAGTTCTACAGGCAGCAAGGAAAGGGAAGCAGTGCCATTGCCTGTGGCTGAGTCTGCATCCCCTCCAAGAGCACTAGCCATAACCCCCACTGTGCTCCTGGGGGGGGGAAAAAAAAAAGTTCAATTATATAACCATAAGATACTGTATCTCCATGTTGTATTACTTCATGTGTACATCAAGGAATTGGGTTCTGACCCTGCAAGTCCATGGGATCTGAATGTTAACAGTTATAACAGTCTGTTCAGTCTGATTCACTTGCTGATATGTCAGCTTGTGTACAGCTGCACATTTCCTGATTGGCCCTATTTAAGCCCACCTTTGGCAACTGACTGCAGGCTGGTCAATAGTGATGTCCGATTGCTCCAAGCTGGTGTCTTAACCCTCTGTCCTTGGATAAGCTTTCTCTTTCTTGCCTTGGTTCTGACCATTGGGCTGGACTGCTCGCATCCCTGTCCCCTACTACACCAAGATGCCTTTGTTAATTTTGTCTCAGTGACTTATTAGCTTTGGAATTAAAGCCTGTCTGTTTTGTAAACAGCTCTTCAACTGACCTCCGGTTCAGCATGGCTTTATGTGATGAGGAGAAGAAGTTTCGACATCAGCGGAAGGAGAAAATCATGCAAAATATAAGAAATCTTTTAGGAGCAGAAAAAAGCAAGGATTTGACCATTTCCCGTGATGTAGGTTTGGAATGTTTCTGTTAACTAGCTAGAAATTAAGTGGCAGGACTATCATTGTCCATGGGAAGCCTACCACTCGCTTTTTGAAGATATGAAAGACAGACTAGGATGGAAGGGTACTAGGGAAAGTCTACTATATGGAGAAATAAACTTTCATTTTTTTTAGTCTCAGCATGTGCATCTTGTGGGAGGGAAGCTGACTTTTCTATTCGCAGTATGTGGAACTTAGAGTTCTAGGCTCTGATCTTGAAATATGTTGTATGCAGACATATCCATGTGCCTGAACTGAGCCCCATTGAAAACAGCAGGGCCCTACACTGGCTTTGGGGTCCACCTGAAGTGACAACTAGTGGAATCAGAACCTTGGCTTTTAATCCTTATTGACACTTCACTTAGCTGTTCCCTATTTTAATTCCTCAGAAATTATACCAAAATAGGAAAAAAAGAGTGTGTGGGGGGGTTATTCTTATCCTTTTTTGTGCTGAAGCTGGATGGCCTGTGGACCTTTTTAAAGCAGTTAATGGATTATTTTATCTCTGTATTTGTGTGTGTGTGTGTGTGTGTGTGTGTGTGTGGAGTAGTCTTTTGTTTAAATTGTGGAAAATCAGGGATTTGGGGTATTTTTCAAGATGGATTTGGGATGCTGCTGCAGCAGCCCAGCTGGCATAAGGGGTAGTGTCCCCAGGTACCAGTTGGCTGGGCCCCAGAAGCTCCTGAGAGCAAGTAGCCCTGAGCTACTTGCCAGGGCAGCTTTTGGTATGTATGGGGCCAGGACAGGGTAGCTTTTTATACTGCTGGTGACAGCACAGGTGCTGGCCCCAGGCTCTAGCTCCTCCTGCCTGCAGATCTGGGAGGAGTCAGGCCCAAGTGGCACAACAAAGTGCATGTCTGAGCATGTGCACTGAGGCAAAAAGCCCCAGCTCAAATTTGTACTGCTTCTATTTGAGCTGCTGCAAGTGCACGTGCTTGCATGTGTGGATGCACCTATAGATTCATCAACTTCATATGGAAGTTATATAATGGGATCCTGCCCTATTTGCATATTGCAAGTGTGTGGTATTAAGCTAACAATCTTGGTTACAAAATTATCAGCACCTTTCAGTTGCCAGTGGTTATGAGAGAAGACAGTTTAGATCCAAATGCACATTTTATTTCTCTGATAACCTTCCATCTTCAATGTATTGCTGCATATTGTTTATATCAGGAGGTGGATTTGTAATCTATTGATGTGAACACAGTGCTAGTAGTAAAGTAATGTAGCTTGTACTGCCAGTTCTACAATGGATTTGTGGTATGAGGCATATCACTTACTCATAGTTTATCTAGGTGTCTTCATCTGTAAAAGCTAGCATGTTTGCCTTGTAGGCATGGTGTGCCCTTAATTAATGTTTGTGAAAGAATTTAACATCGTCCGATAGAAGATAATTCTTTCATTATTTATTTATTTTATATTAAGGCATGCTTTGACAGATGTGGGGAAGGATTTCTGGAACATGTCCAAACCTAAGTACAGTTTCCTGACCTTGTTTTTTTTTAAACATTATCAATTAAAGCAAGCGCATACTTCATTTCTAAGATTAACTTGGTAAAGTGTTTAGTTTTTGCTTATCAAAAAAGCTGCCCATAGAACCTATGTTTAGAGTTGGACAAAACCATCTTCTGCACCACCCAGTCCCATCACAGGGTTTAAGTAGTTTTTTTGCCACGTCACTCAAATGTGGTCTAGATGATTTTTCAATGCTGATAAGGTTATGTTTGCCTAAAACATTCCAAATCCTTCTCTAGTTCATATGCAGTTAAGAGATGAATGAACCAATCTGGAAATCTAGGATTTCCATTGAAATAAAGAGGAGTTTACCTTTCCTATATCTATTACCTTCCTTCTATTTCCCAATGCTTAGGGAATGGAGAGAAAAGTTTGGCAATTTGTCTATTTTTTATATCTATAGTGCTACTATAAGGTTACATTTGAGGCATACATATTGTTTGCATGCGCTGAAAACTGTTCAGTCATAGATGTCTTTTTCTGCCAAAGCCCATTCTTTAATATGCAGACTACCCAATTATTCTTCACAATGGACAAGTTAAATGTTGGGTGAAGATGCATATCAATTTGCTTATAGTCTCCTTCCTTCTATGTTGTTGCTGTCTTTGAAGATTTGTGTTGCTTTTCACTTTGCTTATGCAGCAGTGTTTTACCCTTCTCTGCTGTTAGTGTGGTCTTTTAATTATACCATGCAATCAGCTAAGAACAGGAGAGAAGAGAATTCATGTAAATAAGTCAAATCCACATCTCCACAAGGGAAGAAACGTCACTGTCTAGGGTTACTCTGAACTCTTTTTTTCTATCATACACAGAGGTATTAGCCATTCAAATAAATTACTTTAGATGTCATGATGACTGTAGAAATCACAAATTCTATGAGTCCCACTGTGGATCAGGATTAAATACCACTAAAATGTACATGGTTGAGATTCAGGTGACCCTTCAGTCACTCTTTGAGCTCCTTTCTGGAATATACTACATTCTGAAGGAGTCTCCATTTTTTCCTCCTGCTCCTGCCTTTTTACTAATTAAAAGACTTGTTAAATAATGATGATTTGAAAGTATTCTTACACACTTCTCTTCCAGGCTTGCACCTGAAACTGTCTTCTGCTCATCCTGTTGGGATTTGCCTTAATAGATTAATTAACTAATGTTTTTAAAGAGCTCTCAGCATTTTAAGTGCTTTATAAATGCTGAGCATGATTGCTAATATGAGTTGACTCTTCAAAGCATCCCACTCCATCACTGGGGTGTTGGCTCAACAAAATAGGCATGTCTTAATCCCTCACCTGCATTTTGTCATTCTTTGGCAGGTATTTATCTGTGGAGTTGCGTGACAAAGAATCATGATGAAGATAAATACCTGTGGTTGGAATTACTAATTCCCACTTATAGATCTGAAATGTGCTATATAAATATTAATCTTGTTACTGAATAAAAATGCATTTGGATAATATGTATAATGTCAAATCTTAGAGTTATTCAGTTAGTGTACAGACATTTCCATGTTGGTGTATGTTTTTGATCTATTAAGGCGGGGTGGTCAGCCTGCAGCTCTGGAGCCACATGCGGCTTTTTAGAAGTTAATATTTCTCCTTGAATCTTTCCACACGGTGACCAGCGTCCAAATGGAAGCTGGTCCCCACGTGCTTGTGAAAAGATTCAAGGAGATGCATATTACCTTCTGAAGAGCTGCATGTGGCTTCAGAGCCACAGGTTGGCCACCCCTGTATTAAGGTTTTTCATTGTTTCAAGAACAAGATCTGCAGAATAACAGGAGAATTCTGTACTCCTGAGATCCCTCCTTTCATAAACAAACCCTCCCAATGGCATCTTATGATTTCAGCTCTTACAGGATGGCACTAGGATTGATACAAATCAAATATCTTGCAAGAGGACATTTGGCGGCAAATTGATTAGATCAAACATTGGCTTCTCCACAATTGCATTGTTTCCCCCTTATAAACAAAAAAGGGAGTAAACTCTTTTATTTGGAGTTCTTCTTTTATTGCTAGTGAACAGTGCCAAAACATGCTTGACTTCCTATGATTAGGAACTAGATTGAGCCCTCTGCATATAAAACACTACGCAAAATAAGTTCTGTGTTTATTTTTTCCCATCAACCAGCTAGGCCCAAGCTAGGTATTAGTTCAATCACAGCATGGCTTTTCTCTCCTGATGAAAACAGTATGTTGTGTGTATATCTAAATATGCATACAGCAGGCTGGCAGGAGGAGGGAAGAGTGGTGTGACAGTTTATTCTGCTACTGCTGCTGCTGATCAGTTGGGAGAGTTTTTTCTGGTCAGCAGCACCACTGAAGGAATTAAATGCTTCCACTAAAGAGTCATTCCCCAGGACCCCAGGCAGGCAATGGAGGTGGTTTGTGGGGGGAATCCTTAACCCTGTCCTCCACTGACCCAGGTGCATATAGCCAGTCTAAACTTATTATACAATTAACCAGTTAATTGTGTAATTTATGTAATGTGTGGCAGGGAGAATAGTATTTACTTTTTTACTAGAATCTGTTTAATTTTCAGATTTTGTTGATGTGGGGGGTGTTTAAAATATGAAAGCTGAGGTCAAGGTTAAGTAGTTTAGGAAGACTCCAAAACACAATAGAGGGATAGCCGATATGACAACAAAGCTTCTGTAGCTGCACTGACAGAATTGCAGCATTTTCAATCTGCTCCATTTTTATTAGTATAGGTGTCTGTGGGCATGTCTACATGTAGCCCTGACTATGCAGTTGGTATTGCGCAGTCATTTAGTACTTAGCAAGTACCTGCCGATATTGTGCAGTCCTGGTGGTGCACAGGTCGTTTCTGACCCTACTACGCAGTTGGTACTGCGTGGTAGCAGTGGTGTCACTGTCAGTGCTATGCGGCTGTACCGATGAGCTACACTGCTGTAGCTCATTGCTATAGCAATGTAGCATCTCATGTACACATACCCTGTAAGGAGTTGTTGGGTGGCTGTATGTGTGTGCCTTCTCTCTTCCTTTCCTGATAATGGAATAGTGAGTGTGTCTATTTTTCCTGTAATACATATGTATAGATTTTTTTAAATGCACATTTCTTAGGCTTTGCAGTTAATAGATCACTTAGTTTAATATCTTTTCCTTTTTTTTTTTTTATTTCCTGGGCTGTTGTTGGTCAGGACAAGCGCAGGGGGAAAATATGAATAATTCCTTGTTTAGAAATACTTGAGGGACATTTTGATAGTTTGAATAGAATTTTTTTTATTTTATTTTCACAGACTAGTCACTAATAAGACTTTCTGTGTGCTTGTACAGCACTTAGGACAGTAAAGTCCTAGTCAATATGGACAGCTCCCAGATATTTCAGCCTCTGTAGTAGTAGTAGTAATAGTAGTAGTAGTAGTAGTATGAGGTTGCTGATGATAGAATACAGCTATTTCTGGTATGATGAGGTTATCAACCAGGTGACGTTCAGGGCTGTAGGCACTAGTGATGGAGAATTTGGGTAGGAAAACTATGTAAAACTTACTTTCATGAAGAGTGCCATGATACCTTTCAATCTATGGAGAATAGAGATGCACCTTTTAAGGTCTCATTTTAGAATTCCTTATTAGTCTATTTGTTTCTAAAGTGTGTATTTGAATTCAGGTCTGTGTTTTGGCAACAAATGACTGTTGAATCAAATAATTACATGTCTGATGTATTTTAGTCACTTCTTGATGAACATGATGTATTTAGTTTTGTAAATACATCCTGTAGCTTTTCCTTATTGTGTATTGTTCTTTCCATTTTCCCAGGTGCCAGTAATAGCCATACTGGGGTCAGGAGGTGGATTTCGTGCCATGGTGGGGTTTTCTGGAGTTATGAAAGCACTTTACGAATCAGGAATTTTAGATTGTGCAATGTATGTTGCTGGCCTCTCTGGATCTACTTGGTAAGGTTTTTGTTCATTTGTTCTCTCCTTTCTCCCTTTGATGAACTGAAGATGTTTTAATTCATTCTGACAGCTGCAGGTATTTCTATATGGCCCAGATCAGTGCTGTACTGAAATGCCTAAATGCAGACTTTGTCCATGTGAGCTCCAGAACTGAAAGCAGTATAGCTGCTTTTAGTATGATGGTGAAAGGGAGGGTGTTTTAGTTTGAGAGTGCCTGACGTGAATGCTGGTTCAGGAGGCAGTGAGCACAGAACTAGTAGTGCAGAGCACTTCCTGGGAGATGGATTGAGGATTTATGAATTTCATAAGTTAGAGTAAATGACATGGACTTTGTGCTGAAGATCACCCTGAGGAAGAAATCTTCCAGTCAAGTGCAGAAGAATGGCAATGCAGCTGATTCTTGGCTGCTGGTATATTGGGATTTCTGGTATGGTGTAGCCAGTTTTTGTCAGCAGGAGCTGGCCCAAAATCAATGCTATTCCCATTTTATCCACATCGCCAGCCAACACTATGCTCAGAAGAGATGTAATGAATAACTGATTTTTGCTCTAGCAGCTGGACAAAAAAAGATATGAAAATGTAAAAATTATGTAGGTTAGACCTACATAAAATATTTTTTCTTACTAAAATGAAAAAAAAAAGAGTTTGGATTAAAACATCTCACCTCCTGGATATGTGCCCTCACCATTGGGGTAGTAGGTAGAATTTAGTAGGGTGGGAGAAGAGGGAGGACCTCTTGCAATTTTGGAAGATTTGTGATGGTAGCCTTTCATTTACTTAATTTTTATTGAAAAGTTGCTAAAACTGAATATATTTAAAAGTCAAAATGCCTTGCTTTGATATTTCCTAAAAGAGGTGTTTTGTAGTTTTCAAAATGCTTGGTCATTTTTACTTGGCTAAAGCTGGTGAGCGAATTCAAACCAAACTTATGAATAGTTTTAGCTTCCCTGAGACACATTTTTGCAGAAAAATGGCCTCTGATCTTTATTTCTAATGTTTTCATGTCACCTTGCATAGGGAAAGTAACTGCTAGGCTTGTTGGGAATCTTCAAACAAAACACTTTTCTGTGAGATAATGTCAGTTTGTTAAAATGACATTTTTCCTTAGGAATACACACAATAGTTTCAATCAGGATAGAATTTCTGACCAAAGTTAGAGAGAGACTTCCTCGCCTACCCTGGTAACTAGTGGTTTTTAGAACCACAGTCCTCTGATATGTGGAAGGCTGCTATCAACCAAGCAGAGCTGGAACTTTAAACTTTGGTTTCTCCCTCTCAAGTGAATAAATGAATTATTGTGTTACTGGTTGCTCTGAGGTGGACATAAGTTCATTTTTATCTTAGTTTTTATTTTGGGAAATCTAGGTTTCTTTCTAACGTGGAATAAGGCATTTTTTGACATCTCACAAACCTTCATGAGACATGCATGCCATGTCCTATGCAGTATCCTAGTTGATAACTTGGCACCTCTGTATTTTTGTTTACTTGTGATCTTTCTGTCACTAAGGACCTTGACTGGGGACCCAAGACCCTTAAAAACAAACTTGCACAAAAAATCTTAGAACTGCATCTTTAATTCAGAAAACAGAGACCTTTTCTTTGGAGATTTGGGTATGCATGTTTCAAATTTGCGGCAGAAGAAAAAGCTCTTATTCAGTTGGGTTGAGACCATTAGGAAATTGCAATAGAGTAAAAGTATATCCAGTACATTAATAGCAATCTAAATCCGTCCTCTTTGGAACCACCCTTTAAGTAGTTAAAGGCTGCTATCAAATCCCTCTTAGGCCAGACTAAATAAGACCACCTTCTCATCTCATCTTCTCCTCAGAAGTCATGTGCTCCAGGCCCCTAACCATTTTTATTGCCTTCTGCTGGACTCTCTCCACACATCCTTTCTATAGTGGGGCCCCAAAACTGGAAGCAGTACTCCAGATGTGGCCTCACCAGTGCAGAATTATTACTTCCCTGGATCTGCTGGCAACATTCCTGCTAATGCAGCCCAGTTTGCTATTAGCCTTCTTGACAACAAGGGCACACTGTAGACTCATGTTTGACTCTAAGTTGATAAAACATAAGGAGAAAAAATTCATATCAAAATCCAAAAATTCTTTGAATCATTGAGGTTGGAGAATAACCTTTAAAAAGCTGTGTTTAAACAAATATTCACCTTCTGCTGACTGGATGATAACACCTGCCCAGCATTCAAAATATTGAAAATATATACATTTTATTTTTTCTACTTGGCTAGTATTGCCGCCTCTTTTCTTTTTGCATGCATTATTCTTTGGATATAGGGTCGTGCGTTTTTTCTGAAGGGTGTGGAATACTATGAGTTCATCTCCTTAAGGGAAAGGGCATGTTTCTGCCTGTTTTTGTGAGGTGCAGTCTATAAGGCTGATTAATTTAGTCATC
Organism: Crocodylus porosus; assembly: GCF_001723895.1. Classification (NCBI taxonomy): domain Eukaryota; kingdom Metazoa; phylum Chordata; order Crocodylia; family Crocodylidae; genus Crocodylus; species Crocodylus porosus. Next base: position 26,476,401 of record NW_017728907.1, on the reverse strand, counting down.
TTTAGTGAACCATGCAATGAACTTCTGCATCTTGATTTCTCTTCCTGCACATAGGATCTTGCTCATGCATTTATTCTACCCACATTTTGATATACCCATTAAATAATATTTTAAACTTGTATAGGCTCTGAAGCACTTTCCAGGCACTATTTAGCGAATCCTTGCATTATGCCTAGGATAATGAAATGTCAGATTTTATTATTATCTGGTTAGATAAATACAAGCACAGAGAGGATAAGTTACTTACGAAAAAATATTGGCTGTCAAAACAATAATACAATGTTAAAAAGAGAGAAGGAACTTGTGTTGGCAAATCCATGATAACTCTTCTGTACATCTGCTCTATCTTATGGTAAATAGAAGCTAAGCCCAGGGCAGTTTACCCCAAATGAAACAACTGTTAACTGTACTACAGTTTAGCTTTCTAGAGCTCTATTTGGGATAGATATACTTTTAACGCTGTTGCATCTGTTGAGACCCAAATGAAATGCCTATGCTGTAGTCAGGAGGTGTGAGTGCACCAAAGGAAGCTAGCTTTAATTTAAATAGCTTTGGTAAAGAAGTTGTGACTAAGTGGTGGTTTGGGCTTTCACATGGGTTAACAACCCAGGGTTGACAAGTTTAATGTTACATTGTGTTGCTTTGCCTTCATTTTGTTACCAGAGTTAGCTGGTATTGAAAAAAAATGTGGCTTGGGTATACCTGCCCATTCTGCAGTCACATGTACAGTAAAGATATACCCTAAGATTTCAGAGCTACTCAGTGTTGGAACCTTTTAACCCAGTATCCCAAATACCAAAAACTGGGTGAAACCAGTGCATAATGCCCTTCCAGTCATTAACTGTGAAAAATATCTAGCTCTTGCTGAATCTATTCATGGTCCAGTATCAGAACTGGAATATGAGAGAGAATCAATGTTATTGTATCAAGACTATAAGTACGTCATTTCTACTGATTCAGAGAAATAGCAAGTAAGGTCCCATGGATAGACAGATTGAAAGATAAAAGGGTCCAGCAGTCCTGCTAGATCCTAAAGGACAGAGTATTAGAGGGACAAGGAAACTATTCTAACGAGGTGGATAAAAAACCCCCTCAAAGAGCCTAAGGTTGTTACACAAGTAGGTTCTTAGCTACCTCGACATCAAAAGAGTGGAAATAAGGACATACAAGCAGTGAAAATAAGGGCAAGCCACTAAAGCAGGATGCCAAAAAATAACAAGGACTTTCAGGGACTGTATCAGAATGAGATATAGCTGGTAAGGGATTCTAAAAATATATCAGATATAAAAGAAAGACCAAGGAAACCCTTGGGTCTTTTCAATAGCAAGGAGTGAATTATTAACCAAAGATTCAGAAAGCAAACTGCTTAGTGAGCATTTTGCTTCACTTTTAACAAAACAAGCAAACAAAACAAAGCAAAAGCAAAAACCTGAGACAAGATGGTTAAAAAAAGATTAATGTTAACAAAGAACGGAACAGGCTGCAAAGCATGATAAGTGAAGAGAGTATTAGAGAGCTTCTGATGCATTTGAATAAATTTAAGTTGGCAGGGCCTGACAAAATTTATTCCAGACGTGGAAGGAAGTAGCTGAAGAAATCTTAGAGCCAATGGCAATAATTGCAGAGTTGTAGATGATAGGCAAGTTCTCAGGGAAATGGGCAAGGACAAACATAGTGTCCACATTTTAAAAGGGGAAAACGGAGGACCCAGAGAATTATAGATGTCGGTAAATCCAATCCGTGGAAGTTACTCAAGCAGTTTATAAAGTAAGCAATTTATAAGGCCCTGGAGCAGAATGGTGATCACCAGCAACTAGCATAAATTTATTAAGAACAGTGATGCCAGACCAGCTTGATCTCCTCCTTTGACAAGGCAACTAGTTGGGTGCATGAAGGGAATACAGTGGACATGTGATTAACCTCACATGTCATTCTTATAATTTAATTGGAGAAATGTAGTGTTCATAACTGGCTGAATAACCACAAGCAAAGACTGAAATAATGGTAGGTCCTACAGGACTGAACAACCACCATGATCCCTCTGGCTGTAGAGCAAGCTGCTGAATGCCATTGTAGCAATTTTGAAGATTGCTGGGCAGGAGGATGGGAGTGGAAGGGACTGGTAGGGAGCTGTACATCTGCCCATGGCTTGAAGTGATCCAAATCCAAAGCAATCTAGATCTGAGTGAAATTTGGAATTCTCCTGTATGTGTGTCCATGACCATAGTCAAAGGCTTCTTTATGTTGAAAGATTTTTGGCCTAAGTGGGGTTTGGGTTTGTTTGGTTTTTTTTAACAGGTGAGTATCTGTTGTGGCTTGGTAAAGATCTGCTCCTAAAAGATAAGCTTCAGGACCAGAATGCAGTTAGCACAAGCAATTCCATTCCTATTTGTTTCCTTAATTGTACAGTTTAAATAATTATTTCAAGTTTCCAGTTATAGTCTTGTATACATTTGGAGAACTGACTCCACCATGCTTCATAGAGTTTGAAGTATAATAATGCATTTAGAATATGAAAAATGTTAACATTTGTAAATAAATATAGTGCTCTCTGTGTATGCAAACAGTGCCTTTAAAACAGGGATATACCATAAAGAAAATTCTATTTATTATACTCTGTGTGAAAAAAGTATATATATTTTTAAGTTTAACCTTAAGACTTGGTCTTTCTAAAATTTGATCTTTGGGTTTTGATGGAGGTTTGTGCATGCTTATATGTGTATGTTAATAAAACTTTCTCTTTCATTGTTTCTTTTTGAATTACCGAGCCTTTAGTCTTCAATCCATCTAGGGGACAGGTGAATAAATGCATGACACAGGAATGTTTCCAAGAATGTCTAAGTGTCTTGAAGGACTAAATCCCATGTTAAAATGTGCCTAAGGTGCATTTAAACATCTTTGAATGTTGTACCACTGTTACAGTCCTATTTTTTTTTCAAGGGAAAAGTTTAAATGAGACGTAAAGGACAAATCCTGAACTCTGAAGGCCATAAGAGCTTTCCTTGGGTGAAAGCTCCAAAGTTTGGTCAAAAGTGAAAATCATAGAGGAAATGATTTTACAACATCCAAATTCACGTTAGAGTCATTGTATTATTTGTTTGTTAATTTAGCTCATTTGGAACATAGTCCTTCTAACTGAAGACTCCAGGCTTGAGGGCCCAGTCATGTTTATTGAGAGAATTCCTATTGAATTATTTTCATTGCAGGTACATGTCAACTTTATATTCTCACCCTGGTTTCCCAGAAAAGGGACCAAAGGAGATTAATCAAGAGTTGATGAACAACGTCAGTCACAATCCACTTAAGCTGCTGACTCCTCAGAAAATCAAACGCTATATTGAAGCATTGTGGAATAAGAAAAGTTCTGGGCAGCCAGTCACATTCACTGATATCTTTGGAATGTTGATTGGGGAAACACTTATTCAAAATGTAAGTGCATTTTTAGGTTATTAAAGCTGTGAGTTTGTTGCAGACTAAACTGGAGATACTGGAACTGATCCTTTTGTAATCTCGCTGCCATTTTCTCAAACAAGTTTAGCAGCAGGAATGTTTAAGAAAATACTGTGCAATAAGCTTTGAAAGTGCATCAATCCTGGAAGCCTATTATTTGCACTGGAACCAGAGTCGTAAGATTTGTATTGATACCAGAACGATACTATGTGCCCCACAAAACAAACAAAAAAAACATTTGATAATGTCTAAAGACTACTTGTAGATGAGGTTGACCGTATAGTATTCATGGGATTTATAAGTGAATTAATTTAAATTAACAGAACCATTCAAGCACTCAATCTGTCCATGCACATTCTGGGAACAAATTATTCATTTAGGATACCAGCCAATATCCATTTATCTATATTTTCATTATATGAACATTTTATCACAATTTTTTCTGAAAGTGGAACAAAGGACACTGTAATGTAGTATTAAGGATAAGCCTTGTTTGATTAAATCAGGTTAAATAGACTTGTTAAAGTGAGTAAATTCTGCTAACAACTTATGTAGAGAATGATTGCTTAATTGCACTTTTCAGCTCAGTGCATGTAACACATCTTTGCATGTATTCATCTATTAATAGATTATTATGGATGTCTCATACTTTCTGATGGGCATGTGTATAAATTATGCAGGAAATGATCTGTTCCAAGATAAAAGACTGTAGCATATTAACAACAAAACAAACAACTCTGGAGAAGGTGGTATATTGACTGTATTCCCAAGGATGAGGGGATGTGTGTACATACTGTACTGTAAGGTTGACAAGAATTATGTCATATGCCTATTTACAGAAGTATAAACTAGACCTATAGCTGAATATAGAGGTTTACACAAATCACTGAGAGAGCTGAATATATGGCCCAGGATTCCTGGTGCTCAGCCCTTTGCCTTAAGCAGCAGACAACATTTCTTACCTATTGACATATGGTAAATGATATTAATGAAATGGCATGAGACTAAGAAAAAAAATGTTTGTAGTATTAAGACTTTAACAATCTTCCTAGCTCCCTAACGTGTTTTCCAAATGTTCATTCTTGTTTTAAATAAAAATGGAAAACAGGAACCATCACTATCCATGAACACTGCTGTCCTGCCCATCATTGTGTGACACACTGACTTTATATTATCAGTCTCAAGTTAAATTCTCAAAATACTCCCAATGATGGCACTAAAGTCCTCCTGAATCTCAGGTACAGCAAATAATTCAATGAGCACATGAGCTAGACTCTCCAGGTTTTAGGCAGCCACAATTTTATTATCAGCGAGGTAGCTGCTGTGCAGATTTGTGACATTAATACAGGTTATCTCTGTTTTCATAGTTATGCATCTGCGGATTAGTTGAATTTTTCCTTTTGATGTGCCCTGTCTTTCTTTATGCAGCGAATGGATAACACCTTGAGCAAAATGAAAGAGAAAGTCAACAATGCTCAGTGTGCTCTGCCCCTCTTTACATGTCTTCATGTCAAACCAGATGTTTCAGAGCTCATGTTTGCAGGTATTTTTTCATTCATTTTGTTGAATCATTTTGTTTGTGGGGTGCTTCTTTTTTTCTATTAAAAGAGGGGTTTTTTTCTTAGTATTTTTTGAGAACATTTATACCCTAAGGATTTAGGTCTGGAACTACTGGCCCAATTACAATGATTACAAAGCAGGTTGTTTTAATAATAAGCAGCGATTACATTTTAATTATGTTAACTTTATACAAGCTGGACTTAATGTGATCAGATTTTCAGTCAAAAACAGAATTGTTGTATATGTGGAAGAGAGACAAGAGAAACCTAGTTAGTATAAGATATGTTTAAATCTGGTATCCAGATCCCTCTGCAGCTCTCCTCTTGAAACTTGCTCACTGTGCTGGACCCTGCATGTAATATTTGTTGGCTAGACAGCACTGGCGAAGTTCCTGCCTTGCACAGCTTCAGTGTAATCCTACTGACCCTGTAGTAGACTAAGAAAACAAGACTGAATTACAAGCTTTGTTGTGGAAGTGCCAAAACCTGCTATTGAATACATGCCATTTAGGCATGCAAAGAGAAAGAAAATTTAGCCTGTAGTTTCTTTGTGTTCTGTCATCTTGCTGAAGACTAACAAGCCATACTTTAAGTTAATCAAGATTAGTTTTAGTGTGCACTAAGATCATTTACTGTAAATTTTAAATTGAATTTTGTCTGCTTTTTGCTTGGTAGAGTTAGGATTTTTGAGTTTCTCTTTTCAATGGAATGATAATTGAAAGCTTTATCATGCTGTTTTTTCCTGTGAAAAATATGTTTTTTATGTGATTAAAAAAAATGCCAAGTACTCAAAGAATGAATTGTGAATGCAGAGACACTCTAATTAAAGCACTCCCCCCAAACTCCCGGAGCATGTGTATAAATGTCAACAGGGATTAAATAGCAGAAAATCTGGCAGAGCCAGGTATTGAACCCAGATCCTTTGAGTAGGGATGGCTGAATGGTTTTCTGTCAAGAATTTTTTGTTAGAAAACTAGTGTTTCAGCTAAATGAAAATGAAATATCTGCTTTCCTCAACATATTTGACTTCTTGAAAATCTGAAAGGTTTCAGTAGAAAAATGAAAATATTTTATTTCTCAGGTAACAAACTGAAATTTTCAGACAAAAATATCTCATTTTTTGACAATTTCTAATCTGGAATTCATATTGAGTATTTTACAAGCAAGTTCGTCACTCCTTTTAAGTATATTTTTAATTAGCAGTGATCTATTTAGGATTTCTGTCTTTATCAACAAAGATTTTAATATGGTTTTAATTCGTGTAAGCTTTTTTCCCCCTGTTAGAGTACTAAGATTGTTTTCCCTGTTAAAATTTAGCAACTTATCTTGACCTGACGCACAATAGATGTTGAACAAAAGTACTTCCACTTGCTTACTTATTAGGTCAAAGATAAATCCTGTCATGTTGCTTCTTGTTGAAGTGCATTAATCAGATAACATTCCTCTCAAAAGTGATGGTGCAAGATTTCATATGACTGCTAATAGTTTTCATGCTTAAGGCTCTTTATGTTCATTCTATTCATAGCATATCTGACCCTGATTGTCCTGGTCATGCCCAGAATTGTAGTAATCATTATTAACTAAACATAATTAATATGATTTATTTCAAGAAGCATTTGGTAGAGGCAGTTTTTCTTTTTTTGGTGGTGGGGGGGGTAAATACCTTAATATTTACTGAAGTGAAGCTTGATAGGCATACCTACTGTGGGAAGGGAGAAGTAGAACTTGGCATCTCAAGGGTTTTAATTGCAGTCTTTGCAAAATGCTTTATGTAAGACAGACTCATTCAGTGATCTTTCCTGCCTTTGCAATGGCAAACTAATTAAAAAGTGGTAGTTAACTGTGTTAGTTTGAAGTCAGGAAGAAGGCAGGGTGAAATTGCACTTTATAGACTAACTGAATCAGAGATGTATAAGCTTCCATAAGCAACAGCTCACTTCATACAGCTATGAAAGGCTACCCAGAGATCAGGCTTTCAACTGGGAGTGCTTTAAATACAAAAACAGGGAAAGTGGGGAAGGGAGGAGAGAGGGCAGTGCTGGGAGAGACAGAGGGCTTGAGAGAACAACTAGTTTATAAAGTGCCACACTGCCCTGCCTCTTTTAGTATAATTCTGTAATCAAGCTATGCATTCTTACATTAGGGTTGTTATTCTTAATTAGGGTGCTATAGCATCCTGGGATGCCATGATAGCCTTTGAAGTTTGCCAAGGGGAGAGAGCAGATAAGTGAGATAAGAGCAGACTCAGGTAAGGAGATAAGGGCAGGCTCTTTCTTTCCAGCTGCTCCTTTCCTTCTTTACCGCTCTTCAAGCAGGCACATACTATGATAAAGAAATAGTTTTTGAAATAAGGTCCTGCTCAGAAGTTACGGAGGGGTGCCTTGAGTCTAAAGAGGTTGAGAACCACTGCATTAGGGCCTCCTCCCCCAAAACACTGAAGTCAGCTGGGAATATTTCCATTGAGTTCATAAGGACTTGAATCAAACCTCTGCTGAGCTTCTGACCCAACTTATTTTGATAAAAGTGTCTGAAAATCAGTGCTGCTACAAACAGACATAAACCATTATTTTATAATAGACGCATCATTACTTTATGTCCAGCCATTGTTTACTTAAACAGGATTTATTCTATGTAATAAGAAAACAGAATGGAATGGTTTTTGACAATAACCACAGATTTAAGCTTAATTTTCTTGCAAGCATTTTGTTCAGTACAATAAAGAATACTGCACCGAATGCATACAATTGGCCATTAAGGCTAGGGACAGACATTCAAAAACCCGGAGCCTGAATTGATTTAACCATTGCAGGTTAGTCTAGCCTGCCTAGTTTGAATTGGTTTGTGACAGCATAGACGTTCCCTCTGGACTGAGGCAGCGTGGGCACATGCCTATAGTTGCTCAGGACAGGATCCCGAGGGCACTAGAGCATGCCCTTGCCTTCAGGGAAGCTGTGCTGTAGGGAGAAGGGAAGACATGGCCAGTTTAGTCTGAACTGGCCAGAGAGGGGTTTTATTCCCACCTCCCTGTTCCACCAGCGGGGACCCGAGCCAGGTTTGCTGGGTGCTCACCCCTTGCTCCTGCAGCGTTCGGCCACCATGGCCCCGGAGGCAGAGGGGGCAGGGAGGAGATTATTTTCCTCTCTACCCTTGCAGTCCCTTGGGGACAGCAGATGGGTCTGCCCGCCCAGATCACGTTTTCTCCTTACTTGGGGCAAGTGGTGGAATAAGCCCCCTGCTGCCCGCTCTGCCAGATGCTGGTGGGAAGGGGAATAACCCCCGTTATTGCCCCCCTGGGTGCTGCCAGCTGGCATCTGGCTGTGCCCCCACCTGGCTGCTGTACCTGGAGGGTACAGGGCCCTGGATATAGTGTCAGGGAGCACGAGCCCCTTCTCAGCAGGGGAGCCACACTGTGGCACGCAGACCTGTGGTGGACTGCACACTGCAGTACCGGGGCTTGGAGGGGGCCAGAGCCCTCCAAGCCCCCTCTCCCCCAAGTGCCATGGTCCATAGCAGCTTTCCCCGCCCTGCAGTGCATGCCCTCCCACCAGGAAGGGGCTTGTGATCTGGGAAACCGTGAAAGGGGCTCCTGCCCCATCACTATCAGTTCTCCCTTGCCCTTCCAGTGGCTGCACTGGGGCAGGGCCCCTTGGGGGGGCAGGGAGTGGGGTTATTCCCCCCTCTTCCCCTGGCACACTGCAGCAGGGTCTGCCCACCTTGACTTCCACCGCAGCTTGCCCTGTCCCTGGGGCAAATGGCAGAATATTCCCCCTCTGCTGGATGCTGGAAGAAGGGGGGCAGGAGGGGGCTTATTCTGCTGCTTTCCCTGGGCACAGAGGGAGTGGTGGCAGCAGCCATGGTGGGCAGACCCCACTGCAGTGCCCAGGGGGCAGAGGGGGAAATAACTCCGCTCCCTGCCCCCCACCTAAGGGGCCCTGGTTGCAGCATCTGTTCCCCCCTTCTCCCATCAGGCTGCTGGAGTGGCGAGTGGGGAGAAACTGTGATGGAGCAGCAACCCCTGTCATGGCTTCCTGGAGTGCAAGCCTCTTTCTGGCAGAGGTGGGGGGGGGGAACTTCTATGGATTGTGGTGCTAGGGGCTGCTATGAGGGCTCTGGTCCCCTCCAGGCCCTGGTGCTGCCGTGTGCAGTCTGCCACAGTTCTGCCCACCCCACAGAAGGTCCTTCTGCTGAGAAGGGACTCGTGCTTGCTGACATTATGGTAGGGGCTGCTGCCCCCATCAAGGATCCTGCTCCCTCCCGCTTCAGTGGTGGAGCAGGGGTGTGGTCAGATGCCAGCTGGCATGGCCCCTGGTGGGCATGGATGGGGGTTATTCTCGCTCCCTCCAGCATCCATCTGAGGGGACAGGAGGGGGCTTATTCTGCTGCTTGCCCAGGGTGGGCAGACCTGACTGTGGTCCCCCAGGGAAGCTGGGGTAGAGGGAAGAATAACCCTCTGCCTCAGGGGTCATGGTGGTCATGGCTGCAGCAGTGGAGGAGGGGGCATACCCAGAAAACCTGAGTCGGGACCCTGCCAGTGGGACAGGGAGGGGGGAATTAAACCCCTCTCTAGCCAGGCTCCTGCCCCTGCCTTTCCCTGTTTGTCTGGGGAGCAGAGGGGTGGGACCAGCCCTGCTGAGTTGGAGCAGACAGCTAATCCCAGAAAGCATGCTGGGATGCTAGGGGACTCTGGTTTAAGTAAACCAGGAAGGGATCTGGGACAAATATTGCATAAACTAGTTTGAGCCAAATCAATTAACTACCTACATTCAACCATGTTTATCTCAAACTGGTTTCAGCCAATTTGAAAGTGGCTTATGTGCACTGAATGTCTATTCTGTTACAGGTTTAAACCAGTTTCTGATCACTTAAACTGGTTTATGTGTAATGTCTGTCCCTAGCCTAAAGCTTCTGTCCCTCAGGTCAAAGTTTGCCTCATGTCAGTCTGAGTCCTATCCTGCTAGTCAGATAGCACCTGTCTCCCACTAGGCAGTTGACTGAACCAGAGGTCAGAGTCCTTTAATTACAGGTTAATTTCCCTAGGCTGTGCTTATGAATAAGTAAATTATTTTCTTTGAAGATACCATGACTATATCACATGGATGTAATTACTTGGTGTTCTGGATGCTCTGTTCCTAAAGCTAGGTTCACCATTAAAATTAAAGTACTAAAATACATTACCTAGCAACAAGTATCTTTCCTCCTATCCCAATACATGTAAAAAAAATACTTCTTGGGTAACCCCCCTTCCCACCCCCCCACCTTTCCTCTTGCTTGTCATGTCTAATGGAATTATTTTCTGTTATAGAAGAAAGACTTTCTCCCCAGGTCCCTCAGTGAGCCCTAGCCTACTTTGGCCAGTGAGTCTCTCTTGAACCCAGTTGATCCCCAGTTTTGTTTTTCAAACCCTAAGTAGGGACCCCCTTGGCCTCATCAGTGTCTCAGGGCACTGGTAATCTTAAGGGCTATTTGTGGCCTCCTCTTGCCCCTACAGACACATCCGTGCTTCACAGACGTCATTCTCACCAGTTACTTCCTTATATAGGCTTAGCCTTCTTAACCATAGTCTACGTGTTACTCTGGCTGTCTACTGGTAGCCCAGGCCCACTGACACCGGTATTGCCTTTCAATCCCAGCCTCTTGTTAGCCTAAGGCTGTCTGTGTTGCCCCTTCTGGGATCAGGCCCCAGCCCTCTCAGTCACAAGCCACCTGCACTGATGCCTACTCTCAAGTTCAGGCCCTGGCCTGCTTCTGTCTTGCATCCTTCCCCTGGCAGAGGTCAAAACATAGTGTACCACTCAGGCACCCATGCTTTCTTGTTTTTTCTCTCTCCAGCCTCCAGTATAAACTAGAACAAAAATCTAAGCAATTGCTTCAAAATCAAACACTTCCCTTCTGGGTCAAGTCTGGGCAGAGCGGGGTCCTCACTACTGTCAAGTCACCTTTGCTAGCTCTGTAGTAGGCACTTTCAGGTATTATGGCTCCCTGGCTGCCTACTCCCCTGCAGCTAGCCCATAATACGTGGTTTTCTAACCACCTGTGGACACCTCTGCTGCAGCTTCTCTTTTAAAGTAACAGGAGCCCCTTGTTCTCTGTTACAGGTATCATTTTCATTTTAACCAGACTCTTGAATTTTACCAGTAACTGATATTAAGCTTGATATCTTATGACTCCCTGGAATATTCCAAGCAGATTTTTCTTTTAGTTTCTCATCTGTCCTTTTTAGTTTTATAAAACACCTCAAGTCAATTATTGTTAAAAATCATAGGTAGGAGCTAAGACATCATCATTTTGTTTCAGTTGTTATTGTTATAGTTTCTTTTGCTAATCATTGTTGTAGAATTAGCATCTGGGATAAGAGGACTTTCTGGTGGCTATGAAGTAGTATTTTCACAAGTGCCTTCATTTCATATTTAAACAAACTCTACCTTATTTCTAGAACTACAAAGAGTCTGACAAGAACAATTACTACAATAAAAGTTGTATTGCTAATAGGAAAATTGTACCCCCTTTGATTCTATGTTCAGTGATGCCCATTCCTTGATACATGGCTGATGCTGAATCTAATTAAATTTAGGAACTAGTTTGTCTGATTATCCCATTGTTTATTGAAAGTCAGTGGAATTTAGGAGAATCAGTGCACAAGATGCTTTTGAAAATAGGGATTAGATGCTTAAGTAATTTAGTTGCTTCTGAAAATGTAGTTGCTTTTGAAAATTTTACTCTTTACCTTAATTGTGTTGTATACAGTCCATAATATTTTTTTTATATGTAAACTTTAGAAAGACAAACAAAATTGTACATACATTTAAAATGTCTGCATCACTTGATATTATTTTGCCTGTTTATCTTATAGTTTGTTCCATGCCTTAGTTTTTTGCGGGGGGTCCAGATTTCATTACCTGGGATTTCTTCAGAGCTTTAGGGAATGTTAAAATAAACAATTTCACTGGTACTCATTTGTCACCGTGCCCCTATTTTCAGGGAGATTATAATAAAGGTTCATAGATTGTAGAGTCAGAAGGGACCATGAAGGATCATTGTGTCCGACCCTCTGCCCTAGGCAGGAAAGAGTGCTGAGGTCATACGACCCCAGCCAGGTGTCTATCTAGCCTCCTCTTGAAGACCTCCAAGTTAGGTGACAGTACCACCTCTCTTGGCAGCCCGTTCCAGATTCTGGCCACCCTTATTGCGAAAAATTTGTTCCTAACGTCTAACCTGAATCTACTCTCCACTAGTTTGTACTCATTATTCCTGGTTACTCCTAGGGGTGCCCTGGTAAATAGCACATCTCCAATTCTCTGGTGTCCTGCCTTGATAAACTTACAGGTGGCTACAAGGTCTCCCCTCAGTTGTCTCTTTTGAAGGCTGAAGAGATCCAGATCTCTCAACCTCTCCTCATAGGGTATTTCATGGAGACCACTAATCATACGAGTGGCCCTCCTCTGAACCCTCTCCAGATTCTCCTCATCCCTCTTGAAGTGCAGCACCCAAAACTGGACACAGTACTCCAGCTGCGGCCTGATCAATGCCACAAAGAGGAAAAGAACTTACAATTTAAAATATAGTGATCACATGTTGGTGCCTCAACATATTGGTGATTCACACTGACAAATCCAGATGTAATGCATCCTGTTTCTAATCTACGTTTGCTACATTTTTTATTCCTTGGTTTGTTTGGTTTTTTCTGCCTAAATTTGTTTTCACTAGGCTCTTGTTGTGGCAGAAGGGGCTTAACTGTGGTATTGAGTCATCTCCCATTGAAGTCAAAGGAAGTTTGACCTTTGTCAAGTTACCCTCTTTGTAACTTGAATGACTTCCACAAGTTTTTGGGGATGCTTGCAGTACATGAATCCTGGAGACATTCTTTTAATAATCACTCCATCACTTTTTCCCATCTGAAAAAGTGACTGTCTTCCAAAATATTTCCATTCAGAGAATTGTTCCAGTTGTTTTTGTTTCCATATTAATTTCAGTCTGTATTTCTTTTTAGGGGGCAAACTTTAATTTCTTGTCTTCTTTATCATGTACAGATTGGGTGGAATTCAGTCCTTATGAGATTGGTATGGCAAAGTATGGCACGTTCATGCCTCCTGATACATTCGGAAGTAAATTTTTTATGGGGACAGTAGTGAAAAAATATAAAGAAAATCCTTTGCATTTCTTAATGGGTGAGTGATGGAAAACCAATGATTAAATGCTAAATGAAATCTTGGTGTCCTATAACTCTGCTCTCTAGTGCTTTTAGACGTTGGTATTTCTAGAACTACAAAGAGTCTGACAAAAAAAATTCTACAGTAAAGGTTGTATTCCTAATAGGAATATGGCACCCCCCTTGATTCTATTTTCTGTGACGTCCAACACTTGATACATTGTCACTGCTGAACCTACTTAAATTTAGACACTAGTCTGTCAAATAATCCCATTGTTTATGCTATTCAGAGGAATTTTCAGAAAATAATTATTTATATAATTGTAGGTCTGTGTTGGTCTCCAATTTGTTCATTTCTTTATTTTCCTCTTTTTCAGGTGTCTGGGGGAGTGCATTTTCCATATTATTTAACAGGGTACTTGGAGTTTCCAATTCTCAAAATACAGGCCCCACCATGGAGGAAGAATTAGGTAATGTGAAAAAAAAATTCAAATACATCGACAAGCAAAACAATCGATATTACGATTCTAATGAACTGATAACTCCAACACTGCTATTGCGGTTACTGCTTGTGGGAATATGATACTGTGCAATTAACTTTCTCTTGCATATGAAAAAAACAGGGAAAGGTATTGCTATGAAAGGACTTGGAGAACTGGGGAAGAGAATTGGCAAAAGCCCATTTTACTTATTTTAGCCTGAATTGTACGCCTGAATTGTAGAATACCTACTTCTAACCAATGTCAAGACTATTGGAAAAGGGATAAAGTGTGTACTTTAAACAAACAAACACACAAAGCCATATGACTGTATAAATACACATCTAAAAAATTCTTTCAAGATTTCACATGCTCAACTTCTGAAACCAAAGGCTGACAGGTTAGCTTTATGTTAACAAATCTCTTGTGTCAGGAGGTACTTATATAGTTACAAATTTAAAGTACAAAAAACTCTGTTCTATTTAATAGTAAGGTTTAATTCTACTTTGTTTTGATTTTCCATGTGCCTCCTTCCTTTCCACTATCACCTACTGCTAGATAATGTGCCATTATTTGCATTTGCATTTGAGTGGTGAAATAACCAGAGTTTACTGTAAACTTTTTCATTACGTGGTTGCCAGTTCCATTCCATGTCAGGTTCACTTGGATGATGGCGTATATGAAATAAGTTTAGCTGTTCAGTTCTTAATGAGAATGTGGAAATGGTTGCAATAGTGTACATTTTCTCCAAATTTTAGAATATTTATTTTAATCCTTTGGTAATGGACTGAGTTTAACTTTCTGTGCTGCATCCAAGAATTTGGATGAGGTGCACACACAAAAGTATTTAAACAAATAAATAAATTGGACTAATTAATGGTCCTTGTAATAATTTGAGAAGAAACGAGGGCTGAATGTGTGTAAAAGCTCGACTGTCACTTTTCCCTGAACTCATACATATATTGTTTATACAACATAGGGAAATTAGCTCTTCTGCATTCCTCCAGGTCTGTGGATATACTAAAGAAATCAGTCTCTATGGTTCTATCTTGTATATTTTGTGAGCAATAATACCTGCTTTTGGGGGAGGGGATTCATCCTACACTTAATACAAATGTCTGTCTATTGGAGGTTTTTTAAGTTATTGAACCTTAGGAATTTAGACTATGTCCAGCTAAATACTTCAGGACAGGCTTATTCTTACATACGAGAGTCTCTACTGAAATCAATAGGATTGCAAATGCATTTACAATTATGTGTTCTTCTTAAGTCCTGTTCTAGCGAAGTCCTTATTTGCACTCTTCTTTAAAATCTGTTTCCTGAATTATGATAGTAAGAGGACAAACTGTCCCAGTTTAATTTTTTTGTATATGGAAATGTCTCTCCCTTCACTTTTTATTAGAAAACAAACATTTTTTGTTTAAGATGTTTTATTTTCATTAGAATTTTACAGAAATACAGAATCCCTCAAAGGGACAGTTTATCCTAGAAGGACTGACAAATTACCATATGCTTGCACAAGCTTAAAACTAACTGGTGAAGTCCTGGTCCTATTGATTTTTAATGGACTTTAATGTAAACAAGTTTTTGTCTGAAAATTACAAACTATCTTTAAAAGTTAAATATTCTGTTTCTTGTGGGTGTTCCTTTAAAACAAAAATAGGGGACATCCAACATCACATTTTTGGAATCTAATAGTTGCCTTTTTAGGTTGTTAATTTTTACCCTGACTTATATTCTTTGTCATCCCCCAGGAATTTGTACGCGTTTGTCTTTGTTGCATACTTGTACATTGACGAGAGATTGGGTAGTGTCTTGAGGACCTATTGAATTAAAATACCTAAGGGAAACGATGCAAAGATGAAAGCTCCTGTAGCTCTACTTTTTTTTTGTAGTCTAATAGGCCTGTATTTATAAGTCTGTATGGCTATAGCCCCTGTAAATATCTACGTAGATGCATAATTATTGGCTTCCACATATAATACATTGAGGCAAAAATTCCTCATATTAACCTGTACCTCAATCGTATTGTCTGTTTTGAGTTAGCAGATTTATCAGCAGTGACAGTAATACTTGTCTCCAGCTAATTTATGTATGGTTGGATGGTAGCTTGATAGAAAAAAAACTTCTAAAATAAGAATTCACTGTCTAGGCTTAATTCTTGCATTGCCTTTCTGTGTTAAAAGGGTGTTTTGTGACCAGTTTGTAGATTTTTTTAAAGATAAAACCAGTGTTCATAATATCTATTCTATTTTATGTGAAACTGGTTTGAAAATATCCTTATTCACCTTCAATAACTTAATGCTTGTCTTCAGATTCCTATTAGAGGCCAATAGCAATATAAATTATCTCAGGGCAACATGGGAGAGTATAATGGTGGCATTTGCAAAAGACCCTGGAGGAGCTGGACACTAGTCCCTATTCACTAAACTACAATAATATTTTGTATCTAATTTCTTTAGGCTGCTTTCAAAATCCCAGCTGAACTCCTAACGTCTAAACTAAGACTGTGAACTTAGCAAGTTTGTTTCTTGCAACACACTGCCCATGTTTTTAATTGAGAATGTTTCCAATACTAGATTGCTTTTAAAACTACTTTCTTTCAATTCAGCTACAGCAAAATAAAAAACAATGAAAAAGGAAAAGCCATTGTGTTGCATGAGCAACTTCTCTTGATTATTTTAAATGTATTTGAATACTTTAAGTTTTCCTGCTTCTACATTTAAAGAAAACAATGTTGCTTAGCTACACTGTGGTTTCAGACATACACATTCTCTTTACTATATATACCATATATATATAGTATCAATATCAATATTTCATATCAGTATTTCATACTTAACTTTTTAATGTTTTTTTAAGGCTCTGGAAATCTTCCAATTAGCCATATATTTAACAATTTCAACCTGAATTTTATCCAAAATCGTCACAAAGATGCTATTGTAGTAGAAGGTAGATTCTGGGTAAATAATTATCTTGAAATTTGCTCCTCTCATTTGTTGTCTCTTTCTCGTTGTCTCTCTCCTTCTCTCGCTCTCTCAATGAATGAAACAAAATATAAAATGGCTGCATTTCCACCAGTGTTAAGTATTTTGGCCTAACAGCTCTCTTTTTTCTTTAAAAATTACTTGCATAAAGTTGCCCTTAAGTGGACCACAATGTAGTTTATTTTATTATTTGCTAGCAGCCATAGGGAAATCAACTCTGGTACATGCAGGTGTAACTTATAATAAATGTTGGGTAAAGTTATATGTTTTACTTAGATCACACTAGTTTTGTGGAATATTAGGTGGTGTTAAAGTTAGAATGTACTGCGAGCAGTTACACGTAACTTTACCGTTGGTGAGAAATACACATGCTTGTAGCAGGGCTACTTAAAAACAAACCCATTACTTCAGAGAATTTTCTGTCTTGAAAGGGGAGCCTACTGGTTAAAGCTTAAATATTGTTAAAAAGGACAAAACATTTTTAGCTAAAAGTGGTGAATTTAATAAAAATGGGGAGAGTGTTAGATCAAGGGCTTCATCCTGCACCGTTGAAGTCAGTGGGACTTTTGCTTTTGGCCTGAGAGGAGCATAAACTGGCCAGAGGAATTCTAAGTCTAATTTACTGGTCACATTGGCAAAAAATATAATGGGTCATCATTTTTAGATCTTTTCCATTTGAAATGAATGAATAGAGCCCAAACAAAGTTCTATCAACTATGTCCAACAATACATTAAGACAACGTTTTTGGTAGGTGCGCTACAAGTTAACTCTGCAACCTTTCCAATTGCCACTCCAATCCCCTTCCCAATCTGCTGCAGTTTTTCTGCCCTCTGCTCCCTGCCCCATCTTCTGCTTTGCTTTATGCTTTTTTCCATATCTGCCACTGTGCCACTTGTTTCCTTTCTGATCTCCCACGTGTGATGCACAGAGGCTGGCTGTGCCACTTGTGGCATATGTGTTGCAGGCTGGCCACTCCTGCATTAAGGTATTTTAAGTGCCTTGTTAATTTTCACATCCTATCACAAGCACTGTATGATGATACACCTTGAATTATTTTGAAATTCGAGGTCATTTTTAATGACAATTCTACAGTTGAAGATAATGCGGGTTTTCTTTCAACAGAAAATATTAGGCTAAAACATCTTGTGGGCAGTGATAGTTCAGACAGTGAAGATGAATCACAGAAACCAAAAGGTAAGGAAAAACAGATCCTAATGCATACTTTCCTTACTATGCATGCTTGTCTTACCCTATGCATAATGTAAGTTTTCCTTTCTAAAGAAAGATGATTGTTATGACAAGAGTAAGTGTTCAGGAGCATGTGTTCCTATCATATTATGTATATACTCCCAAATGGGCTAAATCCTGCTTGTCTTACATTTCCCTTTATAGTTTTGCTCCACCTGTAGCCAGTGGTAAAATACTGCTTGAGGCGGCAGTCCTCAAAAAGCGTATCCCTTGACTTCAGCTCTGTGATAGAGACACTGAATGAGAAATTTCACAGAGGCCTTTTATTTGTCATCAACCTTGATATATAAATGACCATCTCTTACAAACTCATGCCTTGCTTAATATCAGCTCTATAAGCCAGAGGTATTGTTTCAATGCTCTTCATAGAGGTCTGTACTATGATATATGCCTAGAAAATAAGAGTTCTTGAGCTAGTAACATCATAGGCCATGTCCAGTTAGGTGTGGACATTTGTTTTACTGGGGACAACTAGCAGTGGAACATCTTATGCCACTGCTAGTTGCCCCTGGGGAATGCCTGTGTCATGAGCGTGCTGGCATGCAGCAGGTTACCCTGGGTGGGCTTTGGGAGGTTGGGGCCAATAGCTCTGCAGTCCCCAGGAGCCTAACCTGGGGTATAGAGGGCTGACGAAGCTGCAGCCACATTGTTCTGGTAGCTGGGAGCCTGGCTGGCAGCTGGAGTGCGGCTTCGGCTGGCCAGGCTCCAGTTTTGGGTGGCATGTGCTGCTGCCAGGTGCACTACCCTGCTTTTATTTTGTGTGGGGTTTTTGACCCCAAGAGATTCCCAACTTCATGGTTATATCCAGATGAGCACGGTCATGTGGTATGTGATGCTGCAGACCTATCTGCAGTGACACACTGCACATAGAGGTGCATAAATCCTAGGGTCAAAAAAAGCCCTGGATCTCCTAGGGTAAAAAGCCCTCTCATGTTGCAAGGTAACAGTGTGGGATATGCCTGAATGTGTAGTGTATGGCACTGCAGACTGGTGTGTGGCATCACATACTGCACAGCCATGCTCATCTGGATGTGGCAATAAAGTCCTTTGCCAGCAAGCTAAATTTGTTGAACCAATTTGTTCACAGGCACCTTTAATTTGTTGGCAGCACAACCAGGAATCAGTGCCCATTGTTTTGAAGACTGCAGTGTTGTTCCTTTCTTTTGGTTGAAGGAGGAAAAATCCCCTTTAAATCAAATAACTCTCTATTTCCCTTCATAACAGGGAAGGAAGAAAGAGCAATTTGTTATTGTTACTGTTAATTTGTATATTTCCTCTGTATGAGGAAAGTGTTATGATGACCACTAGAAACCCATTTTCCTGCACAGTTTGCAGTTGTTCATCCAATGAACCCCCCAATTATTTGCAATGACCTAGGTAGCTTAAATAGTTTGGTTTGTGATACTGAGCACTTGGGTCTTGCCAATATATAAATGTGAACTGACATAGCATTGAATCTATACATTTCTGATCTCACTAGGCACAGTGGGTGCGTAAATACAACAGTACCATGTTTTATTCCACCTTTCCAGGCTCAGCAGGGATTTGTATGAAGTCTCAGGGCTGGGAGTATGGTGCAGGTAGAATGCCACGGAGAGGCCATGTTGGATGGGAACCCACAGAACATTTATGTTAGTGAAATTGACATCGTCTTCTAAATAAGTTAATTACATAGTGTGTGGACTAAACAGACAACTTGCTCTCCTGAGATAACTGTGCACCGTAGTGCTATTACAGTATTTCAGCTATTAAGGAAATAGGTATTCCAGATGAAATTGACTAGAGCTCTGGTAACGGTGTGTAAACTGGTGTAACTTATATTGGTGTACAGTTGCTTCTGACTTTTATGGGCAGTTTTACCTAGGGTTACTGACACCCTTGTACAGCTGCACATTGTGTCTGCTTCAGTGTAAATTGCCCTCGAGTAAGTGTCTTGTATATCTGTAATCTGACACTTCCACACAACAGATACACAGGCTTCACATCCTACCAACAATGCCAGGGATCCTAGCTGCTACCACAATGGTTGGCTAATGACATATTGGGCTGCATTACTAGGTGTGTTGCTAGTAGGTCAAGGGAAGTGATTATTTCCCTCTATTCAGCACTGGTGAGGCCACATTTGGAGTACTGTGTTCAGTTTTGGGCTTCCCACTACAGAAAGGATGTGGACATATTGGAGAGAGTCCAGTGGAGGGCAACAAAAATGGTGAGGTGGCTGGGGGACATGACTTATGAGGAAAGACTGAGGGAACTAGGCTTATTTAGTCTACAGAAGAGGAGACTGAGAGGTGACTTAATAGCCACCTTCAACTACCTGAAGGGGGGTTCAAAAGAGGATGGAGCTAGATTGTTCTCAGTCGTGGCAGATGACAGAACACCAAGCAACAGTCTCAGGTTACATCAAGGGAAGTTTAGGTTAGATATTAGGAAGAAATTTCTCACTAGGAGGGCAGTAAAATACTGGAATAAGTTACCCAGGGAGGTGGTGGAATCTCCATCCTTGGAGGTTTTCAAGACCTGGCTAGACAGAGCTTTGGCTGGGATGATCTAGTTGGAGATAGTCCTTCTTTGAGCAGGGGATTGCCTCCTGAGGTCCCTTCCAGCCCTAACTTTCTATGATTCTATGGTGCTATAGTAGTATCAGGGAAGTACACAGTTGCTCCAGAGCAGGGATTCCTTCAGCTCTTCATAAATGTTTTACATCAAGGGTATCAAAGAGCTAGTTTGTGTGCCAGATATGGCCTGCAGAGCCTATCATCTGCCCTGTGTCTGTGGGTCTCAGACTGGCCCACTGGATGCAGCATGCACTGGCCCTGGCCCCACATGCTGCACGCAGTGTACAGAGCCCATCTGGCATGTGCTACACATGGAGGTGGGGCTGGAGCTGCCATGTTCCGTGTGCAGTGCGTGGGCTCAGTCTGGAGCACAAGATGCATGAGATGCCTTCACATCACCAGCCCTACACCCTGTATCCTGGACTGGTTTGGATCAGGCCCACAAACCAGCCTTGAATGCCAGGTCTAGTGCATAGGGCTGGTGTTTAGTACAGGGGCCACATGCAGCATGCACCCTGGACCAGCCCCCACATGCTGCATGCAGAATGCAGTAGCCCCAGCCCAATCCAGCTCTGTGGGGTAGGGTGAGTTTGCCATCCCCGCTTTACCTAGACCCTATTTTCAGTTCAAGCATTGGACCCAGAGAGGCTTCTTTCAGTTTTATTAGAGTGTGGTCTCTGTGACTTCATTTGATAGCTTTGTATGTTAATGTGGTCTTTCTTAACATACAGGTACTGAAAATCCTGATGCTGACAAAGAACATGAAAATAGCTGTCAAGAAAGCTGGAAGCAGCGCATGTTCAGGGCCTTGGTGGGAGATAGTACCCTTTTCAACACTAGGGAAGGGCGTGCTGGGAAAGTGCACAACTTCATGCTGGGCTTGAACCTCAACTCTAGCTACCCACTATCCCCTCTGGCAGGCTTTATGACTCAGGAATCTGTGGATGAAGATGAAGTAGACATGGCTGTTGCAGGTTAGTTCATTAAATGTCCATACCTTACCTATCAGTTCATGAAAGTATAAACTGTGAGCTGCTATGAACTGAACATTTTCTTTTCTCTAATTAGAAGAAGGCGGTTATATTCATTTGTCCCTATAAAATTGTAAATACTAGATGTCACTTAAAAACTCAAGTAGCAGGGGGTTTCTAATGTGTATTTGTTAAAGTAACTATCCTTTTGAGTGATGATACAGTGATTATTGTATGCATTCCACTTTCTAAATATTTCTATCAGTCCAGAGGTGTTTATAATACTGTAATCTTAATATTTACTCTGGTTCTAAAACAGGCAGGAAGGTGGATAGTAGATTTGTGGAAGGAAATAACATTGGATGAAGACACATAGGCAGTTTTTTTTAAATGAGCCATCAAAACCCTAGATTTTTATTTTGAGTGGGAATAAAAATCTAGGGTTGCAGAGGGAGCCTGCTCTGTTTCAGACAGCAAGTTCTGAGGATAGATTACCTGGAAATTCCCTAGCTAAATGTTTATTACCTTTGACATGTTTTTGCACTATTTATTCATGCCTTCTCCTGGTAACACTACAGAGCCTAGTGCTTACAACTGCGGAAAGTTCTAGCATTGTGTCCAACAGCATTAACGAGCATGGCTTTAATGGCGTTTATAGATAGACATGCTCCAGGAGGTGGGGGTGAGTGCTTTAATTAGTAAGCCGCTCTAATTAAAAGCGCCCGAGCATCATGTGTATCAGCCCGCCTACCCTGAAAAATGGCGGTGGGGTACTTTGAACTAAAGCTCATCGAATCAGCTTTAATTCAAAGCGCCCCACCACCATTTTTCACTGATTTTCACCATTTGACACTGATACATGTACCACTCAAGGCTGCTCGAGCATGTTAATTTCAGTGCTCCAGCAGACTCAATTAATCAAGTCCATTCTGACACTGAACGGACTTGAGTAGTTGGACTTGAGCACTTTGGAGTAGTCTCGCTGCATGTCTATAGGAGACCAACATTATTTTAACCACTTGATGGATGACTTATTCAGCTCAGATCCCCACTCGCTGGAAGCTGCCTTCACACCCCAGCCAGGGAGCAGGAAGTGGGCTGGGAGAAATGGCACCAGCACTTGGCCCCAATGAGGATGCAGCCAAACCCCTCTGCTGTGAAGCCACCCAGCCCATGCTGGGCTGGGGCTGTTCTGGACTGTTGCTTATAAGGGTTGCCAGCTCCTGATCTATTCTCATTTATGCCATCATCCTTCCTACTTGGGAATCTTTGGCTTGATTGTCCCAGTTAAGAGCAGCCCTTGTTAAGGTGTAGACCTGGAGCTGCTTTCAGTCTAGAGGAACAACCTGTAATATTCTTTCTTAGTATCTGACTGCTTTCCAGAGCTCACCAGGGCTGCCCAGAGTGTGTGCTCTCAGCTTTCTTTTTTCTTCTGCAACTGGTTAATGTGTTATAGGAGCAAAGTCATGGCCTAGCCTTTTCCTCTGTCCCTTTTGATTTTGTAAGTGAGCATGCACTCCCGAAGTGAGGGAATAATTGTATAATTTCCTCCAGTGCAGCAGCTGCTATTTGGTTTGGCTTTTTGTGGGTTAAACAATCAGGTCAAAAACACACAATTCTCCCTCATCTCCATCTTAGTCCTCACGCATAGATGTAAAAGTCAGGTATCTTTTTCCAAGTTATTTGCTTTATTAAATCACGTGGCTTCTTACGGTGCGTGTGCTAGTGATCAGTTTTAAATATCTTGCCCTTTTATGCCAGCGGATATCCTCTCTATCTTTGGGGTATTGCATCATCTACAAGCAGATTCTCAGTACATCTCACTTAGTTAGACAAGTGATACTGCTTACCCTGTGATCAAATGTCTCAATTAGCTCCTGCCAGATCCTGAGATAACAAAGCAAATAAAAATGAGCCAGTATATATATATATATATTTAATTTCCATTATTTTAGCTATCTGAGCTTTAAAGTTGAACATAGGCTACAGTTTCAAACTTCTCTCTTGAAACAGAAGTGGTGCAATTTAAAAAAAAAAAATTGCTGGGTTGGTTTTTTTGTCCTTTTTAAAAATCTAAGATTGAGATAATCATATTATCATAGGAACTGGGCCTTCAAAATACAAACAAACAAAAAAACCCCCACATTATCGCAAGATTAGGGATAGTACTCAGAATTGGAAATACTGGAGCCAAAATACTCACTTGGTTCGTTCATTTCCTGCTTTCTTAGTTTACATTGGGCAATAGTTTTTAACTTTGTCAGCTATTCCTCTCAATGATATCACACAGTATATTGTAGATAGTATAAATGGTGACATCATTGATTTATCATCTTGCGATACCATGGAATTTCTCTCCTTTAGTAGTTTAGAATTTTGAAATGGAATAAAGGTAATGAAAATATATATCTTGAGTAATTTCCACCTTCTAGCAAAAAAATTTTTTTTAAAGGACTTTTATCAATTTTATTCTGGAAACAAGTTTACATTTTGTAAAATAAATAAGTAAATAAATAGGCCCCTAAAACCTGGTGAGAAGATCTGTTTTCACATTTTCAAACATTCCAATGAAAATACAGAGATTTGTGAGGGGGTAGGGTGGGGAGGGGGAATGTACCCTACAGTATTGAAATCAGAGTGATTTACATAAAAGAACCAGACTGAAATAGAAAGAAAATGAAAACAAATTGAGTTTTATTTTCATTTCTACCCTATAAGAAACATATATAGAATATAAATGTGTAGGTGTTTTTTGAATTTTTTTCACTTCTAGCAGTCAAAGTGCTAATATAGTGTTACCCAGTTTCTTTTATTTTAAAATGACATTAACCCTTTACTAGAGTTTAGGGAATATTGTTTTGGTCTCAAGTTTCATTATAAATAGTAGATTTCACAACCTTAATCAAGAATAAATCAAATTGAAGTGACAGAAGTTCTGTATCAGCTGTGCATATTGCTTTGAAAGCTGATTTTCCTTCTTGAAATCGGTGTAAGAAATTGGAAATTTCATATATCATTGACTAGAGTCTGTTAGAACATTCTTAAGTAAATAAAAAAAGTAAAATACTTGATTTGGGGATTACTGTGCAAAAATTTCCTTATGAAACCTGAAGTGCAAGAGGAAATCTATTTTAGGGACTATGAATCAATTTTAATGAGTTTCCATTACATAAAAAACACTTTTCTCTCTGACCACTCACTCTGTCATCTGTATATAATAAGGGTTGTGTAACTGGAGTTGAATTGGTGGATGTTGTAATTGAAACAAATAGTCTGAGTGCTTTGACTGATAATGTTCAGTATTCCTTGGATTATACTGCCCTCTGCAGACAAAAGTGACAGTTTTTAGATCATCATATCAAATTACCTAATTTTGGGAGCAAACTAAGACATTTGGCTGGAGGTTAGTTGTAGCAACAACCTACACTTCAAAGAAAAGGAAGCATTCACTTCATCTTTGGAAATATCTTTAAGATGTGAGGGAGAAAGTTCTCTCTCTAGTGGGAAGGTTTAACAGTACTCGGAGACTCTGCTGGAGATGAAAGGACGAGAGAAATTGTTCAATCACACACAAGCTGAAGAGTAAGCAGAGAGCAGTGGTTCTGGAATAAGCAGTTCAGGTGTAGGACTGACTTGAAGAGGGTTTTTTTCTATGCTAGTGATTTGGGGTGGCTGATTGGTGTTTGCCTTATGCAGGGGTGGGCAATTATTTGGGTTGGAGAGCCACTTAGGGACTTTTGATGAGCTGTCACAGGCCAGATCAGCATCCCTGCCCCCCCCTACATCCCCCTCCTGCACTGTGTGATGCTGGAAAGGGAGTCCAGCTGTCATGTTGCCCCAGCCCTGCTGTGCATCCAGGGACAGCGGGATCAACTGCACATGCCCCAGCCTGGGATGCCCCCTGCATCTTATCTTGGTGGGGAAGAAGGACTATGGGTAGTAAACAAGATGAGTTGGAAGCTGCATCCTGTGAAAAAAAAATACTGTCTGTTTGGCATTACAGAGACCTGGTGGGGCAGCCGTTATGACTGGAATGTCAACATGGAGGGTTACACTCTCTGTTTTGGAAGAATGGGGTTGGGAGAAAAGGTGGTGGAGTTTCTTTGTATATCAGAAATGCATGCACCTGTTCCCTGGTTCAGGAGGAAGAAGACAGCAAAGCCGATTGCATTTGGATGAAGATAAAAAGTGAAAGATGTGGCACTTACATAATGGTGGGAGCTTTTAATAGGTCACCTGATCAGAAAGAGGAGGTGGATGAGATACTCTTCAAGCAGTTGACAAAATCTATCCAAAGGCTATGGGATGGTACTGATGGGGGAGACTTTAATTTTCCAGATAGCTGCTGGAAGAACAATACAGCTACACATAAAATTCCAAGCCTGCTTCTACCTTGTGTGGAGGACAACTTTCTGTTCCAGGAAATGGAGGATACAGCTAGGGAATCATGCATCTTGGACCTTGTCCTGACCAACATGGAACAAATGGTGGAGGATGTGAAGGTGATGGGTAACTTTGGAGGAAGCGATCATGGTACAATAGATTTTCAGATCCTGAGACAGGGAAAGCATGAGGTCGCCAAAAATAGGACACTAGATTTCAACAAGTTGGCTTTCATCTGACTCAAGGAGCTAATGGGCATTGTTATGGGAACAGAAAATGAAAGATAAAGGTGCCCAGGAGGGCTGGGAGCTTCTAAGGGGCATAGTATTGGAAGCCTGACAAGAAACTGTCTAAACATGATGGAAGCACAAGAAGAATGGCAAGAGACCTTTGTGGCTGCACAAGGATCTTCTAAAATGTCTCAAATGCAAAAGGAAAGCATACATGCAATGGAAGAATGAGCAGATCACTAAGGAAGCGTACCAGGAAATACCCAGAACCTGCAGGGACAAAATCAGGAAAGCAAAGATAAAGAACAAGCTGTGCCTAGCAAAGGAGGTTAAAGACAACAACAAATAAGTAGGTTGCCCAGAAAAAAGTACCAAGGACACTGTATGTCCTGTGTTACCAGATTTGCCCATCCCTTTGGGATTCACTCATTTATTAGAGTTACATTTCTGAGGTCTCTGTAATTCTATTAATGTACTACTTGTGTTTCTATACGGAGCTCCATCTGCAAGCCCTCACCCCTAGTGGAGCTACCTTGCAGAGCTTAGTTTCAGTGGAGCTGGGTTCCTCTAGCTCCTGAATCAGTCGAACGCATACATACGCACACAGCTTAACGAAACATGTCTGAGCTGGCAGGGTTACTCAGCATTTCCAGGCTGATACCCTCATTTGGCCCCAGACTCAGCACGGAACAGAACACATCTGAGCTGGCAGGGTCCATCAGCACTTCTAAGCTGACACCCTTATGACCCATGGACTCAGCACACAACTTAATTCAGCAGGGCAGCAATAAAATCCATTCAGACACATGCACCCAAGTTAACAGAGCACGTCTGAGCAGGCAGGGTTATTCAGCATTTCCAGGCTAACACCCTCATGTGTCCCGAACTCAGCACAGGAACAGAGGACATCTGAGCCAGGCTGGGTCAATCAGCATTAACAGGCTGCCCCGGCTCAGCACTTCCCAATCTTTTGTACTAAAGGTAGTAGCTCCCTTTATTGAGCAAACCACACAGGACTGTTGGGCTTTACAGGGATCTTTGGCTTAGGTAAAAGAAGTGTTGCTGCAGTGCAAATGGGGAGATTGAAGAGAAAGAAGAGTAAATGAGGTTCAGAGAGAGTATGGCAACCAGCTGGACCATAAAAGTTATTTTATTGCCAGGTATATGAAATCTATAATGGCGCTAGTAGTAATAGCCATACAAGGAGAGACAAACATACAAAGCAGTTACAAAATTACACAGTTTCAATAGGATATTTGGGGAAGACTAGCTCAAGTTTGATCAGCAAGAGTCAGGTTTAGAAAGCTGTGCCTCGAGTAAGGGAGAGAGGAAGAGAGAGGGATTAAACCAAGCCTGAGGTTTAGAAAGTGGCCTTAAGCAGAGAGAGAGGGAGGGGGGGAAGAGAGAGACAGAGAGAGAGAGTTGGGATCTCACTACTCAGAGAAGCTTGAACCGGTTGAGGTTCCCAGGTGTTTGTTGAAGCTTGCAGACAGGCAGAGCCCTCAGCATGATCAGTGAAGGTGTTCCAGACAGGAAAGTGGAACTGTTGCAGCATTTTGAATCCAAGCACCAGAACAGAGACTTGAGCTTGGGTAGTATTTTTTGTAGGGAAACAACAATGGCTCAAGAAAGAACACTAGATTTGTTTATGGGTAAGCGATGACTTGTATACTGGATAATAGGACCTGATTAGTGCTGGCTATGGGTGGCATTACTCTGAGGGAGCTCACAATGCAAACAGGCAGATTCAGTGTTTTGGGTGCCAATAAAGGAGTCATTACTAGAATTGGTCTGATAAATGCTGAGCTGGATATGTGCAGACATGGGTTGATTAGCATTTGGAGTAGAGATCCCCCATCATGCAGTGCTCCCCATCTTCTCTGGTCCCAGAGTTCAGTGCGGTCCTCGCCTTGGAATTTCTGTCCTCCATTCTGAATGCTAGTGAAGGTACCTCCCTTTCCCATCTCTGATATAAATGGGACTGGGGGAGTTGCCTTAATCCTGTCCCCCTTATTCGGAGGGGTTTAGATGCGTCTCTCACTGCATCTTCATTGTCTTTTGCACCCCCCCCAGCAACCAGTCAGTGACTTGGGGGGGGGGTTCCCCACAGCCAATCTTGCTGACTAGGGGGAGTCGCCCCATGGCTAATCCCACTGACTGGGGGTTATCCCTGCAGCTAATCTTGCGGGGGGGGGTCCTCCCATGACCGATTGCGAGGCAGCCAGTCACTGTGGCTGCTTCTGGAAGTGGCTGTGGGATCTCCCACTTCCTGGCCAGCACTTGCAAGGGGGGCACCAGTGCTCCTGCTTGCCCACCCTGCCCATCTCCTAAGCAGCGAGCGCAGCTGGTCACGCCCCAGTTACCTCCTGTGCATCGTTACTGACCAGACCAATTGCTAGTATAATTTGGAAGCCGATGATCACCACAATGGGGTGAAGCATGATATTCAAAAGACCTGTTGCACTGGGGCTCCACGCAAGCAAAGACACCCACCAGGAGTGATGGCCTGTGTTTTTTTTATTGTAGCTGGTAGCCTAAAGATCTCCTGGTTGTTGTGTTGAATCTCAAGTTTCCCATTCTCTCCCAAAGTCCTGAGCCTTTTCAGTTCAGCTTGTAAAGAGGGATGAGTTAATAGTCTCTTGATGGCAGTGAGACCCATTCTCAGTGAAATGGCGGAAGCCTCTTTGTAGAGCTCAGGGTAAGCATTCAAATGTTGCATGGTCCATATAGGCACATAAACTTAAGATCACAGTTCCTGGATAACATCAAAGGACCAGTGAGACTGATTCCCACATGGTGGGAAGCATTCATCGTGTTTCTCCAATACTTGGTCTTCACAGATGTAACCCAAACCATCTTTTCTCCTACACCCTCTTGCAATTCACTGTGTTCCAAGGGAACTGCTAACTGAAGATGTAAAGAAGGCAAGTATGCTTAACAGATACTTTGCCTCAGTCTTCACAAAAAAATTAAGCTGCAGCCTGACACCTAACAAGGATTATCTGGATAAGGAAGGGGCAAGCTGAGGGAGGAGATAACAAAAGAGATGGTCAGAGAGCTTTTGTTGGGTCTGAATGAATTCAGGTCAGCAGGGCCAGATGAACTTTATCCCCAGGTCCTGAAGAAACTGGCAGAAGAAATCTTACAGCCTTTGGCAATGATGTTCATGAAGTCATGGGAGATAGGCCAGGTACCACAGGACTGGAAAAATGAACAGTATACTACCCCTCTTTAATGAAGCCAAGAAGGTGGACTCTGAGAACAACATATCAGTTAGACTCACCTTAGGAAGTTACTGGAGTATATCCTAAGGAAGGCCATTTACAAGCATATGGAGGAGAAAAGCAGCCAGGTTGGATTTATGAAAACCAAATATGTGAAACAAATCTGATCTCCTCCTTTGACAAAGTAACTACTTGGGCAGGTAAAGGGAATGCTGTAGATATAGTGTCATGGGAAGATAGATTGAATCTTGACTTTGTATCAGTATCAAGACTTTATCAAGGCTTTTGACAAGGTCCCTCATGACCATCTCATAAACAACTTGGAGAAATGTGGACTCAGTAAAACTATTACAAAATGGACCCATTGATAGATTGTAAGGGGATAGAAGGGACCTCGCAAGATCATTGGGTCCAGGCCCCATGCACTAGGCAGGAAAGACAACTGGGGTCAAGTGACCAAATGAGGTGACTGCCCAGTCTCCTCTTGAAGATTTCCAGGGTAGGTGATTGTACCACTTCTGGAGGGAATTTATTCCACAGTCTGGATACCCTAATTGTGAAGTTTTGCCTAGTTTTAAGCCTGAAATGTTCTTCCAGGAATTTGCGGCCATTACTCCTGGTTTTCCCTGAAGGTGCTGTGGTGAACAGTTGTTCACCAAGCTCTTGATATAGTCCCCTGATACAGCAGTAAGTTGCCACCCCTCAAGTCCCCTCTCAGCCTTCTCTTTTTTAGTCTGAAGAGACCCAAGTCCCTCAGCCTTTCCTTGTATGGCTTGCCTTTCAAGTCTCTGATCATACGGGTGGCTCTTGTCTGGGCTCTCAAGCTTTTCCACATCCTTGTTGACGTGTGGCACCCAGAACTGGATGCAATAGCTGCAAGCAAAGGGTAATTATAGGTTCATGTCAGAATGGCAGGAGTTTCGAGTGGCATCCTACAGGGGTCTGTTCTGAGCTCAGTGATGTTGAACATGTTTATTAACTATTTAGATGATGGCATAGAAAGCTTCTTCAGCAAGTTTACAGGTGACTTGAAACTGGGAAGGATTGCGAACATTTGGAGAATGCAAGCACAATTCCAAAGGATCTTGACAGACTGGAAAGTTTCATAGTAGGTAGAGTAGGAAGGGATCTAAGTAGCTCATCAAGTCCAACCCTCTGCCATGGGCAGGAAAGAATGCTGGGGTCAAACGATTCCAGCTAGGTGATTATCCAGCCTTCTTTTGAAAACCCCCAGGGTAGGAGTGAACACTACTTCCCTTGGAAGTTGGTTCCGGATCCTAGCCTCCCTGACAGTGAAGTAGTGCTTCCTAATATCTAGCCTGAATCTACTCTCAGTCAACTTATGGTCGTTATTCCTTGTTACTCCCGGTAGGGCTTGGGGGAACAGGGACTTTCCCATAGCCTGTTGGTCCCCGTTGGCCAGCTTGTAGACAGCCACTAGATCCCTCCTCGCCTTCCCTTGTGGAAGCTGAACAGGTTCAGGTCCCATAGCTTCCTCTCGTAGGGCCTGCCTTGCTGCCCCCTGATCATGCGAGTGGCCCTTCTCTGGACCCTCTCGATGCTATCCACATCCCTCCTGAAGTGCAGCACCCAGAACTGGATGCAGTACTCCAACTGTGGCCTCACCAGTGTCACAGAGAGGGGGAGGATCACCTCCTTGGGCCTGCTCAAGGTGCATCTGTGGATGCATGACAAGGTGCGGTTGGCCTTCCTGACTGCGTCCCCACATTGGCAGCCCATGTTCATTGTGGCATCAGTAATGATTCTTTTTCTGCCTCTGCACTGACAAGAAGGGAGTTCCCCAACCTGTAGGTATGGTGCTGGTTCTTCCTCCCCAGGTGCAGTACCTTGCACTTGTCCATACTGAAACCCATCCTGTTCTCATCCGCCCACCCCTGTAACTATCCAGATCTAGCTGTAGCTTGTCCCTCTCCTCCAGCGTGCCCACTTCTCCCCACATCTTAGTGTCTTTTGTCTTCTGCTGTGGTGTGGGTTGTGGCCCCTTCAATGTAGTGACAACATTTTATAGAAGCAAGACATTTGCTGCTGTGGTTCCCCTGTTTTACCTATCTCAGGTTCAGGTGTTAGGACTGTGTTATGTCAGGGTTGACACCAGTCTTATGTACAGCTTATATTATGTATAAGATAGTTTGGACACGGGCAATCCTGCCTCAGGCAAGGGGTTGGACTAGATGACCTCTGGAGGTTCCTTCTAGCCCTATTGCTCTATGATTCTATGAATCTATGACATGCAGACACACACATGCATACATGTATACATACACAAACATAGGAACCTAGGCATCACAGAGGGAATACTGCATTTTTCGAGCCTTGCAAACTATACTACCTGTTCTGTAAAACACAGTGATGCCCCTGGACCATACAAAAGGTAGTATAACACCATGTAGCTTGTGTTAAATTAAGCCTAAATTCTAATTTCAGATGCTGGAGCCTTGAAAGAATGTTTGAGCCAGTCTGCACTTTATATGCAATTAGGATTTATTAATAAAAGTTAAAATGAGTAGTTTGAGGATTCAGACGACTCTTTGCTTTGTTTCTTGTTTTGTTAGAGTTGTCTTTACTATATTTTATAGACATAAGCATGTTTCTAAAACTGGTAATTTAATCACAATATGCTTAATTAAATTACCCATTCTTGGGAAAAAGTTGAAAGGACTTATCTTGAGTTCTGTTCTTAACTGGCATTGGGTTTCTGCATTTGTTTTCCTTAGATCCTGATGAGTTTGAAAGGATATACGAGCCACTGGATGTGAAGAGCAAAAAGATTCACATAGTAGATAGTGGGCTTACATTTAACTTGCCTTATCCTCTTATTTTACGACCTCAGCGAGGAGTTGATCTCATCATCTCCTTTGATTTTTCTGCAAGGCCAAGTGACTCCAGTCCTCCTTTTAAGGTAAGTAAACTAACCATTTTTCAGTCTGTGATACCAAATTTAAGGCATTTTAAATTTTTTTCTTTATTATACTGGCAAACCTGTGTCTTGGTCTTCCAAGGCCTTTGGAACCTTTCAGCTCAGAAATACTTGACAGTCTTGTCAAATCTGGGTTTCCTCTTAACCCAGTATCCTGTTCACATGACTTAAAACTGATTGTATTGGAACTAATACAATCCCATTCATGTTCTCAAAACTAATTGTATTGGAACTAATTAGACAGCTGACATAAGGAATTCAAGTGGGATTTGTCTTTTGAGAGGGGGGGAAAAAAACTTGCTTTCAGAAATCCATAGTCTGCCTTTTATAGAAGGCTTTCCTAGACACTGAACCACAAATCTGGATCCTAAACTCCATGTTCTGTTGCCTCTGATTGTACAAATTTAAAAGGTTTATTATCCATCAAACAAATTATAGTTATGCTGTAAACTATATGTACTACCAATAAAAACAAAGTGTCAGAAACATATAAGAAATATTGTACCTAAGTTCCATGTTATACAATAAAAAAATTCAATAAGTGAACATACAGACATATGGACTGTTACTCTAATTCCGACTTTCACTCTTTTCCTGTTTGTAAGTACACCTTGGACATGTTTACACAAGACAGTTTACTGTGCAGTAGGCTAGTCTACTGCACATTAAGGTGTCACCATGTAACTGTGTGCAGCAGCTTGCTTGTGGGTGGGTCTATATGAGATGCTATTGCACAGTCATTACTGCACATTTATTTAGTACTTGCTAATACGCATTTATTTTGCAAGTACTAAATAAATACACAGTGGAGTTACTGTGCAGTATTGCGGGCAAATATCTTTTAAGTGACACTACCATGCAGTAACCTAATAATACTGTGCAGTAGCATATTAGTACTGTCCATGTTGTGATGCACTACTGTACAGTATTTTTTGGCTCCCATGCAGTCAGCATCTCATGTAGATACTCCCACTGTGCAGTAAATTAGGCTAACGCACCATTTTCTACTACCTATAAATATAGGTAGTAGATTAATTGCACATTAGCTATTGCAATACTGCTTATGTAGATGCTGGCCAAGAGTAAATTTGCTCCTAGTCAGCCACACCAGTAGGGAGCCATAGGAAAAGGGGACCCTGGTCCTAGTGTTGCTCAGTGCTCTGTCCCCGGTCCTGGTGTTGCTCAGCTCCTGGCTCCACCAGGAGACAGAAGCTGATCAGTTCTGGGACCAGGATTACTCTCTATACCCCCGGCCTGGCATTGCATGACTCTTAGCTCTCTCCAGGAGCCAGGAACCAATAAGTGCCAGGGCAGGGTCGCTCTCTGCTCCTCTCTGTCCCAGCATTGCATGGCTCCTGGCTCTCCCTTGGAATCCCTGCCCAGCTGGGAGCCCACTGACAGCTGCTTCGTAAGTGACAAAGCTCCCAGCAAGCCCCAGATGATTCCCTGCCCAGCTGGGGGCTCACTGGTTGGCAGCTGCCCCACAAGCAGGACATCTCCCAGAAAGCCCCTACTGAGCAGGGAAACCTCACTGGGCACCAGGCTCACTGGCAGCTATCCCCCTGATGTGCAGGTGACTGAGAAAGCTCTGCCAGCTGCACCAGCAACTGGCTTCTTAACTACAAAAAAGTGATTACTGATCAACAATGCCTGATAAACATTTCAGGGGTTAAATGTTTGGAAATTTAAGGAGTATAATTGTCTTCACTTAGAAGGTTTTCTTTAGAGCGATTCCATCTTTATTTTTTAATATCCAGTTCCACTTAGATCTTCTTTTCCCTTTGCCATTCTTACTACTTTAAGACAATGAGATTTCAGAAACAAATACATTTCTATAGTATGAGAACAGATATTGGGGACTTGATCTAACGTTTGTTGAAGTCAATGCAAAGGCTGACAATTGGACAAGACTTTTTCAGAACAGTCCTCAAAAATACGTGTTTATTTTATAATCAGTCTTCCGGCTCTCAGAGGAAGCTTTTTCCATTAATAACTAATATTGTTGATATTTAAGATGTAACAAACACCTAGTTCATGCTTGGCATTTTATAATTTAAAATTTAGCACGGTAGACTTGCATGGATTTAGTTGGGTTTAAAAATAAAGGCTTCATGCCTGTAGGATTAATGGGATCTTGCAAAAACAGACAACAGCAGCAATGATGATGATTGTGATTAGGTAACAGGAAGTCCACCAAATGGATTAAATGGAACCTTTCAAAAGTGAATCAGATAATTGTGTTACAATGGAATATCAAAAAAGTGACCCATCCCAATTAAGGTGAGGTTTAGGGTAAGAGTTATGGAGGTTTGTGAACCAGTGGGTATAATTCCCATTTACTTTAAGGCCCTTTTCACTTTTCAGTGCTACTCTAGCTTTGCGTACATTTTCAGATTCCTTTTCCCATTACTATAATGAAGTAATTTGGCCCAATATAAATAAAAAAGAGACCCTTTATGTTCACTTGCATAAACAGGCACTTAGTGGACAAGCTGTAGTTCACAGCTTTGGCGAAATGAAGATAGAAATGACCATTAATCTTATATACAGCAGTTTCCCAATCATGCCAGATACCGTGTGAGAAAGTTCCAAGTTTATTATAGTTGTGTGTTGTAATTACGTAACAGGTGGTTGATGTTTAGTTGACTTTAAGAATGTTGAAGATTAATGTGCATTCACATTGCTAGCTAGAGGGAAGATCATACTTGGGATATGAACCAGAAGTTCATCTGGTTCTGGTCTAGCTTTATTTCTCTAGGGGTGGGGAAGTCACTTGCCCCACCTGCTCCCAAATCCCCTGACACCCCCCCCCAGTGGACCCTGCTTGCCTCCCAGACCTCCCCTGTGGATTCAGCCGGCCCCCATGACCCCATCTGCCCCCCCCAATCCCCATAAACCCTCCCCCACTAGTCCCCACATTCCAATTTGCCTTAGATTGGGTGGCCATTTTTAACTCAATCTAATCTCCCCATAACCTCCCTGAATGTCTGTACTAAGTCTACATGTACTGGATATGTCTGTATGGTGTATGACTGTGCTTTGATGAAACATGCCTCCATGCACATTAGCTCCTGAACTGCATGCAGTGTAGCTGCCTTTATGCACAGATGTACACTTTCTAGAGAACTCTGCCAAGAGGTAACAACATTAATGGCATGTGAGTGGCACCACACTAATGTGGCTATATTACAGCTTAATCTAAGGATAATCTTAGGTGCTATTTTATCACTAGTAGGTTAAACCAATTCAGGACATCTCTAAATTTCGCATGGGTCTCCCCATCTCAATACCCTACTTCTGTTTAATTGATTAAATCCAGCAAGGATTTGTACGGTAGAAATATTGACACTACTCCAGCCGGTGTGAAACTATAATGTATAGATAGTCATTTCATGTGGATTTTTTCAGCCTGCCTAACAGAACACAAACCAAAATCTCCACTGACATTTACACACTGTATTACTCCATTTACTTTACTGGCAAGCTATAGAGTGTACGTCAATGTAAGTACTTGGCCTGTGTCTGCAAAAAACAGAAATGGTTTTCTCTCTCCAAAAATAGTGAAAGCTCCTGGCTGATGACCATGACTGTACTCAGGCTTTGTTATTTTATATCCACTGTCATTTTTAATCTCTTGTACGTCCAAAGAGTGTAGTATGCTTAAATATAGAATATCTTTCTCACGCACCCTCGTTACATGCTTTTTAGTCATTCTTGGCAAATAATGTAGTTTATTAAGTTGTCACAAGAGAAAAGTATTGGTATCCAGGTTTACATCCTTTGTTGAATCAAGATTTTAAATGTTATTCTGTTTTGTGATGCGATTCTGTAGACATAACAACATATGGATCAGTGTTTACTAAATCTCAGTGGTTTCCATAGTAGTTTGCTCTGTTGCAATAAAAATTGTGGATGTTTTGTTGCTGCTGCTGCTACTTTTCTTGCTGTCAGGCCTGCAAATTCACCCTAAAATTTGAGACTTAAGCTGAAATTTCTCCTTCCTCTTAATCTTCACCAGTTTAAAAAAAAAAAAAAAGATAATGCAGGCAAAATTAGGCACGTAGTTACAACTGAACAGCCTTGCCATTTTCAAGTAATGCCTTTTGTGTCATCTCTTGAACCTCATGATTTTCACCAGGTTTACTCAAATATAACTGATCATACAAACTATTCTGTTGGGCTAATTATAGACAGTCAAAAAGCCAGAGGCTAAAGCAATTCAGTCTTCACATGTTAGTTTAAGCTGATAACCAACTGAACAGATATTCATTTTGATTCTGGAAATGCAGCCACATGCCTGCCTTGGCTCGGACCAAAAGTTGTGGGGGGGCACTAGAGAACACCTCTCTGCTTTACTGGAGCAGACAGTTTGGGCCAAAGCTAGCCTGCCCACCCTTTGAGGGTGTGGCTTGAAGGGAAGGTGCAAAGCATCCTAGGATGCTGGGGGACTGTGAGTTAACTGGAATCTGGAAGGGATCTGGTACAGAAGTGCAACAAACAGGTTTAACCTAAATCAATTAAATCTAATACTACATCCATCCAGGTTTAGCTTAAACTGGTTTCCGCTATTCTGAAAGTGATTTATGCGTACTGAACTTCTGTTGTGTTACAGATCTGAACTGGTTTCCGATCACTTATACTGATTTCTGTGTAACTTCTGCCCTTAGCCTTGATGATACCCATAAGGAAGTAAAATTCTGTTCTCTATCTTTGTAAATTGTACGAGGTTTGCAGGAATAACAGGAATACAGTGTATTTTAAAATGTACTTCTGTTAGTATAGTTAACAGATATGACTCCCATCCCACCCAAGGAGCAGTTTTGAACAAGAAAATTATATATAGATATTTAATGTAGACTGTCCCCTGTTGCAGTACCTGTCTGTTAACCTGTTCTTCCTTCCTAGGAAATTTTGCTTGCTGAAAAATGGGCCAAAATGAACAAGCTTCCTTTTCCAAAAATAGATCCAAATGTGTTTGATCGAGAGGGCTTGAAGGAGTGCTATGTTTTTAAACCCAAGAACAGTTCTTCAGAGAAAGATTGTCCAACCATCATCCACTTTGTTCTGGCAAACATCAACTTCCGCAAATACAAAGTTCCAGGTAAACTAATAATACCTGGCAATAAAGCCAGTGTCCCAGGAAATCCGTTGTTATATATGTTTTTATATATGCTTGGAAATCACTTCACAATGGCCATTAATTTCCAAAGCCCCACAAGGAAAGAAGCTGATGTTTTCCTTTACTTCTTAGAACTGATCAAATATTGTTTCAGTATTTTTTTTCCTTTTTTTGTTATCTTTGCAGGGGTTCTAAGAGAAACTGAAGAAGAGAAGGATTTTGCTGACTTTGATATTTTTGATGATCCTGATACTCCATTCTCAACTTTCAACTTCCAATATTCTAATGAAGCCTTCAAAAGACTTCATGATCTAATGGAATTCAACACTCTGAATAACTTAGATGTATGTATAGTATAAAAATGTCTGACTTAGACCATTTCAAAGATGATTTCTGGTATCCAGTAAGTGACCAGGAGATAGGTAGAAACCTCTAAATCCACCAGTTAAAAGTCTTTTAGTCATTTCCCCTGTGTGTGTAGGGATATATACAATCACACACAGGGAGTTAGGTCTATTAATTTACCTTCTCTCTTCTGTATATCTCAGTGATGGGCATATGCTGGAGAAAGAGAGAGAGGGATGAATTATACAGTGGGAATCAGAGATTCTTTTGGCTTCTGATTTTTAAAGTACGGGCAGTCCTCAACTTAGTGTTTCGAGTTATAACGTTTCACACTTGCAGCCCTTATAAAATTGACACCCTATTTCAACTTTATGATGTCAGTTTCAACTTTACAACGCTTGCTACGAAGTGACGTGATGCCAGCAAACAAGTTTGCTATGTCACCCATCTCCCTGGAGAACGTCTGTCCAAACTACCTTGGACACTTTTTTTAAGAAAGCAGACAAGGCTCCAGAAACCCGCAGCCAAGACTCCTGAGAAGACTCCAGCTAAGAACCCTTCAAAAAGTCCAGCAAAGTCGCCTCAAAGAAGTCTTTCCAAATCAATATGGTTGCTATTTATAATATAAATACATGAATGTAGCTATAGGGGTGTAGGTTGTAGCTGTGTTGATCTAAGGACATAGGGAGACAAGGTTCTTTGGGTGAATCTTATATCTTTTATTAGACCAACTTCAGTAGTTGAAAAATGAGTATTAAGCAAGCTTTTGGGTTCAAAAACCCTTCGTCAGGCTGAGGAAGTTTCAGCAGTTGGTGTGTGCTTTTCCTGGATGGAATGAAAAGTAAAGAAGCCAGAGGCTGGTCTGGTATGCATACAAGACAGGTAGTCAGTAAAAATGTAGATTGAGGAGTCAGTGGGTGAGAGACAGGCTGGGAGGGGTGGGGAGAGAGGACAGATACCTGAGGAGTCAGATGTCAGGTAGATTATAATGTGTCATTAATCCAATGTCTATATTTAGTCCATGATTTTTTGTATCCAGGGGGTTGATGAAGTGGAGTTCATAGGTTTGTCTTTGGGAAGTGTTTTGTAAGGATCAGGACTGAGAGATTGGAATGGCTTTCTTGTGAGAAATGTGCCCCCGCAGGTAATTGGGTATTTCTGTCTGATAGATTTCCGGTGTGTGTTCATTCTGGTGCACAGTTGTTGTTTGGTCTCTCCCACGTATTTTCCATCAGGACATTTGGTGCATTGGATCTCTCTTCTCCCCCGCCCCCAGCCTGTCTCTGTAAAACCTGTAAAATGTTAAGCTCTCTTAATCCGTAATGACTGATCACTTTAAAATCTGAATACACTTCCGGTGTTTAATTTATTCCTTAGTATCATATATAGAACCAGCTCTCATTTAATATAATCAGATATAACTGCTTTGACATCAGTAGCTTTGTACCTGATTTGTCTCTCAAACTATGTGAGAATCAGATCTGATTTTTCTGTTCTAAATATTTTTTGCTAAAAACTTCCTGTCTGTATAATTAGGATGTTATCAAACCATGCTATGTCTAGTGGCTATGTTGTATTCTGGTTTAAATATACAAGAGCTAACACTTCTGTTGGGCAAGTTTGAAGTTGTCTGCTGTTCCATGCTGCGTTATTTTCTTTAGAAGATGTACAACATTATTCCCGAACAAGAGTTGTTGGTGTAGCAGAATTCAGGAGGCAGGAGCACCAGTCTGCAAACTTCTGATTAAACATATTTGCATGAGTAATTCATCATGTGTTTGAGCTAACTAAAATATATCATTTTTGTAAGATCCAAGCAATATTAAGGTGAAGCCAGTTAGACAACTTCAGCTTTCAGTCATTTATAGCTGTTGGAATTTTCCTGTGTCTGTTGGGAAGAGTGAATAATTTCATTTAAAAAGGTAATAAAAACAGAATTTCATAGCATGGTCTTAGCTGTGCATGATGTTTAGTCCTCCACCCTCTTCACTTTTGTTGTTCTTTAGAAAGGCTGAAGACACTCACAAACCAAAGATGAGAATGGAGGTGAAATAAATTAACAGCAAACCTGGCCAAATAGTTCATCTTGATAAATGTGTCCTCACTATTTTCTCCATGCGATAGCTGGCTTCAGTTTAAGTTATTAGGTTTACAGCTCCGTAAGCTTTCTTGATGTCTGCCAAGGCTTTATGAAGATGTTGTTTAATCCTACAATGCTAAAATGCTGGTATTTTATTAGGACAAATATGTTAGTTAGGACAACATTGTAATTCATAGTTTCATACCATTATTTATATACAGGCCTTATATCTTAGCTTCTACATTTTCACCTTTTCAAGGTACCATTTTTACCACATATGGTTTAGTAGAAGTTGCTGTTTTTTTTATTGTAAGTGTAGCCAGAATTCTTTTGTGGGTAGAATGGGGGAGGAGATGGAGGACAACAAAAAATTTAGGTGTCTTCCTCCCCCTCGCTCTCATTTTTCTTCTTCATTATTTGAGCCTGGATTAACAGATTGCCTTCTTTTTGCCTATTCCAGTTTACAAAAATATCATATGCTGATGCCTGAACAGGCATATGTTTCATATGGAACAATATATTTTTGTTAGCTTTTAGCCATTGTGACAATGACAATAATAGAATTAAGTTTTCTCGATTATAAACATCAAACAACTCAAATTTGGAAGACAGGTACAGGATGTCAAATATTTAGTACTTTATTTAATAAAACAAATTATTTGTTGGTACCACTAAAAAAAGTGAAGGTGGTGGGTCACTTTAAAGTTGATGGGTAATTTGGAATGAAGGGATCATGACACAATAGACTTCCAGATGGGACAGGGAAAGCCTGAGGTCAGCAAAATTAAAATACTAGATTTCAAAAAGTTACATTTTGTCTGTCTCAAGGAGTTAATAGGCATGGTGCCATGGGAGGGAGGAGGGCTGTGAGCTTCTAGGGGAATACACTATTGGAAGCCTAACAAAATACTGTCCTGACATGATGAAAGCACAAGAAGAATGGGAAGAGACCAATGTGGCTGCACAAGGAGCTTCTAAAATGCTTCAAATACAAGAGAAGAATGGACAGGTCACCAAGGAAGTATACCAGGAAATATGCAGAACCTGCAGGAGCAAAATGAGGAAGGCAAAGATAAAGAATGAACTGCACCTGGCAAAGGAGATTAGAGACAAGTACATTAGCCATAAAAGAAGGACCAAGGAACTCGTGGTCCTCTGTTAAACCAGGGGATACTCCTAACCAAAGAAGCATAGAAGACAGAGCTACTCAAGAGCTACTCTGCCTCAGTCTTCACAAAAAAATTAAGCTGCTGCCAGACACCTAATAAGGATCATCTGGATAAGGAAGAGGGAGAAGATAACAAAAAGATGGTCAGAGAGCTTTGGTTGGGTATGAATTGATTCAGGTCAGCAGGGCCAGATGAACTTCATCCCAGGGTCCTGAAAGAATTGGCAGGGGACATCCCAGAGCCCTTGCCAATGATCTTCCTGAAGTTGTGGGAGATGGGCAAGGTACCAGAGGACTGGAAAAGGGCCAGTGTCTGAAGGAGGAAGGGCTGATTGCAAGCAGCCAGCATGGATTTATGAAAAAACAAATTGTGTCAAACAAACCTGATCTTCTTTGACAAAGTTACTACACGGATGATTGAAGAGAATGGTGTAGATATAGGGTATTTGGATTTCAGCAAGGCTTTTGACAAGGTCCTGCATGACCTTATCATAAAAAAATTGGAGAAATGTATGCTAGATAAAAGTACTACAAGGTGCATAGAGAACTGGCTCAATAGCTGCAAGCAAAGGGTAATTACTGATAGGTCCATATCAGAATGGCAGGAGGTTTCAAGTTGAGTCCCACAGAGGTCTGTCCTGGGCTTGCTGCTGTTCAGTGTGTTTATTAGCAATTTGAATGCTGGTGTAGAAAACTTTGTGAGCAATGCAGATGACATGAAAATGGGAAGGATTGCAAACATATTGGTGGGTGTGAGCTCAATTCAGAAAGGTCTCAGTAGATTGGAAAGTTGGCTTAGAGCTAACAGGATGACGTTCAATGCCGACAAATACCAAGTGCTACACCTCAGGAGAAATAATCAAAAGCACAAATATAAAATGGTTGACAGCTGGCTGGATAGCAGCCTATGGAAAAGGAGCTGGGAGTCTTGGGAGACCATAGAGTCAATATGAGTGTGCAATCTGATGCAGCTGCTCAAAAGGCAAATGCTATTTTGGGATGCATCAATAGAAGCACTAGGTGCAAGATGTAGGAAGTGATCGTACCTTTCTACTCAGCGCTGGTCAGGCCTGGGTCAGAGTCGGGGTCAGACTGATAGCCATATTTGGGTTCAGGAAGGAATTTTACCCCTTGGTTAAATTGGTATGGGGGTTTTTGTCGTCTTCTGTAGCAGAATTGTGGCTCTCTACTCAGGATCTCTTGAGCATATATTGACATCATTTCATAGAAGCAGGACATTGGCTGTTGTGGTTCACCTGCTTTATTTGTGGAAGGTTTCAGTGTTAGGTCTGTGTTGGGTCAGGTTTGACAGTAGTTTTGTGTAGAGTTTGGATTATGGAATGTACAAGATGGTTTAGATAGAGATGATCGTGCCTCAGACTGGATGTTGGACTAGATGACTTCTGGAGGTCCCTTCTAACCCTACTTCTCTATGATTCTGTGAAGTTATATAGTATCAGCATTGCGCTGAAGGATGCTTTATGAAAACCTTCCTCAACTTTTTGTTTATACATTCCTATCATAGAGAGGATAAAAATGACTTCAGCTTGAAATCTTCAGCATGAATTATTATAGCCATGCTTACATTGTGCTCCCCACCCTACAAGTTCACAGTTTTATACATTTCAGAAAAAGGTACTCCTACTATAATCAGCATTCATTCAATCTATTGGTGAGATAAAACCAAGAACAAGATTAGGAATGGAAATTGTTTGATCTTACATGGTTTTCCATCAATTGATGAGCCCAATTAAATGCCAGGACTTCCATTTAATACTGTATTGTTTGACTTATTTACAGGTGATAAAGCAAGCAATGGTGGAAAGCATTGAATACAGGAGACAGAACCCATCTCGCTGCTCTGTGTCCCTCAGTAACATTGAGGCGAGGAAATTCTTTAATAAGAACTCTCCAAGCAATGACCATACATAGAACTGCAGGTGTAAGTTCTTCAAGAAACTAAATTTGAGCAAGTGCTAAAAAGGACTTCATCACTCAAGTGAAAATCCATTTGTGAAATGTTGTGTCTCAGCATAATTCATGCTTTTTTACATGTATATTTACAAATTTGACAAAGAGGCTATTTTCTTAGTTTACAAAATGTGGAATCATATAATGTTTTTGATGCCAAGTCATTTAGGTCAAAATGGTCCTAGTTACAACAAATCTACAAATATTTTCTTTCAGGAAATGTCTATTTTCCATTTTTAATTTGTTTAATTGGGACGATTTTCAAATATATAATAAAAGAACTGGAATGCTAAGTTTTGTATCAATTACAATAAAGTGTTAATGATGTTAGGTTGATCTACACTTACACTAAAAACTAAGCCAAAATACCACTCTACTTTACGTCAGTAGTAAAACTTCCATTGACTTAGTGTGAACAGTCAACAGTAATCAACATCAGTTTGAAATCTCTCAGTAGTTTATTCTTATCAGCACTATTAATGTTGATGTCTTTTGTTGATGAACCTTTAATGGAAAGGTTTTTGAGTAACTGATCACTAATAGTTATTTGTCAGAGTGACCCCACCTTAAATCTAGTGTCATAAATCCATAATCAAATGTGCCGTTTCCTCAAAAAAAAAATGCTGATTGTTAGCCTGGAGAAATAATACAAATATGTTCGTGCATTTTTATCAAATGTATGGGTCAGATTCTCATCTGGTCATTCACTTTATTAATCCTCTCATAATTTATAGCAATTGAGGTTTTGTC
Source organism: Crocodylus porosus (assembly GCF_001723895.1). Classification (NCBI taxonomy): domain Eukaryota; kingdom Metazoa; phylum Chordata; order Crocodylia; family Crocodylidae; genus Crocodylus; species Crocodylus porosus. The sequence goes on along the minus strand of NW_017728907.1, from coordinate 26,432,794 downwards.
AAAACTTTTTTTCATTTTAATTTTAAATATTTTCACAAAAATTAAAGGTGGGGTTTCACTACTACCTTCTGATGCAGTCCATCTTCATTATAAGTGATTTAACATGTCAATCAATATGTTGGGAAGTTTCAGCTCTTGTGAAAACTTTATAAAGAGGCATAGATCTATTCAGAATTAAAAAATTAACTGTCTATGTTTGTATCTGCATAATGAAGAATTTTAAAAGGTTTTTAAATACAATTGTGTTTGTGGTCAGAAAAAGGATATTGAATTGCACAGCAAAAATGGTTTCTGGAGGGTAATACGACTTGGGTAAGAATGAAACATGATTCACTTTTTAAGGCATATTTTTTCAATTAATTTTAACTATATGTATGTTTATGTGTTTGTGTGTGTATCTGTAATACTTTCTAGTGTGGTAGTCCTCAAACATCCAAGTAGACTGACACTATGGAAACACACAGGGTGACACAACCAGTGTTTCAAACACCTCAGAGTCTAATTTGGGGACCGTAGAGTGAATAAGTGTAATAAGCAATAAATGAAAGAAGTTGGACAAGGAAGGTGGAGATAAAGATAATAAACCATGGTGGTTACATAGGTTAGCTATGTGAATGACTTGATGGTTGTGAATTATATGAAATATTGCCTGTTTTGTTTTATTTTAACAAACAAATAGTAGCAACTCTCCCCGACTATCAATCAGCAATCATTAGTTGGCTGATTTCTTATAGATGTCATTGCAAAAGTGGTTTTAAAGAAGAAGGTGGTAGCAGATTTATGGCTTAGCTCAAGACATTAACTGCTGTGTGTGAGGTGGCACAAGAAAATGAAAAAAATATGTGGTATGGAGCAGAGTAAAGACATTCCAGGTTGGTGTTTTAGTAGTACTGTATTTATTCAATTCTAAGACAACCTTGAATTTAAGATGACCTCTTCAATAATTAGATTCCTTACAAGGAAAAATTTTAAATTGATATTACTTTTATAAATAGACGTACTGATAAAATTGTGGCTTTTGAAACTTCTTTTGGCCCAATCCTCTAATTTTCACAATACTGGTAAGTCATAAATTCAACAATAACTTCAATGCAATGCAAACATTAATTTAACTTGCATTAGGTTCTGTCCAGAACTTGAGGAGTGCTCTGCGCACTGGATCCCTCCCTACTGCTGCCCAGAGCCTTGCCACATGTTGGGTCCCTTTTTGAGTGCTGAGTCCCTTGTCGCTGCAGCTAGATCCTTCCCCACAACATTCAGGATGCCTGAATGTCCCTTGGGGGTCCCTTCCTGCTGTATACCTTGCTGACCCCTGCTGGGTCTGTCCTCCCTGAATACTGGCTGGCCCCTGCAGAGTTCTTCCCTATAAGCATGGTCAGCCCCTCACTGCAGTGTGTTGGGTGCCTGGTTTGCAGGTGCCCAGTTGCTCCCAGATACTGGGAACAACCGGCATCATACCTACAGGTTGGGGAACTCCCCTCTTGTCAGCACGGAGGTGGAAAAGGATCTTGGAGTCATCACTGATTCCAAGATGAACATGGGCCGGCAGTGTGGGGATGCAGTCAGGAAGGCCAACCATACCTTGTCATGCATCCACAGATGCATCTCAAGCAGGTCCAAAGAGGTGATCCTCCCCCTCTATGCGGCAAC